>NC_045796.1:41311307-42016307 GCF_009873245.2 Balaenoptera musculus
TCCAGAATAATATACACTTGAACTCAGTGAACTGAATTCTGCTAAAAACACTTAACAAAATCTCAAAAGAGAGAGCAGGGACCTGGCTGTTCAAAAAAGCCTGCACTCAAACAATACAGATTTTTATCTCTAATCTGCCCACACCTTTAAAGTACCAAAAGTACATATAACAGCAAAACTCCAATTCCCAAACTGTAGCTCAAGAGAGTGTGTCAACCAGCTATCAGGTAAAGTGTGACCAGTGTCGAGGAAAACTCACCCTCATTACATAGGAGATAATAGAAATTTTGGACTAAGTTGCTAATATTAAGCATGAGAAAGAAGAAGATATGTAGTGTAGCAATTAAACAAACTTTCTAGAAAAAAAATAAAGAAAAGGAAAAGACAACAAAAATCCCAGAGGATAAACAAACATTACCCAAGGAAAAGAAAAAAAATGGTGATTTTGCTATAGGACTTATAAAACTTATTTTAGTATAAAAATTCATTGATGTAATAATATATCAGAATGACTTGATTATAGAACTAACATATGTATATTATATATATAAGGCAATAGACTATATATTGTTTAAAATTGAGTTTCAGAGTCAGAGGAAAGGTGTGGTATAATGAGAGTAAATGAAAAAAGAGGCAGAGAGGTTACAGTGGTTAAAAAAAATATAGAGAAGCCAAATAATTGTTAGCAGAGTCCCCCAAAATTGAGGTACTATTAACAAAAATATAATTTAATAATTTCCCTGAAATAAAGGGAGAACTGAGTTTGAAAATCAAAAGAACTTGTATTTTTCTGGGAAATCTTGGTATAGAATGATCAACATTAAGACATATCCTTTTTAAGTTATTGAACTGCATTTACAAAGAGCTCTTCAGGCATCCAGGTCAAATAAAACAAGTCGCTTAGAGACGAGATGAATGAGGAACAATTTAGTCAATGTCACAAGACAACTGAGCAATTTCTACATTGAGGAAATGAGAACAGTTTCTTGTTCAATTATAGATACCAGACCGTCCAAAATATGAAAGAATGAGAGAATATAGCATCCATGATCTCTTTTTGATAAAACAACTGAAAGTGATTTCACTAATCCAGGCAAGAGATTATGGTAGATCATATCAAGGTGGTAACAGTAGACATGGTGGAAGAAGTCAAATTCTGGACACATTGTAACTGTAGAGCCAGTGAGACTTTTCTGATGGAATTAACGCTGTCTATAAGAAAGGATGTAAAAGGCAACAAATAGAGAAGGTGTTTTATTTATTTACTTACTATTCATTTATGTATTGTTTGTTTGTGGTCTGTTGAAAGTTTAGTTTGAGACATGTTATATTGGAAGTATCTATTAGACATCTACATGAAAGTTCAAGTAAACAATTGGATATATGAATTCGAAGTTCAAGGCACAGGGCATGAGTTATTAGAGAGCCCATATATACTTGGTTTTAATGTTTTGTAAGTGGATATGAGTGTAAACAGAGGAGAGGTCCAAAACCTTGAGTTTTGGAACTCTACAATGATAAAAGATCAGAGTGAAGATACAAGCACAGAAGACAGAAAAAGAACCACTTATGAAGTCTGGTGTCCTTGAAACCAAGTGAAGAAAGGGAGGGAAGGATCAATTATATTAAATGCTGTTGTTGGTTCATGTAAAACAAAGAAAAATAATTGAATATGGGATTTAGCAATGTGGAGATCATTAACAAAGTTTGATTGGAGTGAAAGTGTGATTGCGGTAGATTTAAGAAAAAATGTGGGGAGAGCATTTGAAGACTAAGTACAATAAAAATAATAATATATATTTGACTGGTACCTGCATATCTTCAATTTTTTTTTAAGTGGAGGGTCCATTAATACTGTCTAGAAAAAGTGTTAAAACACAAAGATTCCATTTATTAATTTTTATTAAACTTTTTAGATCTGTAGGAGAAATTCTTTTGATAAAGAATTATTTATATAAAATATTAGCTGAAGTTTATCAGTTTACTTAGCTTTACTTAAGATTTTTCACCTAAGAAACTCAAGTGAAATTAATGCTTGTATAACATGATACCATTTACAAATTTTTAAATTTATTTTCTATGTTTCCTAGCTCTATATACACATAAAGATATGTATGGAATAATGTTCCCTTAATATTCACTTTTCTTTGTGATTTACTATGGTGCTCCAAATCTAATAAAGAATGTATATTATTTTTATAAAATTAATAGATTATTCTTTAGCAAAATTTTTGAAAAGAAGGCAGCATGGCAAATATTATACCATGTGTAATTATATATATATAAAATTAAATCCTGCTGCAAGGACCTTTAGGTGAAGTTCAATTTGCTCTCTTCCCAGCTCCTGTTCTGCATCCATGTTTGTTTGTTAACCACTTGTGCCCAGTTCAAAACACAGGCAGGGTTGTGCTCCAGGTTCAGCACTACTATATTTTAACTTTTTATCTAATACATGCTGGCTAGTAGTAGTTGTGGCTACCTCTGAAATCACCAGAACTCTTTTCTGAAAAGGTAACTGATTTAAATATTACCTTATAAGTGGTACCTAAATTTCCCAAGTATATATACAATTGACAGAGTTTGTTAATGATACATTTAGTGGGAGCTTAGAATATCTGTGAAGGTGAAATTTCAGCAGAGATATTTTGAAACAAGATACCCTGGGTAGGGTGGGAGTGGGGGCATTTTTTGAATTGTATAATTGTATCAAATCAGCTCAGCTTGGTGTCTCACTCAGTCTACTATGTCTATGAAAGTGCTACTAAACCGTTGACACACTTTCATGTTAAAGAACCTGGGTGTCTAGAGTGAATATAAATATCACTATATTTATAATTTCCTATACTGAATATGAATATAGATTCAATTGTAATAATCCTTAGGTATACAGGCAATTCAATATTATTTTGATATAAGGGAGAACTACCATCAAGCTGAATATAATGAAGTATGCTCCAAACTTTGAAAAGTCAACACCAGTGAATTTTCAAGGAGAAAGATAATGAAATTACATCCAAAATTTACTTTTAAAATTTCATAGAGAATCACTAGTTCAAAATGTACCTATTATTACTCATAGTTTACTCATATGGAGCTAAATGTTTAGTGAAATTTTACTTGAGTCTTCTACTGAACATTTTGAAAACAAAAGGGTGTGTAGTGTGCCATGGTACAGGCAGATTTTCCTTGGCTTAAAGAGAACAATTTATAGAAAAAACAAAGACTTTCTGAAAAACAAGATTTCACTAAGGAAACATCATCTTTTTATTCTGTTCTTTGAATTCATTCATTTTACGTGCCGTTACAATACTTTGGTATTCAAAAAGTGGTACTCTTAGCTGTAAGTCTTTGATAAGTTATTTTGAGGACTGAGAGGCTCTATGATTTGACAGAAGTGAAATATAGATGAAATATAGATGAACAGTGCTCTAAATGGCAGAGAAGATCATGGAAGGTTTAAAGACACACTTTTTATAACAACTTTGAAATCTCTCATGCATTATTCTAAGCTCCCACTAAATCTGTTTTCTGCATTTCTCGTCTGTTTTTTAAAATTCAAAATTAAAATGTTAATCTCAAACTTAATATTAAAAATCCCATTTTACTTAAATATGTATATATATTTTCCTCTGTTCATATAAGCTGAGAATATTATCTGGACTAAAAATAATATCTGACTTTTAAAAAATTTCTACAGGACTTTATTAAATGGTTTAAATAAACAATCAGAAAAACAGTCGATTGACTTGCCATTTGAAATCAGAATTGAGCACATTATAAATGAAGAGATGGGACCATGTGCCAGTGGAGACCCAAAAGTTGCCTTTCAAAGCAGCAATATCTGAAGAAAAAAAGCTCAAAAAAACCCAAAAGTGAACATGTTGGTGGCATCATTACAAACACTTTAGAAATTGTTGAAGATAATTTTTTTCAGTCTAATTTGGAGGATAATTTCTTTAGTCTCAATGTCATAAAGACATTGTTTTGTGCTGGAACTGAATTATAAATCTAAACTCCACTCAGGCTGAACTTTTGTGTATTCTTTATCTGCTCAGGCTGGCCGTTAAACCCCTTTTCCAATAGGTTAGGCAGGCTATAAACAAAAGAAGTAAGCTACTGACAAGTTTCAATAAATTTTTCAAATGAAGAGCACATTTCCATGTGCTATATATCATCAAATAAATATGCTTTCACTGTTCTCCCCAAATCAAGTGTGCCACATATTTCATGTACTTTAAAGACAACCCAAATCCCAAAAAATAGCAATGAAAGAACTCTCAAAAATTTACTTGTTTCTGCATATCAGTATTATAGAAACTGAATACACATTATTAAAATAACAAAACTACCAATGATATGTCAGATATATGTGTAAAATGCTCAAGGTACTAGCAGACTATAGTTTGATCATGTGAATTCTATCTTATCTAACTACTTAATTTATTCCTGCCATCTTCTGAGGTTAAAATTCTAATATTACTTGTTAAAATTTAAACTATTGGTCTTTCATAATGTAATTTATTCCCTAGATAGCACCTCATAACTTAACTTTGGGTAGTCACATCCCAAACACATGCACTCTGGTTAGTGATTAAAACCTATTGATTCCAATTTTAAAAATTCAACGGCCACATTATTAGGCTAGTTAAGAGAAATTCAGCACAAATTTTACACCTATGAGGAAAGAAAGTCTTGCTTTAAAAATGGTGAATTGATTTTATAAAATCATTTAGAGTATTGAAGAATATAGTTTCTTAATTACATATTTCTTATAGATGAAGCTGAAAGTTTGTTTTTTGTTTTTGTTTTTTTTTTTAATTTTTTATTTTTATTTACTTATTTATTTATTTATTTATTGGCTGTGTTGGGTCTTCGTTTCTGTGGGAGGGCTTCCTCTAGCAGCGGCAAGCGGGGGCCACTCCTCATCGCGGTGCGCGGGCCTCTCACCATCGCGGCCTCTCCTGTTGCGGAGCACAGGTTCCAGACGCGCAGGCTCAGTAGTTGTGGCTCACGGGCCTAGTTGCTCTGCGGCATGTGGGATCTTCCCAGACCAGGGCTCGAACCCGTGTCCCCTGCATTGGCAGGCAGACTCTCAACCACTGCGCCACCAGGGAAGCCCCTGAAAGTTTTTTTTTTTAAGTCAAAAGCATGAATGCAAATTTAAAATGATTTACAAGCAGTTTTTCTTTCTGATTGAATTCTCAAGGAGATTTTAGATCTCTAGAGGAGGATTTTTCTAGTCTTTTCATGCTAGAACCTTTTTGTTTCTCATATAATGGACCTATTTTTCTTGATTTTAAAATTAAGAAAAATGGAAAGTATTTTTATCCTTCTCTCATCTATTATAAGGCCATTATGGTTTACCATCACTTGACTACATAAAATTTTGATGGTTTCAATGACATAATTTAATCCATTTAAATATTGATAAGATTATTTGTTTGTTTCTCAGATAATAATAAGAATTGCTGAGGTTGATTTAAAAGATCAAAAAATGACTAAGAAAGGGCATATGAAGGGAATTCTTTGTTCACTGAAAATGCAAATCTTTATATAATGATTCCACGAACATGCTTATTTATGGTTATGTTCACTAAAAGTGTAGGCACTAATTGGCATCTCAAAAAATTATCTAACTATTGCAGAGAAAAATTAAAACATCAGAAATATCTATGGAATCTCCACAGGGCAAGATTAAAAAAACAAAACAAAACATAAAAAGAAGTTATCTGTTTGACAACCTAGCTCTGCTAAACCTTGTTCTCTGTCAAACATCCTTATTTACTTTTTCTCTCATAAGAAACTTATGAATTAATTACATCTATTTACCATTTTTTCCTGATGTGGATATTTACATTACATCACATTCCCAATGTTCATAGTGATTATAGGAGAATAAAAACTCTTAACCACCGCCTATATCTAATGCCCTGTCATTATAAACAGATAATATTTACAAGGCATTATGAAAAGTTACATGGATGAAATGATGTTTATACACGATTCCTGCATTAAGGAGGCTTAAACTTGAGTTCCAGAAGAAAAACAGAAATAAAACAAGCATGATAACAATGAGGGTCATCTGATATAGTAACATGGTAGGTGACAAACAAATAATAAATGTTGAAAGAGTTTGAATAAGGCATTAACCTTTTGGTTGCAGAAAATTGAAGAATGGGTCATGAAAAAGAAGAAATTAGAAAATGATCCCTGATGACACCTGGGTCTGAAATATCCTAAGTCACTGGAGAACATTCTAGCCCAGAAACACATGAAAATTTAGGGGATCCAGAACCACGTTGGCTGGTATAAAAAGCTCCTTTGAGTCTGTGCCTCCCTATTAGAAAATGAAATTTAAATTTTAAATTACATAATGTATGTGAAATGCTTGAGAATATTGAACACAGAGTAAATGCTCAATACATGAATTATTATCTATGTTGCGAAATAAAGTTGTAGAGGTAGGGTTAGTGGACAGGGACAGGCAAGGATAGCCAATTTAATAAATATATGTGGAGTCTCCTCCAGGGGGCAAGTATTTTCTACATTCAGGGGATAAAATGATGAAAAAAAACAGCTTTGTTCTCAAAATGCCCATGAAACTATAATTATGTGTTTCCTAGGAGAAATTACTTTTCTGTACCTCAGTTTCTCCATTAGAAAATTGGGTATAATGATAGACTTTCTCATAAGGTTACTGTGAGGATCAAAAAATATTACACTGTAAAATCACTTTGGACGTTGCCAGACATATATAAGTATCTGTAGCTATTATTATTATTATACAGAAAGTGAGAGTACAGGCAAGGTACAGAAGGCCACAGCAAAGGAAATGATAAATGATTGGGACTGGGGCACAGTGGGTGGGAGGAAAAGGAGAGGCTTCACTGAAGAGGGGATAAACACTGTGGGGTCAGCATGGTTCAGGATAACTTTGGGGTCAAGCCAAAATGAAATTTGAATCTTAACTCTACCAATGTTTAGTGAGTTACTTAGTCTCTCTGTGTCAAAGTTTTTGTACTTATAAGATGAGAATAATGACAGGGCCTATTTCAAAAAATTGTGATGAGAATCTAATGGGTTAAGTGAATGTGCATAGTGCCAGGCTCATAGTGAGCACTTCAAAATAAGGGAGCCATTGTTGCTAATAACAAGATTTTGAAGGGTTACTAGGCTTTTTCCAGGCACACCGGTGGGGAAGAACATTCTGAGCAAATGAACAGCGTATGAGAAAGCACAGTTATGAAAAGTATGGAAGGTGTGTGACACTGATTATTGGCTGTAAGGCTGGAGACTAATGGCAGGGGAGTCTGGTTGCATGAAGTTTACTTTGAAAAAAGAACTCTGCTTATGAAGTATGTTCTTGAGCACATGTTCAATGTGTTGTTCCATCCATGAGGCAATGGAGAGGTAATTTGATGGACAATGGTGTGAAATATGCACATTATCAATTTGCCGGCACAAAGTGAATGCATTGCAAATGGTGAGGGTGCAAGAAAGGTTTGCGGTCAGGAGAATGGGTATCAGAAAAGGTGATTTTTAAGGAGCTTTTTTGCTTTTCGTTTGTTTATTTAGTATTTCAGGTGTGAGATGATGAACACTGGAAAAAATCTAGGAGGATGAGATTGAAATTAAGGACGTAGCATAGATGAGTCGAGGAGAGGCAGGGACAGTAGATAACTATACGGTTTCTGGCTTTAGAAGTCAGGTGGAGGTGGCCTCATCAGAGAGCTAGGGGATATGAAAATATTTACAAGCTTATGGGAAGGTAGGATGATAGAGTTATAAATGCTCAGTTTGAAACTCCTCTAGGGCATCAGGGCTGGTAGCAATAGGCAAATTTTTAAGATGAATCTGGTTAATCGCTAGTTGATAGGTTTGTTTGAGACATTGAATATATAGCAAAGATTTACAGATGGCAGTTGGTGATATAAAATTAAAGTTTAGGAGATAGTTACAGCTGGACCATGAGAAGTTTTACATACCTATAGGAGAGATTGCATGGAGAATAACAGACATCTGAGGACTGACTCTGGGGTATGGCCTAATATAAGGAGGAGGAATTAGACTCGCTAGGAAAAGAATAAATGGAATGGACTAAGCAAACAGTAGGAAAGAATATGGATAGTGTAGTGTCACAAAAGTGGAGAGAAAAGAGAGGAAGTAATCAAAGTGCAAACTCTTACAAGCTCCATTTCTGCTTAGTCTCTGGTTTTCTCTAAGGACTAAGAAACATTCAGTTACTATTTACCTAAATTGTTGAGAATGTAGATAATGGTTTGGAGATGGAAATAACCATGTCTATTATGTATCATGTATGACAAAATTTAGTTAGGGGCTTTACTTATGTTACACTGTTATCCCAACCATAATCTTATGATGCGGGCACAGCTATTCCCATTTCATACATAAGAAAACTGTAATGCAGAAAATTTAAAGTAAAATGAGCATTAGAATGAGAAATTTTTTCTAATTATAGAGCTCGGGTCTTATTCACTGAACCATGCTATCTCAACAGCATGACATAATGACAGTAGCACTGGACCAAGGATCAACACGCAGTCATTAGTTGTGTGATTTTGAAATCTTTTAAAAGCAGAATGAAATTAGATACTGCAAGTGATAGTACTTCAAATATGGAAAAGTTTTGTTCTAATAGAAGGTATTATAAGGAAGAGGTGACTGATCAGCTGTGTCAAATGCTATCAAGAGCTCAAAGAGATAAGGTTTAAGAAAGGTCATTGCATTTCAAGATTAAAAGTCACTGGTGATCTCTTAAATGGCATTTTGGTAGAATAATGGAGACAAACTTCTGAAGCAGTGGATTAAAGAGTGTGCAAGGTAGAGATGAGGTGGTGGGGGCAGTGAGTGTGGCATACATTTTAAGAATTTTAGTTGTAAAAATAAGAAGATAAACAAGATAAAGAGGATGTGGCACATATGTACAATGGAATATTACTCAGCCATAAAAAGGAACTAAATTGAGTTATTTGTAATGAGGTGGATGGACTTATAGCCTGCCATACAGAGTGAAGTAAGTCAGAAAGAGAAAAACAAATACCGTATGCTAACCACATATATAGAATCTAAAAAAACAGTACTGCTGAACCTAGTGGCAGGGCAGGAATAAAGATGCAGATGTAGAGAATGGACTTGAGGACACAGAGGGGGAAGGGGAAGCTGGGACAAAGTGAGAGTGTAGCATTGACATATATACACTACCAAATGTAAAATGGATGGCTAGTGGGAAGCTGCTGCATAGCACAGGGAGATCAGCTTGGTGCTTTGTGACCACCTAGAGGGGTGGGAGGGAGAAGACGCAAGAGGGAGGAGACATGGGGATATATGTATACATATAGCTGATTCATTTTGTTGTACAGCAGAAACGAACACAACATTGTAAAACAATTATACTCCAATAAAGGTATTAAAAAAAAACAAGATAACAGTTTGTGGGTAGGTAACAAGTTTAAGTAAAAGTTTTAAAGATGGGAATTCTGAGTATGCTTGTAGATGGAAAGGAAGGAGACTAAAGCAAGTGACTAAAGAGTAAAATACGAGAACAGGTGACAGAAAAGGTTTTGGCATTTACCTCATATATGTGGAATGAGAATATGGTCTTTAATACTAGATGAAAAAAATTAAGGTAGAGTGAAAATAGGGAGAATTTTGGCAATGATGAGAGAGGAGAGTGATAATGCTGTTTGTTTTCCATCTCTGTTACAACTAAGACAAAACTATTTCAGGCTGAAAATGTGCTGATCTCTTAGTGCTATTCCAATTATATTACCGTTCCATGTGGTATCCATGCATTTTGAGAGTCAACTATGATGTCAATGCATTGCTGAAAACTTCTTTTTCAGTTGGCATTAATGCTATTAGTTTTATATTGGGGCTTTAATTTCTTGCTATACACATAGCCATTCAACTGTAAACATAATGCATTTGCCAGGTGTCAGCCCAAATTGCTTTGATTGTCATTAGCTTATCCTTCTGTTCACCAACTTTGCTTATCCATCAACCCACAAAACCAGTTTCTAATTTCATATTTCTATAGAGACCATTTGCACTTACTGTAGCCTTGGTGTAATGGTTAATCCTTGGAATCAGTTCACAAAGTCATATGGTTTATTGTAGGAATGGACAAAGAGAAGGAACAATGGAAACCTTCTGTAATTAGTTTCATATCTCAGATCAAGGGATTCAAATGCAAAAATGCAAATACCAAAGCTAGAGTGGTAGTAAGAGTGAATGGGGGAAGGGACTTGCAGTAGGGCAAGGAATAGAAAATAAGGCCAGAGATGAAATTGAAACACACATTAATGCCACTGATAACTGGTCATTTTTTGAAAATGCATTTTCATGCTTTCGGCCCAACCCAAATTTCAAAACATACTCAAAAAACTCTAAGTCGTAATTGCCCACAATATATCGTCATTGCCTTCTTAGAGGCTTTAGGGCCTATTATTGGAAAACATTTGTGTTGTTAGAATGTCCCCCTGATCAAAGACCAATGATTATAACTTATCTTCTAGTTATTTATATTTTATGCCAGAGTTTCTAGTTCTAGGACTTACCAAGACAGCCTAAATGTTCCTCAGCCTGACTAAACTTTAGACAGGCTTCCTCCTGACTCTAGGCCTTCGCTGCCCTTTTCTTAGAGCAACTGTAACTGAGCAGGATACCATGGGGCCATCTCAGGACAGGCTTCGCCCCCATATCCTCTGCTTTAGCTCTTCTCTAAAGTACCTAGATAACAGTATCTGATGCACAGTTCCTGAGTTGTTTTACAGATGCTAAAATCCCCACCAAATGGAACACATTAACTACTTGATGACCATGAGCACATACCCCCCTGGGCCTACTGGAACCTACAGATTGATAATGTTAACCCCTGTGACACTGCCCTGTTACCTCACCATCAACCAATTAGAGAATCAGGCATGAGCTGTTCACAGATCCTGGGACACCCCTCCCTCACCTTGCCTTTAAAAATGCTTTGCTGAAACTCATTGGGGAGTTTGGGCTTTTTGAGCCCTGGCTGTCCCAGACTCCTTGCTTGGTGCCCTGCAATAAATGCTGCAGTTTTGTTCACCACAACTCAGTGTCAGTAGATTGGCTTTACTGCATGTGGTGAGTGGATCCAAGTTTGGTTTAGTAACATATTCAGTTTAGAAAACTTGTTTCTGGGCTCTCTATCCTGTTCCATTGATCTATGTGTCTGTTTTTGTGCCAGTACTATACTGTTTTGATTACTGTAGCTTTATAGTATAGTCTGAAGACAGGGTGCGTGATTCCTCCAGCTCTGTTGTTCTTTCTCAAGATCATTTTGGTTATTCAGGGTCTTTTGTGTTTCCATATAAATTTTATAATTATTTGTTCTAGTTCTGTAAAAAATGTCACTGGTATTTTGATAGGGATTGCATTGAATCTGTACATTGCCTTGGGTATGTTCAACAGTACTGATTCTTCCAATCCAAGAACATGGTATATCTTTCCATCTGTTTATGTCATCTTCAATTTCTTTCATCAGTGTCTTATAGTTTTCAGACTTAAAAAAAAACCAAAACAAAACAAATAACCCGATTAAAAAATGGGCAGAAGAACTGAATAGACATTTTTCCAAAGAGAAAATGCATATGGCCAACAGGCACATGAAAAGATGCCCAACATTGCTAATCATCAGGAAAATGCAAACCAAAACCACAATGAGATATCACCTCACACCAGACAGAATGGCTATCATCAAAAAAGAACACAAATAGCAAATGTTGGCAAGGATGTAGAGAAAAGGGAACCCTTGTACACTGTTGGTGGGAATATAAGTTGGTGCAGCCACTGTGGAAAACAGTATGGAGGTTTCTCAAAAAACTAAAATAAGACTACCATTTGACCCAACAATTCCACTCCCAGGTATATATCCAAAGAAAACAAAAACATTAATTTGAAAAGATACATGCACCCCAATGTTAATAGCAGCACTATTTATTATTGCCAAGATATGGAAGCAATCTAAGTGTCCAGCAACAGATGAATGGGTAAAGAATATGTGGTATATATATATATATATATATATACACAATGGAATACTACTCAGCCATAAAAAGAATGAAAATTTTGCCATTTGCAGCAACATGGATGGACTTGGAGGGCATTATGCTAAATGAAATAAGTCAGACAGAGAAAGATAAATACTGTATGATATCACTTATATGTGGAATCTAAAAAATTCAACAAACTAGTGAATATAACAAAAAAGAAGACTCACAGATATAGAGAGCAAACTAGTGGTTACCAGTGGGGAGAAGGGGGGAAGGGCAATCTAGAGGTATAGAGAGTGGGAGGCACAAACTATTATGTGTAAGATAGGCTCAAGGATGTATTGTACAACAGGGGGAATATAGCCAGTATTTCGTAATAACTGTAAATGGAAAGTAACCTTTAAATTTTTTATAAAAAATTTTAAAAATATTAAAGAAAAATTTTAAAAATAACATTTAAAAAAATTAAAAGAAAACTTGTAATTGCAAATTATTTCTCTGCCCGTTTGAGATGTATGTAAGTCTCATGCCAGTTTTATCTTCCAGTTTCTGTGGGAGGGTAAGAACCTAACTTCTGGTGGGTGCCTTGCTCTGAGTTCTAAACTATCTCCTGTCATGAAGATACAAAGCTTTTTCCTTTGGGTGAAGTGATTAGCAAACACACATGACCTGTGTTCTCATTCTCACCCCAGTGCTTAAAAATCTTCCCACTGTTTGCTTTAGCATAGTAGAGTTCAGATTTTAGTTCTGGTCTCTCTCTCCTACTGCAATAACCTTGAAGAAACTCTTTCTTACCTGACTGGTGCAATTTTTGCTCTGACAGACCTCAATGTACTCTCGTCAAAATGTCTAATCTTCTCTGATATCATTGTGGTTACCCAAGCCCCTTTGTGGTTTAACACTATAAACAATTCTTTTTCACGACCATGGGATTAGTAAATCTTTAGACAGAATTTAACCAACAAGAATTGATGGAAATAAACCCTGAGTCCTAGATCACTGAGCCTTTGGGAAAAATAAATGAAATTTAGAAAACTAAATTATTTGCTAAGACCCAGTATTGTCAAATTAGTTACAACCATACTTTCTTCAAGTCTATCTTGTTATTGTCCAATCCTTTATAGCATACTCTTATAAGCACAGTAATAGAGAAAACATACTTTTCCCTCTTTTTCTTTTATATTGTTTTTATTTTTGACAAACTGATATATCAGCTTATGAAACCTAGTGTTAGGCATCATGTAGACTGAAAGCTTATTAACTAAATCTTTTACTTTTCATCCAGATGTTTGCAGTAACCGCTCTATTTTTCTGTTAATCTGTCAGATTAATTTTCTGTCGGAAAGTCAGTAGTTGATATTGTTAAATTGTCTTAAAAATTCTTTGCTTGCAATTTGCTCATTTCCTTTGATATCACTGTGAATTTTGATTCATATGAATTTGATTCCTTTGAATTTAATGAATTTTAAAACACAAGTCTGTCAGTAGCATAGTGGATCTAGTCTGCACACTATAGTTAAATATTGTTGATGCTTATACAGCATTGTTAACTGATTTTCAGAGGTTGTCCTTTTCTTTTAGTTTTTATAGTGCAATGTTTTCTGCTCTTAAGTTTGAGCTGTTTGCACATTTATGATTTTTACTGCAGCATTCCCATTTTGAAGAGATGCATCTTAGTCTCTGAATGTGTATACCATTTGCTGTTATTTTTGTAGGTAACAAAGATTAGGTTCTTCTGAACTTGCATGAAGAAGAGATTTCTAGTAAACATTTTTAAATGGATTCACTGGTACACTTTTTCTCCAAATGTGTGTTTTTCTTTGCTCTATAAGTGGCTCACTCATGAAGATTTATTTTTTCCATGTAATTTAAATTCCATGCAATAGTTGCCAATGCCTATTAGCTGTGTGACCCTGGACAACTTTAAACTTCTTAGGTATGTTTCTTTGTTTGTTAAGGAGGAAATTGTTGAGATCATTTATATTAAGTGCTTAGCAATAGGGCTAGGCTTTCAATAAATGTTAATTCTCCCACTTATTGGGAAAAGATAACTAGCACCTCCGGGAAAATTAACTAGTTTCATCTCCAAATTGCCCATCCGTCTATTCTGTGGAATTAATAATTAAGTTGTTTCTTATGCAGGAATGAACAGTTGGTAATCCAAATTTACGATTATGTTGAATGACAGAGGTGTGTTTGCTTTACCTCTACCCAACGACTATATGACTTGTAACACATCTCTGGACTGATGACTATATCACCATTAAATATCAGTTGTCATAAAGAGTTCATTAGATAATTCCCTGGGGAATGCCTGAAGCGGCTAAACCTTTGTCAGACCAGAAGTAGCTCTCTCCTGAGGAAGCCTTTGGCTGAGGGAGAGGAAACACTGTCACTCCTCAGAATGGAAATGACACATAGTGAATTACTTAAATTGAGACTGCCAGGCCAGCATAATCTAGTGCAGTGATGTGTCATCATCACTCCTGGAAAATTGACCCCAGCTCCTGTGACCAAGAGCAGGCTATCACTCTCCAGAGAATATTTTGGAAAACATAATTGCCTTTCCAACTATTGTAACTTCTTTTTTTTTTCCCAGAAGGAGAAATAGAATAAAAGCTTTGCAAGTTTGTGGAAAAAGGAGAGACAATAAGCATTTAAAATAGAGTATTATTAACCCATTTCCTTTTATTTTTATTATTTTTTTATGTGCTTTTGCTCCCAAAAGAATATATTTTCTTCTTTTTTTACATTATTGGATAGAGAAATTTAGAAAATTAGAATGAACACATATGAACCAAACTAAAAGGGACTTTCAATTATGAATTGGGAAAATCTTTGTAATATAGAACTTTACATTGAGATTAGAGCCCAGAGTACCTTCAAAACTCTCTTGTCTAGGTCAGGGTAGGGAACTCTTGATCCTCTGCAACAACTGGTTTTCAGTAGATGTGTTTACTATTGAAGAAAGTTTGTGTTCTAGCCCACCTCATTCATCCAAATGATCAAATCAATGTTAAAAATTTGGGATTATTATGATGATAAAAGAGCTCTTGTATAAGTCGTTTTTATGTGGACCTATGTTTTCATTTGTCTTTAGTAAATATCTAGGAATGGAATTGCTGAGTCTTATGGTAGTTGTATGCTTAATTTTTTAAGAAATTACCAAACCTTTTTCCAGAGTGATTGTGCCATTTCACATCCCCACTAGCAACATATGAGATTTTCAGTTGCTCCACATTCTTTCAAAATTTGGAGTTGTCAGTTGTTTTCATTTTAGTAATTCCACTGTTTGTATAATGATATTTCACTGTGGTTTTAATATACATTTCTCTAATGATATTGAACATCTTTTCATGGGATTATCTATCATTTGTATATCTTCCTTTGAGAAGTGTATATTCCAGTCCTTGACCATTTTTTAAAAACCTGCATATTATTAACGACTTGTAAGATCTCTTTGTATGTTTCAGAAAAAAATATGTCAAATATATCTTCTGTGAATATTTTTCTTCAGTCTTTGGTTTGCATATTCATTTACTTAATTATGTCTTTTGATGAGGCCAAATTTTTAACTTTGATGAAGACTATCAAATTTCCATTCCTTTCTTTTTTAGTCATTCCTGTTTGTGATGTGACAAAACAACCCGTGGCTATACCTGTATCATGAATATATTATTCTGTGTCTTCTTTAACATTTTATAGTTTTAGCATTTATATTTGGGTCTGTGATTTATGTCAAATCAATTTTCATATATACTGTAAGGTAAGTGTTGAGTGAAAGCATTTTCTTTCCATATAAATTATTAAGTGTTTCAGCACTATGTAATGAAAAGACTTCCCTATCTTTAATAAATTGCAGTGGTACCCTTGTTAAAATTGAGTGAATGTGTTTTCTAAGCTGTTTCATGGATCTATTTAACTATCCTTATGCTTATACAACAAGCCTATCTTGATTACTGTAGCTTTAAAACAATTCTTGAAACCAGGTAGTATACATCTTCAAACTTTATTTTGCCTTATCAAAAATTTTTTTCTACTTTAAAAAAGTCTTTTGGATTATCATATAAATTTTAGAATCAACTTGTCAGTTTCTATAAAATCCTGCAGGGATTATGATTGGGATTGCAATATAGCTGCCTATCAGTATAGGAGTATCTTAACAATATTGTGTGTGTCAATTTATGGACATGTTCTCAATTTATTCTGGTCTTCTTTAATTTATCTCAGGACTATATTGAATGTTTTAGTTTGGAGGTCTTATACAACTTCTATTAAATTTATTTATAAATATTTTTTGTGGTTGTTGATGTTATTACATATTGAGTTTTTTACATTTCACTTTTTTTTTGTTTAATATGGCTGTATAGAAACAAATAATTTTTGACTTTGTATCCTGTAACATTGCAAAATTCACTTACTAATTTTAGTCATTGCTTTATAAATAATTTAGTCATTCTACATAGATATAATCATGTCTTCCATGAATAGAGTTTGATTTTTTTCCTTTTCAATCTTTATGCTTTTATTATTTTTCTTGCTTTACTGCATTGTCTAAAACCTCCAGTAAAGTGTTAAACTTAATTGGTGAGGGTGACAGCCTTGTCTTGTCCCAGATATTAGGATGAAAGTGTTTAATATTTTGTCTTTTGTTCAGATATTAATTGAGGTCTTTCATAGTTGCGCTTTATCAGATTGAGAAATTTTAATTTCTAGTATGCAGAGAGTGTTTGAATTTTGTTAGAATGCTTTCTCTGAATCTATGAAGAAAATAATGTTTTTTATTTGTTTAGTTATTAATATAGTGAATTACATTGATTGCTTTTGAGATTTTAAATTAACATTTCATTCCTGATATAATCTCTTTTGGTCATATATTATCTTTTATGTATTTTGATTTTTATTTGCTAATATTTTATAAAGGAATTTTAAACATGCTCTAAAATGATATTTGTCTGTAGTGTTATTTTCTTTTAAAGACACAGATTTTGGTATCAGGGTTATACTGGCCTCTATTTCCTGAAAAATTTGTTCAATATTGATATTATTCCTCCTTAAATTTTGATAAGATTCACTCATCAACCTATCTGGACCCAGAATTTTCTTTATAAGATTTTTTTTCTAATAAATTTAAATTTTAAAATGGAGGATGATGCGGATTTTTCTATTTTCTTATATGCCAGTTTTGGAGAGGTGTAATTTTTTTCGGAACTTGTCCGTTTCACATAAGTTATCAAATTCATTGGCAAAAACTCTTTATAATATTCCTTTGTCTTCATTTAATGTCTACAGAATCCTTAGTTCTGTCTTCTTTTATCTTTATATTGATAATTTGCTTTTTCTCTCATTCTTTGAGCACTCTTGCTAAATGTTACAAATTTATAAAGATCCAACTTTAGGCTTTATTTTCTCTAGTGTTCTTCTATTTTTGAATGCACTGATATCTTTCCTTCTACTTTGCTTTCTATTTCATTATTTCTTTCAACTCACTTTGCAGTTAACTTGCTCATCTTTTTCTAAATTCTTAAGATGGCAACTTAGATCATTAACTTTAAACTTTTTTCCTTTATAGTACAAGCATTAAAAAGCTACAAATTTTACCCTAAGCACTCACTGCTTTAGTTGTATCTTGCAAATGTTATTATGTAGAATTTTCATCATCATTCAATTGGATTTGTTTTCTAATTTCCTTAGTGATTTCAAATTTGACCGATGTATTTAGAAGTGAGTTGTTTAATGTACAAATATCCCATATCTACTTTCTTCCAATCCAGAAAACTCCTCACAAATGTAGAGGCATTAAACCAGAATGTCATGCAGATCACAGGCGATCCACTAAGAAATTACAAAGATAGACAGAAAGGAATCTCGCCTTTTATATAGCCAAGCAGATAAAATCCATTACATAAATGCTCTCAAAATAAACAATAACTAGTCCTCATATGAGAGGACTTGATAGCACCATTTATCAAATATAGTTTATTCTAAATTTACTTGGTAGTTGGAGTGATCACCTGTGTTAGCTAATTGACTTAATCCAAAGGAAAAATAAACTTCTTATGCCTTTATGACAAGAGGCAATTTTGAAACTTGGAGCTAGGCTCCCTCAGAAGTTAGGCTTCTACCTGCTCACGATAACTGGGAAATAGGGCACTATCTTTCTTGAAAATTACATTTCAAGGAGATCATTACTAGGTTCTTAGGAAATTTACAGCTGTCTAACTATGCAGCAAATCTATCGCAAAGCAAAACAGTTATCAAAATCACTGTAAAATAACAGAATTACTGAATTTTTTTAAAAGTTAGTACATTATTTGCCTTAAAGGAATAAACTTTGAATATATCATATCAATGGTGAATGGTTAAATCAGATTCTTGATTAACAATAGACAAATATTTTTCTTAGTCATACATTAATTTTACAAATTGTTGTGATATCTTCTTTATTGTTTGCATTTTCAAATGATTAATGATCTAAAAATTATTTGTAGTTCCTTATGAAGTCTTGCCCAATCCAAGCCTAAGGAGTAGCTTGACTCTAGAGCCTGATAATCTAAAATTTTAATTAAGAGATTCCCTTGCAAGGTCTAGTAAATTTCTCCTAAGTTTTAGTCAATCATATAAGTAGCATTATATTTATATGATGATTTAGGCCCTGTAGTAATTATTCTGTCTACCCCAATAATTTTCCCCAAAATTGAAATACAAAGACCTGCAGCCATCATCTAGTGTCAAAGATTGATTATGAGGCATCCATTAAAAGGTACAAATTAAACTTCCAGTGTTTAATTTATATGTGTTTAATTGTTTAGGTGTTGAAGACAAGCTTACCCTATAGGACATTTTTATTTTCTTTTTGTGTCCAGTATAAATCACTGTTTATACTATTGTAACAGTCAATCAAATTTCCATGAACAATTGGCATTCACTTTTCTTTATCTATTCTGGGTCTGCAGAGAACTTATATCCCAAAGTTAATCAAGTCGATTTTTTTTTGCAGTTTCTCTCTATAATGCCAGATTTCTGTTTATCTGTAAATTAGATGTTATTTTTTTTCTTTTTTACATCATCCGTCCAATAAAACCAGTTAACAAAACATTTTTGTGTCAATTTTAAGGCTTAAGTACTTGGATACATATTAGTTACTTTTACTTTGTCATTCTCAAAAATTAATGAAGATGCATTCTACTGTTTGTGGAGTTGTGCGGATAGTCAGCTTCCCTCAGCTACCATTTTCCTTGATGTGGAAATCTGGACCCTGACATGCTTATTACTCCATCAAAGGAGCAAATTCTGCTGTTTGCAGAACTCTATACAGGAGCCAGGGTACCTATCATGCATGGGGTTATAAACTGAAACATGGGTGGGGTTCTTCTGCAAAGTTCTGGGCACAAGGAAAAGAAGTCCTTAAGTGATTAATATCAGCTGGCATTCAAGGTATGTGGATGACTGGGAGTCCTGGGTAGCTTTTCAAAAATTATCCAAATAGGAAAGACTGGTTTTCCTCACACTGAGTTAAGAGAAATGTAAATTATCTGATACTTTTGTCTCCCTTAATTCATCAGCTTAATAGCTTGTTTGTTTGCCTTTTTCCAAGTGATTAGTGCAGCTATTCTCCATCCTATTGTCTTCACACAGGGATACTATCTTTTATCTAATTCTCAGTTATTCTCTGATTAGGTCTCTATCATGTCTGCTTCCCTAACTGCATGGTATTTGGATGATATGTGATGCTTAGAGGTGGAATTGGGCAAAGACATGAAATGGATT
Organism: Balaenoptera musculus; assembly: GCF_009873245.2. Lineage (NCBI taxonomy): Eukaryota > Metazoa > Chordata > Mammalia > Artiodactyla > Balaenopteridae > Balaenoptera > Balaenoptera musculus. Next base: position 41,331,119 of record NC_045796.1, read on the forward strand.
CAGGTTGGGCCACAAGGCTCATAAGCCTGTGACCTTAAACAGAACAGGTAATGAAGTCGTGCCCTCATTCTTTACAGAGAAATTTACTAGTGAAGGGAGCTACCCTCTTAAAAACTCATCACCTGACCCTTCACCAAAGTCAGTGTGGGGCAGGGAAGGATAAAGAGGTTCTCTCCATGGGAAGAGATGCAGCAGGGACAGCAGAGAAAGGAGGAGGGTTCTGTGAAAGGCAAAGAGCTTTTAATTCTCACATTTTCTCTTCCATTTTTCTCAATCTTTTCTTTTGGCAATCTAACTTATTTTTAGTTGTTTTTCTTAGAATTATATTTATTGCATAAATGCCAGTAATTTACTTGCCTAGGATGAGGCCTAAGAGCCTGAGCAAATACATTTGTTTAACCAAATCAAAGTAACTGTCCATAGACCACTGCAAGACTGGATTCTCATATACCCACCTCAGATATGACAGAGTTATTACCCCTTTAAGAGAAAAGAGTAAGAGAAAATTCCTTTTTCCTGCAGGAAAAATTCCTAGCTTGCCATATTTTCTAATCATATGGAGATCCTGATAGGATTTCAGAGCCTGTATTATTCATACTATTCAGTAGTAAAATCTTGAATTTGGAGAACGTGGTTTGTCTGGCTTGTATTCCAAAGCAGCAGAAATCTAGAAAGGTTACTTTATATTTCAGGATCTCTTACTTAACTGATGTGTGGCCACAGATCTTCAGCTGGTCCTCTCAATTCAGAAACTGCCAGACTTTGCACTAACAACATTTCTGTTGCCTCAGTGGAGGCGCTCCATTGCAGATCAAGGTGGGGGGTGGAGAGGGACAGTTCTAATTTCCTTGTAAATATGGTGTATTCTTCCTTTAACCCAATTTTGAATGTTTGTCCCTCCTGTGAATTTCTCAGTTGTGTAACAGTGGATACTAATTGTCTTACGTTAAACCAAACACAACTATTTACCAGAGAGACTGGTAAACTCTTCTTTTATCACTAATTCTAATAACCATCTTAGTAAAGTCTCCCAAGGGAGATGTTTATATGTAGTGACAAACTGGCTCACTTCTTAACTATGTACTCTTTAGTTTCTGTCTTTTTAAATTTAACTAAAACGATTAGGCTCTGCTGCATTTTGCCCACCCTGAGCATCAGCCTGGACATTGCTTTCATTACCAACAGTAAACTAGTGCAGTCATGTGGATCAACTTGTTTGTTTTCCTTCTCTCAAGGAATCAGTCATGTGCTGCCTGAAAACCATTGTTTTATATGTATGTATATACATATTTTTTGTTTGTTTTGCTTTGTTTGTTTGTATTTTTAGTTGTTAAAGGTGGAAGGAAAAATCTAATGCTTGTTACTGGGTCTTGGTTGATGACTATAGATTTGACATTGATAGATGTTGTAATCCTAATAATATAGAGAGGACTCTTCTTACAAACTAATATGAATCACATTCTCTTAGTGAATAAATTTCCTGAAATTAAGGTAGGGAACCTCACGAAGTTTTTTCACAAGTTCCAGAATGTGCTGCACAGCTGTTACTTGGGTTAAATTTTAAACTTGTATCTTTTTATCTTTACGTATTTATAGAATTTAACTTAAAATATCATTTGCATATTATTCTACTTAGACGTTGTGAAGAGTTGACTTACTCAAAGAATTTTAAGTTTTAAATATTCTTTCAAATTTCTCAGACTAATTCCCTAGAACTGTAAATGCATTACTCCACTACTCTCAGTAGCTAAATGTCTTCTATAATTATTATAAATTAGGTTAGAGAGATATTCATTAACTTTTACTAGGGAAAACCTTATAGAAAAGTGCCTGAAAATGGGCATAAGTAACATCCGTGCCTAAAATATCATGGATCCCCGTGAGTCCTTTCATCTTTTTATACCATCTTTTTGGTTAATAAGAAAATAAGTCATGGAAAAAGCAACATTGAAGAGTAAAAGCAAAGCCTAGTTCAAAAGGAAGACAAATCTCTCCTGCCATTGTAGAAGTACCTCTTACTGTGATTTTGTTTCATTCTGACTCTTAAGCGTAAGCAGAAATTCCAGTGAAACTAAGTGATTTCATTTTAATTATGACCTACTTTCAAACAGAGTAGATTGGCAGAACTCCATGCACTTAATAAGTAGCTGTATCTCCTGAAATACATTTGGTCTAGCCATGGTTATTGAACACATATTCAATGAATATTTCAAATTAAAGCAGCTGGCTCTATGGACAGGTTAAGTGAAGATCAGTTTACATTCTTTCACTACTCTTCTGCAGTTCTCAAATATGAAAGCAAAATGGCATAATTTCTCATTATAAATAGAGCAAATCTGGATATTGAGAGCCAAACCATTTTAAAGGTATTGTCCGTTCTTTCCTACTCTTGGACTGATTATCAGACATGTAGCTTACAAAGGCATCTTACATTATGATTGCTTGTTTATATTAAATTGAGGGGCAAGGGTAGTAAAACTTATATATGTCCACTTGTTAGCAGCTCTGTCAAGAAACACCTCATATTGGAGGAGGTGTATATAAAATAATATGATTATTTTTGTTACTTTTGAGGGTCAGTGACCCGTGTTCTCTTCTCATGGTGAATGGTTAAGATCTGATTTTCTTACAATCAAGGTAACTAACCACTTTGGTGCACGAATAAATCAAGAGTTAGAAGTGAGATGAAGTCTTGAGTAAAATCTATTTTAGGTGAAATCAATACAAACTGTTGACTGAATTCAATCAAGTGAATTTTTAAACTTGGGAATATAACTAGCCAATAATTAACACAAAGATGTTTTAATACAATAGTAAAGATGAGGAAAATATTTGGCATGAAAAAATTAAAAGAACTTGTCCGAATAAAGTTTAACTTGATCTCAAGAAAAGTATGCCTGATAGTTTTCTATATAAGCAGATTTTTCTTTTCTCAAGAAATTACCAATGAAACAAAAATGGCTTTTCAGCTTTTAATTTGATTTTCAAACTAATAAGCAACCTTAAAAATAATATAAACTGAGTAACCTCTTCATATTTCATAGGTTAACAATATTTTTATCTTATCCTAAAATAGCATTTTCCAAAATATATTCTGTGGTACAGTGGTTCTAAGAGATGCCAATAGGTGTTCATGATTGTCGAGAAGAGAGCGAGGATTTCATGCTTAAAGAGGCTGGGAAATTGCTAGATTGAAAGTATTTCTTTACTATAGAAACTTAAACATGCTTATAATCAAGGCAAATATCCAAGCGGGGAAATCTAGTGTGCATCTTCCTCAAACTGAGTTTGCCACAGAACCCATTTTTGGGAAGAATACCTTGTAGATTAGGTTCCATGGAATACTAGTTTTAAAAAAGTTTCTCAGAACCTTTTGGGAAAAACCTTTTCAACTTGATATAAAAATACTTATCTTAAATGAGAAATTGAAGTGACATGCATATTACCTCATAGCCCCTCTTGCTCAAGATGCCTTGTATAAAATTTTTATAAATATCTTAATTTCTTCAGTGTATTTTATATGAGAAAACTGTTTGACCCTAAACAAGTTAGTGCCTTATCTCATGAACATTTCTTGTAAACTTTACTGGCAGAGTATGAAATTAACATACTTAATCAAAAAATAATGTTTAACATTAATATAGTTGCTGATAACAAAGCTGGCAGTCTCCTTTTTCCTTTTTCTGCCGAGTGCCACCATGTTTTGGTCCTGCGAGAGACATTGCCTTGCTGAGAAGGGGAGAAGGGGAGAAGCTTCTGATTCTTGACGCAGCAAGAAACTGCTTTTTCTAATGCTTTGGAGGATATCTGATCTCTTTCCCACTTTGCAGAAATCTGAAAGTTACTCTGTAATTATTAACAGTCTGTGGAGTTAGCTTTCCTTCTCCTAGAAAAGCAGGGATTAAATGCAAAATCCTTTTACTTCTAAGGAAGAAAAATTTCTTTTCTCTCTCTTTATGTTGTCAACTTTTAATTTTTCTCTTCTTTGTAGTTTCTTCTTTAGTGACCTGAAATCACTTCTGATCCTCTCACGTGTTCTTTCCCTGTCAACCTACTAATCTTATAGCCTGTGGTTCTTGCCCTTATTTATGAAAATTCCTCTAGACAGATAGAGTTTACATACTCATATAAGAAGAGACCTGGGGAGCATACAGGTGGAAGCTACAATCTCATGTGCAGACTCACTGAGTAAATCCAGTAGTCCAGTATTTATCATGTTTCAAAACTGAGACTCAGTGATCTGGCCAGAGCTAACCATGGGGGTCCAGATGTTTCTCTCCAGATACCATAATTCCCACAATCTACAACTGCTTTATACATTTTATGATTCTTAAGGTGTCATTTACTTTCCTTCTGAATCTCAATATTCATCTTAAGATAATATGTTAAAATTTATAACAGTACTACTGCTTGCATAGAATATTGGCCAAAATACTTGCTATATCATTGTACGTCTTTAGAATCTATTGCTTTCAGGAAAAAAAGACCTCTTCAAATCAAAGTTTGTCAGTTTTTTAAGTCAGATAATTATAAGAATACCAAACTGTCCTTGTATTTCAACCTGCAGTAAATTGAATTCAGGGATGATAATTTTTTGCATAGAAGGCTGCCTCTTGGAAATAAACATCCTTTTGAAGCATCTGCAGTCTGTCATTTGAGAAAGATGGCCTTTTCACTTTGCCTCTAGTCCTTGCATATCAATCTAATTGCAAGGTATTGCCACAGTTTTGTACCCTGAGTGATACTTCAGCTATAGATCCAAGAAAATAAAATTATAATAATAAAAAAGGAGTACTCAAGAGCTCATTTAATTCAATTCATTCTACCTAAATCTTTGGAAGATTGAAGAGTGGGGGAGGTAAGTAGGAAGAAAGGAGTCTGGTAAAGTGAATGTTCTTTTATTTCTTGCCTTGGTTTGCAAGGTAATGTTTTGACAACTGGTCATTGATAAATAAAAGGACAGAAATAAGTTTGGAAAATGTGGACCAGCACAGAGAGAAACAAGAAAGCATTGCAAACTAGCTAAATTGTCACTGACTTGATACAGAGAGCACTGAACTTTAATTAAACAAAAATCTTTAACACTTATTGTTTATTTTCAGCACACATGGCTCATAGTTGAAATTATGATTTTTGTCTTTTCCTTGGTGGCAAAAATCATTTTATTTTCATGGGGAGAGCAACGATTAGCAGAAGAGGTGAAAGTCCCTCAGGTTCATTAGGCCCAATCTTTATATGAGGACTATATTTTTTGCTCCAGATTTCCAGAACAATCCTAAACAAAGAAAACCTGAGACCGTCACTTGATGATTTATTGTTCAGAAAAACTGGGTCAGTGGTAATAAATAATCATCATATACATATTTTTTGAGAATAATATTTTTATGAGAAGCATGCTCACTTTAAAACATATTCTCACAAACTGCTACTTAGACTGTTAGTTGCCACGTAACAGTAGCAGTCTGCGCGGTTTTCCCCCAATACTGGAGCTCTTTCAATGAAAAAAGTTGTATTATAGATCAAGATCTTTTGATATCATCAATTACATTATGTGTATGTTCAGTTTCTTTCTATAAATGTTATCAAAGCTAGATTTTCACAATATTTACATGGGAATCTTTTTAGATGGAAACATAGTTATTTCCTTTTGTTTCATCTTGAATGCAGGCAGAAGAAAGTCCTCCTTCCCACCCATTCAGAGATGCTCAGATACCTAAATTTGAAGATAGATTCTCTTAACTTCTAGATTTGCTCCTTGTTAATATTATATATTCATTATTGTTATTGATAATTATTATATTATTATTGATATTTATGTTATCAATATGTCAATATACTAATCAACTTACTGATATTCTATCAATAGCTATTGATAATTTTTGTTATAATTAATAATATAATAATAATCAAAAATAATATTAATGGTAATGAATACCGGTAAATGAATGCTTGCAATATGCCAAGCACCATACTGGTTATATTTGATGTTTAATTAACCCTCAAAATGACCCTTATGAAATAAATATCATTTCCCTTTTTGAATTTGGAAACTGAGAATTAGAAAGGTTAGTTAACTTGCTTGTCACGTAGCTTATAAGATGCTATACAGAATTTAAATGTAGTTTTGTTTGATTCTTAGCCACTGTGCTATGTTGTCTTGTTTTTCTTCCCTTTTAAATTTTTATGTACTTTTATTTTTTTTAATTAAAAAAAAATACATTTATTTATTTATTTATTTATGGTTGTGTTGGGCCTTCGTCGCTCTGCGTGGGCTCTCTCTAGTTACTGCGAGCGGGGGCTACTCTTCGTTGCGGTGCACGGGCTTCTCATTGTCGTGGCTTCTCTTGTTGCAGAGCACAGGCACTAGGCATGCAGGCTTCAGTGGTTGTGGCACGCGGGCTCAGTAGTTGTGGTTCACAGGCTTTAAAGCACAGGCTCAGTAGTTGTGGTGCACGGGCTTAGTTGCTCCACAGCATGTGGGATCTTCCCGGGCCAGGGCTCGAACCCGTGTCCCTTGCATTGGCAGGCGGATCCTTAACCACTACGCCACCAGGGAAGCCCTGTACGTTTATTTTTTATCTTGTATTGGTCTTTTATAACTTAAGAGGGATGAATATATTTGATCATTTCCAGTAAATTTTGTTAATAGTAGAAAGAGATTGAATCTGGGTTTAAGAGATAGTCAAAATAGGCAACAGAGATTCTGGCAAAAGTAGAAATCACACAGAAAGATAAAATTTCACAGGAAAGGGGAGCTAGAGACATGTGTCAGAAAGTTTTCGAGTGTTTTTAAAAGCACAGTTTTATAAAATACTATTTAAATCACTTTTTATTCATTCTTTTCACACGAATTTTATTCACTTGTTTTGTGCTCATAATATGGAAAACATTCTGATGGGCATTTAAGGTGAAACAAAAATGCATAAGATATGATTCCTGTCCTCAAGTAACACATTTCTGTGGGAAGGGTGAAATAAGACAAGACAAAAGTCAATGCAATCAAGCACTCTCGGACAACTGTAAGTGCCTTAGCAGATCAGAAGCAGAAGTGTTGGGTCATCATAAAAACAACAGGTTACCACATTTACTCATATATTTCCCCCACTTCTTCCACTGAAGTGAGGATTGAAGAAATAATTTGCAGGAATAAAATATTTTCACTTACCACCTGCAGACAGTGTGCAACATAGGGATGATGTGACTAATATGGTCTAGATAAACATACAAATAGAAAGTATTGAATGAAATAAACACATATACTACATATTAAATACAATTAACTTCAGGTACCCTAGGCTTTATATTTTGATATATATCTATAGGAAACATATTTTTCCATCAAAAAAGGCAGAATAAACATTTTCCTTCACCAGTCAATTTTGTGACTGAATATAGCATTGTCAAAGTCAGAAGGAAATAGTGGTAAGATTATTATGAGGAAAGATATTGACTGGAAAGATATTCTCTGTATGAGGCCAAATAAAACTCAAAGGTAAAGTATGGTGATTACACAGGAAATTACCATTTGTTTGCTCATTTTTTTTACCCATGAGATTGTTGCCCAGCACCATGCCACTCTTTAATTTTTTTTGCCAATAAAATGTAGTCTATTTCCTTGCCGAACACTTGTAATCACTACTCGATTCTCTTATATTCTCTTCAAAAATAACCACCATCTTCCTCAAGTCCAAGGCCAGAGATCAAATGAGTTGAAATGCAAAAGAATTACCATGTTTTAAATAGTTATGTACTTCAACTCAGTCTTGGTAAAAGGATTTCTTTTTGAAAGAGAAAAAAAATATTGTTTGGAGTGCTCAGATGTGAGTCATACTTCACAGCTGATGGTAATTTCCATAATCTCACAAGCGGAAACCAAAGTGTCTTAAATATTCTTAAACTTCCTCTCCCTGCATTGCACCTTTCAGGATGTAACCCTCCTTGAATATGAAATTCTACTGTAGCAATGATGATGTTTATCTAAAAGAAGCTCTGGTAAATAAACATAGACTGCATTTAATAATTGTTAGTTTTTTAGAGAAACAGGCAGTGCGTGTGTGTGTGTGTGTGTGTGTGTGTAAAAATAACACAGATAATTGTTCTTTAAGTCTATGTCAATACTTAAGAACAGTATCTCTGTTTAAAACCACATATTGTATTTTGATTACAATGTAAAAGAAGAATATTTGCAAATGACCTTTCCATGTAATAACTGGCTATAAGTTAGCATGGACTCTAGATATAAAACTTAGGTGTGAATCCTAACTCTATCATTTACTAGCTTTGTGACCCAGGACAAACTATTCAACCTGTCTGTATCACAGTATTTTCAGTTGTAAAATGGAGAAAGCAATATTTCCTACCTGTAGAGTAATTGTTAAGTGTAAGTTTAACATGTAAAGCTAGTGCCTATCTCATAGCAGTTATTACATAAATTCTACCTATTATTAATATTCATATTGCCATGAATATTATTATTAACTGATTTTCCAGAAAAGCTAAACATCCTAATCTTTTAACTTGGTCATAGGTTCCAGTCTGAAAGAGAGTGACAATTTTCTACTTTTGCTGTTTTGTCTGTTAAATATTTAATACATAGAGATAGTATTTTACTGATACAAGAAGGATTTGATCTGAAGCCTGGCAAGCCATACAAATTCATTGAAAAACCAGATTACAGTGTCATGATAGATGATATACGTGGTATTCTTTCAAAGGGAAAACTTTTACTCCCAATTTGATAAGGTGAAACATGTTGAATATTATAGTATGTTGTCATAAAGCATAGTACACTGATATATTTTATTGCATTACCTACAGGTAGATCTTCATTTTTCAAATATATAAAGCAAAATAGAAAGAATACGTCCAAGAAGTCTAGATAATTAAAATGAATTTGAAAGTATGCAGCAAATAGAAATAACCTTATTCTTACAAGCTGATTATAGTCAGAACTTTGTTAAAGTAGAAGAAGGAAGTGAATCATGTGAATTAACAGATCACTGCTTCTGTTTACTAGATTCCTCACTCCCCCTCCATATTCATTTCCGAAAAGTATTTATTTCAGAGGCAAGAATAGAGATAATACTTGGTCCTGAGACTTGCCTCCTTATACTATACTAAGATTGTCTTGATTAAGATTAGAAGGTTTCTAGGATGTATTAGCAGTTCAGGGGGATTTCATTTCATTTTGCTAGAACCCCCAACAGGGAATCTTTTCTAGAAGTCAGAAAGACAAGTGATAGTAGAGGAAATATATTTTTGGTTACTTGTTTCTAAATATTCTGATTGTCAGAGTCTCTTGGAGAAATTTTGAAAGCGCAGATTCCTTATTTCCACCTTGAGTTAATTTACTTAAAAATATTCAAAAATTATTTTGTGAGAGCCTGCTCTATGTCGGGCAATATTCTGGAGCCTAATGCAGCAGTGAATGAGACAATATCCATGTTCCCATGGAGATTAAATTCTAGTAGGGATGTGGGGGGGGGCTGGATAAATACACAAAATACATAAACTCAGAGAAGATAAAACAGGATAATGGGAGGGCTGATTACTAGAACTGAATTCTAATTTTGGTTGTTAGAGAAGACTTCTCTGAATAGATGACACTTGAGCCAATAACAAAAATAAACCGTAGGGAGATTGGAGGAGGAGAATTTCCTGTGAAAAGAACTGAGAGTGCAACTATCCTGAAGTGATAACTGTGGAGTTTTGGAGAAACCAAAGGAAGGTCAGTGTAAGAAGCAAGATAATATGAGACATGGTCAAAGAAGGAGAAAAGAGGCTATAGAAGTCACAGTTAGGAGTGTTTTGGATATGGTGTACTCATAGTCTATTTCATGGCTCTCTTTCTTGGTCTAGGGAAAAATCTCTTTATTACCACCTTCACCTGGGCCTTCAGGATTGTACCTTTTCTTGCTTGTCCTTCCTAGGAATATTCTGGGAGGATCTTTTTTTTTTTGTATATGTATTTTATTTGTCTCATTTTAAATTCATTCTTAATATTATAAAATATTTTATTATTATGAAATTATATCTATACATATATGTTGTCTCCAATGTCTTCTGTTGCAAACATTACTGCTATGAACATCCTTGTGAATATCTCTTAGTGAACATTGGCAAGGAGGTGTGTCAGGGAGTATACTTAGGAGTAGAATTGCTGGTTTGTAGGCAATGCCTTATCAACTCTTCTTGATCGTGCCTGATTGCTTTCAGTTGGAAGTGAGGATTGTAGAAACAGATTATTTTTGAAATCTTTCAGACCATACTGCATAGAAGACTGTCTACAATGATAAGATTGGGATAACTTGGGGCTGCCTCCTCAGTAGTTATCATTTCTGGTTCTGTACCTATAGAAAGAGCTTTAATACCTGCACAGAGAATCCAGTCTCCAGTTGCTGGCAAAACTTCTGAAAGTATTCTTCTGATGTCTTGCAGTCTCTCTGTCCTGCTCAATTGTTTTTCCCTTATTTTTCTATTTTAGTTAGTTTACCCTACTAATAAGATGTAACTTCATGGGGTCTATGACAGAGACTTCTATGATACACTCAGCATGACCTTCTTTCACTTGCTAGTGTATTGTCCTTAAACTGAATGTATTTGCCTAAACGTGGTTCCCTCATGATGTTTTTTTTTCTCATGAACATTCCTTGTCCTCAGAAGAATAAATCCTTCTCATACATATTTCTTTACTCTTTCAGCTAGGTTTCTGTATCACAGGATAAGCTTGAGCTAACTTCCCTGCTATACTATCACCCTTAAGGCTCAGGTGAGAAGTGAACTGTCTGTACAAGAATCAGTTTCTTGCTACAAAAAACTCAGTCAGCTTCATGATGTTGACTGAAATTGGACTTTAACAGGTTCCATCAAAAAATAACTTTGTAACTTCCCCTCCATTCCACTGGATATTTCATATATTGAAGTTTATCTTATACAAGCTAGTGTTTTAGGTCAATCACTTACTGGCTCACAGTGAATCAGACTCAGATTTGGTATAAAAAACCACTATAATATATGATGTTCAGTAATCTAAGCTGTTGTACTGTAGAATAAGAGGAAAACTATATGCTTTAGAGAAGTGTTGTGGAATTCTTTGTTCTTTGCAAAGCACAGAAAAGAGAAGAAAGGGTTATATAAATAAATACTATGTGATCCAAGGCAAGAGTACAATACAAGAATTAAAAATCATTTCTTCCAACTCATCTTGAAACAAAGCAAAAACATTTTCATTTGAAGATGTTATTTTAAAACAGAGAAAACAAAAACTTCAACATCAATTGCACCATCAAAGTCGCAAAGATCAAGTTCTCAAAGATACAAATACATAGATATAAAAACCTGATATTTTAATCTTCACGGAAAATTAATGAAATAATACACAAAACAATTTTGTACCTTTAGGTAATAATATATATGCATGTTACTGGATCCAGACAATCATACTAATTAGTAAGAGAGCCTTCCTTTGGAATAGATTAAGATCTGCAATAAAAAATAGAGCAAGGAGAGATCAACAAGTATTAATATATATCGATACAATGCGGTTTTAGTCTCCTTTCATTGAATTATTATTTCAGCAAAGGAGATTTTAAATTTGTTTCTTCCAGTTTTATTGAGATATAATTGACATACAACACTGTGTAAGTTTAAGTTGTATGTACAATGATTTACCTACATCATGAAATTATACCACAATAAGTTTAGCGAACATCCATCGTCTCTATATATACAAAATAAAAGAAAAAGAAAAAAATTTCTTCCTTGTGATGAGAACTCTTAGGATGTACTCTATTAAACTTTTGTATATAACATACAGCAGAGTTAATTATATTAATCATGTTGTATTGGGTTGGCCAAAAAGTTCGTTTGGGTTCTTCCGTAACATGTTGCCCGAACGAACTTTTTGGCCAATCCAATATATTCCATGCCTAGTACTTATTGATATTTATCTTATAACTTGAGTTTGTACCTTTCGATCAACTTCATCCAATTCACCTCCCCCAACCCCCTAATTCTGATAACCACAAATCTGATCTCCTTTTCTTTGAGTTTGTTTTTATTGTTGTTGTTGTTCTTGAAGTATAATTGACCTACAAACTATGTTATTTCCTGGTGCTCAACATAGTGATTTGACATTTCTATATATTACAAAATTATCACCATAATAAGCCTAGTTACTATCTGTCACCATACAAAGCCATTACAGTATTATTGACTATATTCCATGTTCTGTAAACTTCATCCTGTGCTCATTTAATTTGTAATTGGAAGTTCACACCTCTTAATCTCCCTCACCTATTTTATTCATCCCCTCAACCTCCTCCCCTCTGGCAGCCACGTGTTCGTTCTAGTATCTATGAGTCAGATTCTGGTTTGTTATATTTTTTCATTTGTTTTGTTTCTTAAATTTCATATAGAAATAAAATCATATAGTATTTGTCTTTATCTGTCTGACATACTTCACTTAGCATAATGCCCTCTAGGTCTATCCATTTTCTCACAGGTAGTAAAATTTCATTGTTTTTTATGGCTAAGTAATATTATATATACCACATTTTCTTTACCCATTCATCTATCAATATCTATCTATAGATAGATCTATCTATCATCTATCAACAATTAGGTTGTTTCCATATTTTGGCTATTGTGAATAATCCTGCAATGAACATGGGGTACATATTTTTTTTCCAATTAGTGTTTTTGTTTTCTTTGGGCAAATACCCAGAAGTGGAATTGCTGGATCCTATGGTAGTTCTACTTTTAATTTTTTGAGGAACCGCCATACTATTTTCTACAATGGCTAGACCAATTTACATTAGCCCAAGAGTGCACAAGGGTCCCCATTTCTTCACATTTCTTCACCAACATTTGTTGTTTATTATCATTTTGGTAACAGCCATTCTGACATGTGTGAAGTGATATCTCACTGTGGTTTTTTTTTTTTTTTTAACCATGATTGGATTTTTTTAAAAAATACATTTATTTATTTATTTATGGCTGCGTTGGGTCTTCGTTGCTGCACATGGGCTTTCTCTAGTTGTGGCGAGTGGGGGCTACTCTTCGTTGCAGTGTGTGGGCTTCTCATTGCGGTGGCTTCTCTTGTTGTGGAGCATGGGCTCTCAGCATGCAGGCTTCAGTAGTTGTGGCGCGTGGGCTCAGTAGTTGTGGCTCATGGGCTCTAGAGCACAGGCTCAGTAGTTGTGGCTCATGGGCTTAGTTGCTCCACGGCATGTAGGATCTTCCCAGACCAGAGCTTGAACCCTTGTCCCCTGCATCGGCAGGCGGATTCATAACCACCATGCCACCAGGGAAGTCCTCTCGTGGTTTTGATTTGCATTTCCCTGATGATTAGTGATGTTGACCATCTTTTCATGTGCCTTTTCATCTATATGTCTTCTCTGGAAAAAGGTCTATTCAGGTCCTCTGCCCCTTCTTTATTTGGGTTGTTTGTTTATTTGATGTTGAGTTGTATGATTTCTTTGTATATTTTGGATATTAACCCCTTATCAGATACGTCATTTACAAATATCTTCTCCCATTCAGTAGGTGACTTTTTCATTTTTTTGGTAGTTTTCTTTGCTGTGCAAAAGCTTTTTAGTTTGACTTAGTCCCGTTTGTTTATTTTTGCTTTTATTTCCCTTGCTTGGGGATACATATCCAAAAAATATTGCTAAGACTGATGTCAAAGAGTGTATTGCCTATGTTTTCTTCTAGAATTTTTGTCATTTGAGATCTTACATTTAAGTGTTTAATCCATTTTGAGTTTATTTTTGTATATGGTTTCAGAAAGTAGCCCAGTTAGATTCTTTTGCATGTGGCTGTACAGTTTTCCCAACACCATTTATTAAAGGGGCTGTCTTTTCCCCATTGTATATTCTTGACTCCTTTGTCATGGATTAATTGACCATAAGTGCTTGGGTTTATTTCTGGGCTCTCTATTCTGTTCCACTAACCATTGTGTCTGTTTTAGTTCCAATAGCATACTGTTTTGATTACTGTAGCTGTGTATAGCTTGATCAAGGAGTGTGATACCTCTAGCTTTGTTCTTCTTTCTCAGGATACTTTGGGCTATTCAGGGTCTTTTGTGTTTCCATACAAATTTTAAAATTATTTGTTCTGGGTCTAGACCTAGGCTTTTTTCATATTACTGCTTCAGCCCTGGGTCTTGGAGTGAGTGAGATTTTGTGTGTGCCTTTAAGAATTTAGTCTTTATTTCCCACAGCCCTATGGGTCTCCCAAAAGTAAGCCCTGCTTGTCCTTCAAAGCCAAATGTTCTGGGGGCTCATCTTTCCAGTGCAGGATTCCAGAGCTGGGCACCCGGATGTGGGGCTTGGATCCCTTGTCCCTTGGGGAGAATCTCGGCAACTGTAATTATTCTCCTGTTTGTGGGTTACCCACCTGGGGCTATTTGTCTTGTCTATACTGCATATCTGTTCCTCTTACTCATCTCATTGTGGTTCCTTCTTTATATCTTTAGTTGTGGAATATTTTTTTCTACAAGAGTTCAGGTCATTCTTATCAATAGTTGCTCTGTAAGTAGTTGTAATTTTGGTGTGCCCATAAGAGGAGGTAAACCCAGGGTCTTCCTACACCTCCATCATGGACACTCTCTCAAGATTTTGAATTTTATATATTATTTTTGAGATTTAGAAATATAATCAATACAAGGAAGTGATGCCCAAATATCTCAACCTTGCTACCCTAGCAAGTTCCCCTAGAAGTCTTTTCTGTAATTCGACTGAGAAAATCTTGTATTTCACTGAGTTTCTGCAAATCTTTTCAAATTTTCTCATAATAGAGGACTCACACACAGGCTGAGAAAATTCCCTGCCCCTTTTATTTTACCTTGTCTTTATTTCCATATGATTTTCTTAATTAATTGTTTAATTAAAATTAAAATATGCTGATTGTAATGAGTGAAACAATCAAAAGATACATTAAAAAACAGTTAAGAATTTTCTGGGCTTCCCTGGTGGCACAGTGGTTAAGAATCCACCTGTCAATGCAGGGGACACGGGTTTGAGCCCTGGTCCAGGAAGATCCCACATGCCTCGGAACAACTAAGCCCGGGCACCACAACTACTGAGCCTGCACTCTAGAGCCTGCGAGCCACAACTACTGAGCCCGTGTGCGGCAACTACTGAAGCCCACGCACCTAGAGCCTGTGCCTCGCAACAAGAGAAGCCACCACAATGAGAAGGCCGCACACCGCTACGAAGAGTAGCCCCCACTTGCCGCAACTAGAAAAAGCCCGCACGCAGCAACAAAGACCCAATGCAGCCAAAAATAAAATAAAGTTATAAAGAATCTTCTTTGCCCTTCTCTTCATACTCCCTTGGGGTATACCCCTCCATACTATTCTCTGTCCTCAAACATATAAAATGCTCTGTGATTTTGACAAGAGAATATTCATTATTTCACTGTGATATTCTTTACTGTATATGATCATTGGTTTTTAATAAAATACTTTAAAAGTAAAGAAAAGAGACTTTTTGATGTTTCTTTGGGAAAATGAGCAATTCAGTGTTGTGAGGTGCTGAGCCATGCTGTTGACTTAGAGGTTTTCATGTCCTTTGTGAAAAAAACCATTGAATTGAAATAAGGGGCCCAGTGACTCTGGCTGGTAGAGACAAGCCTGAGCACGAGTCAGGAGGCGCAGGCATGAGCTTGACTATCTTTAGCCCATTAGGCTTAAAAAATCTTTTGAAACCAGAATCAGCTATGCCAAGATAATGTTATCCTGGGACAAAAATATATTACGCTATTAATTGTCACTGAAAGGTATACTAAAAATACATTTAACCTGATAACCCCACTCATTTTTATTTCCAATAAGACAGAATAAAAAGGACAGTGCTCTTGGATGATATTCTAAAAGTTCAATTATATAATAGATTGTTCAGAGCCCTCTGTGTGAAAAATAGTTGTTTCAAGTTTACAACATGTTGTAAATATGACTGTGTGTATTTATATTCTGCATGCATGTCTCTATATCTGTAATCAAAGATTATATCCAACCTATCAGTATGGAATGCAAACTTTACTTGGACCACTGATATTTCCAAAATTCTTAAGCTATTTACTAAAAATGTGATGCTTGCTTTCTGCCTTATGTATAATCAGTGACAGATTTCTAACTAGTGTTCAAGGTGTTTACTACCTCAGTCTACATATTTACGAACACAACTTTGTTTATACATATTCATTTGTTCTTACACTTGGATAGCTGTCTCCATAATGTTGATTTACAGGTGCATGAATAAAAAAATATGCTCTTGAATGTAAATCAAAGTAAGACACAATTTAAGTATTAAATTCCAAATTTGATCGAAAGTTTGTTTCCTGCTGGATTTACTTATTTAATAGAAAAAGTTTACTTATTTAATAGAAATTTACTTATTTAATAGAAATGTAATTTACAAAATGTAATTTACAAAATGGAAGTGTGGATTTATAAAGTTCAATAAAGATAAGTTAAAAGAGATGTATACAGGACCGAACATTTAACTAATTGAGCTAAAAAAAATCTTGAGAGAATGGATGTCTATATAAGATGACAGAAAAACATAAAACAGAGCTTATAGTGAATCACAAGCTGAATTTTAGTCACACAAAATTCACAGTTCGAAAAAAAGGAAGAGTAAGCATGACATTGAGAGACAGTGAAAAACAGAATACTGACAGGGCCCATCTATCAAAGGTCTCTGAAAACCTTTGTTTCCATTATTTTTGTCAACAGAATGAAATTTTTTAGAAAACATAGGACAATATTGTCTTATCATTCCAGGGCTTCACCAACATTTACTACACTTCTTTATTTTAAAGAAATGTTAAGTTTTAAATAATGCCACATTTACCTTTGACATCTTGGGAAAGTCCTATCTGCCTTAAACGTTTCTCATGATTTCCCCTATTTCCATTTTTTCCCTTTCCCAATCTCTGCTCCTGTCCTAAATACCTCACCCAACCCTGACCACTCACAACTTTTCACAGGAGTGGGCCTTCAGGAGTCTGTTCCTTGCCTTTTTCAGTCACTGCAAGAAGCCCTGTTAAGCCTGTCAGATAAAAGTACAAGACACCACTTAAATTTGATTTTCAGACAAATATATGATTTTTTTTTTTTTTTTTTTGGTATAAGTATATCCTATGCTATGGTCGGGATACACTTATACTGGAAGTAAGTATTCCTTACTTTTCTGTAATTCAAATTAACCTGTAATCCTTTATTTTATTTGCTAAATCTGACAAGCCTACCTGCTGGACCATTGTCACAATGCAGGAAATGCCACCCACAGCTGATCCCGACTGTTTTGCCATAAGCCTGCTTTCGGTTTTAAGGTTCGTTGGATTTGTTGGCAAAATAACCACTCATTTCACACAAATAAACAGCTCTGATCAATTCTTTAATGAAAAGTGATTTAGCTTAATTTTAATATACAATCATTAGAAGGAAAGGAATAAGAATATTAGAGAAACATAATAGGGTATACATCACCAAATTGGCCTGACACCCACTTCCAGATCCAAACAGCAGCTGGGAAGTCCCAAGTAACAGCAATCTGGAGCCCGGGGTCCCGGACAGTGCACCCACCCCATGGGTGAGACTTCAGATTGGAGTTCTGGGGGCTTCCACTTATAATTCCAGGCCGCAAACTGATATTGTCAGTTTGTGCACAAAAATGCAGCTCTGGTTCAATTGTAACAATGCTGTTAATTTCATCTTGAGTCACAAGATTTTCCAGACCCCTGGGGACTGCCCAGGTCCCCAGGGCTCAAGAAATTCCAAGACCCGCTCCCTTTATTGTAAGCGCCGTTTGACTTGTTAGCAGCAATTGTTAGGTGTGCAAGCAGGAGCGCTGTCCAGGCAAGGTCACAGGTTGATCAGAAGCCTGCTTCTGCCTCTGAAGCCTGAACAAGACTACTTTATTAATATATTAATATATTAATATATGACACCTGACACCATATTAATATATGACATGACATATATTTAGGAATGATTGTCCCAGGAGGAGGTGTTTCAGGTGATAGTCATCACTGTACTTTGGAAGAAGCTGGGGTGGTGGCAATAGTCATTAATCACCTTAATTCAGTTTTCTGGTGGTTCAAACACACCTTGAAGAGTTGCTTAGTTTTTCAGCAACTTAGGTGAAACTTAGCATGTCTCATGATATTTCTGGTTATTTTTAGGTGATCAAAAAATTTTTATGATCTTTATTTTAAAAATCGGTTTTAATTTAGTAATGACTATATCCTGTATAGAATAATGGTCAAATGCTTATAGCTTTTTAAAATTTTTATGGCTTTTCTCCTTGTCTAGCATGGGACTTCTGAAGACTACCCCCATCACCCAAAGTGGAAAAGATCAGACAGTTTCTCCTCCATTTGCCCACCTCTCCTTCCCACTCAAAAGGCTGCTTCTGGCTTCTTTGGTTTAAACATGGGTGGAGGAAGAATAGTGGAAGAAGAAGAAGTAGAGGTAAGGGGTGAAACATTTATGAATTTTCCAGGACTAAATGGTCTGGCCTTGGCACCACTGGGCTTGGAATGTGTTCTAATTAAAAGACACTTTGAGATTCCTAACTTGATATGAATTTCTAGCTTTAAGGTCCCCTAGTCATGGGGGTCTCCATCTGCCTGTTATTTTGTTTTTTTAATATCTGTTACTGAACTAAATTTGGGTCCACTCACCCATACACTGTAAAGCTAATCTACTGACACCAGGTTGTGGTGAAGGAAAGTGCAGCATTTATTGCAGGCACCAAGCAAGGAGTACAGGTGGCTAATGCTCAGAAGGCCCAAACTCCCCAATGGCTTTTAGGGAAGAGTTTTTAAAGGCAAAGTGAGGGAGGGTAGTCACAGGGTGCATGATCAGCTCCTGCACAATTCTCTGGTTGATAGGGAGGTAACAGGGCAGTGTCACAGGAGTTGACATTATCAATCCTCAGGCTCCAGCCATTGTGGAGGCTATGCCTCATGATCATCATGCAGTTAGCTTCTTCTGTCTGGTGGGGTTTTAGTATCTGTAAAGCAACTCAGGTATGTGCATCAGACACTGTTATCTGTGTCCTTCAGGGAAGAACTAAAGATTCTGTGACTGCTGTATGGCTGATTTACTGTTTAAATTGTTACCAGTTCTCCTAGTCCAACTGCTATTTTTTGTTACTACATGTCCACATTCTTTCAATTGTTCATTCTTCAGCTAGCCTTTTGTGACTCAGGGAAGGCCTGGGAGACTAAAGTTTTTCTACAAACAAGAGGTAGACAGAGGACATTGGGGCGGGGTGGGGGCCGTCTGTCCTGGGAAGGCCCTATAGAGTCCTGTTAGATTACATATCTATCTTTTTATCAGTAGGCAAGTTATGGTCCATTCCAAGCTGCTTTCTTCTGAATTCTTTCTACCATTCTAGGTGGTCCTTTTTTTTTTTATTGGAGTATAATTGCTTTACAGTGTTGTGTTAGTTTCTGGTGTACAATAAAGTGAATCAGCTATCTGTATACATATATCCTCTCCCTCTTGGACCTCCCTCTCCAACCCCCATCCCACCCATCTAGGTCATCACAGAACACTGAGCTGAGCTCCCTGTGCTATACAGCAGATTCCCACTAGCTATCTGTTTTACACATGGTAGTTTATTTATGTCAAACCTAATCTCCCAATTCATCCCACCCTCTCCTTCCCCCACTGTGTCCATATGTCCGTTCTCTACGTCTGTGTCTCTATTCCTGCCCTGCAAATAGGCTCATCTGTACCATTTTTCTAGATTCCACATATATGCATTAATATACGATATTTGTTTTTCTCTTTCTGACTTACTTCACTCTGTATGACAGACTCTATCTAAGTCCAAAAAATGGGCAGAAGACATAAATAGACATTTCTCCAAAGAAGACATACAGATGCCCAAGAGACACATGAAAAGATGCTCAACATCACTAATTATTAAGAAATGCAAACCAAAACTGCAGTGAAGTATCACCTCACACTGGTCAGAATGGCTATCACCAAAAAACCTACAAACAATAAATGCTGGAGAGGGTGTGGAGAAAAGGGAACCCTCTTGCACTGTTGGTGGTCCTTTTGAAGAGTAATGTATATGAGCATTATTTCATCATGCTGTGAGCATATTTTGTTCATGGGGAACATTTATCTATCCTTGTCCCTGTCAAAGGTACAAAGTAAAGCTTAATCTCAGTGTTCCTCTCTGAGTAGCTACGTTGATTGTCCTTTAGATCCTCATGCATGAGTAGGTATCAGTCTACTGTGACCCACAGCTCCAACAGTCACAATACAAGCTTTTCCCATGGTCTCATCGAGCCCTTTCTCTTGGCATGAGATGCAAAAAAGCCACTCCAGCCTGCCTTTTCTCCGTGGTGGAACTCAAAGTGCACCTCATTCTCTTACCCCAAATCTTTAGATCCTTAATGTGGATGAGGAAAAATAATTGCAAAAAATTTTTTTGGAACTGTCCTTTGCAAATATGGAATTACCAACCTGTATTGGATATGAAAATGTTGACTTCTATTTTCTTGGGGCCCTGAGTGAAACTGAGACTAAAGCCAAAGACTTAAATGGTTTAATTTAGATAGACTTTTAAGTGTATTTACCTAGATTCTTTGACATTCTTAGAATTAGCAGGTAAACATTATGGATTCAGGTTATAATTTTCAACTCAGACAATGTCCTTGGACACAATCAACTGAGACTGTGACGTTGGACACAAAGCAGATTGCCACTGATCCATGACTTAGTCCAGTTAGAATGTCTGTGGATGTCCTCAGCTCATTTCTTAATCAGCGACTTTTGTAAAAGTAGTGAGGACAGAAATATTTTAGAGATTAGTTCTTATATATACATAGACCGTTTTCTAAAGAAAGGATACTTAGGGTCAATACTTGAGCATTTGCCCTTTAGAAAGGGAAAAATTCAGAATGTAAAAATATAAAATAGTAAATTGGCATTCATAGCAGGATGCTTGCATTAACAAAATTTACAGTGTTTTTGAAGAGAAGTAATGAGAACTTCTTTGCAGCTTCAGTAGCAATGTATAATACAGCACAATGAAAAATGGTATTTTAATTTTCATGCATGACCTCCACCAGAAGTGTTAATCCTGTGCTAGACCCTATAATTCTCCAACTGTTTGAGGTGAAAGAAAAATGATATTCCATGTCTTTCACAGCTAGAGCATATATTTTGGAGAATCTAGAGGGTGGAAGAATTCATGTATTAAAGAGCAAAGCCCACCTGGAAAAATCCAAGTGTTTTACAATTGAACAGGAAATTAAGCAATGGATTATTCCATCAAGTACTAAACTTAAGAGCAAGTGCTGCATTTAAAATAGGTTAAAAGGTAAAATTATTAAAATTTGATTATATTTACCAAAGACATTATTACAGTGATTAAAGTTTTAAAGGTATATTACTTAAAATAGTCAAAGCATTTTACAACAGTCAAATGTTTTTACAAAAGGTGAATTTAAAGGGTGTATAGGGATTTCCATGTAGATAGGAAGGTCAGGTTTATAAATAAGATATGTTAGTGCTGAGAGATCCAAATGTAGGACTTAGAAACTGAATGTGCCTTGTGTCATTACCCTAAGGACAGATAAAACATAACTCAAACTGTTGAGGCCAAGTCTCTGATAATACCTAGAAAGTATCCTCTTTCCTCAGAATGACTGTTAATTTCAAGTTTATGAAGGAAATGAGTCAGAGAGACACCCAAGCTCACCTCAAGCTTTGTTATCTAAAAGACAGTCATACATGAAGGCCAGATGAAGTTCAGGAGCTCAAATATCCACAGGGGACTTTTGGGGAAATTGATAAAGCAAACAGCTTATGAGTTCATAGAATGGCACTGACTCCAAAGCTTAGCGTGAGAGAAACTCTGGAAAAGGGTGCATCCTGGAATCCACAAAAGGGGGCATTAAGCACCCAGCTCCTGCTGACTATAGCCGTGTAGGCTGACAGCCTAGCATCACTGCATTTTCTAATTTTTCAAAAAAAAGTCAGGAACATGGATTTTTATGTGAAAATTTTCAGTGGTTGAACATTAGGAAGGAATGCAATACTTTTTGAACACCAATGGCCAAACGGAACCCATCAGTGGTCTTGGTGTGCCTGGGAGATACTCATTTGAGACCACTGGTCTCTATCTGTGTGTCTCAGAGTGTTGTCCTTGGCCCACATGCCTCAAAATCACCCTAGACTCCTGAATCTGCTAAGAAGATCCCAGTCTGCTCCCATGAGCACCCTTTACTGCTCTTTATAGTCACAACCCTTGTTTGCATGAAACTATTAACAAAATGAAAAGGCTGCTTACTGAATGGAGAAGATATTTGCAATGGTAAGTCTGATAAGGGGTTAATATCCAATATATACCAAGAACTCAAACAACTGAACACCAAAGAAAACAACCAACCAATTAAAAATTGGGAAGAGGCCTGAATAGACCATTTTCCAAAGAAGACATACAGATGGCCAACAGACACATGGAAAGATCCTCAACATCACTAATCATCAGGGAAATGCAAATCAAAACCACAATGAGATATCACCTCACACCTGTCAGAATGGCTATTATCAAAAAGATAACAAATAACAAGTGTTGGCAAGGATGTGGAGAAAAAGGAACCCTCATGCACTGTTGGTGGGATTGTAAATTGGTGCACCCACTGTGGAAAACAGTATGGGGATTCTTCAAAAAATTAAAAATAGAACTACCATATGATCCAGCAGTTTCTCTCCTGAGTATTTATCCAAAGAAAACAAAAACACTAATTTGAAAAGATATATGCACCCCTGTGTTCATTGCAGCATAATTTACAAGAGCAAAGATATGGAAGCAACCTAAGTGTTCATCTATATATTAATTGATAAAGAAGGTGTGATATATATATGTATAATGGAATATTGCCCAGTCATGAAAAAGAATGGAAATCTTGCCATTTTCAACAACATGGATGGACGTAGAGGGTATTATGCTAAGTGAAATAACTCAGGCAGAGAAAGACAAATCCTGTATGATTTTACTTATATGTGGAATCTAAAAAACAAAACAAATGAACAAACATAACAAAACTGAAACTGACTTATAGATATAGAGAACAAAAAAGTGGTTGCCAAAGGGGAGGAGTGTGGGGGGAGGAGAGAAATAGGTAAGGGACATTTAGGTGACTTCCAGTTACAAAATAAATGAGCCATGGGGATGAAATGTACAGTGTGGGGAATATAGTCAATAATTATGTAATATTTTTGTATGGTGAGAGATGGTAACTAGACTTACCCTAGTGATCATTTTGAAATGTACTGAAATATTGAATCACTATGTTGTATAACAGGAACTAACATAGTGTTGTAGGTCAATTACACTTCAAAAACAAGCACACAATTAACTCATAGAAAAAGAGATCAGATTTGTGGTACCAGAGGTGGGGTTTGGGGGGAGGGGGAATTGGACGAAGGTAGTCAAAAGATAGAAACTTCCAGTTATAAGATAAATCAGTATTGATACTAGGGATGTAATATAAAGCACGATAAATATAATTATCACTGCTGTATGTTATATATGAAAGCTATTAAGAGAGTAAATCTTAAGAATTCTGATCACAAGGAAAAAATTTTTTTTTCTTTTTATTTTGTGTCAAAATGGGATGATGGATATTCACTAAACTTATTGTGGTAACATTTCATGATGTATGTAAGTCAAATTTATGCTGTGCATCTTCAGAATTTATTGTGCATAGAAGAACAGTTCATGACTGGGAGTATTCAAACCAGTAGTGGAATGAAGCACAGAGGCATGTTGTTCTAGGACAGCTTATATAGTGGAAACATGGACGCTGTTTAATCTTTATAATGATTGGTTGTAGCATTAGGGTTTTTCCAATGACAGGGGATTGGCTAAAAGATTATGTCATTTTTGGAAAACAATTTAGGTATTGTTTATGATTTTCAGAGGCATTTACAAGAAACAACACAAGTTAAATTTTGCTTATGTTGCAGGATAAGCTAATTTAGGTTTCGCTTACCTGGTTTTGTGTGTTCAAGGAATTTTCAACTCTGGTGTCCATTTTGTATTTTATTTTGACAGAGATGATGATTAAACACATAATGAAGGTAATTTTCCCTGTGCCAAATAAAATTCTAAGCCTGTGGTTTGAATGTACATAGACATAAATTGTGATATTCCTAAAATAAATCTCCTCCTCTTCCCCCTCCCCTCCACCCCCTCTCCCTCCTCCTCCTCCTCCTTCTTCACTGCAGAGAATTTAAAACATTTCTGTAAATTATTTGGCATTCTCCCATTAAAAACTGCAGCCTAATTTCCCTCATGAATGTAGGAATGTAGGCCAACCTTAGAAACTTGCTTCTAATTATTAGAATGGGTTGAGAGTGGCACTGTGTGGTTTTTCATGCTAGATCATAAAAGGCATATACCTTCTGCTTGACCTCTTTCTCTCTCTCCCTTTGTCTTTCAGAACTTGTGCTTTTATAGTAAGACGTCCAGCTACCCTGAAGCAACCATTCTAAAGAGACCATACTGAGACTGTACATAAGAGAAAGATGCCTAAGGAGGGGCTCTTCTAGACTCCTGTTGTTTGAGCTTTCTAATTATCAACCTACCAACATCAATAGGTGGGTGAATAAGCCTTTGGATGACTCCACTCCCCCGCATGCAATCAGACTCCTTCTCAACTTTTGGAAAAGCTCAAACTTTTTATTGCCCTCAACTTCATCTTCTCCCACTCAAAGTGTCAACCTCCATCCTAAATGCTTCCCAATCGTCCTGAAACATAGACTTTACCTCTGACAATTGTTATCTCTCCTGTCATACCCCTAGTCAATGACAGTATAAGACCAAGTTAGCTCCTTAAGATATACAAAGCTAGTTATTTTCTCAGGTGGAACTGGAAAAAAGGGTTGCTAACATTAGTTTACTTCTTTCTTAATAACACACCTTGGTGGACCTGAGTAGAATCAATGAACCTAAATTGTTCAGAAAGATGCTCTGGGGATACTTATGCATTGCATTGGAAGTTTTGGCATTTAGAGATGGTGCTTTCTATTGCTTTTTAATTCCCTGCAGAATATAATATAGTGAAGCTTCAATGAGTTGCAACATATGGAATATGGTAATTAACAAAAATCGTTTTGAATTTAACATTTACTAAATGTTTTTCTTGATTTTGTGTTATCTTGATTTTAATTATACATTTTAATAAAAATGTATTTAATCTCTCCTTGATGCCTGAGGACACTGAATAAATATCTTCAGACTTACTGCTCTCAATCTTAGAACTGAACATGTATTGACTGCAAGATAGCCTAAAAAGTTACCTGTAATATATTATTATCACTAGGTTGCAAAATATTTTTCTATTAAATAAGAATCCTTCAGAAATTACAGAGAAGACATTATGTGGTTGTTAGCAAAAATATGGACTTCTGGGAAAATTTCTTAACAAGCTTTTTTCTTGGCTTGTGACTCTTGAGAGATCCTAGAGCCAGAGAAACCAAAGTGATTTAGCAGCCTTTTCTAAAAGCAGGCTTTTATTTCTGTATTTATTTATTCTTTTTAAAAAAGCAGTCCTTCTCCTCTTCTTGTTTTCAGAAGAGACAGACCATTCTTACAAAACTGGGACTGGTTAACCATCATCCCTCCTATTTTAACTCAAGGACTGGTGGGCGGTTGTCTCCCGTATGAAAGTTACTGAGCAGATGTGCTGGACTCTGCCAAGACATAGAGAGAGAGACTGGGAACAGATGACAAAGGTAAGACGAGGTGTGCAGAGGCAGCATGGCAAAGAGGTATGACTTTTCTGTGCTTCTGGGAAACAGTGCAAAATGTTGACTGAGGTTAAACAATCATGGTAATACTTAGTTTTAAAATGAAGAGGACTGAGTCTTAAGAACTGGAATGACACTTCTAATAACCAAAGGTGACAGAAAAAATGTATAGAATCAGACTGAACTGTCACTAAAGATGACTGCCACTCGGCAGAAAGGGGTGAGGGATGGTTAACAGATCAGATTCGTAGAAGTTATTGGAAAATAAAATTGGACCATGTTTATACCCCTGTGAGTCAAGTCTGTTCAGTCAAACTGAATATACTTCTTTGCACACTGTCTCTTGTGATTTGTCTTCTTGTCCTAAAAATAAGTGTTGAGAAAACACTGATTAATTGTCTGGTGAGTGGGTTCTATTTCCTAGAGGTTTTATTGGTCATTGATGTGTGGAAATGGCACCTTCAATATATAGACTAATTTTTCTCATCACTCATGAAATAAACTTAGAGCAAGGCGGGGGGGTGGAGATTATAATGCCAACAAACATAGAAAAATATCACAGTGAGGAAAGAATTAAGCTTGTAAATATAAAGAGGTATTAGGCAAACTTTATTGGTCAGTATTTTTGTGTGTGTGTGTATGAGCCTAATAATATTTTTAAGCTATCTTCAAGGTAAATGAGCTAAGTAAAAAACTGATGTTTAAGATGTGTTTATCAGCTAGTATAGCAACAAATGACTCAAATTAAAATCTAAGGTGAAAGATATATGTGTCTAAATCGGTAATATAGTACATCTATATTCTGGATCAGTTCTTTAGTATTTCACTATTTTTTATCTGAATTTGATACATGTTTGATACATATTTTTTATCTGAATTTGATAGATATTTGATCATGAACCCCATGATAAAATTTTATCACACTACCATAACTTCTTGATGGTTCAGGACACATGATTTCAAGCCTTCTATTATGATATCTCCATGAATTTAGTCATTCCTGTTGTTCCAGGTATCCTAGTTTTCAGGTAAAACTGCTTTGTAGCAAGGCCTTTTAGCAACATATTTTAGCAATTATATTATTTTAGTATAAGATGTTCTCTATCAAATTCCCACCTTTTGGCTAGTTTCACAAATCCTACCCTAGAAATGATTATTCATATAAGGTACTAGTCATAAAAAAGGAGTAAGTGGAACTAATTTCTTTCCATTTCTGAATTTCATTATATCTGTTGTTGCACACTAATTTCCAAGTTATGAATTTCTCAGTGATATTACTTTTATATAAAAATGATTTTTAAAATAAAGTAAAAAAACATAAAGATATACTATAATGATTTGATGAAGGATAGTGACTTGTACCTCATTTTTGGTAGTAAGAATCTGTACTTTAGGAATTAATTTTTAAGTGTATACTAGCAATACTTACTATTTTTCAAGATGAATTTCTATAGATATAGCACTTATTCTGAAGTATAACAAACATTATCTGCAGTGTAAAGTCATGTTCAAAAAAGGCCTCATAAGAATTCATTGTGAATTTTCTCTGGTAACTTGATTTAAGTTCAATAAAACTAATGAGAAAAATGAAATAATTTTCATAAATAATCAGAAATAACTTCCCAGAGTTCACTGGAATGAAACTATGTAACTTTGGGAGACCATAAGAAATGAGATATTTTATGAATATTGTTTATTTAGAAATTTGTAAAGCTTGAGGACTTTCTAAAATATAATTTTTAAAATGAGGCAATCAAATTGTATTTTTTTACATAATCATGAATAGAATTGAGGATGAAAATCATCAGAACCAATATAATAATAAACATAATTGAGCTCTCAATATGGCAGTACTATATAGGCAGTACAGTAAGTACTTCACATGTATTTGAACGTTCAGTCCTAACAATAGTCTTATAAGGTAAATAGAGATGTGCCAGAGCAGATTTGTACTGGCTTATGAGAACCAGTAGTTAAATTTTTAGGAATTTTGTTAGTTAGTTGATATCAAGTTGTAGTAGTTTGAAAGTGGCCATAGTGGAATAATTTACACCATGGAAGTCAATAAGCACTACAAAGTATGGCTACCCACCCCACCTTCTTCCCCAAGGGCCAGTTGTTAAACATTTGCCAGCACACCACTGGATAGCTACTATTGTTACCCCTATGTTGTGAATGAGAAGATTGAGACATAGAGGGGTTAAGTTTCCCAAAGACTCAACACTGAAACAACATGGTAGATGTGGAGTTAATCCATGTGGTCTGCTATCCTCAATAAGTAGAAAACTTAGGAAATTCTGAGAAAAGATCTAGTCGATTTAGGCTGTAGCTGACTCATTCCACAGAAGCCTATTTTCCCATTCACTGTGATAGCAGTTGTTTCCAACACAAGGTGGAAGACTTTCTGCCACTTAGACTAAGATTCCATTGGAAAGGTAGTTGATTCATTCCATGGCTGAGCTGTCCACACAGGACTGCATTTTCACGGTCAGGGTTCAGGGCATCATTCCCTCTCTACTAGATGATGACAACACCTTCCTCTAGGTTTACCTCCTCAAATCCATTCTTTTCCCTGCAGCTAGAGGACCGTTCAAAACACGAATCTAGTCATGTCATTTGATTTTAAATACTTTCAAGGATTTTCCATTGTTCTTAGGATCAAGTCCAAATTTTCTGGTCATTGGGGTTCTGGCTCCCACTTACCATCCCACTTTATTTCTTACAGTCCTATTTACTATTCTATATGCTGAACTGCCTGTAATTCTTCTAATGTCTGCTTCTGTCTCTGCACCTCTTACTGTCTCTCATGTTTCAGTAGCAGTTCTTGAACATTCCTAGTCTTCCAGGCAGCACAGGAATTAGGACCATGGGAACATTTTCTGCATATTAAAAATATAACTTTACAGGTATTACACATTTTATATATGTATCATATATTCATTTTCATTTAAAGTCCTTTTCTTCTATTGTTTAATGATGTAATGATTTGATAAATAGTAGCCAGCACTTTTTCATTCATAAGTATTGATTCTTGTTTAGGTAATTTGCATTTATATGTACTTGGTTCTTTCTCCCTCTATCAACCCTCTACACCCCAATAAATTGAATTTCAGACAAATGTGGAAACATGCAATACTAGGGAAAATTATTTCCTACCTCTATTTCTTGTGACTGAATTTCATTTTAAATATTGCAGTAAAAAAAAATGGACCTTTGAGGCCGAGGTCCATTTTAGCATTTCAGTGTGACTAACACTATTGTTCAGCAAATATCTGTGGAATCAAATAAAAGACTAAAACTCCCATTCAATCAGCTGGAAAATTGTGTTGGCCTCCTCAATGCTCTCAGTTTTTTATACTGCTGTCTAAAATGTCCAGATAGCTAAGTACTCATATCTTAATAAATAGATGAAAATAGATTAAAAGGAGTTAATTTTAAAAAATTCATAGAAAATACCTACATGACTAAAAAACATCTAATAAAAGTAAGTACAGTGAGGTCATAGTTACTCCAGTTTGGTCACATTTACTGGTGAGAGATCTGATGTCTTGAGAAAAGGGCCTGAAAGAATGGACATGCAAATGCAAATCCTGATTACACCTGGGTTATGGGAATATCAGGGACAGTAGTTCGCTTGGTGCTTTTCAAGAGCAGATATACTTACCTGTTGCCATCTGTAAAGAAAGAACTATAATACAGAACAAATATAAGTTACATGTACACAAAAACAGTATTTTCAATTAAAGGAAAAGAAGACATGATGAAAAAATTAGAAGACTGATTACTCAGGTTAGTGCCCAACGCAATTTATATTAATCAAGCTTAAGCAATAATTTAAACCTTTAACTCCAGGACAAAGAGCTCCTCTTAACTTTGTAATTGTGAAATATAAGGATGTTAAAGAATCTTTTTTTTTTAACATCTTTATTGGAGTATAATTGCTTTACAAGTGTGTTAGTTTCTGCTTTATAACAAAGTGAATCAGCTATACATATACATATATCCCCATATCTCCTCCCTCTTGCATCTCCCTCCTACCCTCCCTATCCCAGCCCTCTAAGTGGTCACAAAGCACCGAGCTGATCTCCCTGTGCTATGCGGCTGCTTCCCACTAGCTATCTATTTTACATTTGGTAGTGTATATATGTCCATGCCACTCTCTCATGTCAAGGGATGTTAAAGAATCTTTAAAGCATTTACCACTAATTACTTCAAGATGGGAAATATGAGTTTTGAGGACAGGGAACTGAAACGCTGAGCCTAATGGTAAGAAAGAAAAAAATGAAAGAAAAGAAAAAAAAAAAAACTTCTTAGGAATGTTGGCAAGATTTGTCCAGGCAATACACAGCCTGGAAGATAATTTCTCCCTGTAAATTCAAGAAAGTCTTTAATATTCTTTCCATCTCACCTGCAGAACAAAAGATATTTGAAAAAGTTATTCAAAGACTGAAAGGATTTTTCAGAGCACATTTGAATCTAAGGTGGATTTTGCATATCTTGAGATTTTTGACTTGCTGCAGGTGAAACAGCAAAATAGGGAAAGAACAACTAAAGCCATAAAATACAGTTGATCAAAAACTGTATTCAAGATATAAAGTCTTTATATTTTAAGGAATAGTTATGGCGCATTTTCAGAGACTCTCTACAATTAGCATATCATTTTTGGTATTGCCATAGAGCAGTGTGGTCCAGCATAGAAAGGAGAAATAGGCAAGAAGGATTAGAGGGAGCGCAGAACCAGCACAAATAAAGAAGGATCTTGTTTATTCCCGAGCCTTCACTACGACTGAAATTTGGAAACTGGTAAATTCTATTTAACAAATATTCACATACACGTGTATTTGGATTTTTGTATATACACACACATGCGTGTGCGTGTGTGTTTGCGCACGCACAGGTGTGTATACAGAGAGAGATGATCCTTATCTGTTTAAAGACCTGTTTGTCTGTCAATTCCCTCTGTTGCCAGAATAGCATGCAAACATGCTCAATTTTAGGACAATTTGCTTATGCCCAAAATCTGTGAAAAAAGACGATTTAATGCTGAACCAAGACCAAAATGGAAGTATAGTTTCAAAAAGAATAAATTTGAGGTATTTAAGATGAAACATCGATAGAATTGAATAACTGATTCAGTGTGGATGCTGAAGAAGTCCTCCATGACTTACATATTCCATGTTTCAGAAGTGAGTGATTCAGTAGATATTTGTCCCACATATTTGCAAATGTGCCATTCTGAAATCATTATAAAATAGGTCCCAGAGAACAGGCAATGAGCATATCATTCTGCATTGGATGGATGGATGTCCCTCTTAAATTAAAGCCTCAAGTTCTAGGATTGCTCTAAAATGACATCTTTGAAAAATTATTAGTGAGAAAGAGGATATATAGCAGAATTGACTCTTTCTATTCCTTAATTTTCTGCAATTCCTGAGTCTTGAATTTACTTCTTAGCATTCTGAGTGCCAGAAATCATAGGATTTACATGAAACGCTGGAATATGGGGGTACTCCATATTTTTCTTCGGCTGTCCAACAATCAGCAACAATATTATTTTTGTAGACCAAAAGAAAGATTTTATTTTTTTCAATGTTTTTTAAAACAGAATCTTCAGATGAATGAGAGAATTATTATCCTCTTAAAATTAGTTCCACCTATGTGTTAAACAGTGTAATTTAAACCTCAACTTAGATATCAGCTATGATATACATAAATGGTGAATTATTGGCTGGGTGAAGAAATTGCCATAGAATTACCTTATTTAAACACATACTCGACTGTTTAACCTGTATTTATAGTACTACTTGTATGAAACAAGAAGGACAAATTGATTTATCAATATAAAAATTGGTTTGTATCCTATATTTGTGAAGTTCACTGATTTATTTTCCTTACGGAGAAGTACTCAACAAAATGGGAAATTGTTATTTTTGTATAAAAATGATGAACATTTTATGAGCTAAATTTTTATTAGCAGGGTGAAAGAGTAAAATTGTAGCTTAGATTTAGAGGCCCAAATATTTTCTTCCTAATCGCCTCAAATAAAGTCAATAAAATAAAGTTAGTAAAAAGGTTGTAAGACATTTTCATAGCAGCAGAAAATTTCTCCACAGCCCCAACTTTGGTCTAGGAAACACATGAGCAAAATAGCATCTACCACTCTTAAGAAATCAAGTCCTTATTAATCAAGACTGGAAGATCACAAACATTTTAAGTCTATAATTTAACTAAAGGAATTTGATAAAGGTTATATTAATAAAAAAAGGAAACCAGGAATAACTTGGGGGTAAAATTCAATAAAATAATAAAAGTAAGTAATACTGCCACACGATAAATTAGTTGGTATTTCCCTTGGCTATAATAATGTATAATTTAACTTCTATCTTCCCGAAGTCTATCCTTTGCTCAAGTTACATCTCCTCTATGAAACCTTTTCTCTTTTCTTCAGCCCTCATCTCTTTCTCTCTGTAAAACCACAAAATAAAAATTTTAATGATGCACTACCTTGTACTGTTCACTCTGTTTGAGTTTTAGTGTTTTGTCCCAACCAGGTTGTAAATTCCTTCAGAACAAGGATGAAGTCATATAACTTTCTCCTCCTCAGGGCTCATCAGAGTATTGAGCAAAAAATTGGTACCCAGTAAATCCTGTTGATTATCATCTTGAATATTAAAGAGTCATCAGAAATAATTGTTTTCTGGGGCTAAAATGTCACTGTCCTGTAACTCAGGAGGATAATGTAAAGTTAGAAAGTAAAATATTAGAAGCAGATGAACTCTGACTAGGGGATTTCTAAAGTAAACCTTTACCAGATGTTCATGTATTAAAATAAGAAATGCTAATCAGGAAAATAACTTTCAAAGAGTGTAGCAGGTGTAGAGATAAACCTCTGAGGGTTGACAATAAGCAGTGAAAAAAAGGAAGCACATCTAATAAGAAAAGCAAAAGATACCTCTATAGAATATGCCCAAATTCAGATTTACAAATTAAATTTCTCAAAATAGCACTCTCAATAATCACTTTCTGCGACAAACAAGCAGGTGTGAGATCACTCACATTGCATGCCCATATGATTTTATATAATTTATGTCTGGTTACATGGACTGGGCAATTTATTTAATTGGTTTAAAATGTAAGATTTTATTGTAGCCACCCTAGAGATTTTTTTTAAAAATATTATATTCCGGGACTCCCCTGGCAGCGCAGTGGTTAAGAATCTGCCTGCCAATGCAGGGGACTGGGGTTCGATCCCTGGTCCGTGACGATCCCACATGCTGTGGAGCTACTGAGCCCATGTGCCGCAACTGCACATGAGTCAAGGAAGATATTATAATGGAAATTGAGTATTGAAAAAAAAATGGCTTTTTTTTTTTTTTTTGGTCGAAGAGGCATTTCTGGAATACATGGTTTTGTCTTTTACACATTCTTCAAGAAATGATTCTCTACTTAAAAAGACACAGAAAAATTGATAATTGACATAACCACTAACTTTGTTGATAATTCCATGAGCTCTCATGTTCATTTACTATATTCAATATAGTAGGGAAGTCTGTTTCTTGGTAATTGGAATAAAAGGATTTTGAAAAAATTGAACTGAATGTATATTCAGTTCGATAAATATATATATATATATATATGTATACATGCACATATACTTGCACATGCATTTACATCTAAACATAGATATCCTTAGTTGGGTATTATTAGTATATCATAAAACTAATACATTTTTAGTAAATCTACATAGTTATAAAACCAATATTTTGTTCCATTTTATTATTCCATATACCTCATAACAATTTGCAGTAAAACCTCTATTTCCACTCTCAGGCAATCACTGATTTAATTTCTATCTCTATGGATTTTTTTCCAAACATTTCATAAATGGAATCATACAATATGTGGTATTTTGCACCTGACAATTCATATAGAATAATGTTTTTGAGATTCATAAATGTTGTAGCATGTGATAATAAGTGTTGGAGAGTATGCGGAGAAACAGGTAACTTCATACTTTTCTAATGGAAATGTAAACTGGTAAAGCCACTTTGCAAAAACACATTTTGACACTTAAAACCTTAAAAACATGAAATTATCATACGGACCAGCAATTTCACTTCTATGTAGCTACTCTAGAGAAATATAAACATATGTCCACACAAAGACTTATACTTAAATATTTATAGCAGCATTATATAATAATCAAAAATAGAAAACAGTCCAAATGACTATCAATTGGTGAGTGGATAAACAAAATGTGGTATATTCATAAAATAAATACTACTTAGCAATAAAATGAACATATACTTTCAAATCTGCTGCCACAGTCAGATCCTAAAAGTGGCATCCTAAAAGATCATGATCCTAAAATCATGCATAATTTTTAAAATTTTATTGATACTTATCCTGTAATGATACCCTTTTAGTTCTATAAAGTACACATTTTTAATATTATAGCCCCATCAGGATATTTAAAAGCCTTTATCAGTTTAAAAATGGGAAACTGTAAGTTTAAATTTATCATTAATTTTGTAGTAAGAAAAAATATACTGGATATTCATTTAGGCTTCTATGTGAAAGTAAAGCCTAAAACATGAAATTTCTCTCATTTCAGATCATAATAGGCATGATAGTTAATATAAAAGTCTACTGCCTTTTATTTTGTACATGGTGATAACATTGAGCTGCTTTCTAGAGGAGAGCTTCTTAAACCTGGCCATGCATCAGAATCTCTAAGGGTGTTTGTATAAAGTATAATTTCCAGGGCCTCACCCCCAGAGAATCTGATGAGTGGATTGAACATGGAGGCCAGCAAGCTGTGAGGCTAATAATCACCACAGGTGATTCTAATTTAGCCAGTCTGTGGCATGTGGGAGCCACTGTTCTAAATGAAAAACCATCAGATATGGGCTTCTAGTGAAAACTAACATCATATAGAATTCAAACCACAAGATTCACTCAAATGCTGTTTAAAATATTCTACATAGAGTATGAAGGAAAGCTGATTACCTCCAAAGGGTTTCTAATGATTTTTAAGCATCATATACAGCATATACTTGTAGAAGAAAAAGGACTGCATAGCAATTCAGGTTTATGAATTTTCTGCACAATAAGAGCTAATTACAATTTTCCTATTTTTGGAAGAAATATACTTACAGGCAAAGCTTCATTTTGAAAAAGTGTTCTTTAATCTATGCAATCAGTCAAGTCAACAGATATAATCGAATACCTTCTTTACACAGAAGATTGTGGAACATGATCAGAATAATATATTTTAATAGATTTTTAGGAAGTTTATAGTCCCTTTGTAGTTCCAAGGCATATATCCAAATAAATGTAATACTAACTAAATGTAAACTCTACTGTTTGGAATAATGAACACTTATATAGAGTCCTTAGTATATGATAGTAATCACTGTACCTGGGCATTACAGGTATTGTAACTTTAATTTAAAAATGATGCTATAGAGAAGCAAGAAGAACTACAATCCTGCAGCCTGTGGAACAAAAACCACATTCACAGAAAGACAGACAAGATGAAAAGGCAGAGGGATTTGTACCAGATGAAGGAACAAGATAAAACCACACAAAAACAACTAAATGAAGTGGAGATAGGCAACCTTCCAGAAAAAGAATTCAGAATAATGATTGTGAAGATGATCCAGGATCTCAGAAAAACAATGGAGGCAAAGATGGAGAAGATGCAAGAAATGTTTAACAAAGACCTAGAAGAATTAAAGAACAAACAAACAGAGATGAACAATACAATAACTGAAATGAAAACTACACTAGAAGGAATCAATAGCAGAATAACTGAGGCAGAAGAATGGATAAATGACCTGGAAGACAGAATGGTGGAATTCACTGCTGTGGAACAGAATAAAGAAAAAAGAATGAAAAGAAATGAAGACAGCCTAAAGACTTCCGGGACAACATTAAACGCAGCAACATTCGCATTATAGGGATCTCAGAAGGAGAAGAGAGAGAGAAAGGACCCGAGAAAATATTTGAAGAGATTATAGTCAAAAACTTCCCTAACATGGGAAAGGAAATAGCCACCCAAGCCCAGGAAGCACAGCGAGTCCCATACAGCATAAACCCAAAGAGAAACACGCCGAGACACATAGTAATTAAATTGGCAAAAATTAAAGACAAAGAAAAAGTATTGAAAGCAGCAAGGGAAAAACGACAAATAACATACAAGGGAACTCCCATAAGGTTAACAGCTGATTTCTCAGCAGAAACTCTACAAGCCAGAAGGGAGTGGCATGATATATTTAAAGTGATGAAAGGGAAGAAGCTAAAACCAAGATTACTCTACCTGGCAGGGATCTAATTCAGATTCGATGGAGAAATCAAAAGCTTTACAGAGAAGCAAAAGCTAAGAGAATTCAGCACCACCAAACCAGCTCTACAACAAAAATGCTAAAGGAACTTCTCTAAGTGGGAAACACAAGAGAAGAAAAGGACCTACAAAAACAAACCCAAAGGGATTCCCTGGTGGCACAGTGGTTGAGAATCTGCCTGCCAATGCAGGGGACACGGGTTTGAGCCCTGGTCTGGGAAGATCCCACATGCCGCAGAGCAACTAGGCCCGTGAGCCACAACTTCTGAGCCTGCGCGTCTGGAGCCTGTGCTCTGCAACAAGAGAGGCCACGATAGTGAGAGGCCCGCGCACCGCGATGAAGAGTGGCCCCCACTTGCCACAACTGGAGAAAGCCCTCGCACAGGAACGAAGACCCAACACAGCCAAAAATAAATTAATTAATTAATTAAAAAACAAGCAAACAAACCCAAAACAATTAAGAAAATGGTCATAGGAACATACATATCGATAATTACCTTAAACATGAATGGATTAAATGCTCCAACCAAAAGACACAGGCTTGCTGAATGGATACACAAACAAGACCCATCTATATGCTGTCTACAAGAGACCCACTTCAGACCTAGGGACACATACAGACTGAAAGTGAGGGGATGGAAAAAGATATTCCATGCAAATGGAAATCAAAAGAAAGCTGGAGTAGCAATACTCATATCAGAAAAATTAGACTTTAAAATAAAGAATGTTACAAGAGACATGGAAGGACACTACATAATGATCAAGGGATGAATCCAAGAAGAAGATATAACAATTATAAATATATATGCACCCAACATAGGAGCACCTCAATACATAAGACAACTGCTAACAGCTGTAAAAGAGGAAATCAACAGTAACACAATAATATTGGGGGCCTTTAACACCTCACTGACACCAATGGACAGATCATCCAAAATGAAAATAAATAATGAAACAGAAGCTTTAAATAACACAATAGACCAGATAGATTTAATTGATATTTATAGGACATTCCACCCAAAAACAGCAGATTACACTTCCTTCTCAAGTGCACACGGAACATTCTCCGGGATAGATCACATCTTGGGTCACAAATCAAGCCTCAGTAAATTTAAGAAAATTGAAATCATATCAAGCATCTTTTGTGACCACAACGCTATGAGGTTAGAAATGAATTACAGGTGAAAAAAGTAAAAAAGAAAACACATGGAGGCTAAACACTACGTTACTAAATAACCAAGAGATCACTGAAGAAATCAAAGAGGAAATAAAAAAATACCTAGAGACAAATGACAATGAAAACACGACAATCCAAAACCTATGGGATGCAGCAAAAGCAGTTCTAAGAGGGAAGTTTATAGCAACACAATCCTACCTCAAAAAACAAGAAAAATCTCAAATAAATAATCTAACCTTACACCTAAAGGAACTAGAGAAAGAAGAACAAACAAAACCCAAAGTTAGCAGAAGGAAAGAAATCATAAAGATCAGAGCAGAAATAAATGAAATAGAAACAAAGAAAACAATAGCAAAGATCAATAAAACTAAAAGCTGGTTCTTTGAGAAGATAAACAAAATTGATAAACCATTAGACTCATCAAGAAAAAGAGGGAGAGGACTGAAATCAATAAAACTAGAAATGAAAAAGGAGAAGTTACAACAGACACCGCAGAAATACAAAGCATCCTAAGAGACTACTACAAGCAACTCTATGCCAATAAAATGGACAACCTGGAAGAAATGGAAAAATTCTTAGAAAGGTATAACATTCCAAGACTGAACCAGGAAGAAATAGAAAATATGAACAGATCAATCACAAGGAATGAAATTGAAACTGTGATTAAAATTCTTCCAACAAACAAAAGTCCAGGACCAGATGGCTTCACAGGTGAATTCTATCAAACATTTAGAGAAGAGCTAACACCCATCCTTCTCAAACTCTTCCAAAAAATTGCAGAGGAAGGAACACTTCCAAACTCATTTTATGAGGCCACCATCACCCTGATACCAAAACCAGACAAAGATACTATAAAAAAAGAAAATTGTAGACCAATATCACCGATGAATATAGATGCAAAAATCCTCAACAAAATACTAGCAAACAGATTCCAACAACACATTAAAAGGATCATACACCATGATCAAGTGGGATTTATCCCAGGGATGCAAGGATTCTTCACTATACGCAAATCAATCA
Source organism: Balaenoptera musculus (assembly GCF_009873245.2). Classification (NCBI taxonomy): domain Eukaryota; kingdom Metazoa; phylum Chordata; class Mammalia; order Artiodactyla; family Balaenopteridae; genus Balaenoptera; species Balaenoptera musculus. The sequence continues at coordinate 41,369,453 of NC_045796.1, forward strand.
ATGTGATACACCACATTAACAAACCGAAGAATAAAAACCATATGATCATCTCAATAGATGCAGAAAAAGCTTTTGACAAAATTCAACACTGATTTATGATAAAAACTCTCCAGAAAGTGGGAATAGAGGGAACCAACCTCAACATAATAAAGGCCATATACGACAAACCCACAGCAAACATCATTCTCAATGGTGAAAACTGAAAGCATTTCCTCTAAGATCAGGAACAAGACAAGATGTCCACTCTCACCACTATTATTCAACATAGTTTTGGAATTCCTAGCCTCGGCAATCAGAGAAGAAAAAGAAATAAAAGGAATACAAATTGGAAAAGAAGAAGTAAAACTGTCACTGCTTGCAGATGACATGATACTATACATAGAGAATCCTAAAGATGCCACCGGAAAACTACTAGAGCTAATCAATGAATTTGGTAAAGTTGCAGGATACAAAATTAATGCACAGAAATATCTTGCATTCCTATACACTAATGATGAAAAATCTGAAAAAGAAATTAAGAAAACACTCCCATTTACCATTGCAACAAGAAGAATAATATACCTAGGAATAAACTTACCTAAGGAGACAAAAGATCTGTATGCCGAAAACTATAAGACACTGATGAAAGAAATTAAAGATGATACACACAGATGGAGAGATATACCATGTTCTTGGATTGGAAGAATCAATACTGTGAAAATGACTATAGTACCCAAAGCAATCTACAGGTTCAATGCAATCCCTATCAAATTACCAATGGCATTTTTTATTGAACTAGAACAAAAAATCTTAAAATTTGTATGGAGACACAAGAGACCCTGAATAGCCAAAGCAGTCTTGAGGGAAAAAAACGGAGCTGGAGGAATCAGATTCCCTGACTTCAGACTATACTACAAAGCTACAGTCATCAAGACAATATGATACTCTCACAAAAACAGAAACATAGATCAATGGAACAAGATAGAAAGCCCAGAGGTAAACCCATGCACCTATGGTCAACTAATTTATGACAAAGGAGGCAAGGATATACAATGGAGAAAAGACAGTCTCTTCAATAAGTGGTGCTGGGAAAACTGGACAGCTACATGTAAAAGAATGAAATTAGAACACTCCCTAACACCATACACAAAAATAAACTCAAAGTGGATTAGAGACCTAAATATAAGACCGGACACTATAAAACTCTTGGAGGAAAACGTAGGAAGAACACTCTTTGACGTAAATCACAGCAAGATCTTTTTTGATCCACCTCCTAGAGTAATAGAAATAAAAACAAAAATAAACAAATGGGACCTAATGAAACTTCAAAGCTTTTGCACAGCAAAGGAAACCATAAGCAAGACGAAAAGAAAACCCTCAGAATGGGAGAAAATATTTGCAAACGAATCAATGGAGAAAGGATTAATCTCCAAAATATATAAACAGCTCATGCAGCTCAATATTAAAAAAACAAACAGTCCAATCCAAAAATGGGCAGAAGACTTAAATAGACATTTCTCCAAAGAAGACATACAGATGACCAAGAAGCACATGAAAAGCTGCTCAACATCATTAATTATTAGAGAAATGCAAATCAAAACTACAATGAGGTATCACCTCACACCAGTTAGAATGGGCTTCATCAGAAAATCTACAAACAACAGATGCTGGTGAGGGTGTGGAGAAAAGGGAACCCTGTTGCACTTTTGGTGGGAATGTAAATTGATACAGCCACTATGGAGAACAGTATGGAGGTTCCTCAAAAAACTAAAAATAGAATTACCATATGATCCAGCAATCCCACTACTGGGCGTATACCCAGAGAAAACCACAATTCAAAAGGACACATGCACCCCAATGTTCACTGCAGCAGTATTTACAATAGCCAGGTTATGGAAGCAACCTAAATGCCCATCGACAGATGAATGGATAAAGAAGATGTGGTACATATATACAATGGAATATTACTCAGCCATAAAAAGGAACGAAATTGGGTCATTTGTTGAGACATGGATGGATCTAGAGACTGTCATACAGAGTGAAGTAAGTCAGAAAGAAAAACAAATATCGTATATTAACGCATATACATGGAACCTAGAAAAATGGTACAGATGAACCGGTTTGTGTTTGAGACACAGATGTAGAGAATAAACGTATGGACACCAACGAGGGAGAGCCGCGGGGGGTGGTGGGGGTGGTGCTGTGATGAATTGGGCGATTGGGATTGACATGTATACAGTGATGTGTATAAAATTGATGACTAATAACCTGCTGTATAAAAATAATAGAAAAAAACCTATTTATTAGGTTTATCGATGTGTGCAATTAAAAACACACACACACTACTGTTACCTTGAAAAAAATTATAAATAAATTAATTAATTAAAAAGGAAAGATTACTCAAAAATACTGGAAATTTTGGGAAAAAATAAAAAATCTCAGTTGGGGGTTTCCCTGGTGGCACAGTGGTTAAGACTTTGCCTGCCAATGCAGGGGTCATGCGTTTGAGCCCTGGCTCAGGCAGATCCCACACAAAAAAAATTTAAAGTATAAAAAAATATAAATGATGCTATAGATATAAATTTTATTGTAATTTTATTTTTTATTATTTATTTATTTATTTATTTTAAACATCTTTATTGGAGTATAATTGCTTTACAATGGTGTGTTAGTTTCTGCTTTATAACAAAGTGAATTAGTTATAAATATGTCCCCATATCTCTTCCCTCTTGATTCTTCCTCCCTCCCACTCTCCCTATCCCGCCCCTCTAGGTGGTCACAAAGCACCGAGCTGATCTCCCTGTGCTATGTGGCTGCTTCCCACTAGCTATCTATTTGACATTTGATAGTGTATATATGTCTATGCCACTCTCTCACTTTGTCCCAGCTTACCCTTCCCCCTCCCCGTATCCTCAAGTCCATTCTCTAGTATTTTAATTTTATAGATGAGGAAACAAAGATTCCCAGATAGTAAATGGTGGAGTAAGGTGGGCAACTAGGGCAACTAGGTTTCTCCTGCTTCAGTACTTGAAAGCACTCCTCTATATACAGAATATTTCAAAGTCCAAAGGAAATTCAGATTATAGTCAATTAATTTTCCTTAATAGAGGAAAGGGAATAATGGGGAAAGAAGATAGGCTTCCTATCTTGAAATTTGCACAATTTGGAAAAGTAGAAGACATTCAAGAAAAAGAATGTTGTGAGTAAAGACGTCCAGATAAGAAAACATTGGATGGATTTGACGTGCTGGTTTGTAGAATGTTTACAATAGATTTAGGAGAAAAGAGAACCAAGTAAAGGCTTGGCTGAACCTTGAATGCTGGGCTAAGTAATTTGAAATTCAATCTTATCTGAAATTGAAAGTCATTTTCATTTTAACTTGGGGAACAAAATAATATACTCAAATAAAATTACTGGGCTACTATAGGCTCCAATCTAGATATTGGATGAATGATGAAATATCAATGGATCAGTAATGAAAAGATGGGCACAATCACTATTCTCATGGAGTTGGCATTATAATAAGTTAAAAAACAAAACAGTAACTAAACAAGCAAAATGAGTATGAATTATAATAACTATCATAAGGAAGACAGAGTGTTGATATAGAAAATAACTTAGAACAGAAGAACAGTACATGTATTTCATTTTATTTGTATTGAAGTATAGTTGATTTACAATGTTGTGATAGTTTTTGGTGTACAGCAAAGTGATTCAGTATAATTGAATACATATATATATATTCATCTTCAGATACTTTTCCAAAATAGGTTATTACAAGGTATTGAATATAGTGAATGCCTACTGTGCTATACAGTAGGACCTTATTGTTTATCTATTTTATATATAGTAGTGTATATCTGTTAATCCCAAACTCCTGTTTTGTCCCTCCCTCCTACCTTTCCCCTTTGGTAACCATAAGTTTACCATGAGTTTTCTATGTCTGTGAGTCTGTTTCTGTTTTGTAAATAACAGCACATGTATTTTAGATGAGTGGACACCGAAGGCCTGCCTGAAGAGGTGATATATAAACTGAAATCTAGAGGATAAGAATAAATTAGGCATACTACCTGAAAAGATGCAGTGTATAGGGAGATGGAAAGTTTTGTAAAGACCATAAGGAAGGAAAGCCATTTGAAAGTTGAAGGAAGAGAAAAACAATACCATGTAACTTGAGCTTAAAGAAGGAGGGGAAGAGTGGCTCAAAATGAGTGTAAAATAATCTAGAGATAGTTTTATGGTCATGGTGGAATTCCAAGTGTGTTTGGATGCCACTGAAGAGTTTTAAGGAAGGAAAAGACATGATTTCAGTTGGGGGCAAGAGTGGAAGAAATAAGAGTTAGGTCAGCTCCAGGTACAGGATGATAATGGCCTAGTTGTTTAGGTTGGTGGTAGTGCAGGTTTTAAAGCACATATTCCAAAACAAGGGAACCTATCAGAAACAGGAAATATACCCTTTAAAAATCAATTGAAGTTTCCATTTAAATGTCTGATCTTACGTGTATGTGTAATACCTTACATCAGCCAGTGGTTATATCAGGGGCTTCTGTAGTTTAGACATTTGGGTAGAAGTCCCACTTCTGCACTTAGCTGTATAATCTTAGGGAAATTACCTGAACTATTTTGGCTTTAGTATCCTCTACATAGAATAATAGTAGAATCTATATTACAGATCTTTTATGAGGATTAAGTGGAATAATATACATTTTACAAAGTGCCTGTCGCCCAGTAAGAGACTGGTAAATGTTAGCTAAGGCTCAATGCTGTATATTGATAATAGGAAGATAAATAAAACATGGATAAATTTTATTTCTCTTATGGATAAAATAATTGTATATGCTTCCCTCCTGAGATTATCAGTGTATTTAGTAAATTATTTTCCTTAACAAAGCATGTGTCGTGGTGCATAGCCCCAAATGGCTCTCTCATCCCATTCTGTGGAACTCCAGACTGATTGTATCTCATATAAAAAGTGACCAGACAAGTATTTTCAAACCCAAAGCTCTAAATTTTCTGAGATACTATCCCCACTGTTGAGATTTGAAAGTTCACTTAATCATAGCTTTCTTGCTCTGATAAAGTATTACTTTTATTTCTGGAAAAGTAGAGAGGAGAGCACATTCTACCTATAAACAAGACAGAGGTATCGACAGGGAAGAATCTTCGCCCTAGATTTGCAGTTACTGTTTCCTAATCTCATCATAAATTGGTCTGTTTTCCTTCCATAGGACAGAACCAACAGAGCTTGATACAGAATCTTCACCACTAAATAGAAAGGGAGAATTTCCATTTTATTTGTTGACTTTCTAACTCATGATCACAACTAGTGCAAAATGAATGTCTTGTGACATAGGGCTCCATGGGAGGGACTAGGAACTGAGCTGTATCAGATGTGGTTATCATTAGGATGAGTTGGAAGCAACAAGTTCCAGAAATTGGTATTAGAAAAATAGTAACTGATGTCCACAGCTGTTGTAATGCAACGAAAGGCCAGATATGGAGACATTGCATAGCGTCAGGAAAAATAAACTGTTTGAGATAAGGTCAAGGGCTTAACCCTTATTGTGGAGAAGTAGAGAGGAGAGAGGAAAAATTGAGCTTACTCTTCTTGGTGCAGGTTGAAAGTCTTAGGGGGAAGTTAGCTGATTGAAAAGTATAGGACTCAGCTTAACTTCACTTCCTTCTTTTCCTTTTTAATACTGCTATCCACCTCTTTTTTCTCTTAGAGTCAGTCCCCCTCAAGTCTAGTTAGAGTCAGCCATATTCTCCCTAAATTTGACTTTCCTTATTGTCTCCACACATGAAAGAAAATAAAAAGCATAATTCAAAAGTTCTTTCACTTAGTCAACAATTATTGAGTATCTGCTATATGACTAGCACTGTTCTAGATTCTAGTGTTACAGAAGTGAACAATAAACAAAAATTCTTACCCTAATCCAAATTACATGTGAGGAAGGAAGGGGACAGAGAATTAACAAGATAAATATTTAAAATATATAATGTGATTTAAAAAATAAGAGGGTGGTATCCACGAAGTTTGTAGGTGGTTAACGGTTGTTTGCAATTTAGATAGGGGGATCTGGAACAACCTCACTAAGAAGACTTTGGGTTAAAACTTGAAGGGAGGGAGAGAACAAGGACAAGCCAGGCAGAGGAAACAGTGGGTGCAAAGATCCTGCAGAGGGAGTTTTCCTGGTGTGGTCAGCCTGTGTGATTGGGGCAGAGGGAGGGGAGACATTTGCTGAGAAAGGTCGAAGTTGTAAGTGCTCCTTTCACACACTTCAAAAATGTGTGGAAGGAGCACACATTTTTGAAAGCTTTGCAGGTTGCTTGTCTTAGCCTGTCTGGGCTGCTATCACAAAATATCACAGACTGGGTGGCTTATAAACAATGGAAATTTATTTCTCACAGTTCTGTAGGCTGAAAGTCCAAGATCAGAATGCCAGCATGGTGGGATTCTGGTTAAGGGCCTCTTTCAGGTTGCAGATTGCTGACTTCTCACTGGATCCTCACTTAGTGGAAGGGGCACGCTAGCTTTCTGGGGTCTCTTTTATAAGGCAGAAATCCCATTTATGGAGGATCTACCCTCCTGACCTAAGTATCTTTCAAACGCCCCACCTCCTAATATCATCATCTTGGGGGTTAAGATTTAAATATATGAATTTTGACAGGATACAATAATGCCATAAAAAATTTGGCTTTTACTTAGAAGTCATTTGAAAGTATTATTCCTGATTCCCATAGAGACACAAAGAAAACAATAGTAAAAATAGCAAATTTTTCAGAATCATCCCCTAATCATCACTGTCCTTGTCTATATCCTGATTCATAGGAGGTCTCCTCTTGTCTGCTATTTCTTGCTGAAGGTATATGAAATTGAAACAAATCCATAAATGTGAGTTCCTATTCATTTAGGTACTCATAGCTCAAATGCGAAATTTACAATATTAAGGTCCCTTGGATTGAGTGATTCCAATGCTGTCAATGTGTGTCCCTTGAAAAGATTTTTTTTATATTGTATATTTTATTTTGTGGGATGGAAACTGAAGCTTGAATTTCTTCATTGACCCTAACCCAGTTTTAGCCTCCCTCTACTGCCAGGCCTTTAGCTGTGTTGTAAACAGGTACAGTTGATAATTTCTTCAAGGTAGTGTATTCTGATTAGTATATTTCAGGTGGTTATTACATATTGATCTTCTGTCTGAAATTTTTTAATAGGCATAAGCTCTTTGCCAAGGCATAATCTTTTCACAAGACCTTCATGCTAATTAAGGGCAGTCCAGGTTTAAATACCATATCTCCATGAACTCTACCTTAGTGTGGCAATCAAATGCAACAAAACAGCTGTTCACAACAACAGCATTTCCAAAGGTTTATAAGAGCCTTAATTTATGGAATTTTATTTTAAAAATCACATTGTGGAGACTGTAAAGACTGTTTCCAATATCCCAGTGGTAACATATAACCACTGAGGTTTGAGATATCTTAATCTTAAAGAGTCATAAAATGCCTACAACACAGGGACTGCCTGAAACAACAGAGAGGAGAGAATTTCTGATATAGTGAAAGTCATAATACTGACTTCAACAGAAACTTTGAAAAAGAACATGGCAATTTTATGTCCTAGTTACTAGAACACCAAACTCAATGGGAAATCTAAAGTAATGCAAATAATTAAAATACAAATGACATTTTCTCAAAGAAAATATACATTTGAAAGAGTTTAATTTGGAGATATGGATTTTGTGGGAAAACTAAGCCATGTTGTATATTGAAATCACTAAATAGGCATTTTATATTAATGGAATGCTTTGGGGAGAAGATAGGGCATAGTAAAAGAACTGACATTCTTCTGTTCCTTTATTTTTAGTCATAACTACAACAGTATGGTATTGAACTGAAGGCAAATGAAACTCTAGCTGAAGGTAAAATCATATAGGATCTAGCATAATGTGTGTACAGAACTCCTCAATTTATGAACTCCCTATGACTCTGTCCTCATCTTTAAAAACAAGAAAATATAAGTAAATACATAACACTGTTGAGAGGATTAATTCATGTATTCAAGGTACCTAGAAAATTGTCTAGTAAATATGGTATAAATAGATATTAATTATTATTGTGATTATAGTGTTCATTTTGCAGTTAATAAATGGATTTTATACTATTTATAGGCTCTAGAGAAAGATATCTGTAATCTTTCGTTGGCAGGTAATATTTTATTATGTCTGATCCAGAGGTTTCCAAACCTGGATGAAAATTAGAAACATTTAGGGGGACTGTTAAGATATGCTGATGCCTGGATTCACCCCAAGCCATTTGAAAGAGAATCCTGGGGGTAAAGACTACTGTCTGTATTTTGTAAAGAGATCCCCAGTTGAATGTAAGGCAGTGAGAATTGAGAACCATTGGCCTAAACTATGTTGTTCTTCCTTCTGATTAAGTCCATTTGTTCCATTTCTGTCATCAGTGAATGTAGTAAATAGTGTATCAACTTTTATAGAATACCTTTATACTTATTTAAAATCCACTGTATGAGTAGTCTCTCAATTGCCCATGTATTCCTAATTCATATCATAGTAAAATCTGAGACCTGCATGGGAACTGTGAGGTGATTTTCTAAATTTTTTCATTTGACAAAAGAGGACAGCAAGGCTAAGGGACATGAAATGACTTGACTGTGGCCTCTGTTAACTGGTGACCTTGCTGTAACCTCGGGGACACACCTGCCTTCACTACCAACTGTTCTTTTCACTGTGCTGTATCACCTGAACTTGTTTATCATTTCCTAAATGTTCTATTTTCTAATCCTTTTCAAAATTCAGCATCTGTGCTGAGCTTTAGATGAATAGTATAGTTAGAGAATGCAGTTTCTCTAATCCATGCAGTATGTTTCCTTTCTTATCAGTCCTGCTGATTCAGACTACAATCTGGAGTGATTGTGACATTTTTCCTTGCTAGGTTAGCACTTTACCGTGTAGTCCTCATTCTGTGTATAATTCCTACTTCTTTCTACTTTAAATGATGTTACATTTCATTTTACCTTGCTGTATTTTTTCTACATATTTCTCTATACTTGTGACCTCAAACTAATTGTTATTTGATATCATAATCAATGATCTATATTTCCTATGCTAAACAATAAGTCAATTAATATTTTTCTGATATCCAATTTTATGAAGTCAAGTCATATGAAATACATGAGGTTTTCACTTTTTATTTAAATCAATGGTCTTTCTGTAAACCAAACATGACTTTAACAAAAATCTCTACTTACCATGGACTCTGACATGCACAAGAGATTTAACATATTTTACAATTTAAATTCCCTGTATTTCTTATCTAAAATTAATTTTATATTGCTTCACACTGTAATTTCAGTAATACTATATAAGCTACCTCTGGTGATCAAAAGAGTACCTAAAAATCCTATGTTTATTAAATCAAAGATACCAGAAGTACCTACCTAATTTTACAGCTATTTCAGGGAAATTAAATACTCATAACTCTTTTATTGATACATGTTCAAAACTTATATTTAAGTAAAAAGAATCTAACATGTTAACATGATAAAATTGGATTTTGTGGCCAACAAATATTTATAGTTAAATAAAGTACAATTAAAAGAATTAAAATTAATATTTAAGAAAATATAATTGCTTCTGCTTACTATTTCTGTAGTTTAGAAGACACATATTTTGGCCTGTTATTCAGAATAATGAATGTCAGGCTGAAGAGCAAACTCAACTATAAATCTATAGTTTCGGCTTGTGTGCAAAAGTTGGGTGTCAAAAAAGAATTTATCAATACTGATGGGCCCTGTTAATTAAAGGAGCAGAGAAGCCCTACCTCAAGGACAGGTTCCTCTGAGATCTACAGAACACAGAGGATGGAGAGAAGAGAACTTCTAGGAAAATTAAGAAATGAGGAGGGCCAAGAAAAAGTGATGGTTCCCATCAGAATCACAAGACTTTAAAATACAGGAATGAAGTGAGAAGTACAGAGACTGTCAAAATAAAGAAAGCAGGGAGAGAAATCAGGAGATGAAGGCAAAAAGAACTTTGAAGAAATCCTAGACAGTCTAGTTAAAGTCATTCAATCAAAGCACTTTAGGAACATGTGAAAAAAAGTAGCATCAGCCTAAGAGGTATTATGACTGAAAGATGAATAATTGAATGGATTTTATTACTTTAATTTTTTATTAAATATATTCTACACTCAGAAGAGTGCACAAATTATGAGTGTAAAGCTTGATGGATTTTCACAAAGTGAACACACCTTTGAAACAAGGGCTCTGCTTAAAAAATAAAATGCTACCAGTATTCCAAAATGCCTCCTTTTGCCCCCTTCTAGTCACTCCCCACCCCAAAACTAAGCACTCTTCAACCTCTCACATCATGACTTAGTTCTGTCTGTGTTTGAACTTTACATAAATGGAATAATACAATGTTCTTTTTTGTGTTTTTCTTCTGCTTCTTAATATTATGTTTATGAGATTGGCCTATATTATCTGAATAATCTGTATTGTCTGAATAGTGCTGCTTTGAACATTCTAGATATTTTGTTTTGGTGAATATATGTATATGTTTATATACATGTATATTCACATATATAGGAGAAAATTACAAGCTTGTAGTGAGGAATATATTCAGATATAATAGATACTGAGAGTTCTAGTTGTTCCACATCTTCAGCAATAATAAGTAGAACTGTCAGTCAGTATTCATGCATTCATCTTTGAAATTTTAGCCATTCTGCTAGTAGTGGTAACCCATTATGGAGTTAATTTGCATTTTCCTAATGACTAATGAAATTGGGTTTTGCTTTGTTTTCTTTTGTTTTTGGTAAATGTATGAGTCATTGTTCAGTTCTCATCTTTAGATTGTATTTTCAACTTTTTGTTATTGATTATAGGAGTTCTTTTTATATTCTGGCAACAACTCCTTTCTAGGATATTTGTATTGCAAATGTTTATTTCATCCTCCGAATTGTCTTTTTAACCTCTTAGTGACATATATATATATATATATATTTTTTTAAACACATATACCCTTTGATTGTGCAATCCCTCTTTTAAATTTATTTATTTATTTATTTTTATTTTTGGCTGTGTTGGGTCTTCGATTCTGTGCGAGGGCTTCCTCCAGTTGCGGGAAGCGGGGGCCACTCCTCATCGCGGTGCGCGGGCCCCTCACTGCTGCGGCCTCTCCTGTTACGGGGCACAGGCTCCAGACGCACAGGCTCAGTAGTTGTGGCTCACGGGCCTAGTTGCTCTGCGGCATGTGGAATCTTCCCAGACCAGGGCTCGAACCCGTGTCCCCTGCACTGGCAGGCAGACTCTTAACCACTGCGCCACCAGGGAAGCCCCGTGATATATTTTGATGAACAGAAGTTCTTAATATATTCAAATATATCCATGATAGTAGTTTTTGTGTCCTGTCTTAGAAATCTTTACCTTATTTGCTCTTATGACATTCACCTATGTTTTCTTCTAAAATTTTTATTTTTATTTTTTTTTTGCCTTTCATATTTTCCCTATCCTATCCATCTGGGCTTGATTCTGCAAATGGCATGAGGTAGGAGTTTTAGGATTCAGTTTCTCTGCATGGATATCTAGTTGACCCAACAAATATTTATTGAAGAAATCATCCATTCCCCACTGCACTGAAGTGTAAACTTTGTCATAAATCAAAAGAACATATATGAATGAATTGTTTCTGGACTTTGTATTCTGTTCCATTGGTCTCTGTTTGTCCTTGCATTGATTCCATATTGGTGTAATTGCTATAGTTTTAAAATGGGTCTTGATATTTGATGCTGTAAGTCCTCCAGCTTTATTTTTCTTTCTTAAGATTACCTTGTCTACTACCTTCTTAACCCTTTGTATTTTCATATAAATTATAGTTGAAACTCACCAATTTTCATAAAAATATTTTCTGGAATTTTAAAATACAATTGTGCTGATTACAAAGATTGATTTGAAGATAATTAACATACTTAATATTGAGTCTTCCAATTCACAGACATGACATCTCTCCATTTATTTATTTAGCCGCCAGCCCCATTAGGTAGAGGCATTGCCCCTACTGCAGAAAGCTGCCTTGCCCAAGGTCATGACATCCTTTGCAGAGGAGGTATACATCTAATAAGTGATCAGTGAGGGAGTATAAAGGCCTGTCCGTATCAGCCAACTCTGGGGTAATATCGGCTCCCCATGGAGTCAGTTGAGGCTGTCACTGTACTTACATTATAGCTGGACTTCTTCCTCTGCTTAATCCTGCTTACCTCCTTTCTTCCTTGGACATTGTTGCAGGGCATCCTGTTGCATGGAATTTTGGCAGCCATTTTGTGATTGTAAAGGAGAGAGAGAGAGAGGGAAGAGGGGGATGAGGAGGAAGAGGAGGAGGAGGAGAGAGAGAGAATGAATATGAATGAGAAGTGCAGAGTCCTAACACACTGAGCCACTGAGTTAATCAATGTTGGGACCATCTATCTCCAGAAAGCCTGGTAGGTAAGATTCATTAATAAACCCCTACTGGGACTTCCCTTGGTGGTGCAGTGGTTAAGAATCTGCCTGCCAGTGCAGGGGACACAGGTTCAATCCCTGGTCTGGGAAGATCCCACACGCCACAGGGCAACTAAGTCTGTGTGCCACAACTACTGAGCCTGCGCTCTAGAGCCTGTGAGCCACAACTACTGAGCCCACATGCTGCAACTACTGAAGCTCATGTGCCTAGAGCCCATGCTCTGCAACAAGAGAAGCCACTGCAATGAGAAGCCCGCACACCGCAACGAAGAGTAGCCCCTGCCCGCTGGAACTAGAGGAAGCCCGCGCACAGCAACGAAGACCCAAGGCAGCCAAAAATAAAACAAAATTTTTTAAAAAGATAACAAAAATAAATAAATAAATAAACCCCTACTGTTTAAGCCACTTTAGTCATTCTATTACTTGTACTGAAAAACTGTCTAACTGAGAACTAACTTCTCTATCAGTTTTATTTCCAACTTCTACATTTAGGTCTTAAGGGAGAAACTTTCACAATTCTTACTGAAATCATATTTCAGTTGCTATCATATTTCTTGTTCTTCCAGTTGAATTTGCTTTTAAATAAAATTGGAATAGTATGGCTTATTTTTTAATTGAATTAGTGATTATGATTCCATGTCTACAATTGTTTAGCTCTTATTTGTGTATAAATTTTAAAAATCAATTTATCAGAGAGTTTTTTTAAAACAAATATTAGTATATTGCCTTTTATCTTCAATAAGAGAAAGTTGCTTATGATCAAAATTCAGATCTGAAATTTATTAAGCATATACTCCTCTCTTTTTTCACTAGACCAGACTGTAAAACATTTGCCCAGGTTTGAGAAACAGTGATAATAACAATTTAATCTTTTGCTTATTTTGCTCATTTTGTTACTCAACCATCAATGTGAAGAATATACAGGAAGTCAAGATTTCTATCACGAGGAGGCTCTCTATTGCTTCCTCGATGCCTCATGGAAGCAAGTCCCAAAACAGTGGCCTTCAAGGAGTGAGGAAATTCTCAGGTTAAGAGAGGGTAACACTTGGGCTTAATGCATTTTTACAATTTTAGATTTGTTAGCAGGGATGGAGCTGGGGAAAGACATCAATATTCAGGGGTCTGCTATTTTACTGTGTAAAGATTTTTTCTACATCTTAGAGACATACTTCTGCATTTTATTTTTATCGCATCATCACTTGGCCACTCCAGGTTTAATGCCATTAATGTCCTAGAATGTGGCCAACACTATTTCCTTGTGTTAGGGACGAAGCAGGTAAGAAAAAGAAAAAGTAACTTCTGTTTCCTAAGTGTGAGTCGGTCTCAAATGTAGGTAATTTTGTGAGTGTTAGCTCCTTTCGGTCTTTCCTTTGCTGTGTCCTTTGTATGTGAAACATTCCTTAAAATTTCACAGGCCATTGAAGGACCAGGTTGAGAAAGCATGCCAGTTTTGCTTTTTGTTTTTCAGTGTGCTTAGTTTTCTTCTACCATCACTTTAAATGATATGGTATTTTTTCCCTACTTTCATTTCACTAACAGATCCTTTCTTTTTGATCAGAGTATCACAGGGTGATGAAATTATAAGCAATTTGAGAATATTATATTCACTTATTTTAACTAATATTCAAAAAGATTTCTACATGTCTAGACATTTCTAAGCAATGTTCTAGTCTCAATAATTTAAATATTAATATTAAAATCATATAGCTACTTTTAATAATGCTTACAATGCTTGGCACTGTGTAATACACTGTGGATACAGTACAACAATGAGGGGGCAATTATAGGAATACGCTTCCAGGGAAAAGAAATAATCAAAAATTTAAAAATTAAAACAAAGTAGGAAAAAGTCAACAAATACCACTGAAGTACAGATTCCATATATATTTTTATATAGATAGGGGTACACTGATAGGTTTGACTATTCTGTAATGGATTAGCATATAAACACAAACATGAATATTAGCATTGCAATCTATGAAGTAGTCCCTTTTAAGAGCATTCAAAATATCATGTTGTTGCTTTTGACCTGTTTACAGAAGCTGAAGCTCTTTGAAATATTGATATTCTTATAGTGTCAAATTTATCTAAAAGGTAAACCATAATTTTTGAACAAACATTAAGTGGATGCAGTGAACAAATAGTTAGTTAGTTGAATAATGCCACATTTATCTGACATCAAGGTGTGACTGTATTGTGGCAGGTTACACACAGGCTTGTGGGTGCACTTGGGAGGCCTATGTGAGGGGCCAGAGCATTGAGAGGGATAGAAATCTGATGCAGGATAGTTCATCAAGGAAAGATTATGCCCTGGGATAAGTCCCTTTAAAGGGGAAAGTTAAAGTGAGACATTCTCCTAAGGCAGAACACTTAAAAGTTACGCACTTGCCTGGCTAAAGAAATTTGAGTGAGCCTTAGTTTTTTTTATAGGAGAAAGAGCATATGCATTCTAGTAGCTGAGAGATGCACTGGTTAACACATGTTTTGGTTTTCTGAGTTTGTAGGACCCATATTAAAGTCTAAAGTCTATAAAGACTTTGATTTTCTTCATGACTTGGAAATCTAGCACCAAAGACAATTTTTTAAAAACCCACAAAATCAACCATATTTGTATGCTTGTGCATGAAACAGAAATATCTTGATATAAGTATTTATCTCTCCTCAGAAATTTTGAGGGAGAACACTTATTTTAACACAGCAATTGTAAATACCTCACTTACACTGAAAATCCACGCCAGTACTCTTCCCTTCTAGTTACTATTGTGATTGTCAGCTGCTCAGTTCCTTTTAAGTAATGCTAGTTACAAAGCAAAACCTGCAAATAACAATGTTAGAGGGTTTAATTTTTTCTGGAATTTAATTTAATAACTGGAGTTCTAAAACATACTTTTTATTTTCTTTTATCATTGAAAAATATAAAATGGCTTTATTTTGCAATGACAATGAGAAATTACAATGCAGAAAGAGAAACTATAAATATTTCCATTGGCAAAATTTCCTTAGACTTTACAACTGTATTCATCTGTATAACTCTGACTGAAATAAAGTTAGAATGGTAGCTTGTAAGTCTTGATGATTTGTGTCAAGGGCCTCATGTAGTAGGGAATTTCATGCTGTTTTGTTAGTCCCACAGTTGTATTTTTGGTTGCTTCTCCCAGACTGTAGTTTCCTGGGACCTTCAATTAATATGATAGGTTTTTGGGCCACAAATACACAGGGTACACAAGTAAGAAATTTGCCCTTCTATTTTAGGCTATTTCATAACTTTTTCTCTCTTAACTCACATTATTTTGTCTCCTCACCACCAGCTGAAGATCTTGAGCTCCCTTATCTTTTACCTACCAAACAAGTCAACCCAGAAATATTTGTATATTTAGCCTTTGTTCTCTCTGCTTTTATGAGTGGATGTTCCTGTCCCTTACAAAGACCAGCCTATGTACTTGGGCTCTGAGTCCCATGCTCTTTCACCTTTCAGAAAATTTTGTTTCTGCATAATCCACCTTCTCTCTGTTCTCTCATGAATTTCTCTGTCCCTACATAAGCATGAAAGCACATTATTCTCCCATTCTATGTAAAAAACAAAAAATCTCTACTTGCTCCTGTCCTGCTTACTCCACTGTATGTTCTGCTTCATGGTCAAGGTTACAAATTAGAATATTATTAACATTACCCTTGTAATTACCAATGTACTATTTCCCTAGTCCATTCCTTGGTCTTCCTACCACCAGGCCAGCAAGAAAGGAAGCTATCAGGAAACCACCTGCTATTTCTTTAGTCCACAAATCCCTATTTAAATAACAGATGAACATCATGATTACTGACCATTCACATCACTTCTTTCAAAATATGTCAGTGATTGGTTGCTGCAGTCTATTATTCAAATCATAAACAGACAGTAAAACATGTAGTTGTATTGCCTCCTGTTCTCTCAATGAAACCCATGTGACATTTTACAAATATGGGTGATTAAGAGAGAACATTAGCCAACAAAGATGAAGATGCAGCAAAAAAGAAAAACTGATAATGCTGGAAGTGAAATTTGAATAGAACATAAATAGAGTTATAGAAGAAATAGCTGACTGTAGGAATGTTGGCACTACCTCCACTCAACAGACTCTAGATATGAAGCCATATCTTAGTGAAGGTGAACATATTGACATAAATAAATAGTTTGTTTCAAAAAGGATGAAGATGTCCCAGAGGAAGTGAAGCCGGTAAAACTTCACGTTAATAAATCTCACAGAGATACTTCATGATATTAAAAGCACAAGGGATAAAATCTTGGAAGCTGTTTCAAACTTAGAAAGAGTATAATTCTCACTTAGGTACAGAAAAGAGTCTCATTCTATAAGTTATATGAATAAAATAGGAAGGCAAGTACCATTCAAACTTCAAACTACTCAATACATTATTTTTTTAACATCTTTATTGGAGTATAATTGCTTTACAATGGTGTGTTAATTTCTGCTTTATAACAAAGTGAATCAGCTATACATATACATATATCCCCATATGTCTTCCCTCTTGTGTCTCCCTCCCTTTTTACAAAGAAATAAAACACTTTTATTCTCAACGTTTCTAATGTTTTAAATCACAGTGTACTAAATAAATACTAGTTTTATTTCCATTTTCCTACAAATTTATAATTGGCAATAAAAAAGTTTCTAACATTTTGACAAAAAATTTTAAAGGTCACAGAACAATAAAACAATTTTCCCATTGAATGTTAAGATTGCTTTATACCGTTTCAGCTTGAATGGTCCCACATTATTGTACAAAGTGAGAACTGCCTGTATTTACATCTGTGTAACTATCATCCCATTCAAACATTTCACTCACTCCAGAAAGATCTCTTACATTCTATCCCATCAAACCTTGCATACTAGATGCAACCACAGTTCTGAATTACCTCACTGTTCTCATACATCATACAAAGAGAATCATACAACATATATACTTTTGTATCTGTGCTTAACACAATATTTTTGAGATTTACTTATGTTTTGAAGAATACCAGATAGCTGTTTTTATTTAGTGTTTTTCTTGTATGCATATATCACAATTTGTTTATACATTCACTTCCTGATGGGTATTTTTCCCAGTTTATGATTAATATAAATAAAGTTGCTGAGAAGATTTTTGTACAAGTAGTTTTTTTTGACATATGTTTCACTTATCTTGAGTAAATATGTAGGAATGTAATTAGTAGGCTATGGCATAAGTTAAGTTAGCATTATAAAAACTTTCAAAATGTTTTAAAATGTTGTTGTGGAATTTTAAACACTTCACCATCATTGTATGAAAATCTGAGCTGTTCCGCATCTTCATCAGCATTTAGTATTTTCAGGTTTTTTTTTTAAATTAATTTATTTATTTTTGGCTGTGTTGGGTCTTCATTCCTGTGCGAGGGCTTTTTCTAGTTGCGGCAAGTGGGGGCCACTCTTCATCGCGGTGCACGGGCCTCTCACTATCGCGGCCTCTCTTGTTGCGGACCACAAGCTCCAGACGCGCAGGCTCAGTAGTTGTGGCTCACGGGCCTAGTTGCTCCGCGGCATGTGGGATCTTCCCAGACCAGGGCTCGAACCTGTGTTGCCTGCGTTGGCAGGCAGATTCTCAACCACTGCGCCACCAGGGAAGCCCTTTTTTTTAAATTTAGCCATTCTAAAGAATACATATTGGTATATATTTGTATTTTTTTCTCTGAAGAGTGAAGAGTTGAACATATTTTCAAGTGCTTATTTGGTATTTGTATATATCTTATTTTGTAAGCAACAAATCCAAAATTTTGTTCTTGAAAAAATAATAAAATAAACTAGTGCTTCCCAAATATTTTTGGTTCTTGACACATCTAAAAAATTATGTCATAGTACAAAACTCAGGGGTTAACTAATAAGGCTGTTCAAGGTTCAAAGACAGATGTTTCATTGCTGCTGGCCCTTGCAGTCTCCAAGGTATGAGGGTATGAGGGCATCCATACCTTGGCAGACATATCTCTAACTCCTTTATTGCACACTATTCTGCTCCAACATTCCCATGGAATGTACTTAGAGTAGAAAATCCTCTGGTGAAATGATGAAGAATAAAAGAGAAAATATAAATAAATAATATTAAGAATGGGGTAACAGAGCAACTAGAGAAAGAAAAACAAACAAAACCCAAAGTTAGTAGAAGGAAAGAAATCATAAAGATTGGAGCAGAAATATATGAAATAGAGACTAAAAAAACAGTAGAAATGGTCAATGAAACTAAAAGCTGGTTCTTTGAAAAGATAAACAAAATTGATAAACATTTAGCCTGATTCATCAAGAAAAAAAAAGGAGAGAGGGCCCAAATCAATAAAATCAGAAATGAAAAAGGAGAAGTTACAACCAACACCACAGAAATACAAAAGATCATAAGACACTACTACAAGCAATTATATGCCAACAAAATGGGCAACCTAGAAGAAATGGAAATATTCTTAGAAAAGTACAATCTCCCAAGACTGAACCAGGAAGAAATAGAAAATAAGAACAGATCAATTACTAGTACTGAAATTGAATCAGTAACTTAAAAACTCCCAAAAGTCCAGGACCAGATGGTTCAGAGGTAAATCCTAAAAAATATTCAGAGAAGAGTTAACACCTATCTTTCTGAAACTATTCCAAAAAATTGCAGAGGAAGGAACACTTCCAAACTCATTCTATGAGGCCACCATCACCCTGATACCAAAACCAGACAAAAATATCACAAAAAAAGAAAATTACCAATATCACTGATAAACATATATGCAAAAATCCTTAACAAAATACTAGCAAACAGACTCCAACAATACATTAAAAGGATCATACACCATGATCAAGTGGGGTTTATTCCAGGGATGCAAAGATTTTTCAGTATCTGTAAATCAATCAATGTGATAGAACACATTAACAAATTGAAAAATAAAAACCATATGATCATCTCAATAGATGCAGAAAAAGCTTTTGACAAAAGTCAAAACCCATTTATGATAAAAAACTCTTCAGAAAGTGAGCATAGAGGGAACATACCTCAACATAATAAAGGCCGTACATGAAAAACCCACAGCTAACAATATATTCAACAGTGAAAAGCTGAAAGCATTTCCTCTAAGATCAGGAACAAGACAAGGATGCCCACTCTTGCCACTTTTATTCAACATAGTTTTGGAAGTCCTAGTCACAGTAATCAGAGAAGAAAAAGAAATAAAAGGAACCAAATTGAAAAGGAAGTAGTAAAACTCTCTGTTTGCAGATGACATGATACTATACATAGAAAACCGTAAAGATGCTACCAGAAAACTACTAGAGCTCATCAATGAATTCGGTAAAGTTGTTGGATACAAAATCAATATAGAAAAATCAGTTGCATTTCTGTACACTAACAATGAAATATAAGAAAGAGAAATTAAGGAAACAATCCCATTTACCACCACATCAGAAGGAATAAAATACCTAGGAATAAACCTATCTAAGGAGGCAAAAGACCTGTACTCTGAAAACTATAAGATACTGATGAAAGAACTTGAAGATGACACAAACAGATGGAGAGAGATATTGTGTTCTTGAATTGAAAGAATCAATATTGTTAAAACACCATACTACCCAAGGCAATCTACAGATTCAGTGCAATCCCTATCAAATTACCAATGACATTTTTCCTGGAATTAGAACAATTTTTAAAAAAATCTGTATGGAAACACAAAAGACCCCAAATAGCCAAAACAATCTTGAGAAAGAATGGAGCTGGAGGAATCATACTCCCTGACTTCAGACTCTGCTACAGAGCTACATTAATCAAAACAGTATGGTACTGGCACAAAAACAGACATTTAGATCAATGGAACAGGATAGAAAGTGCAGAAATAAACCTACACACTTATGGTCAATTAATCTATGGCAATGGAGGCAAGAATATACAATGGAGAAGAGACAGTCTCTTCAATAAGTGGTGCTGGGAAAACTGGACAGCTACATGTAAAAGAATGAAATTAATTAGAACATTCTCTAACACCATATACAAAAATAAACTCAAAATGGATTAAAGGCCTAAATTTAAGACTGGATACTCTAAAACTCCTAGAGGAAAACAGGCAGAACACTCTTTGACATAAATCACAGCAGTATCTTTTGGATCCATCTCCTAGAATAATGGAAATAAAAACAAAAACAAACAAATGGTACCTAATTAAACTTAAAAGCTTTGGCACAACAATGGAAACCATCAACAAAACAAGAAGACAACCTACAGAATGGGAGAAAATATTTGCAAACGATGTTACCAACAAGGGATTACTTTCCAAAATATACAGACAGCCCATACAGCTCAATATCAAAAAAAAACAACCTAATCAAAAAAAGGGACAGAAGACCTAAATAGACATTTCTCCAAAGAAGACATAGAGACAGCCAACAGGCACATGAAAAGATGCTCAATATCACTAATTATTAGAAAAATGCAAATCAAAACCACAATGAGGTGTCACCTCACACCGGTCAGAACGGCCATCATCAAAAAGTCTACAAACAATAAATTCTGGAGAGGTGCAGTAAAAAGGGAACCCTCCTATACTGTTGGTGGGAATGTACATTGGTACAACCACTAAGGGTAACAGTATGGAGGTTCCTTAAAAAACTAAAAACAGAACTATCATATGATCGAGCAACCCCACTCCTGGGCATATATCCAGAGAAAACCATGATTTGAAAAGATGCATGCACCCCAGTGTTCATTACATCACTATTTACAATAGCCAAGACATGGAAGCAACCTAAATGTCATTGACAGAGGAATGGATAAAGAAGTGATACATATATATAATGGAATATTACTCAGCAATAAAAAAGAATTTCATTTGCAGCAACATGGATGGATCTAGAGATTATCATACTAAGTGAAGTAAGTCAGACAAAGACAAATATCATGATGTCACCTATATGTGGTATCTAAAAAAAAATGACACAAATGAACTTATTGACAAAGCAAAAATAGACTCACAGATATAGAAAACAAACTTATGGTTACCAAAGGGAATAGGGGGAGGGGGGGGAGTTAAATTAGGAATTTGGGATTAACATATACACACTACTACGTATAAAATAGATAAACAACAAGGACCTACTGCATAGCACAGGGAAGTATATACAATATCTTGTAATAACCTGTAATGGAAACAAATCTGAAAAAGAACATATACACATAACTGAATCACTTTACTGTACACCTGAAACAAACAAAACATTGTAAATTAACTATACTTCAGGGAACTCCCTGGCAGTCCAGTGGTTAGGAGTCTGCGCTCTCACTGCTGAGAGCCCGGGTTCAATCCCTGGTAGGGGAACTAAGATCCTACAAGCTGTGTGGCACAGCCAAAACAAACAAACAAACAAAACAAAAAACTATACCTCAAGCAAAAAATGGTTAGAAAAAGAATAGGGTAATAAGTACATATAAAGCAGAGATTAAAAAGAATAACAAAATTCTATAACAAACTAGAAAAGTTAAAGGAAATTGTCATAATAATATAGATGTATAATTAAACAAAATTTTTATTGTCACTCTAACAATTCCAGAAGTTGAATCAGAAGAGAAAATCATTCCATAAGTAATCACAAGGTCCAGATGAAATTATAGTCAGTTCTATCAAACATTCAAGGTAAGGTTTATTTCACTCTTTTATACACATTTCAGAGGATAGGAGTGGAAATACTCTTCATAATCTGAGACGAACATAAAATTGATATAAAATCTGAACTTGGACAGAACAAAAAATAAAAAGGGAAGGCCAGTCAACACTCCCAAATGAAACCCCATACTAAGCCTCTAGAAAGTCAAGATCTGTCAATAATTTAACTACCTGTTAAGAATAAACTCAACACTCTCCAAAGAAATACAACAAAATGCAGAGTTTCTAAAACAGATCATCTGCTTTATAATATATAATTGTAAGATATGTTACCTTGTAAAAATATAAAATAATTCTAATTTTGATTAATCATGGGAGTTCCAATTTAGATTTAATTAGAAGATAGCATGAAGGCATGTAAATCACTTTTTTCCTCACAAAGCACTCAGCAGGAACCAGATATCCAAAAGAAACCTCCAAATAATCTGCATTTCTGAAATTATTCCAGATATTTCATTAACCTATAAAATTACAATTAATGTGTCATTTTCTCTGGTACATTTATATGCATATTTGAGTGAGTAATTTTGTATTAAGTGTAGACTTGCGGACAAATAAGAGGCTTCAGCCAACAATGCCTTAAATTTATTCAAGCTAAAATGATTGAAGAACTAAGGTTTTAAAAATGCTTCCTTCATTGCTTTGCACTTTTTGGATTTATTGCTATTCTTAATGTGATTCTTTAAGTTATGGAGAATTAGTGTATAGACTCTAGAATAATGCAAATGTTTTCCCTGATTCTCTAATTTATGTCAAGTGGCATATTACCTTGAACATAACGTAGTGTTGAAATTAAGTTAAATTGTATTACATTTCACAACCTGTAATAATGGCATAACTGAATCATAGTTATTATATTTAGTACATTTTACTTGCCTTAAAAAGAATTTGAGATCTACTGGCAATTATGTTACATTTAATACATCTTATTCTCAAATTTGAGGAAAATTAAAACATTATAAAAATACAAAATAACTAGAAAACATAATGCACAGGCTTTTCCTTTTTTTGGCCCTTTCTCTCCAAATAAAAAAAATTATTTATATTGCATTTTTTACATGATACACCAAGACAAAAGAAAAAATCTCCAAAAAGAAAAAGAAAATTATGATTAGTATTTTACGTATATAGTGAATATGGGCATATATTGTTACCTGTGTTCTCATAATTGTCAAATACAAATGACCTGTAATAAGTAACAGATGAAAGGAAAAAGCATATATTTATAACTAAGCAAAGTGAAAGATATAGGTTTACTACAGTGACAATGGAATTGTCTGCACAATAGTATTGGGTTGGCCAAAAAGTTTGTTTGGGTTTTTCCATTAAGGAGTTAAGGAAAAACCCGAACGAACTTTTTGGCCAACCCAATAATATAATCAGTTAAGACACTTCAATCAAACATACTTTTAAAATAAACTGAACAGTGTCTTAAACTGATTTCAGCTCTTACTCTACTAATAGGAGTCACTGCTTTCAGCTTTATTAAGCCTCCCCTCATTAATGGTCAACTGGAGGAGAGTCTGTGTTACTTTCAGAAAGCATTATAAGTAAGTAAACTATGTGATGATTTAAGTACACTCTACAGACATTTATTTATTTTAGATTAATTTACTACTAGCAATGTAGAAATTCAGAATGTAAATTTCCTCTTGAAAATGTTTTAAGTTGGTTGCTCCACAATTATCCATAACGTGCTACACAAAGTGTTATAATACAATAATAAGGTTGATATAAATACATCTCTCACTTAAATGTAAGGGTCATGACACTTCCTAAATATATCTCAGCACCCCATCTCATATAATACCTTCATAAATATTTAGTTTCAAGTTAAAAACATAACAACCCCTTCCTTTTTTTTTTCTAAAGTCATCCTATATAGAACTCACTGCAGTAGCTGCCACACCACATGTTTCTATGCAGACTGCAATGGCTCAAAAAAATATTTAAAAGCACAGCTGTTATTAGTGTCTTTGGAAGGTTTAATTTAGATCTGTTAATTTGACAACTTATAAACAGCTTCTGTTTTTCTGTAAACTAGGCCACCATATTTAGCAACACAACAAATTTGCCCAGAATTATAAATCAGCAGTGCAAAACATTTATATTTTTATCTTCTTTCCTAACAGACAGACATACTAGTTTAAAGAATCATTGAGTACTTCAGCAAAAGATCCTCAAGGATTTTCACTGATCCAATATAAACACAATACATTTTGTTTCATTTTATATTTTTAATCAAATGTAGTAAAGATTTTATCCAGCTATAGGGAGGGAATTTTTTTTATTGTATAGTGATTAAATAGTAGTACTATTAATAGTACTACTAAATAGTACTACTTAAAAGTTGTTTTTTCAGGAATAGGGAAATATAATGAGTCTTAACACTATGATCGATTATATTAATTTTAAAAATTTTGTAAAAGATTCATTCAGCCTTTTAAGGCCATCACTTAAACAATTTCCACTCAAGGATTGTGCTAGGTGTTGCAAACAGTATAAAAATCTTATTTTCTTTAATAATAATTATGTTTCAGAAAGTAAAATAAATAAATTAAAATAAATAATAATATCCAATGATATAATTTGCTTATCTCATATTGTGTGCTAGTGCTATGTAAGTGGAAATAATTCTTGTTGTTAAGGAAGCCCCAGGATAGAAAGGAATAGAAGAAGTAAAAAAACAGCTAAAGTAAATATGAAACCACTATAATTATTAGTATAAACACATCTATATAAACTGCTATGTGAGAGAAGCTATGGAGACACTGAAGAGCATAGACTAACAGAAACGTGAACTGAAAATTCAAACAAAATTAAACATCATAAGTCATTGGGGAAACACATTAAAACAATAATGAGATATCCATATACACCTATTAGAATGGCTGAAATTTAAAAGATTGACCATACCAAGTGTTGGTGGTAGTGCAGAGGAGCTGAACCTCTCACACACTGTTGGTGGGAATGTAAACTAGTACAACCACTTTAACAAATATACACTACCATATCATCTAGCCATTTCACTTCTTGGTTTCTACCCAAGGAAAAAGAAAACATCGTCCATATAAAGACTTGTGCATGAGAGTTTGTAGCAGCTTCGTTTGTAATAGCCAAAAACTGGAGCAACCCAAATGTTCATCAACAGGTGAATGGATGAACAAATTGTGATGTAGTAACTCAATGGAATATTACTTAATAATAAAATGGAATGAACTATTGATACATGCAATAACATGGATTTCAAAATAGTTATACTGAGTGAAAGAAGCCAGACAGAAATTGATATATACTATATGATTCCATTTATATAAAATTCTACAAAATGAAATGCATAACTTTTCTGTTGATAAATGATAAATGACCACAAATTTAGCATCTTAAAACAGCATACATTTATTATCTCAGTTTCCATGTGTCAGGAGTTCTAACATGGCTTAACTTGATCCTCTGTTTAAGATATCACAAGATTGTAATCAAGGTATCAGTAAGGTCTAGTGGCTCATCTGAGGCTCAGGGTCCTCTTCCAAGCTCACTTGGTTGATGACCAAATTCATTTCCTTATAGGTGTGAGACTGAAATTCTTCTATTTGGCACTCTCAGTTCTTAGAGCTCTCATACTCTACACCCCACCCCAAGTTTCTCATCATGTGGCCCTCTTAAAACATACCACGAAGCAGCTTACTTCTTCAAAGCTAGCAAAAGAGTCACTCTACTTTGCTAAGATGTATTGTCTTACATAACATAACATAATCAAGGCAGTGATTATCTCATCACCTTTTCCATATGCTGTTGGCTAGAAGCAAGTCACAGGTTCTGCTCACACATCAGGAGACAAGATTATAAAGGGCGTCACTCAAAGAATGTCATTTTAGTATCCTGCCCATCACGTCCATAGTGAGAGAGAAAGCAAATCAGTTGTCGCCTTGTGATGGGTAGTAAATGGAGAAGGTCAAAAGGGAGGCATTATAAAGTCACATGAGAAAACTTTTGGAGGCAATAAACATATTTATTATCTTGATCATGGTGATGATTTCATAAGCCAATGTGCCAAATACATCAAATTTATATTATGTCAAACTTACCAAATTTAAGCATGCTGCTTATTGTATATCAGTTATATTTGCCAATTATATCCCAAATTGTTCACAAATAAATATGTGTGTTTTCCTGTTTTTAGGAAAAGAAAACAATAGATAAACCAGAAACTAATGAAAAAGCTTAAAGGATACAGGAGCGATGGGAATGGGGTAGAAGGCATTGAGATGACAGCAAGACTTCTCTGTGCGTAAGTTCCCATATGTTTTTTCTTTTACATTCTAACGATATTTTAAATATTAAAAAAAAAATTAAGTAAGAAAAAATTATTTACAAACAGAAATAAATATGAATTAATTCAAATATCTTGTCAACCTGGTATTTTAACTGGTGCACTGTTTCATATTTCATATTATTTTATAGAACAAAAAAGTGCAAGAATAATTGAGCTTAAGTTAGTAGGTTAGTTTTTATTTGTACTACAGATGTAATTTCAAAACACTTTTGTGTATTATAGGATGCGGCAGTGTGTAAAACTGTTGATATTTAAACATTTTTAAGTGTACAGTTCAGTGCATTAAGTACATTCACGTTGTTGTGCAACCATCACCACCATCCATCTCCAGAACTTTCATCTTCCCAAACTGAGACTCCATACTCAATAAATAATAACTCCTTATTCTGCCCTACCACCAGCCTCTGGCAAACACCATTATACTGTCTGTCTCTACGAGTTTGACTACTCTAGGTACCTCATATAAGTGGAATTATACAGTACCTGTCCTTTTGTGACCAGCTTGTTTAATTTAGCCTAATGACTTCAAGGTTCATCCTCATGTTGTAGAATGTGTCAGAATTTCCTTTTTTGTTAAGGCTGAATAATATCCATATTATATATATATATATGTGTGTGTGTGTGTATATATATATATATGTATTTCACATTTTTTAATCCATTCATTAATTGATGGATACTTGGGTTGTTTCCACATTTTGGCTATTGTGAATAATGCTGCTGTGAACACAGGTGTTCAAGTCTCTGCTTTCAATTCATTTGAGTATTTCCCAGAAGTGGAATGGCTGCATCACATAGTAATCCTCTCTTTAATTTTTGAGGAACCACCACCCTGTTTTCCTCAGTGGCTGCACCATTTTACATTTCCACCAGCAGCAGCACAACTGTTCCAATTTCTCAACATCCTTGTCAACACTTGTTATCTTTTTCTTTCTTCTTTCTTTCTCCCTTTCCTCTCCTCTCCTCTCCTTTCCTTTCCTTTCCTTTCTCTTTTTTTGATAGTAGCCACCCTAATGGGGTGTGAGGTGGTATCTCATTTCGGTTTTGATTTACGTTTCTCTATGATTAGTAATGTTTAGCTTCTTTTCATGTGCTTATTTGCCATTTGTATATCTTCTTTGGAGAAATGACTATTAATAATTTTGATGTTGTCCAGTTTATCTATCTTTGTTTTTGTTGCCTGTGCTTTTGGTGTCAAATCCAAGAAAGCATTGCCAAATCCAATGCCATGAAGTTTTCCCCTATGTTTTCTTATGTGTTTAATTGTGGCATTGAATTTTTATTGCAGATATCATTATGAATCTGTGACGATCTGTGTGTGTTTCTTCCCACTGACTAATCATAAAAGAAATGACACCTTAGAGCAGTGTGTATTTATTTTTTCATTTTTTAAAATTGAAATATAGTTGATTAACAATGGTTCAATTTCTGCTATACAGCAAAGTGATTCAGTTATACATATATATACATTCTTTTTTTAATATTCTTTTCCATTATGGTTTATCATAGGATATTGAATATAGGTCTCCGTGGACATTTTTAAACTGATCCAAAGGTGCAGAAAAAGAGAGTGCATACTAATTCAAGCCTGCCAGACCTGTTACTCCATTGGTGTGAGAGTTTGGGAAAGTTACTGAACCTCTTTGTGCCTCTGGGAATCTCTAAAATAGAGATGATAATAAAACTTACCCCAACAGATGTTGGCAGAGATATAAATGACATAATATATTAAAACACGTAGAACACTGCCTAGCACATAGTGAGTCCTCAGTATATGTCCATTCATATTATTAGATTTACTCGTAATATTATTACCAGATTGGGGTTTTATTGGTGGAGGATTTATGAGTACTGAGGCTTGATAGTTAGTATTCTGAAATCAGCCTTTCATGCTATAAATATGGATGGCTACCAATATCACAACTACAGAAGAAAATATAACAGCATAGAATTGATTTTACATATAAGTCTATAAATAATTTGCAGTGTCTCATGTAAGGCTGCCAACGAAAGTTTAAATCATTTCCAACCAGCCAGCTAAGTACTCCTCATTATCTTAAGATGAAATTTAAGAATACAAGTAGTGAAACCATTGCCATTGCCTTATCGGAGTCTGTCAAGTATATAAGACACTGTCAGCAACCTAAGAAACTACTTGGAGAAATAATCCTACTAGAGGCCTTGACGCCAAAGGGTAATTAAAGTTGGGCTCTGAGCCACATGTGAAAAGTCTGTTTCATCCTTCTAATTAATGACTGCATTACTACCTCATCCTGTTGTGGCATGGGACCCCAGCAGAATTAGCACCACTATAAATCGCGTTAAGATAAGTTTCCATCATCGCCATGGCCAACACATAGTTAGTTTAACTTTACGAGGCAGTAAATACACACCATAATATTGTTGAGCATCAACATTGACATTTTGACTGTATAGCAAGGAAGCATTTCACAAAACAGGTATTTACAGCATGCTTGGAGGAGCTTCATTTCCAAAGATGTTGATAACTGAGGAAGCTTCATGCTGTACACCACCTATTTTTTCTGTTGCACAGATTCTAGGCAATTTAAGTTTATGTTGCATAAAATTTCTCTATGCAAAATAAGCTTTTTTTATTATTGAAAAGTAAGATAGGTAATCTGGGATTTCTCTGAACATTTTAGTTTTAGTGGTTCCATTTGATTCAAAACCATTCATTTTAGCACAGAAAAAGGCTTCAGCATTATCTCTATGTATATAATTGAGGATTATATTTGTCAGAAGACATTTTTTTATTTTTTATTTGTTGTTTGGTTGGTTGATTTTTTGTTACTTTCAAGCACATTGTATCCAACCAATTCATGCAAATCTGGAACGTATCTCTCTTTATCAATCTAGTTTGATTAAACTCTTAGTATTATTTTTGAATTTCAAGCTTAACTCACATTTAAGATTTGATGCTTTATTTGAAACTAAAACTTAGAATGGTATTCCATAAAAGAAAAATTGCAATGTACAGTCAATTTATGCTTGTCTGGAAAATGTGAATTTGTTCCGTCAGGATGGATATGTTAGAAAAAAAATTAAGCATTACTGAATGTTTACTTGTTTATGTGCCATTTCATTCAGAAAAAACACTGGATGGATGCAGAAACCTTAACTTGGATGAGCCAAGTTTCATAGGGGTGCACAAAATGCACACACATGCACCTCAAATTAGGTACCTAATTTGAGGTGCATATGTGATACCTCAATTCGCACCAGAAAGGTATATGTATGTGTGTGTGTGTGTTTTGTTTGTGTAAGATGGAAAAGATTAGAGCATGTATGAATGCTTATTGGAAGGACACAGTAAAGATTAAAAAGAAGTTGTAGAAAGAGAAGAAATATCAAATAGGGAGTAGAAATTCAGAAAGATGACAAGATATGGGATTCAGATGACACAGGAGGAATTAATCTTCCATTGGAGAAAGGTATTCTGTTCACTGTAATAGGAAAGGAGGATGGGTAGGATCCAAGATGACTTAACTTGGTGGGAAATGTGGTGGTGTAGCTTATTTTACATTTTCTACTATCTTTGTGGAATAGAAGTCAAATTTGTCTGTAAAAAATTCAGTGACAAAGGGGGGAGTCAGACTTTTGAAGAGAGTGGAACAGGTCTGAAACATTGAAAATGATGATTAGTGAGAGTGTATATACACATATGTATATATATATAAAATTATATAAGATTTAAAATGCTATAGATATGTATATATATAATTTTAAATGATGATAATATATATTTATAAAGAATTTTCCATGTCATTAAATATTATCTTCTGACATTATTTTTAAGGGCTGAATAAAATGCATTTTACTGAAACTTTATTAGTAATGTAAGTTGCCCTCCAAATTTTCCTGTTATAGACAGTTAAACATCTCTACCTTTACTCTACTTTGAAATAATCTTTTTTAGGATAAATTCCCAGAAGTGGAAATGCTGAATCAAATATAATGTTAAAATTTATATTTCTAAGAAAACATTATATGTGCTTATTTTTTTAAAGTATTCGGAAAGTATTTTAAGATAGTATTTTAGGGTTTATAATGAAAAACAGTAATTCATTGCCCCCCATACTCTCTACCTGAACTCACACTTTCCTAAGCTCTAAAGAAAGCTTCCATCCTTTTATTTTCTTCTCCATTCCTATATTATTTTATGCTTCTCTGTATTGATCTGTATTGACATTTCAATTTGAACATGACTTTTCACTTCTTAAACTAGAAAATAAGTATCTGGCTCTCTCACATACTGCCAGTTCACACATACTCGTATATATATACAAACTTCTTAAATCAATATTTAGTGTTTGTGTTATTAATATAATAAAATATTGCTTTTAGTAACCTATTGTATAGTATGATTACATTTTCTTTATTATTCAACTTTTTGGTTTTTCCTATAGTTAATTTAATGACTTCAATGCCAATTTTCCCCTTGAACCTTAAAGTTTCTCAATATGATCGAATATGTCAAGACATCTCAGTTTGCTCACCTCCTCCTTTTTCTTCTTTTTTTCTTTCTTTTTGGAGGTTTTCCTTTCACCACCTTCCCACTCTGCTTTGTTCTGCGGTGGTTGATTTCTTCTCCTGCTTCACAACTAAAGACATGGGACTTAGCATTCAGTAGATTTCCTTTGTTTTTTTCCTCCAATTTGGGAAAAGAGATCCCCTAGCTGCTTCCAGAGAAATGGTTCATGAGAAGAAACTATTTTGAGTCCTGACATATATGAAAAGTCTACCCTTAGACTTGATTGACAGTTCATCTGGGTATTCTTCCTTACGATTGTCAAGATATTGCTTCATTAAAAAAAATAGAATTTGGTGTTGCTGTGGTGATATCAGACACCATTCTGATTACTAATACTTGTCATGTGACCTTTCTCTCCACTCTTTCTCTCTGGCAGGTTTTTGGATACTATTTTTACCTGGAATTTTTTTTTTTTTTTTTAATTTCATGGTCTTATCCTGAGTTGTGAATCTTTTTACATGTATTGGGCTAAGCAGCAGTAATTCCTTAAAATGTGGCCAATTGTTCCCTTAATTCCTAGGATTTTAAAATTTGGCGTATTGCATTATTTTTGAACAATTTCCTCCCTCAAGTTCCACAATGTCTCCTCATTCTGGAAATTATATATATATATATTTTTTTTTTTTTTCTATCTCTATAGGTTCTGCTTTTCATGAGATTTTTCAACTTTATCTTTCAAATCTTTGAGTACAACTTTTATTTTATCCTCTTGAATTTTCATTTTTCTGCTCTGAATGCATTTTCTCTTATCTTTTATTTTTCTCCTTACATTCTCTGAATTTCCTCCAAATTTCTTCCTCTCTTTGTTGCTGTTGTTTTGATTGTTTTTGATTACTATCTTTAAAATTAGAGGTTTCGCTCAAGTATCTAGTTATTTTTAGTTGTCTGTCATATTTGAGTCCAAGGCACTATAACATGACTGGGTTTTGTTGACTGAAGGTATCTCAACATGGAGACTGTCTTGTTCAATTGATGCAAATTTGGAGGCAGAGTCTGATTCCTGATATTCAATTATTGAGTAGATTCTACTTGTATCATTTTGTTCTGGGTTTTTTATTGTCCCATAGATTTTTTCTTCTGTTTTTATT
The DNA here is from genome assembly GCF_009873245.2 of Balaenoptera musculus. NCBI lineage: Eukaryota > Metazoa > Chordata > Mammalia > Artiodactyla > Balaenopteridae > Balaenoptera > Balaenoptera musculus. The sequence continues at coordinate 41,401,619 of NC_045796.1, forward strand.
GTATATATTATTTTTGGCTAATTGAGTACTTTTTAGCATTTAATTTCCCTAACAGCTTTTTAACATATACCTATTTGCATTCCTTTTACTGGCTGCTCTAGGGATTAAAATATACTTTCATAACTTTCCATAGTTCTAATTTAGACTTAATTTTGTACCATTTCACATAAAATTTAAGAATATTATGACTAGTTTTATATAGTCCTTAAACATCTTTTAGGCTAAAGTATTACATCTATAAACTTCACAATATAAAGTTATATATTTTTCTTAAATTCAAAGGTTTTTTAAAGAAATTGAGATAATAATACTTTATGTTTCCACATACATTTACCACTTCCGGCATTTTCCATTCCTTCCTAAGAATCTGAGTTTTCATTTGGTCTTATTTTATGCTGAAAAATTTCTTTTGACATTTTTTATGATACAGCTCTGCTGGCAACAAATTCTACTGGGCTTTGTTTATATGAAGATATCTTGCCCTCGTTTTTGAAGGATGCCTTCACTGAATATAGAATTCAATATTGACAGTTCGTTTTTGTTTTAAATTCAGCACTTTTAGGTCATCATTCCATAGCAGTCTGAAGTTCTTCATATCATTTTTTTCACTTAATGTAACATATTTTGGGGGCTGCTTTCAAGCTTTTCACTTTATCTTTGTTTTTTAGGGGTTTCAGTATGATGTGCCTCAGTATGGCTTTCTTTATATTTATACCTTCTTGGTGCTTGTGTGTTAATCATATTTTAATTTTCTGTCACCAACTTTGGAAATTATCTGCTATTGTTCTTTTAAATATTTTTTCTGCCTCATTTCTCTTTTATCATCTCCTAGAGCTCTGGTTATGCGTAAGTTAAAATATTTGGTATTTTTAATAAGCTACCAAGACTGTTTATTTATTCTGCATTTTTCTCCTTTTTTGCATTTTAAAATTTCTATTGATTTCTTATCAAGGAACCCGACTCTTTCTTCTATTTCCAATGTTTTGTTTAACCCATTCAGTATTTTTTATATATTACATATATTTTTATCCATACTAGAATTCCAATTTGGTCCTTTTTGTATTTTCTCACTCTCCTCTGAGATTCCCTATCTATTCATTTGTTGTGTGTGTGTTTTCCTTTATGTTCCTGTGCATGCTTACAATAACATCTTTAAAACCTCTCTAATAATTCAAAAATCTTGTCTTAGTCATCTCTAAGTCTCCATAAATTGCTCTTTTTCCCTTGACTGAAGTCATATTTCCTCTTTTCTTTAATTGTCTATTTTGCTTTGGATTTTATCCTGGACATTATGAATTATACATACAAAGATTCTATATTCTCTTGTGTTTCTCTAAATATTGTTGTGACTTAAAATTTTTATTTATTTAGCATTTAAGTTAGTTGAAGTCAAACTTCAAACTCTCTTCCTTTTGGCACCAGCTGAAACTTCTCTTAGCTCTTCTAGCCTTAGTGGGATGCTTTGAGTTCACCTCATTAACATATAATTCAGGAATTTGCTATACTTTTGTTCAGAACTTATATCCAGTATATGAGGTTCTCTCTTTGTGGCTCTCTCTTTTATGGATGTCCCAATTCCCAGCTTCTGAATTGTCCTGAAACTCTGTCCTCTGATTCCTCAACCAATCACTTAACAGTATTCTCCCTGAGTTTTGGCTGTCCCCATAAGATACTGACTGGGGAGTATCCCCTTCCAAAAAGCCATAAAAGTGGAAAATTCATTCTGTTCCATTTCTTTCAGTTATCAATTTCCCTGTACTTTCTTTCTGATTTTGTTCATGTTCCAGTACTTTCACATACTTGATTTTTCTTAATTTTATCCAGAGTTACATTTATTGTCTAAAGGAGGGTTGACATAATATGAACTACTTCACCATTATCAGGAGTGGAACTTTCACATTTCTATGTATGGCATCATATCTATCCAGTAGTTCAATCTCCAAACCTAAAAACTGTGTTTTAGTTCTTCCTTTGGGTCATGAACACCATCTCATATAATCTATACGAAAGTTATGTCATCTCTGTCTCCAAAATATGTGTCAACTTTGATGACATTATTTTTCTGTTATCTCTCCAGTCCAAACTACCATCATCTCTTCTTTTGACTGACACAACAGCTTCTTAATTGGTTTCATTGATTCCCCAGTACAGTTTGGTTATGTCTATTTGCCATAATGATCTTTTAAAAATCAGAATTATATCAATTTGCCATTGACATTTGAATAAAACTCAATCTCTATATCATACCTTTCAAGTCTTTATAGAATCAGCCTCTGCCCATGTCTTTGATCTAGTCTTCTCTTTTCATCCTTCATTATACTCTATTGGCATATTTTTCTGTTCCTCACATTTAGCCAACTTATACCTGCCAAGGATCTTTGTTTTTTCTCTACTCTACCAGGAACACTCTTCCACCAGATACTTACATAGCTGTCTATCATTATTCTTGTCTTTGATTTCAGGGAAGACCTGAGCACCTTGGTGAAGTAATTTTCCCTCTCCTATTTCCCTGTTTTATTTTCTTCAAAGCAGGAATAATTTTCTGTCTTTATTTATTCACTTGTTTGTTTTTATAGATATGTTTATATATATATATGTTACTTATCTTTTTCACAACTGTATCACCAACACATTGAACACGGCTTTGACACATGATAGGTACTTAATAGAGATTTGTTTAATTAATTATTGGCCGCCAAACTGGTGTTAGGGTAATTCATAATTCTCATGATTTTATTTAAATTGCAATTATCTTGGCATTTCTCCTTGAGAAAATCATGAGGGAATAAATTCTATAGGGAAAATAAATTAAGAAAAAATTCAAAACACATCAATCCTTTTCCAAGTAGAAAAAAAATTAGGTGTAATATAATTGCCTTACCTAGTTTCTAGTCCTAAAGCAAATCATCAATTTTAATAAATTGATGATTTTATTTGTTCTTCATAGAGACTAGTGTGTTCCCAAGGTTGGTCTAAAATGCATTAAAATGCATTGCAAGTAATTTACAGTGAATGTGATAACATAAAAGTATTTAAATTTCTTCCTTGGTGATTTGGTAGTGATACACACATGAACACATACACACATATTTAAACAATACAAAAAAAAAGTCAATTACATTTGTTGTGCTACTCCATTGGCATTACTTCTTCTTGAGAGTATTTCCTTCATATCATTTTCATGTTATGAGTGGTAGAGAAACTTACTTTGCCTGGTTTTTAAATTTTTCAAGTGTTGTTTTTGTGTACTTTAGAGAGGAACTCAGTTTAATGGCAGTTTGACAGCGTTTCTCCTGGTGATAAAATGAAATTCATCAAATGTACATTAGAGCTTTTACACTCTGAAACATTCAGTAAGCTACAGGGAATTCTGCTTGAATACTGTATGATTTATCAAAACTACTGCATGTACAGCCAGATTGTTCATACTAAAACTCCAATCTACCTGGATGACGTTGTATTTCTTCTTTTTTATTTCTATTTTTCCAAAATGGTTTATAACACCTCCGAAATGAGGTTTTTGTCTCATGAGTATTTGGTGTTTATATTCTGACCTGTGCGGATGCCAAAGGGACGGAAGGCAGGATCTTCAAACTCATAATTCAGGTAGTTCAATTCCATATAATAGTAGTTCAGCTCCCTAGTAATTTCTCTTAGACTTCTTAGACATACACAGTCATTACCCAGAGAGATAGAGGTAAAGAAAAGCTATCCAATTATATCTGGTGATTTGCATTTGGCAATGTTACTAGGGGATTGTATAAACTTACTTTATAATTTACAAATAACCTGCTTTGTTCACGTAAGCCCTCCACTTCTAGCATAATTATGCCATTCACATTTCAATAATAAAAAGAGAAAGTGAGAACTGGATAAGATAGGAACATTTTTGTCATTAGATACTCTTAAAATCACTTTTTAACACTGTAGTTTCTGTGAAATTTTTTGTGAACCAAGTATTATTGATGTGACGTGACAACAGTGTGTGGCATTTTACAAGGTGTATTTATAATTTACCTTTCTAATAAACACAGTCTTTGAAAGAGAGATGGAAGGTCTATAAGTTTTGAAGATTTCCTCCATTTATACTGTCATCTTAGTATTTTCTTTTCCCATTATGCTGACAGAATCACCATATTAACACTATACTCTGCATTATGATGACAAAATTATGGCATTATAGCAGTAGACCATACAGAAAATGTTTCTATTCGTAAAAATATTTATTTACAAATTGGATTCCTTTACTACCTATGTATAAAGAATCTATTACATTAAAACAGTGCAAAGTACTTTAAATCTAATGTTCTTTACTGGTGTTTAGCTGAGTGATTGTTTCCACCACAGGAGTAATGATAATGTTCCTTTATTATTTATAACCTTATAGTGCCTCTTATTTGTGCACAGTTTTAAGATGATACATCAATTGCCACACCATCCAAAAGACATGTTGTTCTATTTTTTCTCACCAATATCTCTTACTCCCCTCCAGTGAAATATTTAGCAACACCAGAATACAATAATCTTGGATTCTATTGCATTGTGGTCCTTAGAGAACATATTGAAAGCATCTGATTAAAAAAAAAAAAAATGATCCAGAGAGAGACAGTTTGAGCATTCCAATTTTCAAGTGAATAAAAAATGTCTCTTCTTTTTCAAAAAGATAATCCATATTCATATAAACTGTGGGCTGTACAGTTAGGGTGCAACAATGTCTAAAGATCTGGATTTACCACCTAGAGTGAAGACAGGTCAAGAGAGATTCTTCTTTCCTGAGTTAATGGCAGCTCACTTCATTCAGTTATCTACGTCTACAACTGCACTGCAAATGTTACGTGTAGATGTTTGGGGTTGACAGAGTTTCAGAGAAAAATAAATTTGAAAACATTTCACAGTGCCATTAGGTACTTGTGCTGGAAATTTCACTCTTACTCTGTTCAGCCAGTGTTCAGCTCATGTCCTGGTAGATCACCCATGATCTGGACACAGGTAAAACCACAACAAGGTAACTAATAATCACTCTTGATTTTTTCTTCAAATTATTGGTAGAGCGGTGTTCAATTAATAATGAATATATCATTTAATATTTTGGATTTTCAAGTAAAAATTCACAGAATTGGAGAAAACTGTTACTTAGGAGTAAATGTGATTTGGGAAAACAAGGTTTTATTGTAATACAATATCTTTATGGTCAAAACTGAGTAATAAAATAATTTTTATTAAAATATTCTTAATTTTCTAAAGATACAATGAACATTCAAAAGACATTGCACATATTATAATTACCTTTACTAATAATGACATTTGTGTGCTCTAGCAGTTTCAAAATGCAGTTGTTGTGGTCTATATCGCTCCTATGTTATCCTATCTACTTCCAGGACCTCTTATTAGAAAGAGGATTTACCTTATTCTGAGAACAATGGATGGGCAGAAATAGGATACTGCTGATTCTAACCTAGTTTTGTTATTGCATTTACCACAAATATATGTAGTGCTTAATATTTACTAAGTATAATATTGGGTATTTGGAGGTTATGTAGATTCAAAAGACATGATTCCTAAACTCTAGGAATTTACAATTCAATGAGAGAGATACACATTGTTAAAAATTAATATTAACATAATAATGGCCATTACATAGTTTATTATATGTGAAGGAAAGATTTGTTTCAATAGAGGAAATGTGCAAAAGCTTATTCGAGAATAACAGCCGAACTCTGAACTGGAATTTTGGGGAATAATAGATTGGAGATATGGATAGTTGGAGAATACAGTTTGGATGAAGGATCCATATATAAGAGATATTCAGGCAATTGTAAGAAGATTGACGTGTGACTAACACATACATTTAATAAGTGAGGTGTTATAGGAAACTAAGTTGGAAGGAAAAATAAAAATTTATGAACAGCTTTAAACACCAGGCATTCCCTTTACATTGAAGACAACCTGAAATTTCAGAGGCAGAGATTAATTACATGATCACCTACCTATTTTAGAACACTAATATTGCTGCAGTTGGTCAAAGGAATTGTAGAGGGGAGAAATTATAGATAAGGAGATGAAACTATGAGAGGGATTCTAAAACTGTGCAACGGTAGTAGAAATATGGGGCGGTATATAAATAATAAGGAGAGTTTGATGATATAGTTTGCAGAATTTGGTGACTAAATGAATCTAGCAATGAAGGAAGAGGGAAGGGAACAAAATAAGGATTATTTTTGAGTCAATGCACCTGGAAGGAAGGACACTTTTATTGAGGTAAGGAATGCAAGTTGGGTGTTGTTATTGCAGTAAGGTAGGGGAAAAATACATCCTTACCCTGAGTGATCTTTTTAAAAAAAATAACCTTTGGAAAATAACACACACACACACACACACACAACATGTACACAGACAACTCCAAATATAGGTTATCTCAATCCTGATTTGAGGCTTATTTATGAATCTTGTTCATTTTTAACTGGGTTGTTTTCGTACTTTAAGAATTCTTTATATATTCTAGACACAAATTCTATAACATATAATTTTCAACTTTCTTTCCTCAGTCTCTGTTTTTCTCCCGCAGTCTGTGTTGTTCTTTTTAAAATTTCATTAATGATGTCTTTTGAGGAGTATAAGTTTTAATTTTGAGGAAGTCTAATTTAACTTCTGTTTTTTCTTTTGTGAATTGTGTTTGGTGTTGTCTCTATGAAGCCTTTCCCTAACCTAAAATTATAAAGATTTTCTTCTGTGTATTCTTCTATTAGTTTCATAGTTTTAGGTTTCACTTGTAGAACTATAGTCCATTAACAGTTATAAACAGTGTGAGGTATGGATCTAAGTTATAGTTGTATTTTTACATAAGAATATCCAATAATTCCATCACCATTTATTAAAAAGACAATACTTTCTCTAGAGAATTGCTTCTGCATCTTTTAAGAAATTTAGTCATCATATATGCATGTCTCCTTCTGGACTCTCCATTCTGTTTGATTGATTTATTTCTCTTTGTTTACACGGATACTGCATTTCCTTGAAAAAAGTTACCTTATAAAAAGCCTTGAAATCAGCCAATGTGAACCCTCCAACTTTCTTTTCAAGATTGTTTTGGCTATCCTAGATCCTTTGTATTTCCAGATAAATTTTAGAATCAGCCTAGCAATTTCTACTAAAAGCTTGCTGAGATGTTTTACTGGGAGGAGGTGTTTATGGGGTGCCACCACAGATTAAACATTTTGACAAGAATGCTCCTTTGTATGTGACACTGTGATCATTAGGACCCCATAAAGTCTGGTTGTCTGATGCCTAGTGATCCATTGAGAGAGCGCTCACAGTTCAATGGTTATCAGCCCTGTTCTTCCAATGTAAAGCTATATTTTCCTCTTTTAAACATTAAGCAATATATAAGACCCCGGCACTATGGAAAAATACCATTCCTCATCAATGTTTCCTTTATTGGTTTAACCTTTAACAGTGTTTTTTTTTTTTTTTTTTTTTTTTTTTTTTAAAGCCTTTATTCTCACTAACATGATTTTTTTTTAATTTATTTATTTATTTTATTTATGGCTGTGTTGGGTCTTTGTTTCTCTGCGAGGGCTTTCTCTAGTTGTGGCAAGCGGGGGCCACTCTTCATCGCAGTGCGCGGGCCTCTCACTATCGCGGCCTCTCCTGCCACGGAGCACAAGCTCCAGACGCGCAGGCTCAGCAATTGTGGCTCACGGGCCCAGTTGCTCTGAGGCATGTGGGATCTTCCCAGACCAGGGCTCGAACCCGTGTCCCCTGCATTGGCAGGCAGATTCTCAACCACTGCGCCACCAGGGAAGCCCCAACAGTGTTGTTTTAAGTCAAGAAAGAAAGCTAAAATTAACAGGCCAGTCTCATTTTGCTTTTTGTTTATTCTTGACCTTCATATTTCCCTGGTTAGGACTGGAATTTCCATGTTAAAGTCAAAAAATAATAAGAGATTTGAAGTTATACATATGGGGGTTGCACACTGGCCCCGTCACTGCTCAGTAGTGTGATCCTGAACAAGTTACTTGGCATTTCTAAGCTTCAGTGTCTATATCACTAAAATTAGGAGAATATCATTTGCTTCCTTTGGTTGTTCAAAGGGCTAATTAAATGATCATTTAAAATTAATATTAATAGCAGTTGCATTGAAAACAAATATACAAAAATAATTACACCTCCTCAAATCCTTACCAAAATCCTGTGAAGGCAGGCCTATTTTACAAAACTGAGGCTCAGAGAGATTAAACAATTTGCTAAAGGCTACATAGCTGCTAGAGGGCTGTACTGGAGTTCAATTCCAGGCAGATTGAATGCCAGGGAGAATGTTATTTCTACTTTTTAATGTTGCTTATAATGACCACTTATGAGGGTGAGCTTCCCTCACAGTGTTTAGAGTTTGGACCTAAAAAAATGGTCAGGCAGTCTATTGCCTTAGTTATTTCTGGGAAATTAGGGGTGGGGGTGAAGAAAGGTCATAGTACCTGGATGTTGGAACCCTGGGTGCTTGTCATTGATTTGTATTTTATTTATTATAAAATCACTTGAACTTTCCAGATTTCTTTCTATTGAAGGAGTAATAATTTTGCCCCTTCTACTCCAGGGACCTGTGAGTGCTAAGTAGTTAATACACTCTAATGAGCTTTGTATTTTGCAAATTTATGAGCATGTCATTTTAATTCATATATCTACTTTGATCCTTCTGGCATTACAAACTCCAAGTGATATCTGTAATAACAGAGGACTGCAGCTACACTCATGTGATATGTTCCATACGGCACTTGCAGTAATAGTTTCATCGAATATCGCATGACCTTGACATCATGATCTATCAGTTAGTGGGAAATTGAAATTAATGTTATTTCTTTAGTACAAGTCAGCCTCACTCCTTTACATTTCCATGTGGCCTCAGAATACGTGAGATATACTTGTTCACTTAGCCATTTTTGTTTTGGATATTTTCTTTTAGGTATTCTTTCTCAGAGAGATTTCTTTATTTGTGATTCTCAAGTGCTATTTGTGAAGTTCTCAATCATAAGTACTAGACAGCATAAGGTAAATAGAAAATGACTAGACATCTAAAGTTTAAATATAAATAACTATTAATAATCTGGTCTGTCGAATAGACAGCCACATCCTCTTGACACATAAATGCTGCCTGTCTGACTGCTCTTCCTGAGGAGTACAGAAGAAAGAATGAGGAGAGGGAAGAAGAAAGAGAGGCTGCTGGTGTGTCTAAGCTATTTAATTTGTGACTCATAAGAAGGTTCATGTTATATTAGAATGTACTTAATATTTTATAAGTAAATAATAAAATGTTACCATAAATCTTACCACCTACCCAGACCTCTTAAAATATAATCACAACATCCATTTTTCTCCATTCGTAATTTACCTTGTAAGTATTCTAAAAACATTTGGATTTGCGATTCAATTCTTTCTGACACACAATATAGAATAAAGTCCAGTCAACCTAATCATACACACTAAATTAAACTGTTTTAATTTTGCATTAGTTGGTAAGTCAAGATACAGATAGTTAATCTGAAGATGAGGTGCCATTTGAGTAGATCAATCATGAGGCAGAATATAAATTTGTAAATCAAATACTATGTAAATTTGGCAAGGTACAGATAATAGAAAAGACAAGAAATATTAAAATGAAAAAGTATTTTTTAATCTTCTAATCCAAAAGTTTTGAGAAAATTACTGTGAAAGTGAAAGGTAGCTTTAGGAGAGAAAAGGAAATATTTTATAAATGACAATGTGTTAATCCCAGGACAAATGCTTGAACTTGCTTCATTTGAAAAGTACTCATTACCTATATGTATTGAAAGAGTAAATTTTTTATTATTAGAACTCTCCTCAACACCAATACTGTAGGGAAAAAAAACACAAGTAAAAAATACGTGAGAGAAAAGAGTTTTTTTTCAGATAGAAATAGTTCTAGAAGTAGAGGTCAAGAAGCCTGTGAAAGAAAATCATGAGGGACTCTGAATGAGCAGCACAAACACTTGTTTCAAACACTTTCCTTTTATGTGTATAAGGCTCATCTTCTTAATGTTTATAGTCCATACAAATAGAAAGTAAATTATCTCCTTTCCTCCAGGAATGTTTAGTAAGAGAAAATAAAAAACAGAAAATGCTATCTTGAAGAAGTCCATGAACACACTCTTCTAAACATTACACAGCTTGATTGACTCTGTACATGATTTGACCAAATATCCTCAAATTTCCTGTGTATTTCTGCACTTCAGTAATTCTTCTATAATTATGGAAAATTGATATGAATTATACCATAACTTACTGAAGTATGGTTTACCCAAGTAATAAAAATAGCAAAGGAAACATACTACATATATTCATGTTCTATGATGTAGCATGTTTCCTTCACTATTTTTATTACTTGGATAAACCTTACTTTAATAAGTTGGTATATGAGTATATTACTGTATCATTTTTTTCAAGGGAAAAGTATTAATCTACCACCACTCTACTTACAGATTAGCCATTGCAGTAAGCAAAACATCTCCTGACTGTTTACAAAAAAGGTTCAACAGTCATTGTCATGGAATTCAAAGTCCCACACAGTCTAACCTTAAATTTCTTTCCCAAATGATGTTCCAAACCCACATATTCCATCTATTATCCTTTGTTCCCTTCTTTCCATATACATTTCTATTCATCTAGTACACACTGTAGTTTTCTCACTGTATCTTTTACAGAAATGCACTTATCCCCATAGTCCTCCTATTAAAATCTACTTACCCTTCAAGACCTCACTCAAGTTTAACTGCCATTGTGCTATTGCCTCAGTGCAACCTTTTCTTCCATATTTTTGTCCCATAGCCCTTTGCACTTGTGCCAGAGTGCTTTAATGTGCTCTTTCTATGCCGTGGTTACTTATGCTTATGTTTGTTTCCATTAGTAGAATGGGTGCTGTTTGAGGGTGGAGAATGTCATCTATGTGAATCTCTCTCCAGTATTTAGGACAGTGCCTTGACCATAGGAGATAGTCAGTAAATGAATTTATTGTTACATATAATTATTCAGATGTTGAATATTTAGTCTTTAGGAAATCCTTTTTCTTAATATGACATTCCTGTTTTTGCATCTTTCTCTATTTGGAAACACCTTCGTTTGATGATGTTTTGAAAGAAATGAGAAGAATCCCATTGTTGAGCAAGAAAACATTGAAGACTGCAAATAAGAAAGGGTTTATTTGGGGTCTTAGGAATTGCAATTCAGGAGACAGATTCAGGTAAAACCGAAAGAGTATTTCAGGGGAGAGAAAGAGTCAGGGGCTTATAAAGGCAAAAATCACATGGCTGCTAAAGTTGTCTGATGAGAATTATGATTGACTCTGAAGCAAGAAAAGAAATATTTGTCTTTAAGAGATAGGTTGTCAACTTATTTGGGGTAAGGGTCCAATAAGTATCTTGAGTTTCTGTAACATTGGGCAGATAGATGTTCTGGATGCCTGCATTAAGACAATAAGTGGTCAAATGTCAGATTCCATTCAGGCTGAGATGTGCACGAGTCACACTTCCTCAACAGCCTCCTGGCTCCATTTTAGAGGGCTCTCTTAGCAATACCAACCTCATTTTGATTTTCCTTTCACACCATGAAAATAATTTTACCTACTCAGATTCACAAATAAAATGTTTAATTAGAGATTAGATTTCACAGATTATAGAATGAAAAATGCTTTGGATTATCTATAAATTACATACAGTTCTGAGTCATAATTAATTTAGTCTTGCCTAAAGAGAGGTCTTTCCTTTGTTTTCAGTTTCTGGGAGGTAAAGTGTTTTCAGCTCCTGGGAAGTATCCCAAGTGTCTTTGTTATTCCTGTTGTTCATGATGGGACCACACCTAGTAGAGAGATGACTCAGGGTGGGGCCATACACAACCAATATTCTTAGGGGGCTGGCTATTCCAGAAACACCAATCACATGATTAGAGATTTGGGGATTTGGACCATGTGAGGTTAGCCTGGGTCTCCTGGAGGAGTTGGAGTGTGGTTCTAGAGATGAGTCCAATCCCATGAATCAGTCAATCAGTATAGGCTCTGGACAACCAAGCACTGACATCCAGAGCTTCTTGAGTTGGTAATACTTCATACATATTATCACGTATCAGTGTGAGAGGGTAATGTTTCTTGAGGACGACAGAAGCTTTGTGTTGGAATCCTCCTAGATTCTGGTCTATGCATATCTTCTTTTGCCTGATTCTAATTTATATCTTTTCCCTGCAATAAATGTAGTCTATGAGTATAATAGGTTTCACTGAGTTCTGTGAGCCTTTCTAGGGAATTATCAAACTTATGGGTGTTTTGGGGAAACCATCAAACTTGCATCTGATGTCAGAAGTGAGAGTTGTCTTTGGTAGACTCTTTTCTCTAACTTTGTAGTTGGACCCTCACTCTTTGCAGTTGGAGTCAGAAGTCTTGGTTAGATTTAACAATATGGAGAACTGTACTCTTCACTCTTAATTTGGCCAAATCCAGCTAAGTTCTGTAAGAGCAGAGCATCTCTGAATTATAAAGATATCTTATAAGATTTTACCTTTTGTTCCCCCTATTCTGCTCGTAACTCATATTCATTTCTTATGACATTGTTCTATGATTTATCTGTTGATACACATGTCCATCTCACTAAAGTGTGAGTTATTTAAAGCAAAAGATAGTTTCATATTCATTTCCATATTGAATGCCTAACTCAAAGTAGGGTCAATAAATGTTTACTAAAATGAATGAATTATTGAATATCTGGAATGGTACAATTTTAATGCAACTTACTCAAGATTGTCACACTTAGGCTCTATCATTAGTGTAGTATGTTGACATCTTGTGGATTTCACTCCCAAAATGCCCTCTCTTAAATAAATAAAATTATCTTACATAATAATTTTAGAACACTGCTATAGAGCTAAGTATCATCTTTTAATTAAGAGGGCACTGATTTGGGATTCAGGATAATAGGGAACATATTGATCTCTGTTACTTACCTGTGTAGCTCTGTGGAAATCACTTCACCCATTTAAATTCTTGTTTCCTTATCTGTAGAAAGAGAGGAATTAAGCTTTAGTTTCTTATTGTTATAATATATAGTTTTTTTAAATGAGAGATATTAATATTCCATTTCATTTCTCTAATTACTAACAGAGTAATTAGAATATATGCATTATTGAATATGTACCTTGAATGTATATATATATATATATATATATATATATATGTGTATAAAGATTTAATGCATATGCATTTATACAAAAATTATTTTTTTCTCAGTGTTTAAACACTGCAATGAGGGTAGATAATTGGCAAAATATTTATTAGATATGATCGAGGGTGATTGAACACATCAGTGTTTTCTGATGACCTCTTCAAAATGTGTATGAAATTTGAGGGGCCATTTCCCCATCCAAAAAATATGTGACCAAGGCCTTTTTTAAAAATATGGTTTAAATTATATTCAGCTGTAGGTAGATAAGTTCCTAGTAATGTAAGCTATTGGATATATTATAGACCACAGACATACTTTCTATATCCATAGATTATAATGCCTCTTCATTTACTCATTCGTACGTTTACTTATTCATTCATTCAACAAAACTATATCAAGCATCCATTGTGCCTCAGGTGTTATGCTAGGTAGTGAGGTTACAGAGATAAATTACATGGTCTTTAGCTTCAGGAAGTAACCAAGTTGCAGCTCATTTTGTTGACTTTCATTATGTTTAGATACATAAATGATAGCTTGTACAAATGCAAATAAACCCACTTTAGAATTTTCAGCCTTTGTGGGCAGTTTTTGGGAGGAAAGACTGAAAGGAAATGTACAGAACAACAAAGTTAAGCTCCCACTGCCAGACCCAGAATTAGATTTTCTTTAAGGTTGCTGAAATCTTTAGTCGTCAGTAAATATTAAATATGTGGATAGTATCTGTAGGAGACCAAGTTAAAATGAAAGTATACTGCTTATATATGTATAATTCATGAGAATATTTCTCCAAATGACCTTTAGTAAAATCTAATGAATTAAGCTAATTTACTAGCTGACTTCTTAGACCCTGAATGTGTGCTGTAGGACATGTAAGTTCCCACACAAGGGAGCAAATAAAGGCGCCAGATGGAGACTAGCTGAAGTAGATTTGAGGCAATGGAGCAGCCTGAGAGGGCATGTGGGAGAGCAACGACATCAAAAAACAGCCACTTCTCTATTTGCCTAAGGCCTGCCCTTGCAACTGATATCAATGCGTGTAGGTAGGAAAGTGAATGACACATAGCAGAAACATAGTGTTGGATTTTAACAGCATTAGATTTTTTTCACCTTCTCTCTTCGAGATACTTGGAATCCAGTTTCTAAGCCAAATAAAATTGTCTGATGTGTTCACCTCCACGTAGATACATATGATGCATGTTTTGAAACAAACTTTATTTGGTCAATAGTGATGCTTATGTTATGATGGTGCAAAACTATACTATTTCACAAGTCGAAAGTCTTTATATGATCAAATGTTTTCCAGAATTTTATATTTATTATAGCATTCCAAACCAAAACACATATAGTTAAAGAGTTTGAAAAATATTTGTAAGTTATATGAAAAGATTTGGCTAAGTGGTATTTGAATGGTCATAAAGTCAAATATTAGCAAATTATAAAACATACATGAAAAAAATTTTTAAAAGAAGGAAAGAAAAGGATAAGTTATAAAGGGTAAACAGATACATTAGACTTTTAAAAAGCTTCATGAAAGTTTTTAAATTGTTATCAAAACTTCCACAACTAGGTTAATGAGGATATATTAACAACACTTACTAAACTGTAAATATGTTTTCATAAAAAGGTGACACAAGAAGATAAATCCTCTTTTATCTCATTTAATATGTAGTATGGGAGCATAAACACCATGACTTGCTTTGGATTAGGAAAAGCTGAAGGGAGAAAAGTCAGTTTTCTCCTAAAAAGAAAGGATTTTCAGTTGTCTCAACAAGAATCAGCCATCTGTAACTGCTTGGGGGTTAAAGATAGGTTTATCCAAAGCCAGAAATATTTACTACTTGATGAGAGAAAATAATCATGTTCTGGTTGCTTTTACTGAACCACATATTTACCACACATAAATAGATATGGTATACATGATAATATGCAAGTCATTAGTCCCTTTTTCTTTATAAAACAATAAAATTTAAAGTTTGTTGCTTTTTAAAACCATGGATTTTAGAAATTTGAGAAAATGGAAAGTATTATGATAATTATTTTCATCATCTAGATTCAAGATACACATAATGTATTTTATTAATTTTATTTCTTTAGTTGGACTAATTAAATAAGAAATAAAACACGTTATATAGTCATTGAATTAGATTCTGTTAGGCTACAAAATAAAAACTTGCAAAAAATTGAGAAAACTTGACCTCTCAGACATGTTCGTTGACACATGTCAGATGGTAAATTTTATTCTAAAGCCATGTCTTCTGTTTTTGATTTTAATATTGATGGTATTATTATTTGAAATCTAGATTTAAAGAAAACTGGATGTTGGAGATTTCATTATCTGCTATTACTAAGTAATCTAGGACAAGTCATTTAAACCCTCTGAATTTGACTTTCTTTATCTATGAAAATGTCTACCTGACAGGTTTATTATGAGTAACATAAGAAATAAATAAATGGAAAATAAATATGAAGCTTATAGTTTTAACAAATTATTTATTATTCAAAACAATTTAAAATAAGTTAAATATTTATAGCCCATATGCCTTTAAATGTGATTTGATATGTTTCATCAGTAAAGCCACTTAGATAATATAAAACAATTTAAAATTGATAAATATGCTAATCACATAATAAAAATAAATGCACTTACCACCAAAACTAATATAATTTTAAATGTTTAAGTTTAAATATTTTTCTGTGCTTCCTAGAAGTTAAAAGAATATGGAAATTCTCAGCCATTTCTTCATGGAAGAATGTGTTTCTTGATCCTTGCAAACATATTTTTACAGAAAATATGGACTTTTTAATTCATCTGACTGCTTCCTATTTGGAGCTTAGAATTTTAAAATATAGCAAAAAGAAACAGACTTACAGATACAGAGAACACACTAGTGGTTGCCAGAGAGGAAGGGGGTGGGGGGGATGGACAAAATGGTTAAAGGAGATTAAGAGGTACAAACTACCAGTTATATAATAAGTCACAGGATGTAATGTACAGCACAAGGAATATAGTCAGTAATGTTATAATAACTTTGGTGCACAATCTATAAAAATTTTGAATCACTATGTTGTACTCCTGAAACTAATATAATATTGTATTACACTGAAACTTCAATTAAAAACAAACAAACAAAAACACCCATTTGAAGAGTTTCTGTAGAAATTAAGCTGATAAGCTCTAAGCAGGCCATGTTCTTATCCTAATTTGATGGAAGAATGTCACATAGCTACGTGTTTACTCCCATTAAGCAAACGTTAACTATTTCTTCTGTCAGTCAGGATTTTGACAAGAATTCTCTCTTAGAAAATTCAAGTTTAATCTCTCTGCTGAGCTCCCAGTTCACTGCATATCCCCATAATTTACAGTGCTTTTAGTGTTGCTTCCTGCCTGCATTTTTACTGAAAATGAAATAAGTAGAAATACAATAAATATCTAAAAGGATGTGATAAGGAAGAAAGGATAAAATGGTGACATACTATCAGCCAAAGTACAAAGTCTGAGTCAGCAGCGTCATCTAAGTTGAAGTAACTATAAGTTGCTCTGAGATTTCCTATGCAATGGAGGGAGAGGCTGTGGTTGAAGTGCCCAGTCAGAGACTACAGGCATTGAGGCTGCCAGCTCTTACCCTTCCACTCACAAATAGCCTGAGACTTTCTGATATGTGTTTAATACCCACAGAGGAGTGGAGTCTAAGCAGCTTAGGCATGTCCCGTTGAGACTTCCTCAGCATCTCTAACAATTCAAAGGCATTTCCAGAAGACTAGTACCTTTTGCACGGAACAGGACACTGCCAAGGGCACAGTGGAAAAGAAATATATATATATATATATATATAAAATATATATATAATACATATATAATTTTTTTCTTTTTTTGGTGGGGAAAATTTTACAGTAGGCTGGGAAAAGTTATTAGAATAAAAAATAGAAAACTATTCATTAATTTGGGGGGAAAAAAGACTATGGGAAATCAGAATGTAGGAAAAGTACAACAGTTGGACAGAGACAAACTGCAGCATCTGCCTTAAACTGCCGGCGGAATGCAGAATATGCTCATCCATGTACACAGTGAAAGTACAGAGGAGTCTGTGACCACTGTATCAGACTCCTAAATATTTGAATGCTGTACATCAATTTATATAAATGCCCCTGTTCATGTTCCTACCCAGGAGTCCCAGCCTACTCCCTAGTGATGGTCCTTGTAACCAGGAGCCCAAAGGTGCTCTTTTCTGCCGTCTGAATGAACTGGATCTGCTGGGACAAGACAAAGCAAAGCTGGGCTGAGACTCAGATCTCAACCCACCTGAATTTTGGCTGCAAGATAGAGCAAACTTCCCAAGAAGCCAAGGTCAGTGTATTTACCATCCACTCACTTCTCTTTTCTAGCTCAGGATTTCCAGGTTGTCCTCCCCAAACTAGACCATCAAAGGAGAAAACTGGGGGGCCACAATTGTCTGGTTGTTGGCAGAACCCAGTCTGAGACCCATAATTTGATGATTCTGAGGACTAACTTTATATAAATTCCCCAGTTTTCCAGGGCAGAACTTGTGATTTTCTCCCCACACACCTTACCCTTGCATTCAGGCGCTCACCCTTGCATTCTCTGGCCTGGGGACTCACTTCAGCTCTAGTAACCCTCTCAATCTATTAGCCAGTTACTTAACCAAACAAACCAACCCTGGAAAAGCAAACAATACAAAACAAAAATCCACTTATGAGATGAATAAAAATGTCTTTAGGTGTCTCGTCTTTGCCACATGGGGGTATCCTGAAGTGCGAGGCACAGGAGGAGCGCTACTTGTCCAGATCTAAGGTCAGTGCTGTCGCAGCAAAGCATTCATCTTAGTTTTATTTTGCTTTTTTGCCTTGTCTTATGATGCTGATTTATTTCCAAGAAACCTTGTCATGAAAATGAAGAATACATTTGGTCCCTTGAAAAAAGTTGCTTTATTCCACACATTCACTTATAGGGCAAGCCTGCAGATTCAATACTCTTGCTTTTTGTTATTTGAGGTCAACAAGAAATAACTATAAGAAAGTGGGACTAAGCAATGTCAGACTGTTATTAAATCCCAATTCCATGTTTGAGTTGGAGATCTGAGATAACCAATGGTAATAGAAAGGAAATTATCCTGTCCGTTTATAATAGTGAGTATTCTAAGTATAGAATTTTAATATCATTGTTTGTTTTTTCCCTTGTATCTGCCAGTACTGAAGAAAGACTTATAAGGAAGAAAATATTGGTGGAAAACTACCTTAATTTTAGTAATTAGTTACAATTAGAGCTTTTACCATTAATTATTTCTTAACAGAATTTCTTTCCATAAAATTTATAGTGTTTAACAAAAATATAAGAGAAAAAGTAAGTAGAATACTCTTTTTTGAGCTATGTTCCTAAACTCTATTACTTCATGGTGAACTTCGCTGTATTTTAATCTTCACAATTTCACTTTTTTTTTATTGCGAGAACACTTAACATGAGATCTACCCTCTTAACAAAATTTTAAATGCACAATACACAATTGTTAACTATAGGCACAATGTGGTACAGCAGATTTCTAGAATTTCTTCATGTTGCATAACTGAAACTTTATACCTGTTGAACAACAACTCCCCATTTCCTCTTCCCCCTAGCCCCCTGGAGAAGACTATTCTACTATCCATTTCTATGAGTTTAACTGTTTTAGATACCTCATCTAAGTAGAATCATGATGTATTTGTCCTTCTGTGACTGGCTTATTTCATTTAGCATAATGTCTTCCAGGTTCATCCATGTTGTTGCAAACGGCAGGATCTCCTTTTTTTAAGGCTGAATAATATTCCATTGTGTATATATACCACTTTTCTTAATCCATTCATCCACTGAAGGACATTTAGGTCATTTCCAGATCTTGGCTATTGTGAATAATGCTGAAATGAATATGGGTGTGCAGGTATCTATTTGAGATCCTGATTTTGACTCTTTTGTATATATACCCAGAAGTAGGATTTCAGGATGATATGATAGTTCTATTTTTAATTTTTGAGGCCCGTCTATACTGTTTTCTATAGCAGCTTCATCATTTTATATTTCCACCAACAATGTACAAGGGTTTCCTTTTCTCCACATCTTTGCCAACACTTGCTATGTTTAGTTTTTTGATAAGAGCCATCCTGTCAAGTATGAGGTGATATCTCATTGTGGTTTTGATGTGCATTTCCCTGATGATTAATGATGTTGAGCATCTTTCATATACCTTTTGGCTATTTGTATGTCTTCTTCGGAGAAATATTTCAAGTCTTTTGCACATTTTTCATTCAGGGTTTTTTTGGGTTTTTGCTATTGAGTTTCTGGAGTTCCTTATATGTTTTGCATATGAATCCCTTATTAGATATATGGTCCACAAGTATTTTCTCCCGTTCTTTTAACTCTGTTGATTATTTCCTTTGCTATGCAGAAGCTTTTTGGTTTGATGTAGTCCCACCTGTCCATATTTCCTTTTGTTGCCAGTGCTTTTGTTGTCATAGCCAAAACATCGTTGCCAAGATCAATGTCATGAAGTTTTCCTCCCACGTTTTCTTCTATAAGTTTCAGTTTCAGGTCTTGTGTTTAATCTTTAATCCATTTTGAATTGATTTTTATGTATGGTGTACATACATACATATGGGTTGAATTTCATTCTTTTCATGTGGATGCCCAGTTTTTCCAGTATCTTTTGTTGAAGAGACTGTCCTTTCCTCATTGTGTATTTTTGGCACCCTTGTGGAAGATCAGGTGATAATGTATGTGTGGGTTTACTTCAGGGTTCTCTATTCTGTCCCATTGGTCTACATGTCTATTTTTGTGCAAATACCATACTGTTTTAATTACTGTAGCTTTGTAATATATTTTGAAATCAGGAAGAACAAAGTTGGAGGCTTCATACTTCCTGATTTCAAAATAAGCTTTATAACTTATGTAGGCAAATATACGAACTCTTTGGGATTTCCCAACACTGAGAAGGTCTGCAGAGTTTTGAACTAAATATTGGAGTAAGAATGGAGTAGAATAGCACTTATTTTAAAAGAAGCTATTCTGAGGTCAACCTTTTTTTTTTTTTTAAATACCAGTTTCTTAAGTTTTCCCTAAGGTGTGATAAAGCAAATGGTGGGCTTTATAAATTTAGTCTTTAAAGTGTATGCTCTTTTCATAGTAAGCTATTTAAGACTGAGGTGTTCCTTTGGGGAGATGCGTAAATGAGAAGGCTCTATACCATATATTTGGTTATGTTAATGGTTTATAGCCACATTAATCTTTAAGTTGAGTTCTGAATTTAGTCATTTGGAAGTAAATGCTCTCTAGAGAGATCATCATCAAGAAATAACTAAGCAATTGTTAGAACTGAAGTCTGTTTTCTGAATCAATGAAGCAACTGTCATTATGAGCAATCTAAAAATTGTAGGCTATTTCCTATTTACCTGTTGATGCATTTTAATGAGTGTAAAGTAATCCGAGAAACAGGTTTTTCAACTTACACACTTACCTGAAATCTTGACCACAATATGCAATGCCAAAATGAATGTAGTTAGTGTTTTAAATAAATTTTTCTACAACTTAAACCTGTCATTTTATCAGGTTTATATATATAAGTTGCTCCTATCTTGCCAGAATGAGTCAGTTCCTTCTGTCTGCTGCTAATTGTGAGTATTAGAACTTTAGCATTAGGTTTCTTTTTTTTTTTTTTTTAAGGCACTACTTTATGTCATTGTAAAACTAAGTATACATATAAACTCTAGTAATGGGAATTAATTTCTCTAAATATGTGCTGTATCTAGGAGATCCTTCCATTGACCCCTAAACATTTACTTGTCTGCATTGATTACCTTTCTTCCTTTATAGATCTACCCTACTACCTTTTACTTTTCAAATTCAGGTTATATCCATTTCATTTTTATAGAGACATAAAAATATCTTTAGTTTTCTGTTACAATTCTACCTTTCCATCTTGTTTTTCTGGCGATGACTAATTTATTCTTTTAAATGTTTATCTGCAGTTCTTTCACTTTCTACTGATAAGAAGATACATGTCTTAAAACCCAGTTACAGGAAAAACACAAACTTTCTCCCCTAGTTTAAAATTTAATTGTGAAACAGTTTAATTAAACATATTTTAAAAATTTCTTAAGTCATATTGATATAAAGATTCCATTTTAAATGTTACTGACATTGTTTTGTTCTCACCTTTGGCCACATCCTTCTAGTAAAATTCTTTTATGTGTCTTTCCTTGTTTCTAAGTTTGGTCCAAGATTTTCACTGAGATCCTCAGATTTCTTCATCAAAACTACATATTAATGCTCTGATTTTTTTTTCATAATTTCTCTGAAAAATTTACACTCATTGTAGGGAATCAAAAATGACCATTGACTATCATGTCCCTGTGTGGCTCTTTATGTGAGCCACAACGTTGTCTCATGAGGATGCTCTAGGTTCCAAAATAACAAATAAATTTAAAGATACACTAGCCATGGCTAATTCCTTCTTTTACTCTCATCTTTATTCCACTGAGATATGGCTCATCTATGCAGAACCACCCATAGATTTTTAGTTTCTACCTACATGTGATGTGTAGAATTGTCATAGTCATTTTGCCCAACTCTATTTTAATTCCATTTTGTGGTTGTAAACTGATCAGCAATGCATACTTTAGAATTCTCTGTTGTTTTTGATTAAACAGTTAAACACATCTAGTGTGACAGAAATTAAATTGCAAGAAACTTCAATTTTTTCTTTTCTGCTTTCATCATAAGAAATGTAGTAGTTCATAAAGTAGAAAAAGCAAGGAAAGTTCAGAGCTTTGGGCTTAATGGAATGATTGAAATGGAAAGCCATGTAAAACCTCCAAGGATTGTTCTTCCAAGAAAGGCAGAGAATTGTGGAGACACTTTACATGATGGGATATATAAGTAGGGCCCTGGAGGTCCAGATGTGAAAGCAGACTACTGGAGTTAAGCACTTAGCTGAAAATTGCTTTCTATCATCTGAGCTAGAAGTAATCAGAAGCCAGCCATGAAGGATTAAAGCAAAATACTTTAGGTGTATACTTGGCTTCTGAAAGTTGGAATTTAATTTTTCTTCTTTTAATGCCCAGGCTAACACCTGACCCTCTTCACAATATGCAGAATTAAAGTGTTCCCAAGATAACTTATTTTTAAAAATCAGGAAAGAAGAATGTATTAACCATAAAAGCAACTCTCCAGAACTCACTGGGCTGTTGTAGAATATAGTGTAATGCTGGCAAGTTTTTATTTGAAGAATCATACCCCTAAAAGAGATTTCCAGGAGTATTTGGTCCCAAACAGTCATATGATAGATAAGAAACATGAGACCTGGGAAAGGGAATTAACATGCCTGATATCAAAGGCTCTTGTCATTAATCCTATGTCCACTGCCTTTAATCCTGTGGCCATAACTATTCAGATAATGTTATTAGGGGAGAAAAACAAAACCACTAGGTCAGATGCTACCTTACAGGGAACAATAGAAGATACTCTGATAAAGGCCAAGTCTATGGTAGACAAATTTTTTTTAGTCAATTCCAATGTCAAATATTTGTTCCTGTTATCATTACGGTTGTGATTTATAGTTTTAAAACAAGTCATTGTACTCTTAAATAACCATGACCAGATGATATCAATTTAAATAGTTTGACCTTCTCTATTATAGGTTCTTACTTTCTCCCGAAGTTTTCAATTTTTAAGATCCTGTTTTCCCTTGGAAATATACAATATAATCTACAATATAATTGGACAGTTGAAATTCTCTAATTAATGCTTCATTGTATATATTAGACTTTCCAAAGACATCTTCACTAAGTTATAGTAATAATGGGTACCATATAGTGGCCATTTAGGGAAAGCACTTTGCTAACATTTTCTAATTTGTTTCAACAATCATATGAGGTAGGCATGATATTTTCCAATTTCCTGATGAGGAGACTGAGGCTTGGAGAGATGATGTAACTTATTCATGGTCAAACAGTATCAGTAGGCCTCTCTAACTTTTGGAAACCCTGTACTCGTTTCTTTTAAGAACTCTCCTCTCCTATTTCATGTGATTTGGATGAAATTGTCATTGAACTGATCCAGGTTTCCCACTGTGGAGCTGTACACATGACCCTACCTGGACCATTGGAGTCTTTTGGGGAGAACTTACATGCATACGTACTAGGAAAGGAAGGTCTCTCCCCTTCTGAAATTGTTAGCACTGAGAAGCATGTGAGCTCTGGGGTTGTTGGGGTCTCTCTCTCATATACGTGACTTGAAGAGAGAAATTGCCAACTGAGAAGACAAAGCCAAGAACAAGAGAAAAAGAAAATCCTGATAATAGCCTTTTAATCCTTGGTGTAAAGCCCATTTCAATCCTGGGACATGAGAGTCATATGAGAATAAAAGCCAAAGTCTTAACAATATCTTATTATATCTCAGCCAAAGTATCATTTTATAGTCACATGAGAGTAAATACCAAAGTGTGGCAATGGTTTACTAAACTCAGCTCTTACCCTCCTCACTTACCCTATCATACTGATTCTACTGTGCCTCAAACATACCAGGCCTACTCCTGACACAGGAACTTTGCACTGCTTATTTACTCTGCATGAGACAGTCTTCTGCAGGAAATCTCATGTCTCATTCTCTTACCATCATCATGTTCAGATATCATTTTCTCTGTTGGCTTTCCCCAGCAACACTCCCTAATTCTCTCTAGCCACTACTGTCATTCTCTCACCCCCTTTCCTGCTTCATTTTTCCTCACAACACTTATCATCATGTCTTATCATGCCTTTTGATCCCTTCCTCACCACCATCCAGTGTGATGCAAGCTTTAAGAGGGCAGGGATTTTGTTCTCTGGTAAACCCCCAGCACCTGGTACATTGCCTGACACATAGTGAGTGCTCAATAATTTGTGGAATGAATAAATGGAAGTCAATAAGTTCTATTTTGGTTGAGAGTAGGGTAGGTTGGTTAAGATTGCTTGAAAAGGGTTCCTGTCATTTGCAGCTTAAAGATTTCTGACTATAAACAGGCATTAATGGTAGATCCAGGATTCAAACAGATGTTTGATTATAAGATTATATTTTTCTATACAACTGCTAATAATTTTTAAGGATGTATTTTAAAAAATGAACTGAACAAATTGGGGCACTGGGAAGCCTTAAAAAGATAGCTAGAGAGCATTTAAACATAATTACATATTTATTATTGCTGATAACATAAAGAGTGCTATATACCATAGAGATTGCAAATAATCAGGAATGATCTTACTTATTATTGACTAAAACGCTGCTGAAAAAAATGAAATAATTGCTTAAAAATACATTAATCTCTCCCCAAAGCAAGTTCTCCTTGAGAATTCTAAGCCTATGATAAACAGATTTACATACAATATTTGTAAGCATGAGAATATTGGTTCAAATAAGAGCAAACTTGTTCTTCTTGAAATTAGAGAAGTTGTGTATTGAGAACAGAAAAGAAAAATATTATGAATGTTAAGTAATAATGCTTTTTTTTTCCATTGGAGTTTTGAGGAAGAACCGATGAAGGAAGTAAACCTAGGGGTTAGAAGTATCTCTAGTGGGGTCTGGAGGAGATATTTGGGAATGAAGAGGGGCTCACAGCAGGCATTCTAGGATGAACTTACTCATCAGCGATCATCTGAAGTCTCCACACTTGGAGTGCTGGCAAGGAAGACTGTCTTGGTCTGCTTGGGCTGCTATAAAATAACAGACTTTTATCCCTCAAAAAAATCTGGAGCCTGGAAGTCTAAGATTATGGTTCCAGCATGGTCAGGTGAGGGCTCTCTTTCAGGGTGCAGACTTCTCATTGTATCTTCACATGGTAGAAGGAGAAGGGATCTCTCTGGAACCTCTTTTATAAGGTGCTAATTCCATTCGTGAGGGTTCCACCTCCCAAAGGCCCCACTTACTAAATCCATCCCCTTTGTGGGTTAGTATTTCAATATAGGAATCTTAGGGGGACATAAACATTCAGACCATAGCAAAGATGGAAAGATATTTTGTGAAACCCCATGCTCCTAACATCTAAGCTACTTTGATATCTGAAGATGTGGTCGAACCTGTAATGGAGAGTTTTACCTGTAAGAAGGCCCCAGAAAATAGGGTAACAGATAGGCAGGAGTCAATAATTCAAGCAAAAATGAAGTTGATATTAACTTTAGCTTGCTAATTTTCTTTTTTAAAATTTTAATGGGTATAAAAATATTATAAAAAATGGATATGAAAAAAATTCACTTCATTTCCTGTTCCCATTTGTCCCATAAAGTCTTACATTATTTAAATCCCAGTAGGTTTAAATAAGCAAATCAAGGTGGTTCAAGGGAACAAAGGGAGAGGTATATTATTATAATACTACCTGGTTAGGCCTTGGAATCCCACAATCCAAGGGGAGGAATATTCCCAGGGTCCAGGATGGGATGGTGACAGGATCTGGGAAACGAACAATGGGTACCAAAAATGTTTCTACTTATTTTCCATATTTTCTCTCTCAACACACCAGCTTTCTCCTCTGCTTTTCATCTTCACAGTACAATATAACTGCCCTCCAGCTCCCCATGCTACATGTTAAATTTCTAGCCACATGCAAAGAATAACCATCTGTTTTGAATCTTTGTTCCAAGTTTAATGGAATTTATTTAATCACCTGTAGCTGAGAAAGTGGCATTGCAGAGCACATGAGTAGCTGTCAGTAGCCCAATGCTAAGGGGGTAGGAAATTCAGAGCAAAGAAGTCCTGGGTAGACATTATGCCAAAAGGTTTCGGTTCTTCTTCAATAGGGCCACTATTGAAGCCACTTAAATCTTCCTGATTGGTAAGGTCTACTGTAGCAATGTTCCTTGGAGCAGAAGACATTTATTAGTGACATCTATTTCAATTGAAGCAATAGAAAATTTAATTCATAGAGTTGAGAAAAGAATAATTAAAATTGAAGTTTTAGTTAAGTAATTTATCTTGAAACTACAAGATAAAGAATTTTAAAAAAACAATGGCAAAGGTATTAAATATAGATAAGTTACTTTCTCTTGATGTGGTAATATTTTTTTATGTGGCATATTAGGCACTCAGTTAAAGTTTGTTAAATTAATAAATTATGAATGTGCATGTATTTTAACTTAACAAGTATTTTAAGCACTTACTAGTGATATTGGCTATTTATGAGTAGTATATGGAATTGAAAATGAGTGTAGGTGCTCAACCCACATTTCAAAATGTGAATTTTGAAAACTGTCTCTAGCTACAATTTACCAGAAGATAAGGGTCTTTTTAATGTTGCACTAATATACATTACCTATATGTATCATATATCAAGACACAATTCCCTTACTCAAATACTGATTCTGACCATGCATTACCAGTACAGAGCTTAGTGCTCTGTTCCTCTCTGATTTTGCATAGTTAAAGACATATGTGGTTTTTTTTTTTTTTATTAATTTGTTTTGTTAAGGTAAATCTTAACTTTAGAGCTACTACATAATTAATGAAAATGTGTGAGAGGCTTCCTGTTTTCTAAAGAAAAATTATGATTCAATTAAATATTGTATATGCTTCATTAGATATTGAAATGATCTTATTTAAATATTGAACATCTTTTAAAAATATTGAGATGACAATTTTTCCATGTTTAAAAAATGCTCTCTCCATTCTTAAAATTTTAATTTCAATCATCATGCTGTTAGCTCTTCTCTCTTCAGGGAACAGCAGAAAGTTTATAAACAACTTCTCAGATAAAGCTGTGAATCCATCAGGTCATTGCATGGAACAGTCCTGCTTTAGTGAGTGTTCATAATTTTCAGTATTTTCTCGCAGGAGAAAATGTTCTGTGAGCAATAGCATGAGTACCCTATTAATTCTATTATTGGCAATGTGCATAAAGAGGGGACTCATAATAGATATGAGTTTATTTGTAAGTCAAATGAATAATTTCATTCTGACCCCAGTGCAATATTGCTTGATAATGCTGATGATGACCAATGTATTCCCAGCCTGAGGGTCCTTTGAGATAAGCATGTGATACAAATAAATATTTTTCATTTTTGCATCTCCTTTGCATAAGCTATTTAGAGGAAGCAATGTTGTTTTATTTTTATTTCTTATTTTTCTAAAAAGACAAAAATGTTACATAAGTTAAATGCTCTCTACTATGTGAGGGACCTTACAAACATCCGTGAGAGATTTCATGTGTTCTGGGTCATAGGTGCACACCCCTACAGAAAGGAAGGGCCTAGGAGAAGCTCTCAATGTCCCAGATGCCTCACTGCTTCTTCTGAGCCATTTGATTACTTGTGTCCTTAATACTTAGTAAAGCTTAATGAGTAAAATCTCTGATTTGTGTGAGTTCACACAGTACTATTCTATGAGTTTGCTCAATATGTGATATTGCTGTGGTAATAATATATATATATATAGGATTTTATTATATGCAATTATAAAATTTTAAAATTTTATGCAGGTAGCAATTAAAATAAGTTGAATTTTGACCTAGAGCTCCAAACTTAAGGTTTTTAGTGGGGTTTATTTTATGAGAACAGTTTATACTACCTTCAGTCTGTCTTATCTCTAAAACATTTTGCAGAAATTTCTTGAAATTCCTGTATGTAATAGTTGCCTTCTCTTATTTACTGTTTTTATATGCACATTATTTCTACTTTTATAATCTATTGTAATTTTAGTGGGCATTCTTGTGGGTGGGAATCTGCAAAGGGAAGTGTGTCTAGTTAAACATGTAATCTCAGTTCACTATTTTGAATTAAATATTTAAATTCCATTTTATTGGCCAGAAAAATAAAGCTAAAAAAAACAGATATAAGTAGTGCAGCCAGGAATCAAACTCCTGTATTGTCTGCTAAATCCATGCTCTTTCCATTATATTACATGATTTATTTCCAGTTTTAAAAAATCTAGGGAATTGATTATTCTTAAAAGAATAATAATAGTTTTATAAGTTAAAAGGGGGAGGGCCATGTTAGAATATTTTAGCAGATAATACAAATAAAATACTAGTTATGATTATTTGATATTTTCAGAGAAAATATAAGATAACAATATCTAACCCTTATGTGCTTACTATGTACTAAAAACTATCCTAAACCCTTTACGTATATTACTTCATTTAGCCCTCACAACTCCCTTATGATGTAGTGTTACTATTTTCATCTTATAGATGAGGAATTATCTATAGAATTTATCAGCACAAGTTCACACAGCTAGTAAAATAACAGAGAAGTGATTAAAATCCAGGAAGTCTGGCTCCAGAATTGATGCTCCTTACTTGTATATTAAATTGACCATTTATTTCAAGATTGAAATAAAGCGACTGACATGTATATGAAATAGTTTTAAAAAACTTGGATTTATTTCCCTTAGTCTTTAGGTATTCTTATATTTATTTGTAAATGGGACTTTCTTGCAGAGTAGAGTGTGAATTGTCAACTGGAGATTATATAGAAACCGAAGTTTGAAAGCATTAATTCCCAAAGTTAGCCATACATCCAAATTCTTCCCTGTGCACCAATCTGCGCATTTGTGTTGGGAAGGATGCAACATATAGACAGCATTGTGATGGGCATGGGATGGTGAGATCGTCACAATGCAGAGCATACCAGACTGAATGGAGCTCTGAGAGACTATGGCCACTCATGTCACTGCTCCTATGTTGGAGCTGTGGATGATAACAGAGATCATGGGAGATGGTTAGAAATGGCATGGATGTTGGGAATAAAGGATCTATCTGTATCTTTCATCTCTATCTTCTATCTCATCTATATTAGTCCCCTTCTTTCCCAGTTCACTACAGAATTAACAAAAAGGAAACCTGTGTAAAAATGACAAGAAGAGTTTTTGGCATAGCAGACCTCACAAAGAGTCTGCTCTGGTCTCTTTGGAATTTCCTCCTACCCACCATGTTTCTGCTCAAAAACTGGTGAAGGAAAAAAGGGAGTAGGAGAGCCGGTCAGGGAAAGAATTCCTCTTCAAAGTAGCAAAGGTTCAAATATCAGTGTGGTTTTTCGGCACTCTATATGGTGCTTTAATCTGATGCCGATCATAATGTCACTGTGTAATGACACTCAGTATTAAATCTACTGAGCTCCCTGATTGAACACTCACCAGCATGTCAATCCTGAAGAAGAGAGAGCCTCTGAGAAATAATATCCATAGAAATCATATGTGAGAAAAAAAGTCCTATTTGTGTGCAAGTGAAGAAGAGACACAACTGGAGAACTTAAGATAAGCTATTTACCTCTGAGTAAATATTTTAAAAGGATCACTGGAAACAGAGAAAGGGAGGATATCAGAGATTAGAATGGTGAATGAAAAACGTGATTTTTGACTTTGAATTTTCAATAACATAACACCCATTATCTTGACGTTAGAATATCTGATGTCACAAAGAGCAAGTGAACCACAATGAGATTTAGTTTGTGTTTCAAACTCTGCATTCAAGATTTTGCCATTATAGAACTGTAGGTTTTATTTTTTTTAAATTTATAAATTGAATAATTAGTAAATTACTATACCCCAAAGAGATCTTTAACCTTTTGTCAGTTACTCTGGGCACTTTTACATGGGAGAAAGCAATTTTATCGGAGAAATATAGCAGAATGCTCAAATTTATTCAGTAGTGTTTGGAGCAATATCTCTCTGGATACTATTCTTAGGCAAGCACCAATTACTCTTGGTCTGTCTTGGATGACCTGAGGGTTTTGCAGTCTCCTCAGGTAGTATGTTCCCAGCTGAATTCCTAGGAGAACAGAATGTAGCTGAGTATTTTAGAGCTTGTGGCTTGATTGAGGGCAGTAACTGGAAAGTTTGCCTCTCTTTTCCTCCTTCTTTTCTTCAACTTCCCGTTCCCTTATCTTCTTCCCCTCATAAATCCTTCTATATAAATCTGACCATTTACCTGTTAACAAGTGGCAGAGGACCGATTTCTCCCACCTCCAGAGTTATTTCCTCTGGGTCTTTTCAAGTGTTGATATAAATGACCTAAATTCAAAGACTTGAACTGTTCGATGCCTTGTAAAACAGACTGTGTCTCCTATCTCTCTCCCCTCACTTCTTAGCATAATGACTTACATAATTTTCATGTATATTTTTGGTTGACTCTAGTAGGATTTTTATGAATCAAATCATTACTTTATATTTATTTAGTGGTACAACTGTCATTAAGGCAAAACAACCTATGAATTTTGTATAAAACACATAGATGTGCTAAAATTCAACCATTTCTTGGTCTTTAAGGATTAATTACTTTAAAACAGGAACAGTTTCCTTTTTAATGCAGCCGGAAGGTGGGGAAACCATAGAATAGCATAAGAAGGGAGAAGGTAACTCTATTTATTCTTACACTGTGGTTCATTCATCCTAAAATCTGCCGTAGAGTTGGCTCATCATTCTCTAATCATTTCATAGATTTCCTTTGTATTTTTATTTCCTTCACATGAAGTAAGTTATCCCATCTGGTAAACTTCTACTCATCCTCTAAAAACAAGAGCAAACACTATCCAGTACTTCCAACCCTGGAAAAATGAGGAGTATCCTTTTCAATTCCCCTGCAGCATTTTCACGCCAGTTAAACTCATTGAATAATAACTATTACTATACATGTCATTAACTTATAATTCAGCCTTCCCTGGAGAGTAGTAGATCGCCTATAAATGAAGTAATATATGAATGATAGGAATATGTTATATTATTTACAAAGTATAGGTTGCCATTGTTTGGTAAATCTCTTATACTTGGAAAAAAATTAAGACATCTTTATTAAAACCTGTGCTTGATCTATATATCCTGTTATGTTCTGAATCTAAATATCATAAAAACTAAGAATCCTGGGTTTTCATGGAATTTGTCTTTAAAAAGGCTTTGAGATATAATTTACATACTATAAAGTTCACCCATTCAAAATGACAATTCAGTGGTTCTTAGTGGATTCCCAAAGTTGGACAATCTTCACTGCTATGTAATTCCAGAATATTTAATCATCAAAAAAGAAACCCTGTATTCATTAGCAGCTACCCTGCATTTCCCTCATTACCCAGACTCTAGCCATCACTAATTTCTGTCTCTATGGATTTGCCTGTTCTGTACATTACATATAAATGGAGTCATACCATCCATTGTCTTTGTGTCTGGCTTCTTTCATGTAGCTCAATGCTTTCAAGTTTCATTTGTGCTAGAGCTTGTATCAGTACTTAATTCTTTTTATGGCTAAATAATATGCCATTGTATGTATATACCACATTTGGTTTATCCATTCATCAGTTGTTGGAAATTTGGGTTGTTTCCATTTTTTGGCTATTATGAATAATACTGCTATAAACATTCATGTGCAGGTTTTTTTTTTTTTAAGATTTATTTATTGACTGATTGATTGATTGCTATGTTGGGTCTTCGTTTCTGTGCGAGGGCTTTCTCCAGTTGCGGTGAGCGGGGGCCACTCTTCATCGCGGTGCGCGGGCCTCTCACTGTCGCGGCCTCTCTTGTTGCGGAGCACAGGCTCCAGGCGCGCAGGCTCAGCAGTTGTGGCTCACGGGCCTAGTTGCTCCGCGGCATGTGGGATCCTCCCAGGCCAGGGCGCGAACCCGTGTCCCCTGCATTAGCAGGCAGACTCCCAACCACTGCGCCACCAGGGAAGCCCCCATGTGCAGGTTTTTGTGTAGACATATGTTTTTAATTCTCTTGGAGTAGATTCATGGAGTTTTTACCCTTGTAATAAAGAGTGATAACATGATACCTGGTATTTTTTTGTACATGTTTAGGAAAATATGTAATCTTAATAAAATATAATTATTTGTACTAAAAAGATGCTAAAACCAGAAGTTGATCTTAATTGAACTACATCAATATGGACATTTGAAAACATAATCAGGTAGAATTTCTACATACTAAGCATATCAATGAAAATATATCTTCTCTACATATATATATTTATATTTATATAAACCCCCCAAATATCCTGAAGTATATATAAAGACAAAAAAGAGAAAGTATAACCAATTTTTCAACATGACATGCTTCTATGTTGGAATAAAGTGGTCATATATCCATTCAAACACTAATTGATTTCATATTTTATATATAAGACATATATAGGTGGAGGTTAATTAAAGAGTAACAAGACATAGTCCTTGATCTCAAGGAGTTTAAAGTCTAAGCAGGATAAATTATTAATGCAAGCAGTAGTTGTAGAGTGTGGTTTAGCTATAGAAATTCAGAGGAAGGAGAGAATACTTCAACTTTCAGTGACTGAAGGTAGAGTGAAATTTCAATTGTATATTCAGTGGAAAGTACCAATTGTAAAGGTAGTTGGGAATTCCGATAGATATGCAGGGTAGAAATTAAACTGGGAGTCACATATAATGGTCATTTTTTTTTTTTTTTTTAAATATCCAGCTACCTTTCTTTCTTTCTTTTTTTTTTTTTTTAAATTTTATAGCTACTTTTATTTTTATTTATTTTTGGCTGTGCTGGGTCTTTGGTTCATGCGAGGGCTTTCTCTAGTTGCGGCAAGTGGGGGCCACTCTTCGTCGCGGTGCGGGGACCGCTCTTCATCGCGGTGCGCGGGCCTTTCGCTATCGCGGCCCCTCCCGTTGCGGGGCACAGGCTCCAGACGCGCAGGCTCAGTAGTTGTGGCTCACGGGCCCAGCCGCTCCGTGGCATGTGGGATCTTCCCAGACCAGGGCTCGAACCCGTGTCCCCTGCATTAGCAGGCAGATTCTCAACCACTGCGCCACCAGGGAAGCCCCTAATGGTCATTTTTGCGTAAGTAGATGAGTCATAATGGATATGATCTTCAAGAGAACAGAGCAGCAAAGGAGCATAAGACCAAAGATGAAGCTTTTCGGAATACCTACAAAGAGACCACAGAAAGAAAAGGAACAGGAAAGAAAACAGAAGAATTAGTCTAAGGAAGAATAAAACATGGCAAAGGGCCATGTTCCAGAAGAGCTGTGACAGAGTTTTGAGTTTAAAGGCAAGAAAAAGGCAACATAAACCCACACACACACACGTGTTTTTTGTTTGTTTGTTTTAAATGCAGTGAGCCTCCTTTGAGCCAGCATAGTGCAAGGCATAGGGGAAAAGCACAGGGAGGATAAAATGGTGCTTCCACATTCAAACGGCTGACAATTTAGTTCAGGAGATCTATAAAACTAATGCCAAGCAATACAAGTTACCATATAATTTAATACTAAATTACATATGGTTACTACAAGCGCTACGGAAGTATGGAGGAGAAGATTAATGAAGGTTAGTGTACTCAGGTAACGTCTATTAGTTAAGACTGTTTTCTTCAGTGTCTAGCAGAAAACTGACAAACTGAAGAGCTTAAAGTAAAAGAAACATTCATCATAAGGAAAAGTCTATTTAGACAAGCAAGGGTTTGTTAAACAGCATGGCTTTTTATAAAAATCTTTTAAATTATCAAGTTTCTCTTCTGGTTACAAAATGGCTGGAAAATGCATTCATAATGTCCTGTACTATCCTTCCATGAAAAAAGGAAAGGCATGAGTGACATATTTCTTGAGTAAAAGACAGAGGAATCTTTCCAGAAGATTATCAGAGAAGTTCTTCCACCTCATTGGCCAGGCACATGTCATCCTAGGAACAAGGGAGCCTGTGACAGTGAATATCTGGTAAAGAGGATGCCATTCTTGGCTTCCACAAATTATAACCATCCCCTGAGGATGCAGGAGGGCCCTATTTTCCCAGACATTAGGCAAGATCTGCAGGGTTATCTAAACATAAAATGAGGCATCTATTAGTAAGGAAGAAAAGGTGATCTTTGGGAAAGATGTGAATGCTGTTTCTTCATTTTAAAAGTAAACTTTTTTATCATGTCCTACAAAAAAAAGTAACTTTATTTTAATAAGAATTTCTTAATAATATCCAATACAAAAGCATCTATAATTTTTATTCAATATTTACAAAACATAATTCATGTTATATGGTAATTATAAACTTTATAAAAGGCAAACTGACCTATTTTAAGGGAAGATGAGCATCTGCTTAGAAACAAAAACCCAAAAGGTCCAGCAAAATAGAACAATCATTTCAAATTTTATTTTTGTAAATGAAACAAAGTTGAAAAGTAGATTTCTTTTGGAAAAAGACTAAAACTACCAATGGTATAGTTTTCCCAATAGAAAAAAATTAAGCAGAGACAGGTTGCCAATCCAAAATGGCATTAATTCAACTGAATAAAAATACTGCACACAATGAAAATCCTCAGCAATTCAAAGTAAAGGAGAATCAGTCAAAAAGAATAAATTTGTTATATTTCTGGCAATTTTTTAAACTTTTGACTCTTGTGAATTTTATAATAGAAGAGTAAAGCGTAATAATTTTGTAGACTTTTTTTTTAACTGTTTCCCATTGAGCCATTCTGGTATTTGCTGAAGGACTAGCACTGCATTTATTATTAATTTGTCTCCATGGCTCAAGGGGTAAGCCTGCAGAGCCTGGAACCAAGTCTAGAGAGAGAACAATAAATAATAAATAACAATAATAATAATTTGCATTTCTTCAACATCCTCCAGCTGTGGAAGCCAAACTGGTTCACAAACATTAATTAAGCTTCACAAGATTCCAGCAAGGAAGGCAGATAATGTTGTCCAGACGGGAAAAATAAAGAACTGAAAAGTAACTAGGTGAAGGTCACACATTAAGTTAATAACAGATTCAGGAGTATTCCTCATGGTTTCTCACATCCCGAATCCACTTTCCAACTTCCCTAAGTTTTGATTGTATCTTTTTTTTTTTAATTTTCAAATATGGAGAGTTACACTTTGAAGGAAAAAATTTTCTAAACATATGTGGCTGTTGAAATCACTGAGCTACAAATTTTGGGACTTATTCTCGAAATTGTATTTTGTTTATAATGTGCTCTGTACCTGTTTCCACGGCTACTGAAATGTATAATACCTTTATTCCTTACTCTGTAGGTGGTTAACTCTGAACTTGGAAGGAAACTAACTCTAGGAAAGGACTGATCACGTTTGCTATGTTACTGTTGCCAATAAGTTCAGCAGTTGTAAAGGTGCTGAAACTGACAACTAAGTTAACCTTAAAAAAATCCAAGGAGATATTGAATAATCTGAATATTCACTTATCTGCTGACTCTGCCACTGTATCAACCGACAACATAGCTTTTATGCTTTGTACATTTCATATTCAGGCATTAATCTTCTGAATTGGTTGCATGAATCCATTCGTTTATTTCAGAATACCACTTATTTGGGGTGGAAGGAGTTCTTTTAATTGTCAGATTTTTTTTTTTTTAATTCTTGTATCTTGGATATTGGGATTCATCTTTAAACAAGAAACTAGTATGCTTAAACGTAAGAAACTATGGCTCAGGAAGTAAGAAATGTGGGTATCTTTCATGATGCAATCTGCCCTTGCTGATACATTCGATGTTAAATAACAACACATTTTATAACAAGAAACTCTAAAAACTTCAGATAGTTAATGTCCTTTAAGTTTTAGTGTTTTATAGGTAATCTAGCTAGTCAGTTAACTTAGCTAGAACATGATTACTATATGGGCCAATTCTGTTCTATAACCAAGATCCCCATAAGCACATCCATTTACGTGAGACATTTATGGCTGAGAGAGGCTAAGTGCATGAGGGGCTTGGATCAGGCATTTCCCACAATTGTGCAAACATAATTTGAGTCAGCCTAGACATCTTCCTATATCTGAAATGTCTCTATATTCTTCAAGGTAGAAAGTCATGATCACAGATGAAGAAAATGTACATTTTTTAAAAGTTTTTTTTCTCCCAAGGACAAAGGTTTTGGAATTAAGTGGGGATTGGAAAAACTGATAATGTTTGTTATTAAGGGCAGAGGTAAGAGTATGCAA
This sequence comes from Balaenoptera musculus, assembly GCF_009873245.2. Classification (NCBI taxonomy): domain Eukaryota; kingdom Metazoa; phylum Chordata; class Mammalia; order Artiodactyla; family Balaenopteridae; genus Balaenoptera; species Balaenoptera musculus. Next base: position 41,437,724 of record NC_045796.1, read on the forward strand.
AATCAAGGACAGTGAAATCGGTAAGAGAACAGCAGATAGTTTAAAGAAGCAAAAGTAAAGGAAGTCAGCAAAAAGAAGTTAGACAGTTCAAATCAGCTCCCACAGGCCATTTCTATTGTTTTCATCTCTTTTGCTAATGCTGGAATCTCAAAGTAAATTTCAGAGGAAAAGTACCTTTTGAGATTTAAATCACTTTTTTCCTTCAAATATATACTAAAGAAAAAAATTAATTTGAATTTAAAAAAGAAAATACACGAGTAAATTATAAATGTTTTTTTTTTTTTTTTTTGCTCAAAGATTTTGACTGGGGACAGCATACCTGAAATTATATGTTCAACTCATTCTTGTTAATGGAGGCAAATATATGACAGAATTCTCTAGGTACTTTCCCTGATACTAAACAAGGAAACAGAACAATATTCTCATAATGCCTACATATACACACACAAATATTCTCACAGTTTTAGCAATTAATGCATATCTAATTAAGAAGACTGAAATATCAAAATAAACACCTGTCAAATGAGATTGTGCAATATTTATAGAAACATTTTGCATTATTCTAAAAGATGTCATAATATTTTCTAAATGTGTTTTAGCACTACTGTGCCTAATATTTCCCAGAAAATAACTATCTAATTTCTGTAGACATCACTGAATGTAAGTTATCAAGAAATATTCAATTTATGTGGGGGTATTTCCCACTGAGTGACAGCATGTAATGTCAGTGATCTAACTTAGGCTCTAGTTTGAAAGTTATTACCATTTTTATTCCAGGGCAAACCCTTGCATATGTGTTTCAACAGTGAAAACCTTTGACTTAGAATGTATTTGGTCATGCATTGTCACACATGTAACTTAAATCGGTAAACTAATCAGTTGTTGAAATTCAGGAAATTCTGCACAATGAAGCACACTATTCTTAATGTATTTACAACATTTGATGATAGATAATATATAGATAGGCAGATAAATATAAATGTATATACCATAAATAACATAAATACAAATTTATATAATAAAGATGCAAATTTTTGAAAAGTGAAAGGGAGATGTAGCCTGAAGAAGTCAGTAGCTCTAAAATTCAGTTTTAGAATGTATTTCTCTCATTTCAGTGCTGAGAAAAGGTTAAGTGCAACATTATATTTTATCTAAAATTTTCATGGAACTCATCAGATATCTTTGTACAACTGTTAATTGAACCCATTCAGTGGATTTCACTTTTTTTCCTGTGTTTATGCCTCAAACTCTAAATGTTAGGGCTGTTTTTCTGGCCATCTGAAAGCGAGTCTTCTCCCTTGGTCACAGTGGTCTCACATCGATGACCACAGCAGCTCTCCACTGATGTGATCTCCAGTCAGCTATTTTTTCCAGTTCACCGTGTCCAATTAACAGCACAGCAAGCATGAAAATATTCATGCTGGGGTAGTCTCCTCAAAATCCATTCCTTTTTTTTACTATTTAGAATTTGGAATCCAATTGCCTTAAATGTTTTTGCATCATCTTTGACAAAATCACTGACTGCTTTCCTAGGGATATACAAATCAACATGTCATCTTGTTTTTAAATAATAAAAGAATCTATATCCAGGGAAATATTGATTGACTTCTGCAGATAACTTGAGAACAAATTGAATTATCATCAGAATGACAAAAAACTGTTAATATTTAGGTTCTGCTCACTACCTAAGAATGTTTTATCTTAATTCATTGTACAGTTGCCTTTTTGTTGCAGCATATAGAAAAGTTAAAAGAAGACATTTTTATTGTTTGCAATGCCATTTTATTGAGTCATTCAACAAATATGTATTGATTTATCTCTATTTCCACTGAAAAACTCCTTTAGTTTCTGTGTCAGGCATTATTGTGCTTATCTCCAAGCTGATGGATCTCCTTAAGGGAGCCATACTCATTTGCATCTGTGTCTTGACCTCAAAGAGATAATGGTTGAACCTTGATGAAAGATATGAATCTTCAGATTTAGGAAAACAATTCCTTGCAATAGGATTAAAAATAAATAGATTCACTTCTAGTCTAGTCTGTGGTCTTAACAAAAAGTTTACATCTTATAATCAAATATGAAGGAAATACAAATTTTTAACAAACAGAAAACAAATAGACTACAGCTAACCTCAAAATAATAATAATATTAATTATAGGAATATAGTAACAATAACAATAATAATTGCTAAGAGCAAGTATTTTAGAGTTTGGAAGATACTGGGTTTATATTCCTAAAAGCACTGTGGAAAAATAATTACTGGTCTAAAATTATATATGTCACTAAATTATTATTCAAAAATGAAGATAAAGTTAAGGTATTTAAATAAGTAAAACAGCAGTCAAATTAACAATCACAATCCACTAATGAAGAAATAATATAGACTATACTTTAGAGAAAAAAGAACTTAGGAGGAAAGCTGGGATGTAAAAGGGAATGTTGAGCAAAGAAATTGATAAATATTTCAGTAAATTTATATAAGAATGTTTTGAATAATACAATCATAATTATGACTACTTTTGGAGATATAAAAGCAAAGTGAAATAAGAATATTGATAACATAAAAGCTAGAAAGGTGACTGGAATTAAAGCATTCAAAGACTTCTTGCTACTCTAGAGGAGGGTGGATTACTAAGTGTATATACATTTTTAAAAATGAAGTATGCAAGTTAAAAAAAAAAGGGACCATAACTGCTAAAAATATTCAGGTAGAATTTTTAACTTCTAAACCAGAAGTAGGCCAAAAAGGAAAGGAAAAAGGTAAAGAAGATGACTTATGAGGGTAAAACACAACATAAGATGGTAGATTATGTAGACAAATTTAACAATTATCATAGCATATCACAGATCATTTACCACTTAAAAATCAGATTGAGAGAAAATAATTCACTTGTATGCAATTTATAATAGATATGCCTGAAGCCCAATTAATCCCAAAGATTGATAAATGATTAGAACAAAATCCTTGCCTCCCTCCACTTCTCTTGACCACACTTCTTAGTGCTTCCTTCCCCCACCCTAAGCTCCAGCCACACAGAGCTCCTTTATTTTCCTCAAAGACAACAGACCATACTTTTTTTAAAAAAATTTTTATTGGAGTAGAGTTGATTTACAATGTTGTGTTAGTTTCAGGTGTACAGCAAAGTTAATCTGTTATACATATACATATATCCACTCTCTTTTTTTAGATTCTTTTCCCATCTAGGCCATTACAGAGTATTAAGTAGAGTTCCCTGTGCTATACAGTAGGTTCATATTAGTTATCTATTTGATATATATTAGTGTGTATATGTCAATCCCAATTTCCCAATTTATCCTCCCCCCCCCCTTATCCCTGGTAACCATAAGTTTGTTTTCTACATCTGTGACTCTACTTCTGTTTTGTAAATAAGTTCATTTGTACCATTTTTTTAGGATTCCACATATAAGCAATATCATATATTTGTCCTTCTCTGAGTTGCTTCACTCAGTATGACAATCTCTAGGTCCATCCATGTTGCTGCAAATGGCATTTTTTTGTTCTTTTTATGGCTGAGCAATATTCCATTGTATATATGTACCACATCTTCTTTATCCGTTCCTCTGTTGATTGACATTTAGTTTGCTTCCATGTCTTGGCTATTGTAAACTGTGCTGCAATGAACACTGGGGTGCACGTATCTTTTTAAATTATGGTTTTCTCCGGGTATATGTTCAGGAGTGGGATTGCTGGGTCATATGGTAGTCTTTTTAAGTTCTTTCATTTGCTTTCCTCTCTGCCTGGAATGTTCTATCTCCAGAACCTTCTTAACAGTGAGTATCAGCTCAAATGTCACTTCCTCAGGGAGACCTTCCCTGATCCATCCTAACTGGAGTGGATTCCCTGGCATGAGGTACTCTTTATTTTCTTTATAGAACTTATTAGAATCTGTGATCTTCTTAAATATTAACTCATTTACTAGTTTATTACTTGTTTTTTCCCAAGTCATTTCCAGGATGGGACTTTGTCTTGTTCATTGCTGTGCTGAGTACCCAGACCCTGAAAAGCTCCTTTTTAAGGTAATCACTAAATATTAGAATATAATTAATGAATATACTACATTCCATTCCATTAAATAATGACTCCCTCCCTTGAATCTAAGAGAGAAATGCCAAGGGAATCACTCAAAGAGGGCATGCAAGAAGGGGCATTATTACCAGGCAGACATTTGCTTAAATACTGGGATTTTTATCCAAGCTTTATTGAGATATAATTGACATACAACATATATAATTTGAAGGTGTACAATGTAATGATTTGATTCATGTATATATTGCAAAATGATTACCACAATAAGGTTAGTTAACATCTTCAGCACCTCATATAATTATGTGTTTTTTGTGTGTGGTGATAACATTTAAGATCAGCTCTCATCACTGTCAAGTATATAATATAGTACTGTTAACTATAGTCACTATACTATATATTAGGCCCACAAATTTATTCATCTTATAGCGAAGTTTACATACTTTGACCAACATCTCCCCATTTCTCCCACACCTCAGCCTCTGGAAAACACCATTGTACTCTCTATTTCTATGAGTTTGGCTTTTTTAGATTCCACATATAAGTGAGAACATAGAGTATTGGTCTTTCGGTCTGATGACTTATTTCACTTAGCAAAGTGCCCACAGGGTCCTTCCATGTTCTCAAAACGGGCAGGATTTTCTTCCTTTTATGGCTGAATAATCTTCCGTTGTTTATATATGTATAATCTCTTATGAATATAAAATGTTGTTCCTCTGCCTTACTCAGTGTCTCCAATTTTTTAGTAGACATGTCTTGGACATAACTATCCCTGTTTTCCCCTCTTTTCATTATCCTCCTCTAGAGAGGAGCATAGTTTGCTTCTGTGGTAAAATCTCATTTCTCATTTTAATCAGTTCAATGATTATGTATAGTTGGCTTAAATGTCCCATTCTCAGAGAAAATAATACTATACTGAACACTTTCTTTCCCTTTAGAATGTAAGACACACCCAATCCTATTTCCCTGACAATGATTAATAACAACTTTGTAGCATTTCATTTGAAGCATCCAGCCTGGAGGAAATCATTATGAACTATTTAACTATTCAGTACATAGTTTTCTTTTTCCAGCTCCTGTTCATGAAGTTTCAGTTTCAATTTTTTTCCCCTAAGTCACAATGCACAACTCCTTTCTGGCTTGTTTATCTGCTTTCCCATTCTTCTCTTAAATACCTTCTGCTTTTACTATTTTTCTCAATTTCTAGCCAATCAAAATCTGTTTTTCTCCTTTGTATATTCTTGCCTCCTTTATCAAAAATAAGGTGACCATATGTGCGTGGGTTTATCTCTGGGCTTTCTTTCCTGTTCCATTGATCTATATTTCTATTTTTGTGCCAGTACCATACTGTCTTGATTTTTGTAGCTTTGTAGTATAGTCTGAAGTCTGGGAGCCTGATTCCTCCAGCTCCGTTTTTCTTTCTCAAGATTGCTTTGGCTATTCGGGGTCTTTTGTGTTTCCATACAAGTTGTGAAATTTTTTATTCTAGTTCTGTGAAAAATGCCATTGGTAGTTTGAAAGAGATTGCATTGAATTGGTAGATTGCTCAGCCTCTTCAATAAGTGGTGCTAGGAAAACTGGACAACTACATGTAAAAGAATGAAATTAGAACACTCCCTAACACCAGACACAAAAATAAACTCAAAATGGATTAAAGACCTAAATGTAAGGCCAGACACTATAAAACTCTTAGAGGAAAACATAGGCAGAACACTCTATGACATAAATCACAGCAAGATCCTTTTGGATCCACCTCCTAGAGAAATGGAAATAAAAACAAAATTAAACAAATGGTACCTAATGAAACTTCGGAGATTTGCACAGCAAAGGAAAGACAAAAAGACAACTCTCAGAATGGGAGAAAATATTTGCAAATGAAGCAACTGACAAGGGATTAACCTCCAAAATTTACAAGCAGCTCATGCAACTCAATATCAAAAAAACAAACAACCCAATCCAGGAATGCGCAGAAGACCTCAATAGACATTTCTCCAAAGAAGATATACAGATTGCCAACAAACACATGAAAGAATGCTCAACACCACTAATCATTAGAGAAATGCAAATCAAAACTACAATGAGGTATCACCTCACACCAGTCAGAATGGCCATCATCAAAACATCTACAAACAATAAATGCTGGAGAGAGTGTGGAGAAAAGGGAACCCTCTTGCACTGTTGGTGGGAATGTAAATTGGTACAGCCACTATAGAGAAAAGTATGGATGTTCCTTAAAAATCTAAAAATAGAACTACCATATGACCCAGCAATCCCACTACTGGACATACACCCTGAGAAAACCATAATTCAAAAAGAGTCATGTACCACAATGTTCATTGCAGCTCTATTTACAATATCCAGGACATGGAAGCAACCTAAGTGTCCATCAACAGATGAATGGATAAAGAAGATGTGGCACATATATACAATGGAATATTACTCAGCCATAAAAAGAAACGAAATTGAGTTATTTGTAGTGAGGTAGATGGACCTAGAGATTGTCATACAGAGTGAAGTAAGTCAGAAAGAGAAAAACAAATACTGTATGCTAACACATATATGTGGAATCTAAAAAAATTAAAGAAAAATAGGTTCTGAAGAACCTAGGGGCAGGACAGGAATAAAGACGCAGATGTAGAGAATGCACTTGAGGACACAGGGAGGGGGAAGGGTAAGCTGGGACGAAGTGAGAGAGTGGCATGTACTTATATATACTACCAAATGTAAAACAGATAGCTAGTGGGAAGCAGCCGCATAGCATAGGGAGATCAGTCGGTGTTTTGTGACCACCTAGAGGGGTGGGGTAGGGAGGGTGGGAGGGTGATGCAAGATGGAGGAGATATGGGGATATATGTATATGTATATCTGATTCACTTTCTTATAAAGCAGAAACTAACACACCATTGTAAAGCAATTAGACTCCAATAAAGATGTGAAAAAAAAAAAAAAGAAGATACAAGGATGTGAATACAGCACAGGGGATATAGCCAATATTTTATAATAAGTTTAAGTGGAGTATAATCTATAAAAATATTGAATCACTATGTTGTACACCTGAAGATAATATAATATTGTAAATCAACTCTACTTCAATAAAAAAAGAAAGAAAACAAAACAAAACAAAAAAAATCAGCTTGAAGAAGAATACTGTTACTGAGGAATCAATGAACTAATGTTCTTGTTTCTTTAAAAACATTATATTTCAAATTCCAATAAAATCATGTATTTAGAAATACATGTGCCACAATTCTAATTAACGATAGGGCCTCTTAACATTTTGCTGCTTTCAGAGAAACACATTTTCCTCTGCTTCTCATAATGCAGAAGCTGCCTAGTCATTGTTTATATTTCTGGAGATAAAAAAGGAACCCAGTTGGCTGAGGTTGCCTTCTTTGTTCTGCCTCTAGCTTTTCATCACTTACTTTTCCTCACATTGATTGATAACCCTTGAGAAATAAACAATCAAAAGTGTATCTTCTGCAAATGATTTACTCAAGAAACTTATGGTTTTGATTAAATTGTTTTACATGTAATACTTCATGAAAAACAAACAGACTATAAGCCATTACTTCACTGATGTATGAATGTGAACAACAAAAAGACAATCTGTTTTTCCTGGTATATCTTTATTTTTAATTAACATGCATAAGGTAGGTTCTTCCTAGAGACAGGAGAATTTATAATTTATAACAATTGGGAAATTTTCTTTTTTCATAGAGAAAACCAACTAAAAGACCCTGTGTCCAATTGGTATGTGATGGTTTATTTGAGTTAGGAGCAATTCATGACATTTTAATATATTGTGCTCATGTCTTAAACTATGATGTCAGAATAAATGCTAAGTCAGTAACAGAGGCCATTGCATCAGGATGCTGGCATCCTTTCACTGATATCTGAACTTTTCCAGACCATGCTTTTGTAAAACCATGTTTAGAGGTACTGGGATCACATTATGATAATTAATGTCAGCATTGCACTTTTCAATTGAATGTGAAATGTGTGCTTATACTCCCACATAGATATTCTTTACAGCAAAACAATACAGTTTAATGAATTTTAGTCCCAATTCACAGAAACACCAAATTATAATCAACTAAAATAATATAGAAAAATATAGCATTTTGAAAATGAAAATAGTTTTTAAACAACTGAGGAAATCTTCAGACACAATTACTGAATGAATGCTATGAAAAGAAAGTTGGCATTTATCTCAGTTAGGGCACAGATCTTCCAACTATTTTTTTTAAAAAATGTTAGTGACTGCCTTCTCTGGATTAGTATCAAACTGTGTATTCAAGCATAATGAGAACACAATAAAAAAATCTTAAATATTTTCTGAATAAAGTTTGAAAATGAGCAGATGAAATGAGCAGATGATATAAATAATACTTACCAAGGAAAACTTTCCATCAACAGTATCACTCTCTGAGTGTTCTGCTCATTACTTGCTGAATAATATTAAGTTGAATGCCCAATAAGAAAATGAGAAATAATGATCTCATAATGCTTAAATCACATAAACCAAACAGAACTTTGTCTTTTGAGTTATGAGTCTTACTATCTTACTATCATTGATCATTTCTCACACACCATTATGAGCACTTAGAGTTTGTGCCATTAAGGTGATTTAAGTTAGGGAGTTCTTCAGTGAGAGAATACTCAAGCTTGTAACAAACTATACTTTGTACTGTTTTTATACGGATACACAGAAAAGTAAACTATGAAGTGCTGTCTCTCATGATCCTCTTAACTCATCTGTGAATTCATGAGATCCTTTCAAGGGATTCTCCTTGTTATGCTTGCTCTTTAAATGCAAAATGAATATATTATTGCTCCCTTTTCTCCTCTTCTATAATAATCTCTCTACTAAATTCACCCACAAAAAAAGCTTCAATTACTGCCAGTGTATCTATTTTGCTTGAACCCTCTTCTGAGTAATAGACTTCATTTCTGACCACCTCAGCTTTTTCAGCTCTGTGGCCAGTATGTATCTCAAAATTATGAAGTCAACTTGACCTCATTTTTTTTTTTTTCTCCCCCTACACCACTTAAACCAGCTCCTATTCCTCCCCATTATCCTATTTTTAGTGAATGTCACCAACATTCATCCAGTTACTCAATTGTCAACCTGGAAGTTTTTCTGAAACCTTCTCCCTCAGATCCAATTAGTGACAAATTCTGTATCTTTTGTCTCTTAAATATCTCTAAATCATCTCTCCTTTTTCCTATGTTCACCACCATTGTCTTGGTGCAGTTTTGTTTTGTTTTTTTTCTGATGCAGTTTTTTATTCTCTATCACCTGCATTACTGCAATTGAAAGGAAACTGAAACTGTGCCAGCTCATTCATTTTTATATCAAATATTCACTGAGCACCCATGCTGTTTCAGATTCTGAGCAAAGTCTGAGAATGAAATAAGGAAACCAACCCTGTACCTATTGTGAATACTAGAGTTTTCTATGTGAAAACTAACTAGGATTTACTGTCCATGCAATATAAGCCAGGCACATTACCATTTAGAATCACTACTCATCGCAATGAGCTTCAAAGATAGGCACGATTATTAATCTCTTTCTAAGGGGAGATTAAGTAATGTTCTCTATTTCAGAGAAAAAACTTGTCTGTCTCCAACGCTTTTTACTTTTCCACTACACCATTCAAGTTAAAATTGCAACGCTTTCTTATGCCTTTGTACATTTGAATAAACCATTCAGGCAACCTGGGATACTTTCATCTCATTGGTCACCTGATGAACTATGATTTGCCTCCAAAACTCAGCCGATGTGTTATGTGCTCCAATTAGCCTTCCATGATTGCACCAGGAAGATGACACACATTCTTCTAAGTGTGCCCTAGCAACTTGAGCTTATACCTAGAAAAAAACATATCACAATGCCTTACAATTATGTTCTTGTTTGTCTCCCTCTCAATACTGTGTACTCTGGGAAGGCAGAGATATTTACTCATTTAACTATCTGCTAGTATGGAATAGATCCAAAATAAGTTATTTCACAGAGTTTCAGCCAAGAAAGCTGTTCTAAATTGTACATGAGCTGCTTTTGGCCACTCCACTGTGTCTTTCTGATCTCACTTCCTACCTTTCTTACCTCAGTTCACTCAATCCAGGCACATCGGCCTTCTTGCTCTTCTTCAAACATGCCAAATTCTCTCCTACCTCATTCATGGCAACTGAAGTGGATTTTCTCACTGCCTAGAATATCCTTTCCCCATTTGTGGGGCATGTTTTCTTTTTTTCAATTATTTTTAATTGAAATATACTTTATTTACAATGTTTCAGGTATACAACAAAGTGATTCAGTTCTGCATATACATATATTCATTCTTTTTCAGATTCTTTTCTCATATAAGTTATCACAGAATATTGAGTAGAGTTCCCTGTGCTATACAGTAGGTCCTTGTTGGTTATCTCTCTTATATATAGTAGTGTGTATATGTTCATCCCAAGCAAAGCAGTGCTTTTTAAATATATGTATATGACCTGGAGCTTTGATAGCCTTTAACTAAAAAATAAAACAAAGCAAACAACAAAAATCCCACCTTTGTAACTCTAAATGCAATAGCATTTACAATTTGCAATCCCCAACTGATACAGTCATGTACAGCCATTGTACTTTTGTTACATTTTTAGCATGTGTCTTATTTACTTCACTAGATTATAAACTCCAGACAGAGAAAATGTGTGGCTTAAACCTCCTTGACAGATGCCCTAAATGCCAACAAATACAGTGACAGTGTACCTCACGCGCTGCTTCCAGTTGCTTCCTGACTGTACTTCTGGCAAAATGAGTGGGCAGAAGAGTTTATGAATACAACCTAGGGCTTACAACATGTTTTAGCTCAGGAAAAGTCCATATATTACTGTTTTTAAAGGAAATCTTTATAGCAAAACTATTATCAGTTTAGTTACCATTCTTAACAATTATATATAATTCTCATTTAACCCCATATCCTTCAGTCTTTTCTCAGTTGGTTGTAAACAAGTTTTGGTGATCAGTTGTTTGTTTAAAATTATATTTTTAGTTATATAATTATTTAGAGTGGACATAATTGGGAGTCACTGCATCAGTGTCACAGACTAGTTAGCTTTTTCATTGATCTTTCCGGGAAAGCAAACCCTATTCTGAACGAGCCCCAAACAAACATCTCGCGGCACAAAATTTCCTCCTTTTTGAACAGTGTCTTACCTCATCCTAATGCAGTTGTAGACCTCTAATAATTATAAGGAATGATCACCAACACAGTTCTTCACATCTTAGACAATATTCTGCGTTGCTTACTGCAACACAAATTGGTTATTAATAATGATTTTCATAGTGCTCTGTCAACCGGCTTTGTCGGAAAGACTAGAAAGATGAGTTACCACTTGGCAATACCATTGCATTCACCTTCCTATCGTAAGCACTGTGTAGATGAGATCCATTTTTTCAGTTCCAAAATTCTGGGTGAGATAAAGGAAGGCTGATGGAGCTTCCTTGTAATAAAACAAATACAACACATACAACCTCTATAAGGAATACAAAGATCTAATGGATTGAAAGAAAGATGAATAGCCCACATCTATCACTCTATTTCAAATGTATCTTACGGTCCAGTGCAGTGCCATGATGGAGAGACTTCAGTTCAGGAGAGAGAAATGGCAGAGAAGGCAGTGAAAGTTCTGGCCCTTTGGCCTTGATAACTCCCCCTGGAGTCGAGTGGCACTCACGTGAGGAGACTTTCCTCTGAAACACAGCACCTTCTCTTTGCAGCCAGAGCTGGAGAGCACTGATCATGCTGGGTTCAAAAGCATTCACACTGGCTGCTCTCTTCATTCTCTCTTGAAAGTGCTATTCGCTTTACTCCACAGGGGATGAACTCCGTTGACTTGATTTTTAAAGAAAATGTGAATGGCTAAAAATGCATAAGTACTAAAAAAAGATTGAGTAAAGCTATCTTGTCTTTTCTGATTTCAAAAGATCTTTTTTACTTGGCTTAAAAAAATGCCTTGGAAATCTCTTTTGTTTGTCAAGAGTGGATGCAGCTTTTAAATGTTTCGACACAGCTGTTTCCATCTTCTTTGTTTAAAAAAAGAAAAAGAGTCGTGGAGACCTGACGCAACAGAAGCAACACAGGCGGGAGTTATCATCACTCCTTGCCTTCTCCCTGTTGTACATGCACACATGTGTGCGCTGGGGGGGCTGATAGAAACCTGACATAAAGGTCTAAGTTGCACATAACATATGTAGACAGACTTCTCTAATTTCTTACCACTACTCAGTTCCCGACAACGGATCTGGAAATTTACATTTTATGGAAGCAGTTTTATGGACATTTAGGCAAAAAAATCAGGAGATATGGAAATATGCTCTACATTTTGTAGTCTTGCTGACCATTCTTTGTATGATGTTGGATCATTTTTAGAAGATATCCTGTACCATAATGACTATTTTCTATCCGCAATAAATATCGTATATTAAATATATGGAAAAATAGTCTCACAAAATAAAAGCACAATAACAACAACAAGTGTTCTATAAACAACAGTGACATGTCAAGAGTGGGGCCATGAGGCTGGTCCACCCCAAGTGTGAGCAGTAAGGGGATGGACTGAATGCAGAGAATTTTAAAACAATAATAAAACTGACTAAAAGCAGTATTTGAACATTATTAGCATTCACGAACAGTTCGAAACAATATCACTGATAAAATTCATGTCTTTCCAGGGTTTTGTGGTTGATAGTGGTCTAAGTTCTAAACAATTGCCAACACCCAGAATAGACTGCTCTCGCTGCCCAACCCCACTCCTGAGAAAACCCTGCTAAACCACTAAAAAAGGATTAAGTTATTAAGGTTACTATTACTTTTCAACTTTCAAACTTGGGTTATCAAGGTCTGTGCTTTTCAAACTTTAATGTGCATATAATTATCTGTTGTTTTAATAGGCAATTTCTGATTTAGTTGGACTGGGTGGGAACAAGATTCTGTATTTCTAACAAGCTTACTGTTGATGTTGCTGCTTCTACCCCATGGACCACAGTTTGAGTAGTCAGGGTGTGGAAAACATTCACTAGGAACATTAGTGGAGCAACCATTTAAAAGTTTCAAAAAAGCAATGAAAAAAAAAGTACCAATATCCTCACAGCTTCTTAACTTTTTGAATGAAAATGTATCCTATCTTATTACTTGTTCTTTCAAAACCAGCATGCTAATCTAATATTTTGCATTTGATTGCATTGATACATGAGGTTTTTCTTTTTTCCCAGCTTATATATGTATTTATATATATGAGGGAGAGAGACAGAGACAGAGACAGAGAAACAGAGATTTAAGATTTAATATCTTAGCAAATTCCAGGTATACAACACTGTACTGTTAATTATAGTCACCATGTTGTACATTAGATCCCCAGAAGGCATTCTTGTTATTACTGAGGGTGTATACCCTTTGTGTGTTATATGTATTATATACTATACTCTTACAATAAAGTAAGCTAGAAAAAAGAAAGTGTTATTAAGAAAATCATAAGAAAAAATACATTTACAGTACTGTACTCTGTTTATCAATACCATAAATTTATGTCATCTGTTTATAAGATGAATCATCTGTCAGTACCTATATTGATGTTACCTTATAGGACACAAAACACTGTAGATGTTATACATATTACTAACACTAGACATCAAAAATGAAATATAATGTGAAAAAGAAATTAATATTTATTTACAGATATAACAATTCATGCACTGATAATGAAGAAACAGCAATATAATTGCTTTATGGTATCTTAGTGTAATCAATAGGATTGTTTCATGGTAACCTATACACTAATGAATGAATCATTATAAAGTTTTATGGGATTCAGTAGTACAGTCATATTCATAATACAGTATTGGAAACATTGTTGTATTTAAAAAAAAAAGAACTTAACCTGTGATGATAGGCTGATACAGTTTCTCCAGTGATGAGAGAGAAAGAGGAATACTATACAGTCATGTAATTCTTTGAAAGCAAAGCTATAAAACAGTAAGAAAACTAACACATTATTAATTTTATATTAATGTCACTCATGCCTATGTAAGGATAGGCTGTCCACCTTAATAAATGTCTTGTGCAGAATGTTTTACATGTATATTTTTGTATCTTGAAAAAAAATCCACAAGTGGACCTGCACAGTTCGAAATTGTGGTGTTCAAAGGTCAACTGTAAATAGTAACATGATCAAATACACATTTGAGCAGGACCACTCTGGTTGCTCTTTAGTATGGATTGTTGGGGAGTAGGGAGGTCCAGGAGGAGGTTATTACAATGCTTCTGGCAGAAGAAACCTCTGAAGAGGATTCTGATATCGTTGCTATTCTGAGAATATTTCCTTTTTTACTAATGTTTCCAAAAGCAGAGATATTTGCAAGTTCTACATTTTTCTTTTTTTTTTGGTCACCCCAAGTAAGAGACGTAATTGAAAGACAAATCTTTACATGTCTCACCTCTACCAATGAGAAAAGAAAATCAAATTTAGGAATGTTTCTCTAATGAAGGAAACTACATATTGGTGCTATTAAAAGAGTAACATTGTATTAAATATGCAACTTTATTTTTTAAATATATCTTTATTGGAGTATAATTGCTTTACAATGGTGTGTTAGTTTCTGCTGTATAACAAAGTGAATCATCTATATGTATAGGGATATCCCCATATCCTCTCCCTCTTGAGCCTCCCTCCCACCCTCCCTATCCCATCCCTCTAGGTTGTCACAAAGCACCGAGCTGATCTCCCTGTGCTATGCGGCTGCTTCCCACTAGCTATCTATTTTACATTTGGTAGTGTGTATATGTCAGTGTTACTCTCTCACTTCGTCCCAGCTTCCCCTTCCCCCGCTGTGTCCTCAAGTCCATTTGCTATGCCTGTGTCTTTATTCCTGCCCTGCCACTAGGTTCATCAGTACCGTTTGCAACAAGTAACATTTGCAACAAATAATGAATGTTTCTATGGGATATTAATTTAAAAAGCATTTTGAGTATTCTTCTGTAGGATTTAAATATGGAAGCCATGTCTGCTCTTTGTACCTTAGTCTGGTCTGCCGCACAGAGAAAAACGACACTTGGGCTATCTATACTTTTGTGCGAAGATGTAGTATTGTCAAAATAAAATAGATGCAAATTTACTTTGGGAAGTTAATAAGCTGAATTTACATGTAGACTATTGATAAAATTAATTAATAATATATATGATTAAATCAATCTAAATTACCATTCATTTTTCCATTTAGTGTATTTTTCAACCATTACTGAGAATCTGCTATATGCTGGCCATTGCACTGGGTATACGGGAATAAAACTAAATCAATAATTTATCCAGAGAACTGGCTGGTAAAGATAACAAACATATTCATAATACAGCAATTATGGTAGTAGTAATGTTAAGCCTGGGGTGCTGACAGATCATGTGGTAGTAATATCTAACCAAAGTACAGCATTAAGGAAGACTCCTCTGACTTGAAAAATATAGGATCTAGTCTGAGCAATAAATAAGGATAAGGTATAAGACAGTGAAAACCGGGACATTCCAGGTTGAGCAAGCAACATGTATAAGGCATAAAAACATGTGAGGCCATAGTAGCACACTGAAGTATCAGGTGGAGGAGCATTTTGATGAGTACGAAACTGGAGACATAGGCAAAGGTAGATTTAATGGTCTCATGTGTCATCATAAGAGTCTTGGGCTTCCTACTGAAAATAATCAAGAAACACTGGTGATCTGAGTTTGGATTGGGTGGTGTGTGAGAGTACCTGCAGGGATACCGGGAAGCTCTGTAAAAAATTACAACAAATAATAGTAATAGCTTGAACTGGAGCATCAGTATGAAGATAAAGAGCAATACTGAATTATTCAAGAGGCAGTAAAATTGACAGATTTGAGGATTACATGTGGAAAGTAAAGGAGAGGAAACAGAGTATATAGGAATATTTTTGCCTGCAAATAACAGAAAATACAACTAAAAGTTTCAAAAAGAAATAAGAGTTTCTTCTTCTCACATAATACCCCTGGAGGTAAGGATCGTAGAAGCTCAACCTTGTCATTAGGGATCCAATTGTCTCTAGCTGTCTGCTTCATGATCCTTGACATGTTTCCTTTTTGCTCTTGCATGTGGCCTCATGGTCAAGTGCTTACTGTATTCTAGGCCTCAACATCTACCTTCCGGGCAGGATAAAAGGGGTAAAAAGAAAGGTGGCACTTTGGAAATCTTTTTATATCAGATTGGCCAGAACTGTGTCACATGATCAACCAATATTGAAAGGGAGGCTGGGAAATCAAGCATTTTTAAAGCTTGTATAGCCTTTGGAGGAGAGACAGATAAGAGAGAAGAGAACTGGATAGGTGATGGGATTTATCAACCTATGGCATCTGTTCCAGAGACACACAGGAAAGTGATAATCACTAAAATGGAGGCCTGAAACAGGTGAGAAGACATATGTGAAACACAAGCAGAAAAATTAATCTTATAATGTGGAACATGTCCTCCATCAATGTAGAAGGTGGTAGATATGTGTGTGGATACAGCCTAAAGCAAAGAAACCTAACAACACGTTACAATCTCTAACTACATTGAATATCTACAACATTTTATTGAATTATTAGTACTATCAATGGCTAGAAAAAGGAATTCATTGCAATTATTACATATCCCTAGTTCCATTCTTGTCTTTAACTCTTTCTTCTATGCGTATAGCAAAAGCGTGCTACTCTTAGTATAGTACATTAAGGTAATACAATTTTTCTTCACCTCGTTATACATGTATAGATAATTCTAATATATAGCATTTGGCTTACATGAAATCAACTGTATGCAAATTGTTGCATAAAGCACATAAAATGAAGTTAGAGATGTGGGAAAATTTTGCATTATGTAAGGAAAACAAAGTCACAAAAGAATACAAGCTGAATGCAATGTGAATCATGTCCCCTGGTGATGTGTAACATGGTGGCTCTGAGCACAACACACACGAGGCTCCCCAGAGGAAAAAGACTTGTTTTTAATTTCAAGATTTTCTGTGTTTCCTATTGGTTCAGCTCATGTCATTTTGGTATTATTTGTGTCATTCTTTCTTTTACTGCATGATAATTAGAACTAGAAAGAAAAGGTTAGAAATCTGTTCAAATACATAAAAGAAGGCTTAGTCATGCTAACAATACAATATTTGTGGAGAGCCATGCATTATTCTAAAGATTTAGAGCTCGTGCCAATTGTTGTAATATAAAAATGTAAAGACATTGCTAGTGCTAATGTTTAGGGGAGGTATATTTCTCAAGTTCACATCTCTGAAAATGTCTTTCAGTCACTTTCATATGAAACAAATACTGCTTCCTTTTAGGAAAACGAATTATATTTTGGGTCACAAAAAAATCTTTAAAAATTTTAAAAACTCAAAAATGAAAACTACAATGAATTTTTTAAAATGTACACAAAATCTGACCTTACATAAATAGATATCTTCAAAGAGGAAATAAAAATATACAATTAAGAGCTGAAAGCATAAGGGACAATAATTTGAAAAAAGAAGTATAAGAAAATTAAAGTCGACAGAATCATTATTATTTTATTTTATATCATTGTTTTTAATATTCCTGTCTGCCATATACTATTAGGAGTAAGTAGATACCATCCAACCTATTTGTAAATACTTACATTTATCTTTATAAGTCATAAGCTTTATTTGGTTATAGTTTTGAGGCTAGTATAGAGTTCATGAGCAATCATCATTATTATTTTTCATCATTTATTCATTTAACAATTTTTTAGATCTGATTTGGGTTGGGATTCCTGGAAAACACTCTGAGATAGAGATTTTTGTGTGGGAAATTACTGAGGACTCATCTCAGGTACAGTAACTGCTGAGGAATGAAAGCAGTGAAATTAGGGGGAGAAAGAACTTTGACTGGGATGCTCCTGTGAGGAGCTCTGTGCTGTGACAGCCTTTCAGCATTGTCCTGCATTCAGGTGAAGCGGTAGGACCTTATATCCTAACCTCAACTAGTTTTTGGTCTGGGATGCACCAGAGAAGGAAGCATGACCGTGGATAAAGTGGCTGTCTTTGGCTGAAGGTTAGTTTTGGAGGAGAAATCAGCTGTGGTGCTAGCACTCCCAGCAGCTGGGAGATGCAAACTTAGTCTGGGGTTAGGTTCTGGGATCTGGAGGATACACCACAGCATTCAGTGCAAGAACCACTTTTGTGCCAGAAACACTTTTAGGTACACGGATAGTCAGTGAATAAAACCAACATATATTTCTGCCCTTATGGAGACTGCACTCATACACTTTTCATTTTCATTAGTATCAATTGTCCTTATTAATGCAGTTTGTCTTGGGTGTTTTTTTCTTTTTCTTTTGTATATTAACACCACAGCTTGCTTGCTCAATTAATGTTTAGTTATATTTGTAGGGTATAGCTTTTTTGTTTTTCTACTTTTACATTCTGGATTATTTTGTTTGAGGCCAGTTTTTTGTAAAGTAACATGAGATAAAATTTGATTTCAAAAAGAATATTCCATATAGAGTTACTTCATTTTTTTTTTTTTTTTTGGTTGTGCCTCGCAGCTTGGGGGATCTTAATTTTCTGACCAGGGATTGAACCACACCCTGGGCAGTAAAAGCATGGAGTCCTAACCACTGGACTGCCAGGGAATTCCCGAGAGTTACTTCATATTTTAATTTATATTTTTGTGTTATATGAGATCTTATTTATTTAATTTAATTTTTTTTCTTTTTTGGAGTTCTTCCTGGTTTATATAATATTTTATTGGTGTTTATCATCTGTAAGATTTAGGAGATAGAAGTTCTGTTCTTAATGCTATTTGTGACTATCACTGAGCTTATAAAATTCATATTTAAACTTACAATTCTTTCATTATCAAAGACAAATAAAATATACTGTTATTTCAGATACTTCCATTGCCCTTGTTTTTTCCTCTATCTTTCAATCTTTGATAAATTAATATATGTTGATAAACCTAATTATTTTTACACATAATTAAGAATAGACATCTGATTTTAAGTAATTTTGCTTGAATTCTATTTTGTAACCATATTTACAATTATTTGAATAGTTTTATATATTTTATACTTTTATGAGTATCTTCTCTGTTCCAGGCATTGTGCCCATACTGGAAAAAACCACTCAGCAAAAAGGATGCAATGCTTACTGTCATGGAATTTTCAGTCTAACTGATTTTAGTGCTTACTTCTGATCTTTTTATATATTTAGTTTCATCTTTCTGAATTTACAATTTCAACTTAATCTTGGAATAGATGAATATCTGTTTTCTTAGGAATTTAAATTTAAAAATTCATATACTTTTAGGAGTTACCTTATTTTTTTGGATTTGTTTTCTAAAGGAAGATGTTCTATTATATTAGAAGTGAGGCTTCAATATTTTGTAGCAAAATCTTGTATCTTCAAGAATAAAGGTATATTTGTAGCCCAAGCTAATCCTTCAATTTGAGGAAAGTTTCTCTAATTATATATTTGAATTTTATTTTTGTTCTTATTACTCTTGTTTATTTCCTTCACTTTTTGAGATAATCACATCCACTTACTGTTTTCATTTTTTGTCATTTTCTTTGACATTTTGGAATAGTTTCTCCCCACATCTCACATTTAATTACATAGAAAGTTAAGCCTGCCTCTCTGCCTCTTGCTATCCAGAATATTGATTTTTGTTTTTCCATTTTGGGTTTTCTTACTTTTTTTTCTCTTTTTCTTTTGTTTTTACATTTTTGCATTTCAGCCTATACACTTAATATGACTCCCTAGTCCTGTTTTAGAGAATTTTATCTAAGCTTTTGGTGGACTTAAATAAGTGTGTACTGAAATTTTCATCTGTTCTTTGCTGAAAAGTAAATTATATAAATACACTTTTTAATGTATCAATATATTGTTTTATTTTCTTTATGCTGCACACTTTTTTGGAGGCTTACAATTTTTTTGTTTGTTTTTGTTTTTGTTTGGTTTATGGGGGGGGCTAGTTTGTTTAGTCAACTTGAATGGAGAGAGATCTATTGAAATTTTATGGCTTTCAATTTCCAGTGCCTAGCAGTCATTTATATACTATGGTCAATTATTTTCTGGCTAAACTATAGAGTCGCTAGAGACAGTCTTATAGCTCTCTACGAAGACAAATTAATGCTTTTTCTGTATCTATCCTGGTTTGAACACATTTTCTTAAGCAAGTTGGCATCACAAGATGTAATGCTTGGAGTAGTCATGAATTGAATGGAGGGATGTTTAGGGAGAGGAATGACCAAACAGGGCTCTCATCCTTGCTTACTGAAACAAGAGAATACAGCCATTCCCTTTCTGAGACAGAAAGAAAGGAATGCCTGTTTTCTAGAACTGGATCAAGACACTGGATGAGTTAAAATCAATTCTTTCCTTTTTAAGTATTACTTGCCTTTTTCTGATGCAGGACTTCAAGTGTGTAGTAGATATTCCAAATATGATTCTATTGCATTGTAATCAACAGTGTAATTAATGGAAATTCTACACAGATTTTTGCCATTGGGCCTTTAATTTTTATTTAACGGTTTTTGTTTTAATGCCTCCACATTTGGCTTTTTATATATCTTCATGAAATTTTCAATGCTCCATTTGGATTCTGTGTGGACAGATGCTCTAATTTTGTTATAAATGTCTGTCTAATGAATGAAATACATTGTTGGCCAAGCAAATTAAATAAATGAAGGAACAGTTCTTATGTTGCCCTTATGTAAACCAAGACATATATTCTAGCCCTCTCTCTTAAAATTTTAGAGAGAAAAAAATCCAAGAATGTTATGTATTTCTGTTGATATTAATACATAATGTTTTTAGAATTTTTTTCTCTAAAATATTACGGGAGAGGGCTAGAATGTATATCTATTGTTAACATTAAGGGGAGCATGAGAAATTTTCCTTCATTTATTTAACTTGCTTAGCCAACAATATGTTTCTCTCATTGGGCAGATATTTGTATCAAAAAAGAACATCTGTTCTAACAGTGGAATTTGGGGGGCAGTCAATGCTTAAGTAATTGTGTTTAATTGATGGCATTTATACTTCATAAATAAATAAATAATAACAATATCACGAAATAAAACACTCTGAAAACCAAATTATTATGGAAACATTCCAACATGAATTTGCTTATTACTTTGACCTATGAGATTATTTATCATTAATTATATGCTGGAATCATAGAAGCATCTGCAAGCAAGATAGTAGATGATAATAAAATCTGACTATAGATTTGTAATTATATTGATGGTTTAGAAGATTTCTTTGTTTAATTTAGAGTAATCGAAAAACATATGTGGTTGATTACTGATTTTGTATCCAACCCAATCTTGAAGTTCTGTTCCTTTTTCAAAAGAACTTGTATTTTTAAAATCTGCTTCTTATTCTACATTTTCCCTGCAACAACTCTCATTCCGACTCTGATTACCTTATATCCAGACATTTTTCATAACTTCTCAGTCTTCTTCCTGACTCTTGATGACCTCCACTTTATACCCTGCCAACAGATTCACGTTTCTAAAAATATTTTGATAATATCCTATCCTATTCAAAAGGCTACAGTAACTCTTTCTCTTATTGTAAATTTAGTTCTTTGTCCTGATAGAATTTCTCTCTTTTTTGTTGATCCATCCTGATGGAGTAGTTACTCAATCTCCTCCCAATATAAGTAATCCAGATTTTTCCCAATGTAATTAATGAAATCAGTCCTCTTGTTCTTCCCCTATCCACTTTCTGTCACCTCTAAGTACTTCCTCCACTTTTCCCATTGGATATTAAGCATCACCATCTGATGTAATTCCTTGCAAAGAATGTCTTCCCATTTTTTTCTCTTTTCAATTTCCCGTTTGAGTCAGTTGACATTTCACCTCTTGTATCAAACTTTCCCCACTATTTATTTATATGTGAGCTGTTTTCTGTCTTCAAAAAAATGCTTTATTGCCAATAGATGGACCTTCAGTGTCACTTATCATATACTGATTAATTATATAGCTTTATTTTCTGCTCAAGCAGAGTAAGTTCCTAGCAGACAGGGACTGTAGAAAATATTGCTTAAACCCTCCAGTGTTGAACAATGGACCTTATATATAGTAGTTCCCTGAATAGATACATACTATATGAAATCATGCATTAATGTGCTTTTCAGTTATATTTCATAAATATATAATTATTAGAAAAAGTAGTAGTTCAAATATTTAAAGAGGAAAAGAGCTTTAATAACATTGCACATTAAAGAATAACATAGTCTTGAACAATTTTCCAGCTATTGCTTTTGGATTTGTTAGCATAATGTTAGCTGCTAAAACAGACTCCCAAATTTCAGAGGTCTAACAAACACAATACAGTTTTATTTTTTGTTCACCTTACATTCCAATACAGTGTTGCTCAGAACTGCAATGCAGAAGGGCTTTTATTCATGCAGATTTTTAGTGACCCAGAGTGATACATATTGCCATTTTGAACAGTGTTTCTAAAGTTTCTTTGGGATTTAACTTGTGGCTAGTGGAAGAGGAAAGATATTGGAAAAACAAAACTTAGAGGAGATTTTCATATGTCAAGCCTAGAAGTGATGTGCAGAAATTCTGCTCACATTCCATTGCCCCAGGCTCAGTCATATGGCTACACCTAACTGCAGTGGGCTCTGGGAAATGTAGTCTCCTTCTGGGGATTCACCTCCAGAAAGAAGTCTGCACCTAAGTAACAGGGAACCTGGATTTTTGACAGATAATTCCTTTTTTCTGCTACAGCATCCATCCAGAATTTATATTAAAATAATGTATATTTATGGGGAATTCCCTGGCAGTTTGGTTGTTAGGACTCTGTGCTTCCACTTCAGGGGGCCCAGGTTCGATCCCTGGTCAGGGAACTAAGATCCTGCAGGCCACAGGGCATGGCCAAAAAAAAAGAATAAATAAAAATTTTTAAAAAAAGTTAAAATAATGTATATTTAAATATCTGGGAATAATTATTCCACTATTAAGAATTGTTTTTAAACAATGCCAGAGATGTGACTACATTAACCTTGTACTAAGACAAGAGCATTATTCTGTTCCTATTATTGCAAAAAAAAAAAAAAAAAGAGAGCGAGCATTTTTTCAGTAGTTTCTCAAGTTACTACTTTATTATAAACCTTTGAATTATGAGAAATGCTGTAAGATTTTTAATATGCCAAGAAGTATGCAATTAAAAGTATCTTTAACCTGTTCCACAAATTTAAAATAGGATGGAACAGTTCTGTGGACTTTGCTAAAATAGATTTATTATCAAGTATATTTGGCCATTAAAGGGTATAAAATGCATAAACCCACACTTGGGTTTAGCCCAGCTCTCTAGGAATCAGACTGAAAGTACTGTAAACAGGCAACTCCTTTTTGTACTCATTGGGTCTCATTCCTTAGCCCCTCAGGAAATTACTTTTTTTAAGCTATACTAAACTTAATAGTACATGGTTTCTTTAGAAAAGGAATTTGAAAGTGCAAATGGAGGTAATACCTGAGACATACTTAATCTGCTTTTATAAAGGTGGTTTGATATATACTTGGCAAATAAAGTGAGATAAATTTTATTTTATTAGGCTTTTTGACTAATCAAAGCTCACCAAGCACATAGCCTAATTCAACAATAAAGGAAACCTTCTGTTTAATATGTGACACTGTCATCAACACACAATTAGATGTAAGCGATGAACTATAAAGTCTTGGTTTACACACATGACAATAAACATAAGTGTACCTCACATGAATCTTTCAAATAACTGAGGTACTCAAATCTTAGGGTGAGTCTTTTTTTGAAAAAGTCTTAATTAAACTGAAGAGGATTAGGTAAGGCAGATTTGACTGGAGTTTGTCTAAAGTTAGAAGAAAAAAGAATTATAGTTAAGATCCCTTGAGATACTGCTATATACAAATTCTTTGTATAAAATTAAACGCTGACCCATAACATGCTAAAAATTCTAATAGATTTATTGTTAAATTCGGAGCTGAATAATGAAAATTTTACTTCTTTTACTTTTCACCTTTACATATAAAAACACAAAAATCTGTTGACATTCACAACACTATAGGGTCAGGTATGTTGTTCAAATCCTGGCTCTACAAATTGCAGGTTTTGTGCTTTTAAGCCACTTACCTAAAGCTTTCTGTGCCTCGGTTTCCTAATCTGGGAAATAAGAATAATATTTGTACTACATCATAAACTTATTATATGAATGCAATAAATTCAAAAACATAGAATGTTTAGACTTGTTTCATAATACATGCTCTTTTAATGCTAACTGATGTTAGTGCTACAGGAAATTTTCCATAACGTAGAACACACTTTATTCCAATTTCCTGGACAGGGAACTACCAGCCCTCCTTTTTGGCAGGTTTTATGTCCCCTTTTTTCTTTAATTTACAGGTGCTGACCCCCCAACAGTATGTAAATAATTGGGCACATACCCAATTTTATCCCTACCTCCATCACTACTCCCAAGTGCCTTTCCTTGAAATATACAAGCAGAAATAAAAGATTATAGTCTAAATCTGAAATAGCATTTTAAAAAGGAAGTTAAAAAAATAATTAATGGAGTAACCTTTTGTCTTGTATACTGATTGAATACAGAGTCGGGCTTGCTTAGAGAGAAGACTGAAGTAGTTATTCAGGGAGAAGAGACAGGAAGAGCAAGAGAAGACAGTCCCTGAATTTTTAAGAACTTTAGTGTCTTGGTTCCTAGTTTATATGTGCAGTTGATTTTCATTTTTTTCCCATAGAACATGACCTGAAGAATTGGTTTCTGTAATTTTCAAAATAAGAGCTCTAACTGTGCTGTATCATCCAATAAGGGTGGGAAAATGGGTTAAACAAAGGTATAAATGTTCTCTGAGGATCTGATAATCTACTTTATAAATCTCAAAAAAAAGGGGATTAGTCTTGCTGTTTATCCCTAACATAATTGTCCATGGAATTTTATTTTCCCCTTCAACAAACATCTCCAAACAAATAATGGTCCTTGGAATGACCACAGCTAGCATCACTATACAAAGAATATATTTGTGATAGTTCTCTTTGATATAACTCAGAGAACTAAGTCACAGTACTGGACAGGCCAAATCTTAGAATGTCTGCCATGCCTTCTGGGAAAAACTGACTCTAATCGATCCTCTGATGCCTAGACAATAATGTGTTGTGCCTCAAGACTCTGGCATAAGGGTTTCAAATCATAGATGGACTAGTGATGCACTGCCTGGCCAGCTATCAGAAATAAATGTTTTGGGGGCTTCCCTGGTGGCGCAGTGGTTGAGAATCTGCCTGCCAGTGCAGGGGACACGGGTTTGTGCCCTGGTCTGGGAAGATCCCACATGCCGCAGAGCAGCTGGGCCCGTGAGCCACAATTACTGAGCCTGCGCATCTGGAGCCTGTGCTCCGCAACAAGAGAGGCCGCGATAGTGAGAGGCCCGTGCACCGCGATGAAGAGTGGCCCCCGCTTGCCACAGCTAGAGAAAGCCCTTGCACAGAAACGAAGACCCGACACAGCCATAAATAATAAATAAAAATAAAAATTAAAAAAATTATAAAAAAAAAAAAAAGAAAGAAATGTTTTGAAATGGTATCCACTCTCTGAAATTTGAATTAGAAAGTTACCGACTTAATTGTTGCAGGCTAAGAGGTTCAAAGCTGAGGATGCCTGGGGAAAGAGTTGCAACACTTGGAGTCATTGCATGTTGATGGATGCAACCACTGGCTTTTCTGCTCAGTCCTTCTCCCCTTTAATTGCCTACCCCTCCTCAGTGGTGAGTTTCTAGCAGCCTTATTTCACTGGGAAGCCCTGCTCTGTGGCCATATTTGCAATTGGATACTTTCTCCTAAGATGGAATTAGAACTAAGAGAAAGGCAAGTCCTTCATAATATTGACCTCTGAACGTGGGCTTAGTAATTCTGGGTGGACATATTTCATCATGCAAACTGGGGAACAGAGAAAATTGGTCTATAGAGAAGGAAAAAGAATAAAGGAAAAAAATGTAATGAGAAGTAGAGATGAATGTTCAAGGCAAAATATTCTGGTTCCCTTCCTGAAAAGGAAGACCCTGCCCTTGGGGTCTTACCTGTGTATACCTTTATATCCCTCCTCCCCTTAAAATTAAGCTGGCTTTAGTTGGCTCTTTTTATATGCAATCAAGAATCTTAATTTTTAAAAAAATCAGTTTGTAGGGAAGAGAGACTATAAATAAGAAAAACTAGGAGATAAAGAACAGAAAGAAAATTACCAGTATCTAGAAGAGAATGGAGATTTTGTGCACAGAAGCAGGAATACTATGATAAATCCCATGGAGCCAAGGACAAATATAGAATAACTGGTTCTCAGAGCTGCCTCATTCCATCTGATTTTCCTATCACAATTCCAGTCTACAGGTTTTCTTAAAATGCTTGCTACCCTTTTCTTGAGGTAATTTTAGGAGGGAACTGTTTTAACCAATACAAAGTGACTCATTAAAAAGTTATCAACCACAGGGTGTTTAAAGAGGAGGAAAGCTTGCTCAAGAGCATTGATGCCCTTACATTTGCTTAAATGGGTCAATCAAATTTGTTATATAAACCACAACAGCATGCATACTTGATTAGCAATCTCCAAGTAAATGTTATGCTCGGACATTCTCTGGGCAAAGCATGTTACAGAATGTGTAGACGTTCTCATGAAAAGAAACTTTTTCAGATTTAAGATAAAAGAAACATAAAATGTGTTATTTCAAATTTTGTTCACTAGAGATTAATTTTATGTATTTTCTTCCCAGTTTCTGTCTAGTAAATGTGTGAATAATATTGCCAACTTCCTTCTGATGTTAGAAAGAATACAGAATGAAGTTTTTCAGAGGAGTCTGAAATCCCTTTCTAAGAGTCTATATTAATAAATAAGTAAACAATAGGAATTTTGAAATAGGTGTATCTTTTTATCCCAGATAAGTTTAGCATTTTAAAATGTCACCTATCTGACAAAAGAATAATATTTCGTGTCTGAAGGCATAGATAATTGCATCCAATTGTGTTAAAACACAGAGCTAATTAATTTTTAATTGTCACAGTATCTGTCTCTCTTCCTCTGTCTATTTTTCCCCCTCCATTATCAGTTTAAAGTTTGCAAGGAGGAAACCACTTATTGGTGGAGCTGCTTGAAGTGACAGGTATCTGGGTTAAGATTTTATACAGAAATTTTAAACTTGTTTTATTGAAGCAGAACACACACACACATACAATTGTCAATTTTTACAAATTGAGCATACATGTAACCACAACCTAGATCAAAGATAGAACATTACTTCCCAAACCCTCCTACTGTCCCCTTTCAGACACAATAGACCACACTCCCAAGGGATAAGAACTGTCCTGACTAAACATCATAGGTTAGTTTGGTCCGGTTTTTAGTTACGTAAATGCAACCATACTGTATATACTTCTTGGTGTCTGGGTTCTTCTCCTCAGTATTGTGTTTGTTAGAGTCATCCACTTTCCTGTATGTAGTTGTAGCTTGTTTATTCTCATTGCAACTACTCATGATGCAACTGTTGTCCATCATGTGACTATCCCACACTTTATCTATCTACCTATGATGGGCATCTTTTTTACTCAGGTTTTAAATCTGTGTGGCTGTGCATGAATTTTCATTATTTTCACATAAGCCAGACTCTCGTGTTTCAGTTCTAGCTAGATCTTCTCGAATTTTCTGAGTAGCTAAACAACTGCACACCACCTTGTAGGACACCAATCAGATCTGGTACAGATAGATATATCAATGCACATAGTTCAGGCCCAACTCACCAATCACCTCAATATGGCTGTCTCTTTAAACCATTTCTTTCCTAAAAAATAACAAGTTCTCCCCTGGAATTAGAGGTTTGATCTGAAAGTTGTTGGTTTTGCACTTAAAAAATGCTGGTGCACCTTTTTTTTTTTTTTTAATTTAGAGATTTGGATTTTCTCTTTTATTTTTATTTATTTATTCATTTATTTATTTGGTTACGCCAGGTCTTAGTTGCAGCACGCGGGCTCCTTAGTTGTGGCGTGCAAACTCTTAGTTGCGGCATGCATGTGGGATATAGTTCCATCTAGTTCCAGGGATTGAACCTGGGCCCCCTGAATTAGGAGCACGGAGTCTTAACCACTGAGCCACCAGGGAAGTCTCCTGGACTTTCTCTTTTAAACAGTTCTCACTTTGTGGGATTAAACATTTGATCCTTCTCAAACAGAGCAAGTGTACCTCGCTGTGTTTCCTTAGCACTGAAGTCATTTCCTCATTACCTCTCTATCTCCATGGGCTGCCCTCCTAATCTTCTGCTCCCTACTGGCCACTGAGTACTGGACACTCTATAAATTAATTGTTGCCACCCCTGCACTGAAACTTACGAGAAGAAAATCTGGTTAAGGTCTCCTTTCTCTACTACACTATTTCTTCAGGCAACTCCACCAACAAATGAAGTTCTCCTATGATAAAAAGTAGGGCAATTTCAGAGAGAAATTACAATGTACAAAGGAAATTTATAATTTGAAGAGGAAAGGCTGGGTACAAAGTAATTAGGAAAGTAGGGTCTAAAATGCTTAAGTTTGAAACCACACTCAACCTCGGGTAAGTAATTTTACCTCTATGTGCCTCAGATTCATTCAGACTGCAATTCCAGTTTACAGAGAAGGCAACTGAAGATTAATCCTACATCTGGGGAGGTTGCTCTCCCAGGTGCCGTTGCTCTTGATGAGATATGTCAGCCCTCAGTTTCCTGTTTTTCTTCTTGTGGACTCCTCCTTTCTTCATCAGTTCTTTTCCTGAAAAATATTTACTCTTTCTAACCCAATGGAAAAACAACAAAGCTGTCAACTAAACACAACCTTGCTCAGAAGGAGGGGCTCGTTTGCTGGATCCATTTTGACCTTCCCTGATATTTTTCAATTGTGATTGAAAAATATTTTTCAACTGATTCATTCAATTGTGATTCATTCAGCCTGAAGGAGTTACTTTTAGAAATTACCTGGGGGAGCCAGCGATGAGTAGTACCAGGGAAGGGAGTATGGCATCCTGATTTCAGTGACTGGCTCTTGGGTCAAGGGCAGCTATGACATCTTGTTTGACTTCATTATTGTTAGTACCATCAGTATGTACTTCAGGCAAATTGATTCTCTCGCTCGTTGTTGTTCTGTTAAATTAAGCATGTGCAGATCCCAAACAACCATTACTTTTGGGATACTTGCATTTATAATGTAAATCCATTTAGAAAAGGGAATATGTTCTCTTTTAAGAAGGTGATCTACACTTTCCATTGAGCTAAGTAATCTTGATTTATCGGAAAAAAATATTTTCTGTTTTGCTTAAGGTACAGGTCCCTACCGAAATAATAAAAGCCCCAAATTATGCCTCCTTTTATTTCCCCAGGAAGAGATTTACACACTTATTTTTAAAGTTCTGCAGTCTTCTTTGCTTACCAATTCTTCTCATTGCATTTTAAACCATATTAGTATTATTAACACCGTATATTTCAAATATTTATGCCTTAAATATCTGTAGAAGTTGGAAGTTATGTATATATTATGTAATTTTTTATCTACTAGTACCATATACAATGTAGGTACCCAATTCCTATTGGCTGATTGACCTTGAAAATGTATATTCAGCTTCCTTTTCTCACCAATTTAGCGAAGCCCTGCATCAAAATACACGAAGTTCTCTTATTTGCATGACTTTTAAAAATTCTAAAGGATCAATAATTAGGCTACTTTCAAAATTGTTTCCAGAGACTAGGTTTTGTTTCATCACAGAAAAAATTCAGAGAGGAGACAAGGAGACGAAATAAGCAAAGTGAGGATTTACTGAGAAACAGTACACTCTCAGGAGGGAGAGCAGGCAGGCTCAGTTGAGCAGCTGCCCCATTTCCTATTGACAGGCTGGTTATATTGGATGTGAAAATAATTGGGCAGAATATTCATTGAGGAGGGAAGAGTTTGGGGGGGTAATTTCCTGGTTTTTGTCTCAGTTGCACCTTCCCGAGGGGAGGGGGTGGTTTTTGTCCTTATTTGGTCTTGCTAGGATCTGTCATGGTCTCAGTACATGATGTGTACTGCTCTGGTTGCAATGCTAATTCTACTGTAATGAGAGCATAATGAGCAAAAATGTTACATTCAGACGCTGGGAGTTTCCACCTTTCTTTGTTTGCCTTTAGGATCCTTGTAAGATGTATGGTTTCCTGTCACATGACCCTTGCCTCCCTTCTCTGCTCAAGGCTGGCTAACTGCCTGCTCGAACAAAATGATATAAAATGATAAATATACAACTTAAATAAATCTTTTTGTTCTAATATTAATCTAACTTGTTTGTTGTTAGATGGAACTGTATATAGGTAAATGATCTCTTTTCATGAATGCCACAGTCTCCTCTCTGGATCTGGAGATAAAAATATTTCCACAGAACATCCTAAACAACTAACACTGCTTTTTTAAACATCTAATAGGAGCTAGCCATTGTGGTGGTTGCAGAGGTGTAGATAGATTAAACATCTAGCTTCCTGATTTCAACAACATGGGATATAGCTAGGGGACAAATAATCAGTTTAATTAACTAAGTGAATTTGCGTGATGCCAGCTTGGTCAGTAGAACACTTGTATTTGTCAGAAGAGTAGAGATGTCTTAAAATTGTAGGTGGAACTTTAACTGAGAATTGAGGGAGAACAGAGTGATTTGGCTGGTAAACTGGTGGGAGAGGGTGTTCCAGGCAGAGGAAAGAGACTATAGAAACATGTAGAGGCATGAGACAACATGGTGTCCTTAGGAACTACATGAAATTCATTAGTACTAGTTGTTACTATTCAAGATGTGATTCCATCTTGTTATGCAGTTTCTTGGGTTTATAAACTCAGAGAGTAAATTCTTGTGAGAGTGTGAAGCTTCAATTTAGTCTCATTCTTGTTTATATTATTTGCTGTAGTATTTGGAAAGTACACTATTAGGTGTTCTAAGTACATTATTTGCATAATTGTTTAAAAATACTAGAATCTCATTTGGCTAGCCAACTTTACACTTACTCTGCATCTATTAGAATTGTGGTGGAAAAAGGGATTATTGGTAGTATACAGACATCCTGATATGGGAAAAATAAAACAGTTTGGTTCTAGCACTGAGGTTAAGGAGTTTGTAAATGTAATTGTCAGGGCCCAATTCAATCTGATGGTGATAACCAAATGACTCTACCCCACAAGGAGCATTCTTCACAGGTTGGCAGTGAGGCCATAATATCATGAATGTGTGACTACCTAATGCACTTACCCCAGTTATGGTGGGCTATATTTTGTGCAGCAAATTTTATACTAAGCCCCATCAGATGATTGAATGCTAGTATTGCTGATAGATATATTTGTAGTAAATTGTACTAGTTATCTTCTAACTTCCAAACTATGTCTCAGTCCTTGGATACCTGTGTCTTTTTATGCATCCTTAAAATTTTTTCCACTATTTGAGGTTGACTATGTGAGTCTTGGTTACTTACAACTCAAAGAATCCAATGCAATAAACATAGTCAACTTTCACTGATAAAGAGTAGATGGCTCTTTCTGAAACTGGGACTTGCCTCAAAGCTGGGAGGCAGAGTAGAGCAAGAACAGCTACTGTACCACACTCATTTGAGAAATAAAACGTGTAAGATTTGATGAAGTTAGGTGAATTATCCCCAAACTTTGGAATATGTAATAGCGAGTGGGGTAAGAGATGAAACCCATATCCTAGGTGTCTCAATCATTATATCATATTGGCTATCATCTTTCAACTTTCTGTTACTGTTATGAATGTTATTGCTACTATTGTTTGTTGTTGTTATGGTTGTTATTGTTATTACACTTATGTGCACTTTTTATGCGCCAGGATCAGTGCTTTACTGCTTCATATACTTTATTTCAATTGTTACAACAAAATCTTGAGGTAAAATGGTGATTGGATTTTTAGTTTTAAATTCTATACCAGCTGCTTATTGAAATTAAAATATTTACAAATTTAACTTCTTGATCACAAACAATTCCTTCTCATCCTTTTCCATATTTTTTCCCACTTAATTGTTAAAAGCATGATGTTTTAGAAAAATGTCTCAGGTGTGATAATTTGTTCAAGTATGAAATAGAATACTTTGGCAAACATACTTCTACCTCACTAGACATTCCTTCGAGTTATCTTAGGCACCACAAGTACAAAACTCCATCAGTGATATGGCTTTAATATCCCTTTTCCCAAAGGTAATGAAAGTAGTAATCCATCACCTACTCATTTGCTGCCCTCAGTAACTTAATTTCCCACTCCAACTTAGAATGGTTTAATTTCTTTCTTCATTGATCCTTTGTTCTTGAAGGGAATGAATTTAACTTCACTGGGAAATAGGTTTTATATATTTCAGTTGTTGTTTAGTAACTATTTACAGTTTTAACCTTTTTCTTTCATTCTAAACTCAAAATAAGCTCTTATTCTTTCATGTCTTGTGTTGTTTTTTTTTATTTCAGATGAAAAAATTTATTTCATAGAGCTCATTATTTTATTTATTTCAATTTTCTTCTTCACTTTCCTAGTTGAACCAAAATCTACAGCAAATACACACAAGTACAATAACACACATGCAGGTTATGCTATAGTTTTGTCCAGCATCTTAACTCTTACTGAAAGAAACCATTTTTCCTTTTAAAAGTTGAAACATCTTTTATTCTTTTCAGTGTGTATGTTCAGTTTATCAACACTTGACTTTACTTGTCTTCATGGTTGATCTTTCTAAAGTTATAAGATTTGTTTTGGTTTTAACTAGTTTGCAGTTTTAATTTCTAGATTACTGTATGTCAAATTTAATCATAATGCTGTCAGCTGGTTGGATGGCTTAACTCCATTTTTCTACTTCACTGATTTTTCCTTCATTCTGGCTTAAGTCATCATTCCCTGTAGGGGATTCGACAGACTAATTCTAGAAGTAACATCTGCCTAAGCCATTATTTCTGTGTCTGTTTCATTATGTGCCGCAAAAAGTTTTAAATTAATATTCAGATGATTTTTATTACTTATTTTTTGTGTTTATATTTTTGCTTCCTTCTCTAATTGTATTTGGAAAAAATAGAAATTATTTGCTAAATTTGCTAATAAATTTAAAATCCTCATCTGATACATTGGTATTAAGGAAAGTGATTTGGGGAGTTATTGACAAGAAATTTGTGTATTTTTCTATTAAATTGCACTTGCTTTTATATAATAAATATTAAGGGAAACATAATCATGCATTTTTTGTATTCAGTGTATATTTTAAATGGTATTATCCAGTGGTATTTACTACTGAATTATGAAGAATATTTTTCCAACAAAGAACAGCGGGTATTGTATTTTCTCTCTCATTAAATCATCATTAATTTTTGAAACTAATAAAAAGAAAATTCTTTTTTTTTTTTAACATCTTTATTGGAGTACACTTGCTTTACAATGGTGTGTTAGTTTCTACTTTATAACAAAGTGAATCAGTTATACATATACATATGTTCCCATATCTCTTCCCTCTTGCATCTCCCTCCCTCCCGTCCTCCCCACCCCACACCTCTAGGTGGTCACAAAGCACAGAGCTGATCTCCCTGTGCTATGCGGTTGCTTCCCACTAGCTATCTATTTTACGTTTGGTAGTGTATATATGTCCATCCCACTCTCTCTCTTTGTCACATCTTACCCTTCCCCCTCCCCAAATCCTCAAGTCCATTCTCTAGTAGGTCTGTGTCTTTATTCCCGTCTTGCCACTAGATTCTTCATGACCTTTTTTTTTTTTCCCTTAGATTCCATATATATATGTTAGCATACTGCATTTGTTTTTCTCTTTCTGACTTACTTCACTCTGTATGACAGACTCTAACTCCATCCACCTCACTACAAATAACTCCATTTCGTTTCTTTTTATGGC
Organism: Balaenoptera musculus; assembly: GCF_009873245.2. Taxonomy (NCBI): domain Eukaryota; kingdom Metazoa; phylum Chordata; class Mammalia; order Artiodactyla; family Balaenopteridae; genus Balaenoptera; species Balaenoptera musculus. The sequence goes on from NC_045796.1 coordinate 41,471,731, forward strand.
TGAGTAATATTCCATTGTATATATGTGACACATCTTTATCCATTCATCTGATGATGGACACTTAGGTTGCTTCCATGTCCTGGCTATTGTAAATAGAGCTGCAATGAACATTTTGGTACATGACTTTTTGAATTATGGTTTTCTCAGGGTATATGCCCAGTAGTAGGATTGCTGGGTCATATGGTAGTTCTATTTTTAGTTTTTTAAGGAACCTCCATACTGTTCTCCATAGTGGCTGTATCAATTTACATTCCCACCAACAGTGCAAGAGGGTTCCCTTTTCTCCACACCCTCTCCAGCATTTATTGTTTCTAGATTTTTTGATGATGGCCATTCTGACCAGTGTGAGATGATATCTCATTGTTGTTTTGATTTGCACTTCTCTAATAATTAATGATGTTGAGCATTCTTTCATGTGTTTGTTGGCAATCTGTATATCTTCTTTGGAGAAATGTCTATTTAGGTCTTCTGCCCATTTTTGGATTGGGTTATTTGTTTTTTTGTTATTGAGCTGCATAAGTTGCTTGTAAATCTTGGAGATTAATCCTTTGTCAGTTGCTTCATTTGCAAATATTTTCTCCCATTCTGAGGGTTGTCTTTTCGTCTTGTTTATGGTTTCCTTTGCTGTGCAAAAGCTTTCAAGTTTCATTAGGTCCCATTTGTTTATTTTTATTTCCATTTCTCTAGGAGCTGGGTCAGAAAGGATCTTGCTGTGATTTATGTCATAGAGTGTTCTGCCTATGTTTTCCCCTAAGAATTTGATAGTGTCTGGCCTTACATTTAGGTCTTTAATCCATTTTGAGTTTATTTTTGTGTATGGTGTTAGGGAGTGTTCTAATTTCATACTTTTACATGTACCTGTCCAGTTTTCCCAGCACCACTTATTGAAGAGGCTATCTTTTCTCCACTGTATATGCTTGCCTCCTTTATCAAAGATAAGGTGACCATATGTGCGTGGGTTTATCTCTGAGCTTTCTATCCTGTTCCATTGATTTACATTTCTATTTTTGTGCCAGTATCATATTGTCTTGATTACTGTAGCTTTGTAGAATGGTCTGAAATCAGGGAGCCTGATTCCTCTAGCTCTGTTTTTCTTTCTCAAGATTGTCTTGGTTCTTGGGGGTCGTTTGTGTTTCCATACAAATTGTGAAATTTTTTCTTCTAGTTCTGTGAAAAATGCCATTGGTAGTTTGATAGGTATTGCATTGAATCTGTAGATTGCTTTGGGTAGTATAATCATTTTCACAATGTTGATTCTTCCAATCCAAGAACATGGTATATCTCTCCATCTGTTGTACCTTTAATTTCTTTCATCAGTGTCTTATAATTTTCTGCATACAGGTCTTTTGTCTCCTTAGGTAGGTTTATTCCTAGATATTGTATTCTTTTTGTTGCAATGGTAAACGGGAGTGTTTTCTTAATTTCACTTTCAGATTTTTCGTCATTAGTGTATAGAAATGCAATGTCTTGTTCCTGATCTTAGTGGAAATGGTTTCAGTTCTTCACCATTTAGGACAATGTTGACTGTGGGTTTGTCATATATGGCCTTTATTATGTTGAGGAAAGTTCCCTCTATGCCTACTTTCTGCAGGGCTTTTATCATAAATGGGTGTTGAATTTTGTCAAAAGCTTTCTCTGCATCTATTGAGATGATCATATGGTTTTTCTCCTTCAATTTGTTAATATGGTGTATCACGTTGATTGATTTGCGTATATTGAAGAATCCTTGCATTCCTGGGATAAACCCTACTTGATCATAGTGTATGATCCTTTTAATGTGCTCTTGGATTCTGTTTGCTAGTATTTTGTTGAGGATTTTTGCATCTATGTTCATCAGTGATATTGGCCTGTAGTTTTCTTTTTTGTGACATCTTTGTCTGGTTTTGGTATCAGGGTGATGGTGGCCTCGTACAATGAGTTGGGGAGTGTTCCTCTCTCTGCAATATTTTGGAAGAGTTTGAGAAGGATAGGTGTTAGCTCTTCTCTAAATGTTTGATAGAATTCGCCTGTGAAGCCATCTGGTCCTGGGCTTTTGTTTGTTGGAAGATTTTTAATCACAGTTTCAATTTCAGTGCTTGTGATTGGTCTGTTCATATTTTCTATTTCTTCCTGGTTCAGTCTTGGGAGGTTGTACATTTCTAAGAATTTGTCCATTTCTTCCAGGTTGTCTATTTTATTGGCATAGAGGTGCTTGTAGTAATCTCTCATGATCCTTTGTGTTTCTGCAGTGTCAGTTGTTACTTCTCCTTTTTCGTTTCTAATTCTATTGATTTGAGTCTTCTCCCTTTTTTTCTTGATGAGTCTGGCTAATGGTTTATCAATTTTGTTTGTCTTCTCAGAGAACCAGCTTTTAGTTTTATTGATTTTTGCTATTGTTTCTTTCATTTCTTTTTCATTTATTTCTGATCTGATCTTTATGATTTCTTTCCTTCTGCTATCTTTGGGGTTTTTTTGTTCTTCTTTCTCTAATTGCTTTAGGTGCAAGGTTAGGTTGTTTATTCGAGATGTTTCCTGTTTCTTGAGGTAGGCTTGTATTGCTATAAACTTTCCTCTTAGAACTGCTTTTGCTGCATCCCATAGGTTTTGGGTCGTCGTGTCTCCATTGTTATTTGTTTCTAGGTATTTTTTGATTTCCCCTTTGATTTCTTCAGTGATCACTTCGTTATTAAGTAGTGTATTGTGTAGCCTCCATGTGTTTGTATTTTTTACAGATCTTTTCCTGTAATTGATATCTAGTCTCATAGCGTTGTGGTCAGAAAAGATACTTGATACTATTTCAATTTTCTTAAATTTACCAAGGCTTGATTTGTGACCCAAGATATGATCTATCCTGGAGAATGTTCCATGAACACTTGAGAAAAATGTGTATTCTGTTGTTTTTGGGTGGAATGTCCTATAAATATCAATTAAGTCCATCTTGTTCATTTAAAGCTTGTGTTTCCTTATTTATTTTCATTTTGGATGATCTGTCCATTGGTGAAAGTGGGGTGTTAAAGTCCCCTACTATGATTGTGTTACTGTCGATTCCCCCTTTTATGGCTGTTAGTGTTTGCCTTATGTATTGAGGTGCTCCTATGTTGGGTGCATAAATATTTACAATTGTTATACCTTCCTCTTGGATTGATCCCTTGATCATTATATAGTGTCCTTCTTTGTCTCTTGTAATAGTCTTTATTTTAAAGTGTATTTTTTCTGATATGAGAATTGCTACTCCAGCTTTCTTTTGATTTCCATTTGCATGGAATATCTTTTTCCATCCCATCACTTTCAGTCTGTATGCGTCCCTAGGTCTGAAGTGGGTCTCTTGTAGACAGCATATATACAGGTCTTGTTTTTGTATCCATTCAGCCAGTCTGTGTCTTTTGGTGGGAGCATTTAATCCATTTACATTTAAGGTAATTATCGATATGTATGTTCCTATTCCCATTTTCTTAAATGTTTTGGGTTTGTTATTGTAGGTGTTTTCCTTCTCTTGTGTTTCTTGCCTAGAGAAGTTCCTTTAGCATTTGTTGTAAAGCTGGTTGGTGGTGCTGAACTCTCTCAGCTTTTGCTTGTCTGTAAAGGTTTTAATTTCTCCATCACATCTGAATGAGATCCTTGCTGGGTAGAGTAATCTTGGTTGTAGGTTTTTCTCCTTCATCACTTTAAGTATATCCTGCCACCCCCTTCTGGCATGCAGTTTCTGCTGAAAGATCAGCTATTAACCTTATGGGGATTCCCTTGTGTGTTATTTGTTGTTTTTCCCTTGCTGCTTTTTATATGTTTTCTTTATATTTAATTTTTGATAGTTTGATTGATTAATATGTGTCTTGGTGTGTTTCTCCTTGGATTTATCCTGTATGGGACTCTCTGTGCTTCTAGGACTTGATCAACTATTTCCTTTCCCATATTAGGGACGTTTTCAACTATCATCTCTTCAAATATTTTCTCAGTCTCTTTTTTTTCTCTTCTTCTTCTGGAACCCCTATAATTCGAATGTTGGTGCGTTTAATGTTGTCCCAGAGGTCTCTGAGTCTGTCCTCAGTTCTTTTTATTCTTTTTTCTTTATTCTGCTCTGCACTAGTTATTTCCACTTTTTTATCTTCCAGGTCACTTATCCGTTCTTTGCCTCCTTTATTCTGCTATTGATCCCTTCTAGAGTAGAGTATTTTTAATTTCATTTATTGTGGTTTTCATCATTGCTTGGTTCCTCTTTAGTTCTTCTATGTCCTTGTTAAATGTTTCTTGCATTTTGTCTATTCTATTTCCAAGATTTGGGATCATCTTTACTATCATTATTCTGAATTCTTTTTCAGATAGACTGCCTATTTCCTCTTCATTTGTTAGGTCTGGTGTGTTTTTACCTTGCTCCTTCATCTGCTGTGTTTTTTTCTGTCTTCTCATTTTGCTTATCTTACTGTGTTTGGGGTCTCCTTTTCACAGGCTGCAGGTTCGTAGTTCCTGATGTTTTTGGTATCTGTCCCCAGTGGCTAAGTGTGGTTCAGTGGGTTGTGTAGGCTTCCTGGTGGAGGGGACTAGTGCCTGTGTTCTGGTGGATGAGGCTGGATCTTGTCTTTCTGGTGGGCACGTCCACGTCTGGTGGTGTGTTTTGGGGTGTCTTTGGCCTTATTATGATTTTAGGCAGCCTCTCTGCTAATGGATGGGGCTGTGTTCCTGTCTTGCTAGTTGTTTGGCATAGTGTGTCCAGCACTGTAGCTTGCTGGTCATTGAGTGAAGCTGGGTCTTGGTGTTGAGATGCAGATCTCTGAGAGATTTTCGCCGTTTGGTATTACGTGGAGCTGGGAGGTCTCTTGTGGACCAGTGTCCTGAAGTTGCCTCTCCCACCTCAGTGGCACAGCCCTGATGCCTGGCTGGAGCACCAAGAGCCTTTCATCCACATGGCTCAGAATAAAAGGGAGAAAAAATAGAAAGAAAGAAAGAGGATAAAATAAAATAAAATAAAGCTATTATAATATAAAAAATAAGAAAAAAAGTATTAAGAAAAAATTTATTAAGAAAAAAATTTTAATTTTTTAAAATAAAAAATAAAAAAATTATTTAGAAAAAATTTATTAAGAAAAATTTTTTTTAAATTTTTTAAAATAAAAAGTAAGAAAAAAATTATTAAGAAAAAATTTATTTAGAAAAAAATTTTTTTAAGAAAAAAACAAAACAGAACAAAAAACGGACGGACCAAACCCTAGGACAAATGGTGAAAGCAAAGCTATACAGACAAAAATCTCACACAGAAGCATACACATATACACTCACAAAAAGAGGAAAAGGGGAAAAAATATTATATCCTGCTTCCAAAGTCCACCTCCTCAATTTGGGATGATTTGTTGTCTATTCAGGCATTCAGCAGATGCAGGTACATCAAGTTGTTTGTGGAGCTTTAATCCTCTGCTTCTGAGGCTGCTGGGAGAAATTTCCCTTTCTCTTCTTTGTTCGTACAGCTCCCGGGGTTCAGCTTTGGATTTGGACACGCCTCTGCGTGTAGGTCGCCTGAGGGCGTCTGTTCTTCGCTCAGCCAGGACGGGGTTAAAGGAGCAGCTGATTTGGGGGCTCTGGCTCACTCAGGCGGGGGGAGGGAGGGGTACGGATGCAGGGTGAGCCTGCAGCGGCAGAGGCTGGTGGGATGTTGCACCAGCCTGAGGCGCGCCGTGCGTTCTCCCGGGTAAGTTGTCCCTGGGTCACGGGACCCTGGCAGTGGTGGGCTGCACAGGCTCCCGGGAGGGCAGGTATGGATAGTGACCTGTGCTTGCTCACAGGCTTCTTGGTGGCGGCAGCAGCAGCCTTAGCATTTCATGCCCGTCTCTGGGGTCCGCGCTGATAGCCGCGGCTTGCGCCCGTCTCTGGAGCTCGTTTAGGCGGCACTCTGAATCCCCTCTCCTCACGTACCAGGAAACAAAGAGGGAAGAAAAAGTCTCTTGCCTCTTCAGCAGCTCCAGACCTTTTCCTGAACTCCCTCCCGGCTAGCTGTGGTGCACTAGCCCCTTCAGGCTGTGTTCACGCCGCCAACCCCAGTCCTCTCCCTGAGATCCGACCGAAGCCCGAGCCTCAGCTCCCAGCCCCGCCCGCCCCGGCGGGTGAGCAGACAAGCCTCTCGGGCTGGTGAGTGCTGCTTGGCGCCAAGCCTCTGTGCGGGAATCTCTCCACTTTGCCCTCCGCACCCCTGTGGCTGCACTCTCCTCCGTGGCTCCGAAGCTTCCCCCCCCTGCCACCCACAGTCTCTGCCCACGAAGGGGCTTCCTAGTGCGTGGAAACCTTTCCTCCTTCACAGCTCCCTCCCACTGGTGCAGGTCCCGTCCCTATGCTTTTGTCTGTTTTTTCTTTTTTCTTTTGCCCTACCCAAGTACGTGGGGAGTTTCTTGCCTTTTGGGAGGTCTGACGTCTTCTGCCAGCATTCAGTGGGTGTTCTATAGGAGCAGTTCCACGTGTAGATGTATTTCTGTTGTATCTGTGGGGAGGAAGGTGATCTCCGCGTTTTACTCTTCCGCCATCTTGCCCCGAACCCCTAAAAAGAAAATTCTAATTTACAAGCTCTTTAGAATGAGTGTGTGTGTGTGTTGAAGCAGGTGTGCAAAATAGCTTTGGTAGCACCACTGTTTCTGTGTTCTGTGTTACCTTATTCTGAGCAGGTAAACTACTATACCTTGCTCAGAGGTGATCTGACTTAAAGTGGTGTCATTATTTATAACATGAGGCTTTGAACTTAAGGGAAGTTAGGACTGGCTTCCAACATCCATAAGAAAATATGATTCTGGTCCATCAGCAGACACTGGAAATTCCCATAGGGAGGGCAGATTAGAACTAAATTCTACTTGCTGTAGGCATGGAATCCAGGAAGAAATTCTCAATTTCTTATGCTTTCCACAGGTCACACAATAAGAATTGGTAGTGGGAGATCCCTAAATTGGGTCGGGGCAGTTCAGCATTGCACGAGGAAAGTAAAATATTATGCAGGAAATAGCATTCCTGATACTGATAGCCAAAGGGGGAAGAAAAAAAAGAATATGTGACTGTGTGTGTGTGTGTGTGTGTGTGTTGAATGTAATGAATTATATTCAACCACATTGAAGAAGCTGAAAGAAGGCTAAATTAAATTCTCAGTGCCCTGGCATGTGAAGTACAATCAGATGCTTGGTGTGTTTAGATGCTCAGTCAACTGTATGTTCCTACTTAGAGGAACATAGAGGGTTTTGACTTAGCAGTGGCAACAGAGGTGAGTCCAGCAGTCTAGCAGCCTGTGTCTGGTGGTGAAGGTGCCGGTGGTGGTGGCTTTATAACTACTCTGGTCCTGGGCAATGAGCTGATGTATACTAAGAGACCCAAGCTCTCTGGACTCCTGGCCATTCTCTTAGCCTTTTGTCGGTGAACTACCAAATGCTTTCCAATAAATCCCTTTCCACTTTGATAAAAAGAGTTGGTTTTAGTTGTTTTCCAATCAAACAACTATGACTAGTAATCCCATTACTTTGCTCCAAAGATGTGTAAATAACCTGAATGATCCCCTTCTTCCCTCTCATGGGCTGGCCTGGCAATCTTACTTCTATCCCTGTCTTTCTTCTTTAACTGCCTGTTCCACATGCTCTAATTATACAGTATATCTGTCTTGTTTTTAATTCTCTCTCTCTTAGCTGCAGGAACATAATGTTTCAGCCAGGTACACAGATATCCACAATAAAGACCAGATTTCTCAGATTTTATTATGACTAAGAGTGGTCATGTGTCTAAGGTGTGGCCAATAATATATGAGTAGAAGTGATGTGTACAAATTCTGGTCCTTTCCCATAATGGGGAAGTACTGCCCCTCACTTCAGCTCATCCCCCTTTCCCACCTGCCAAAATGCATGTACAGTAATGAGTCGTCTTGTGAGCTCAACATACTAGGCATAGTGAAGCCATAAGTTCAGCGAGCTTGGGCCTTGTTGACTTAATTCCCATACCTACTCCATTTTTGAAGTGATAGAATAATGTCCTTGAGTTAGAAGGACACATGATAAGTAGTACAGAACCTCACCAACATTTACTTAACCATCACTCACCTCTGGTAAAGACTTTTAACCCTCCTCTACCGGTTAATGCCATCTTCTTGGCATTAAAATACACTTTCTCATGTGTTTTTGTTTAGTGCTACCTTTTAGATAATAAGATTCTAAATGGAAGACATCTACAATTTGTAAGGTATCAAGCACAAGAGCTTGAAGAGTTATGACAAACATACATATGTGTCTGATATTATTTACTGCCACCCATTCCAATTACATATCTTGACATATCCCACATATTTCATTTTATAGGATAACTATGATAAAAGAAATCTAAATTTCTGTGCAAAGAAAACCTATTGGACCTATTGATTCGAATAGGTTCCTTGCCGGCTAAGAATCACTGAGATTGCCTTCTTAGGACCATTGAGCAGACCTTTCCCCAGATGACATGTGTTTTATACTGAGCTTTTGGCCAGATTGTTAATTAGAACCAACCCCAGACCGAAGAGATTTTTGAACTTAATTATAAGGATCAATCATCATTATGATAATCTGGTGCTGGTGATTTTTCAATATTATGTACACAATTTAAGTAGTTCTGGTTACACGCATATAGATGGAGGAGATGGTATACACAAATTCTTGTGTTCTACTGGAAAAGAAAAGTCACTTTTTAACAAGAGGCAGTCTCATTCAATTTGGGTAAGAAGATTTCCTGAATACTTAAGGATCATTATCTAATGAACATTTAAAAATGAAAAGCTCTGACAGTTTAAAAAAATCTACAGTTATTTTGGTGACAGTCTCTGAGGAAGTTTGAATGTGGCAGAGAGGTTTAATTTTTTAGGATAATGGTTAGCATGGATAATTCATAATAAGTTTAACAATTCAAGGCTCAAAGCTGTTAAATAATTGCAACTGGACTGCCAATTGGCTTTACTCAAATCTAAAAGGGACCTTTAATGTACTTAATATTTTGCTGAAACATAATTCAGTCTCAATGACTTTGAAAGGGACATTAATAGTTTTCTGAAAATATAACCTTGAAAATTAAATCCATTATATATTTCCAAGATTATGGATGAAACTACTCTGTCAAATAAGTCACTACATTAGCATAATGAGGTATGAGGGGAGATATAAGTGAGAAACAGCAAGTAAAAGGTACTTTGTACCACAATTTGCTTACATTTAACCAAAATGATCTTTAGAAGTAGAGCTGAAGGGTCAGGTTTATCATCACTTTTCCAGCCTTCAAGTAATATATTTCTATTTAGCAGAACAATTTACTGAAAATTGCTGTAGTAGGAATTATGCTTGGTCCAGCTCCCTGCCTGCAGTACACAGGGTTTGAGTGGAAGCAACCTCTGAGAACAGCTATTAACCAACCATCACTTCCCTGAAGCAAAACATCTGAAGTGTACATGACTATCACTTCCCTTCTAGAAAGCAAGCAAATCAAAAGGCAGACAAATCATTAAAAACTTTTTTCTGGAACATATATATGCCGAAGAAGAAAACAGCAAAATGTTAAAATGCTAAAGAAGTAGCATGGTGTATTCACATCTGTCACACTGAGGCTGGGAAATGTCAACTTGCCTGGTCATTCAGTTTTGGATGTGATTTTTAAGTGTTTGCCTAAAGAAGAGTATGTATGCAAAATCACATGAAAAGATATTGGACTGAAGGTAACAGATTGAAGTTTTCAGGTGTATTTCTTCATTTCCTGTATTCAAATAAGAATTTTTTCCCTAGCTGCCTAGATATCTTTTAACTTGAGAAATTGTCTTCAGCTCAAAGACAGCTGAGGGGAATAATGTACAGCACAGTGTCTGACCCACAGCAGGCATGAGTATTTGTTGAGTGACTATTGAATGTGTGAGTACTGATTAGCTTGAAAAGTAGGCCTTTATGTTTGCATATGGCATTGGTTAAACAAATGATTGACAGAGTCCTCTTGGGCAATGGTTTAAAATTCTTTTTAAGATTTCCTCATTCTATAAAAATGATGTTAGTTGTGTCTTTTCCTGTTTGGTAGCTCTGGTGTGCTATGGTTGTCAAAACATCAATTTCTTTGCTGTGTCAGTGACTTTTAAAAGAGGACAAAATTGAAACTGATTCATACACCATAATGGTGTTGATGATAGGGATAAAAGAGAACCAGTGAAGCTGTTCTCCTTGAGCTTACTGGCAGATTTTTTCAGTTAAGAGGTAATCACTATGGGAAACAATATTATCTAAGTCCATCAAGAGCTCATATAGTCAGGGGTGGCAGGACCCACATTGTTCATAGATACATTGCAACAATATGGGGTGGGAAGTTCACATTCTAATTTAATTTGTCCTGAAATTCAATATTGGTTTGGAAGAGGTGGATTAAAAGGGCTAAATGCAAACTTGAAAAATACAATACAGACTGGATGAGGATACATGTACCTCAGGATCTAATTGAGTATGTAATTCAAAGGAGTTGTCACTAGATGCCATTCTTTTCACTAGATAGTATACATCTCAGCAGTCTGAATGGCTTCAGGCAAATGAGATGTAATAAAATCAGAGTGATAATTCCATAAGCTATAAAAATGCAGCTACTTATATACTACAATAAACAATAATGATAAAATGAAATAATACAAAGAGTAAGATTTTAAAATTATATGACACTTAATATGCCTTCTATACTCTAAGTAGTGGCACTTAACTGTCATTACACTCCATTGTGGGTTTGATCAAATAATATTATAATAATTAGAGTTATTGAACTATGTAAATGGTTTTAACTTTTTAAAATTAGAGTACTTCTAAAGTGGTCCATATAATAAACCCTGCTTGTTCTCATGCACACTTCTATGAACTTTCTTTGATGGAAGAGGGAAGACATAGAAAACAAGAGACTGATATAACCTGTAGCCCTTTTTACTTATTTAACACCTTGTAATCTGGTGAATTCATAGGGCTACTTCATTCATGCATGCAAATATTTGGTATGTGTGTTGTAATAGAAAAAAAGTTTAAGGACTTCCTGATGCTTTACATTCCCATAGTCTCTAAGCTATTATGTTCAATCAAGAAGTAGACAGTACCCAGTTACGTTGGGAACTCACTGGCAGGTCAGGTTAAGGTTTATCGGCTTCTTTATCTGTGCTTCATTGTTCCTGAAATCACTCCCACTCCTTTTGAACGTTGCTTGCCTCTTTTAGGATGAGCCAGTTGTGAGCTGGAATCCAAATCATTATAGCACTCATTGCATTTTAATGACTATTTTGTTACCTACAATTAAACAAAACACAAATGTTATGAATTAACCTGTTACTTTCTAAAAAATTACTTGCTCCACTTTAGAGTGTTCTAGTGTTTTCAGTCAATTTTTAAACCAGCATAACGACTACAGGAGGTAAATACTATTACACTAGTTTTTGTTTGAAAAATCTGAGACTCATTTATCCAAGTTTGCAAACAACTAACAGAGTTGGTATTGAAATACATTTCTACATGGATTATGGAGGCCAAGCTCATTTCAATAACCACAGCATAAGAAATAAATTGTCCTTTGAAATTTTCTGATTACTTCTTTAAAACTATAAAAATCAAAAATATAAATCTTGAGCATATTCGGTTCATTAAGAGTAAGTAAAAATAGGCAGAAAGTTGTGGGGTTATCCATGGTGCCCTTATGTCCCTTCTTTTCTCACGTATCTGTAAGGTCTCCTGTGACCTCTTGCTTTATCTGCCAGTCCCAAAATATGTTATCCAGAATGGACGCTCATCTTTTTTTTTTTTCTCTGTTTTTTTTGGTCTAGTAGAAGGTGCCAGCTTTTAGACTGACTACAACTGACAACTATTAACAACCTAAAAGTGTTATTATTTTTTCCTTAAAATATATGTATTAAACTGAAAATTATTCAATCTTGCATTATAGAACAGTTCAAAATGAAAGACTGCTTTGCTAATTTATTTATTTTCACCTGCAATCAATTATTTTACCTAACAATTTAGAATTATGCTAAGAGAAGAAATAAAGTAGGTTCACACTCTACAAAAGATCTATGAACAGAGCTAAAATCATATATTTTCTAACTCCTTCACAGATATTAAGTTGATCCAGTATTATACCTGCAGAGGTTCTAAGAGGATATTACTTGCTAGAAATCTAGAAAAAATTCACAAAGAGATCAATAGAAACTCTTAAAAGAATGGTATGGTATTTTCTTTTATTGCACTAAAGATATAGGTTTAGTAAGGGTTTACTTCTTAGTGGCAGAGAAGAGGAGTAGTGAAAAAAGGCAATTTAAAAAGTCCTCAAAATACATCTGAGCAAATTTGGAACAAACTGTAGTTCACCTACTTGACACATTTTATGCTTAGAAATCTGGAAACCATTCTAGTAAATTGTAAAAAGTTGTACACTTACATTGTAAGAAATTTTTTGACTTTGCATAATTTGTCAAATTAATTCAATAAATTTTAAACTTTTTGTATATGGATATGTCCAAATATGAATTGTCCAGTTTTACTTTAATGATAGGCAATAAATCTAATCACCTAAATCTCTAAGGTTAAATTCTTTTATTTAAGTTCACTTAGAAGCATTTTTCTTTAGGTTTAATTTACAACTTATATTTTATTTTGTTTTTATTGCAAATTGAAAAAATCAAAACAAATATATTCAGAAAAGAAAAATTATTATGACATCCAGACTAATTGCCTTAAAGTTCTACTTCTGCTTTCAGTCGTGTTCAACTTTAAAATAAAACCAGCACTCACAAAAAAACTGAAGATCTCTTGCTTTTTAAATGTAGATCCTCATTAACAAGGAATGAAGGAATTATATGGGGAAATCATCTGATGTTTCCCTTGTCTTTTAAACAGGAATTTTTTAAACAAACACCATATATATTTAAAACTTTAAAAACAACTTGAGTTTGAAATTTTTTAATTAAAATTTTATTATGTCATTAAATAAATTATCTCTTTATTTGCTTATAACAGTATTATCAAGAAAATGGGGGAAGAACTAGCACAGATGTCTACTACTAGTAGACTGACGACAACATAATGAGCAGCTGTCACCTTTCCATTATGTAACAAAAGGATTGGTTGACTAAAATATACTTATGGAATTACATAATTTCATCTGTGAAAACAAGGAAGCAAAGAAATAGTTGCTTATCCAAACCTGTCTTATAAATTTATTTTCATTATATGATCCTGGAAAATCTGTGGTAGAAAATGTGCTACACTATGTCACAAAGCCCCATCAAACTATTTCAAATGGTTTCAAATGGTTTGACTAGTGTTAAGGTAGGAGAGAATTATAGATAAGACTTTGTAAACTAAAAGGTGATATACAAATAATAAAAATAGAAGTAATTATTATCAATAGAATATAGTTGAAATATGATAAAATCTTCCAAAAGAGCATTTTCTTGGTTTTCACTATATTTTCTTAATTTCATTAGCAAATAAATTTTATTTTGCAAAAACTTAAGTCACATTCAATTCTCAGTGTGTTTGGGTGTGTGATAAGATTAAATAAGTGCATTCTATCCTTTCTCTCCCACTGAATGCAATTATGAAACCTGGACAGGATGCATATAGTAGCTATGTGAGAACACTAAAAAGTAAATAGTAGCAGTCATGTTGGGGAAGAGTGGAGTTCAAAGTAACACCAGATCAGCAGCAAGTTCACCATTTTTTTTTTTTTTCCCTTGAGTAGTCTTCAGCCTGAACACACTGCAGTAGGAAACCCCAGATGTGGCAGTCGGGTGCAAAGAGAGTTCTTGGAGAAGCACTCTCATTTTGGTTCAGATGTGGGAAAAGGAGCTCTTAACACTTAAGAAGAGTGCGAAACCCACCTTCCCCTTAATTTAATTATTTTCTCCACTGTCTCATGCTCTAGCCCCCAAGCAATTTGCAGAGCATAGCAGCAGAGCTGGCAGTGGAAAGTCATAGGAGCCAAAACTCTGAGGAAGGGGAACTTTCCTCTTTGATCGGGGCCCCAAAACTGTGAGGACAAACCCATGTGGCTTTTTTTCTCACCCTGTCTTCTGATGGCTTGCTTCAGATGTGGTGCAGCTATAGAACTGTGTGACAGAGCTGGATAAATAAAGGTCCAGCTCTCTCTGAAGGAAAGTAAAAGGGATCCCCAGGGAAACAAAACACCAAGGAGAGCATTAAGGGGAAGGAGGTTGGGCGATAAATCCCATAATGTGGTCTATAAACTCCTGGATGGAACCCCAAGCTGCACATGTATGGATCTGATCCAAATCAGCAAACCTAAGATATAACAATTCTAAATATGAATGCATATGTTTGCTTCTAAATGTATAAAGCAAAAAACTGCCAGAACTGAGAGAAGAAATTTTCAATTACAGCTGGAGAAATCAACACTCCTCTCTCAGTTATGTATAGAACTCGTGGACAAAAAATAAGAAGGTTATAGAAGAAATGAGCAACATCATGAACCACCTGAATTAAGCTGACGTTTAAAGAATAAAAATACCCAACAACCACAAAATATGCATTCTTTTCAAGTGCACGAGACAGTCAGCAAGATAGACCATACCCAGCATCATAAAAGAAACCATAACAATTTTAAAAGAATAGAAATTAACATGTATGTCTCTGACCATAACAGAATTAAACTAGAAAACAATAACAGAAAAATAAGAAGAATATAGTCAATAATTTGGAAATTCATCAACACAATTCTAAATGCATAACCCCTGGGGTTAAAGAGAAAATCTCAAGCAAAATAAGGAAGTATTTTGATATCAGATTTTCTTTTTTAAAGAAGGCATTGGGTCTTTTTTTTTTTTTAATTTTATTTATTTTCGGCTGCGTTGGGTCTTCATTGCTGTGCGCAGGTTTTCTCTAGTTGTGGAGAGCGGGGGCTACTCTTCGTTCTGGTGCGCGGGCTTCTCATTGCAGTGGCTTCTCTTGTTACGGAGCACGGGCTCTAGGCATGTGGGCTTCAGTAGTTGTGGCACGTGGGCTCAGTAGTTGTGGCACGTGGGTGGCTTAATTGCTCCGCGGCATGTGGGATCTTCCTGCACCAGGGCTTGAACCCGTGTCCCCAGCATTGGCAGGCAGATTCTAAACCACTGTGCCACAGAGAAGCCCAGAAGTACTTTGAATTAAACAAAAATGAAAATGCAACATATCAAAATTTGTGGGATGCAACTAAAGCAATGCATAAAGGGAAATTTATAATAGTAATAATTTATAGTAGAAGAGAAGATTTCAAATCAATAATCTAAGCTTCTACTTAGAATAAAGAAGAAAAAGAACAAAATGAATCCAGATTAGTAGAAGAGAGGAAGTGATGAAGAGATCACTGAAATTGAAAACAGACTTACACTAGTGAAAAAACAATAAACCAAAATCTGCTTCTTTGAAAAGATCAATATAACTGATAAACTTTTAGCAAGATTAACAAAGAAAAACGAAAAGAGACAAATCACCAATGTCAGCAATGAAAGGGGTGTCACAATAGATTGTGAAGATATTTAAAGGATAACAAGGGAATATGTATAACTTTAAGGCATATACATTCGGCAACTCAGATCAAATGGACCTGTTCTTATCAAGAGAAATTCTATTGCTCTTACAGAAATGTAGTTTGTAAAATATTCCTAAAAAGAAATCACCAGCTCAGATGATTTCCCTGGCGAAATCAACTATTTGAGAAGACACCATTTCTACACAACATCATTATTCATTAGGGGAATGCTAATTAAGACCATGAGACATACTATGTATCTATTAGTGTAGATAAAGTAAAAAATACTAACCATACGAAATACCGGAGAGGATGCTGAGCAAGTCACTTTATTATCCATAACTGAAGAGAATGAAAAATGATACAGCCACAGGGCTTCCCTGGTGTTGCAGTGGTTGAGAATCTGCCTGCCAATGCAGGGGACACGGGTTCGGGCCCTGGTCTGGGAGGATCCCACAGGCCGCGGAGCAACTGGGCCCGTGAGCCACAATTACTGAGCCTGCGCGTCTGGAGCCTGTGCTCCGCAACAAGAGAGGCCGCGATAGTGAGAGGCCCGCGCACCGCGATGAAGAGTGGCTCCCACTTGCCGCAACTGGAGAAAGCCCTCGTACAGAAACGAAGACCCAACACAGCCATAAATAAATTAAAAAATTAAACAAACAAATGATACAGCCACAGAAAACAATATGGCAGTTGTTAAACGTACATTTACTATATGACTCAGCAACATCACTACTATTTAATCTAGAGAAATAAAAACTTATGATCACCAAAAAAAAATGTATACAAATGTTTATAGCAGCTGTATGCATAATTACACCAAACTCAGCAACTAAAAACAACAAAAACTCAACTATTGATACAGACAACAACTTGAATGAATATAAAGCATGCTGAATGGAAGAAGTCAGTCTCAAATGTTTACATGATATATGAATATAATTTGATTTGATTTATGACACTGGTGAATAGATAAAACTACTGTGATGGAGAATCTATCAGTAGGATAAGTGTGTATGTGTGTGTGACCATAAATGGATAATACAAACTAGTTTTTTGGAGTTATAGAGCCATTTGGTGTCCTGATTTTGGGGTTGTACCAAAAAAAGAGTGAATTTTACTGTATGAATACTAAATATATAAAATTAAAAGAAAACCAGTGCCTGCAAGGAACTGCGTACTGGAAACAGATTCTTGAAGAGAAAAATTTTAGAGCTACTCTAGATATATCAGGACTTAAGATACAAAGGAGGTTAATTTTCTGTTGTTTCACATAGGCAGACACATATGAGATCATTGTTGAAATTACTGCAGGTAAATCTCAAATTGATATTTGAAGAGTAATACCAATATTTAATCAATCCTAGAAAAAGAGGATTCTATATTGTTGTCTTTCTTAGTCTTTCTTCCTCATATCCTGACTTATAAGCCTGAAGCTGAGTTACAGATACATTATCAGTAGTTTTCACAATTTGATTCTACCTCTTTTATAGCCTGGGACTACTCCTTACCAAGGTCATGGAGCATATTCATATGATCTTTTTTCAAAGGGATGCATGAATAAGCATCATTTAAAGAGTTGGTTGGGACATATAAGAATGGCAAAATGTGAGGTTTCTTCCTATGATAGAGTTTATTTTATTTTATATTATATTAATTACTCAATTGTATTAATGTGAAACTTTAAGTCTTGATCCTGATCTTAATTTTAATTATTTTGAGAACAGGAATTATGTAAACATTTCTGTTCTAACAACACAATTATATGCCCTGTAGACACTAATAAACTTATTGAAAGTAAATAAAGGTAAGATGCCCTTTCTGAAGTATCGGAGGGGAATTCAATGTGTTTCTTATGCTGAGATCAATATAATGTGGGGATTTCCAGCACAGGGATCTGTGCAGTTGTTTCCTGTTTTCATTGCTGTAACACTTAAGGATAAAAAATAAAATAACAGTTGAATTGCTCATTTTTATGACTATCATAGTAAGGAATTATGAAGTGAATAAAAGTTCCAGTCTGGTTCTTTGATATGAAGCCAACTTGTGTTATTCCAAGATCTCTAAGAAGTAAGAATATATAATTAATGTGCCAGGGGGCTAAAATCAAGATGGCAGTCTCTGTTTATAATTATCAGAGGACATCTTAGTATCAGTAATGTGAAAAGGAAATAAAATAATGTAATTATTAACATAATAATTTCATTTAAATAGCGAGAATAGCTTAAATGTTTAATGTCTTTTTCCATAAAACTATTTTTTTTCTTCAACCTATTCTCATCTTGGCAGACCTCTGTTTCCAGACTTCTATTCCAAAAGTGTCAAGGGTTCTGATAAAAAGTATGTGTGTTGAAATACTGGGTTCAGTTTCAAAGAAGACCAAAATATATGGGTACTGGTTTTGCTTCATTTTCCCACAGATCATCTTCTATTCTTTTCTGCCCTCTTTTGAGGTCAGAAATTCTAATTTTTAATGCTATCTTTCAGTCTTGCTTCCCATATGGCCTAGTCAATGGGAGGTACCATTAGGAGATCATAGGGAGAAAGGGAAGAATATTTGGTCCTTACTTCCCCGCCTTTCCCACCTGTTCACTGGCCACGGTTCGGCAGAGGTTGTGTTCTTTACTTGCAGCCAGAGCTCCTATGGCTATAGCTTTTGCCTAGTTCTAGTTATATTATTTTGTGTCCTTATCCGTATAAAGCTAGAGATGATCACGGTTCCCCGCTCTTCTTTGTCACTGTTCTTCACAGTATCTTATTGATTCTTCTATTCTTGGCCACACCATGGTAAATAGTTCTTTCTTTGTATCCACTTCAATTAACACTTCAAGAGTGCTTTTTTTAATGCCTGAATCTAGACTGGAACAGAGTGTCATCTCTACCCTGTTTAATGATTTCTTCTTTCATACTTCAAAACTACATTACTGTAAATGAAATGTTTTTTACTTTGAATTATATATATAGGTATATAGCACATACCTATGCTATTATTTGGTGTTTTGAATCTATTTGATGGGTAAATTATTGCAACAAAACTTGAAATGAGGGTATTTCTAAGCAGCAATAAGTGGCTTTATGTGAATTGTCAGCATTTTCTTTTACACTGGGATAGATCTGACCTTTCCTCAAACTTTTCTCTAATGGATGACATTATGAAGAAAGGCATCTTCAACCTCAAAAGGGCACTGTTTGGTCTGGTCTTCATTCAAAGAATAGAGTCCAAGATGAAAGTAAACCTGGCACTTTTACCTGAGTCAGTTGGGGGGAAGATGTCATTTAATCTATTGGATAATAATGAGAAGTCCTGGAGTCATTTCCTAGAATTAATGAGAAAAAGGCATGCGGGCACAAGAAGTTCCTCTCTATTTTATATTGCTTAATTGGTATACATGTTTATCTGGGGGACTTTAAAAAGAAACTTGGCAATAGATATATGACCACATCAAAAGAATGGAGTCTAGATTGCTTACTCTTCTATGAGCGTTAAAGCTGGCAAAAGTACTAGGTTTATTTTAATGCAATTAGTTGGAGCCCAACAAAGAACATAAACCTTCCTTTATATCTTTCTAGTTTTGTGTGTTCTCCTGCTAATAAGCCTCAAAGATTACCACTACCCTCAGGGTAATAACAAAAATGTTTAATTCTGCATGAAGCACACAATAATATTTTTGAGAGTGTGACCTTAATGTGATTTTTTCAATGTGTTTTCTTATCTAAGTGGCATCCATTTACTAGGGAAAATATATAACATATCATTGATGCTCAGCTGGTCAGTAAAAATCAGGTGTAAAGTTGCAGAGAAATACATAATATAATATAATATATAATATAATAATATAAATTTATATTCTTATACATGTACAAATATTCAAGGTGGGTGGTTAAAATTATTCTCTTAGCATAAGTATAATTATTTAATTATAAGCATATTCAGGTATATTCTTAAAAATAAGGCAAGGGGCTTCCCTGGTGGTGCAGTGGTTGAGAGTCTGCCTGCCAATGCAGGGGACATGGGTTCGGGCCCTGGTCTGGGAGGATCCCACATGCCGCGGAGCGGCTGGGCCCGTGACCCACAACTACTGAGCCTGCGCGTCTGGAGCCTGTGCTCCGCGAAAAGAGAGGCCGCGATAGTGAAAGGCCCGCGCACCGCAATGAGGGGTGGACCCCGCTTGCCGCGACTAGAGAAGGCCCTCCCACAGAAGCGAAGACCCAACACAGCCAAAAATAAATAAATATTAAAAAAAAAAATCACAACCCTAAGAGGTACAGAAAATTAAAAAAAAAAAAAATAAGGCAAGAAGTTAAATAGTTATCAACAAATTCTCTTTATTGGCCCAAGTTTCTCTGCTATTTATTTAACCAAGCTAATTAAACTCATAAATACGAGACTGCAATGGTAATACTACTGGTTGAGTTCTGTGCTGGTGTGATTAAAAGGTTCTGTCAGAGACTAACCTTCACATATTAAGCTGAGGACAGCCTTTCAAAGAAATGATAGCGATAAGGCTTTGAGAGAGAGAGACAACACTAGAATAAAAGTTCAACATGCCCCAGAGGATTTTGCAGTGCATGATGACTGGAGGCCTAAAAGCTAATAAAAGATAAACTTTCTACAAAAGTGCTGTCAAAAAGAAAAAAGGCAACTAGGAAATAGCCCCAAGAAGAAAACTTGGGCAAGCTCTTTTTACAGCAATACAGAAAAAAAGATTAGAATGAAGATACATTCAACTATCATACAATTTTCTGCCTTTTTAAATGCATTTCCTAGAACTGACCTTTATAAAGTTTATTTCTAGTTTCTGGCAAATATGGAAGAATGAAAGATCACTGATAGAGCTATCTTAATCCTTCAGTCTTTTGTGAAGGAGGGAATAATGAGGAAAGTTTTTCTATATCATATTTGGAAAACAAGTTTTTATGAAGCCATAGAGAACAGGAAGAGGGTTGATTTTTCTCTCTTTCAGTACCTCTGGGACCAGTCAGGCCTGAGACTAGGAAGGAATGGGCTGCTGGCCTGTCTCCTTTATGTACACCTGATAGAAAATCAACTTCTAGCTCAGTGTGCAGGAGACGTGAATGGGCTGGAGAACATTTCTCTGATTGCGAGTCTTGGACACATGAGTTCCACTGGAGAAGGATGTGTACTGTGCTGTTAGAACGGAGGAACAGGCAGGACCTCAGGAAAAGCTGTATTTGAGTTGAGTGAGGAAGGCTGGCCTGCCACTCTCAGATTAGTGAGAACGAATATTGAGAAATGGTGGGGAGTCAGGACAGCTTCATGGGTGTGTGTTCTGTGCAGTCACAGGAAGTCCCATGCTTAGAGGATCCCATGCTTGGTTTCATGTTCTGCTCTCGCTGTCTTGAAATTCTTAAAAGTTTTTAAACAAAAGGCTCTGTGTTTTTATTCTACACTTGGCTCTGCAAATTGTGAGGCTGTCCTGTGAGGCAGGGGTTATAAGCTTTTGGTAGTTTATCATATCCTAAGCATCTGTAACAGTTTAAGAGGCCGTTCCTTCCTCCTCTCAGATACAAGCTGCTCTGAACCCCAGAAAATTTGGAGAATGTGGCCCCAAACACCTACTTATGTCTCTTCCTCCATACTTCACTCAAAGCTCCAGCTTCTACTTAGTTCTGCATTGGTCAGGGATACATCAGAAATTATAATCTTTAGGCACTTCCAACTAAACTGTAGGACCTATGCCATTTGCCTTTATCACATTGCAGTGGGCAGGTGATGAGAATCTGATAAATCACAACATCTTCAGTAGAAAGTCATTCCTTTTAAAGCTAAATGAGAGAAGAGGCAGTCAATAAGAAATTATTGATCCCCATGGGCTGTTCAGTAGTGTAGTAAGTGCTATGTCTACTTGTTTATTCTCCCTTTTACTATGGCCCTTTTCCCATGAAGTTTTTATAGTTCCATAAAGATCCCAATAGGCAATGAGGCCATATAGCACATTAGGTAAGAGGATGAACTCTAAGCTAGATGACTTGAGTACAATTCCTCAAGCCAGCACTTCCTGTGTAACTTTGAGGAAATACTCAGAGTCTCTATGCCTCGGTTTCTGCAGATATCAAAGATAATGAATGCATTAATAAATTAACTGCATTAAAAAATGTGGTTAAGTTTTACCTGCTCTTATTATTCTCCCTAACGGCAATTCTCCCTGCTCTTATTACTCTGCCTAGGAGCTCTGCATGCTCTTGATGCCCAAGAACATGTGAAAATATGCCTACCCATAAAAAAAAATCGACCTCTGATGATGAGAATTAGAATTAGGAAGCATCACAATTCTTAGCAGCTTATTACAATATTAAGGACAACCATGTATCTTGAACTTATTAGTAGCTTCAGGCCCAGAAATTGAAGAGTTATAGCTTGACTGTAAAGTTAATTCATAGGACTCTGTAAGAGAAAAAAAAATGTCTCTTTCACCACTCTGTGGCCTATAATTAATTGTAATTACCAGTTTGCACAGGATTGTATTGGTAGGAGGGTCAAAGATTACAAAGAACTTTCCCATTGCTCAGTGGCTAATGCGACACAGCTGCAAGGGAAATAAAACAGTATAATTAAACTTTAGTCTTTTTTGTTCCTTTCTTTAAGCAACATAGTTAGAATTTTCATGTCATCAAAGAACTAAAGAAGAAATCTTCATATGCTATAGGGAGAAAGGGTCCTCTGTATGATGAAATCTTATTGATCTTGGATGCTGACTAGTTTCTACCATCGTTTTATCGATTAAAATCTGACCTCAGCTAATAGTTCCTTGATTGGGAGATGTTCTTTAAATACATTCATATTAAAGAGACTACGAAAAAGGTAAAGAAGGAAAGGAAAATCTTAATATTTTAGCATATCCTCCCTTTCCTTCACTGTTCATTATGCAAATTGCATCTAGCTTCCACATTCTTATGATTTACAGAATGAAGGGCAAAGCCCTTATATATGTGTTATTCAGTTTCTAAGCATTGTCTTCTTATTTTTCTTAGCTCCTCTCACATCATGAAAACATTTTTTTCAGAAAATAATATATTTCCTCACATTCATTGTTAATTAAAACACCTATAATCAAACAAGCAAATTCTATAACTCACCAGTGATCTTTTCATGTATATCTTACCCTCACACTCAAACATGAGATTACAGAAAAAAATCAGTTAATATCTAAACTGTGTTATGTCCTACAGAGTTGGCTAGTTGAGAACAAATATTCTCTGTTATAAATTACAGGTTTTATTGAATGTTCATTTTATAACTCTTTTTTTCTGATTTTAACAGTAAAATATATCCATTGCAGTAAATCAGTTGTCTGCCTCAAAAAAGAAAAGGGTAAGAAAAATCATTTATAATGTGTTTACCCAGAGAAAACCATTTTTATTGTTGAATATATTTCCTTACTTACACACATATATTGGGAAAAAATTAATAATACTAATTATGATGTATCACATGAAAATGTATAGAAAAGAAATATCTAATATTTGTCTATGAAGCTATGCAAGCAAGAATACAGGTTATATAATTTTTCATTCTTGGAGTAGAACATCATGAATTGTTAACTCAGTCTCAATAGAGCCTCAATAGGTATAAATATCTTCACTTTACAGTTCTAGCAGTTACAGGCAGGCTGATCCTCTGAAGAACAAGACAACACTTTGGTGAAATTTAAGTGGCTTTTGTGACATTTTTTATCTGCTATTTTAGCCTATTCTCTTTCTTTTTGATTCAGCCCTAATCTCCATTCCTTAGGAACACATGGGTTTTATTCTTGCTTTCTTAAAGTCCCAATAAGGTCATCACTGGTTTTCCATCATCACTGGTTTTCCATCAACTTGCTTTTTTAATACTGTGCAAATTTTCCTCTACGTTTTCTAAATCAAAATTTATGTGATCGTTTTCTCAGTCAGTTGTCCATTGGTACATAATCACATTAGCAAATATGCATCTCTTAAGAGAATTAACAAGGTGCTTGGTCAAATGACATGGGGGTTTCAGAAGTGAAATAGTCACAGTCCTCTCTCAATAAGCACAGATAACCACTATAGAAGAAAGATGTGATCAGAATACTAAACAGGGACAAATACACTTCTATGAGAATTCATGCCAGAGATTAACTTTGATTTGGTGAATAATGATGGGAGGAAGTTTCCATGAAAGATGTACCATTTCAGTGAGTTGCATTTGGAAGAAGTCAAACGAGGTACTGCATCTCTCCCTGGGCTTCAGATTATTTTTAAAAAATAAAGGAGTTAGACTACTTTTAATATCTAATAACTCTATCAGTACCAATTAGTGCAAAATATCAAGACATTCTTTGGTGACTATACGGATGAACAAATCAAGTAACAGATCTTCTCAGTCACTTCATTGTCTATGGGGACTCTAATACCCACTTGACTCTGTGTGTCACCTTGATAACACTTTCCTCTGTGTCTCCACGGGTCCTGAAGACCTGCCTCTATGCTTTCTGAATTCACTGTCAGTCATAAATAATCCACCCACTCCCCCATATGTGCCACCGTATCTCTGAAAGCTCCCCTCAGCTTCTTCCAGTTATTCTTCCCTGTGGACACTGCTTTCCCTGGAGCCTTCTCAAAAAGAGGTAGTTTTCTTCTCATACTCTGCATCCTTTGGCCAGGAGGCAGGTGAAGGTTCTTCCTGATTTTCATTGTTGCTCCCTCCCAGTCGTTCTTCTCTTTTCCATAAAACTCCCGGCTGCTAATCTCATGTAATCCGACTGTGCTGGCACTGCTCTGCCTTGTTGCATTGAGCTCCCAAGTCTCTCATTCCTTTGGCTCCTGGTCACTGCCATTCTCTTCATTCATCTTGCTATCGTAATTCTTAGTGATTAATACCCATGGGGCAATAGCTCCAGTACTCCAGGCCTGCACTCCCTCAACCTCCTCTCTTCAATGAGCATGTTCTCCACCCTCATGCAACTACTTATTCCATGGTCATCCCTTAAATGTTGTCATTTCCTGTAGTAGCAAACCCTTCATAATTTCAGTTTCCCAGCTTCCAACTCCTCTATCACTTCCAAACTTTATCTCTCATGCTCTCTTATACTCCCATGCCAGCAACCCTTCTTCACTAGGCCCTACCTGTCATTGTTCCCATCACTATCTTCATCTCCCTCCTGTCTTTAATTCCTCCTTACTCTGTTATGCCAGCTTAAATTCCATGGTCAGTCATTGTAATCACACCCTTCTCTGTCTTGTTTCCTTGTGCTGCTCTCAATTCCTCGTACTTGCTTGGCAAAACAAAAATGGTATTGAAATAAAACTCTCCTCCTATTCCATACCTAAATTTAGCAGCTCATTCTGGGGGGAAGAAAACACAGCCATATTGCCTGATCTCACTCTAAATACGTGACTATTCATCTCAAGTGGACCTTTAATACGACTCAGCATTAGACTACATTTCCCTGGTTGGTTCATTATCCTTCTCCCAAGATTGCATATACACCCTACTCACTCTTCAAATGTCAAATGTTGCCCCTGTATATAAATATGATTGCCCTTAAGTTAAGAAAATATAGAAGAGAATTTCCTCATGCTGTAGGGACTACCAAAACTACCTCTCTTCCTAAATCTTATGTTGTAAACTTTGCTTTCTCTCATTAATATGAATTAAATGAATTAATTTATTAATATGAATTAAATGTTTGTGGTCCTAGCTGTAGCCAAGTACTTCACTTATTTACAAGATCCCATTTCTTCTCTCCTTTCAAGACATAGCTCCTTTAATTCTACCCTCTCTTTTCCATATCATAAATTTTTACCTCTGTGATGAGTCATCCTAATTTAGCATACAAACATATTTCTCCCATCTTTAAAACAAACAAACAAAATAACCCAAAACACCTCTCCTCATTCCAAAGCTCCTCATATTTCACTTCTTTCTTTTACAGCAAAACTCCTAAAAAATTTGCCTGGACTTGCCCTCTTTAGATTCAGTCCTGAAATTGTGTTTTCCACCTACTAAAATCAGGATTTAGACTCCACTATTCCATCAAAACCGTTTAATAAGGATACTTATGTCCATGTTGCTAAATCTTGCAGTTGTTAATCATTCCTCATCTTGTTGGTCTTTAAGCGGCTTTTGCCTTAAATCAATGCTTTTTTCTTCTTCATCTACACACTCACTCTCTTGGTGATCTCATCCAGTCTAAGGCTTTAAATATAATTTATGTAGTCACATCTCCCAAATTCACATATCTAGCCTGGATTTCTATGCTGAATTACAGATTAGCATTTTAACTTCTTATTCTACTTTCATCTGAAGGTCTATTAGAAATCTCACATGTAACACATTCAAAACTAACTTTCAGATATCTTCCTTCATGCCTGTTCTATTTACTATCTTCTCATCTTAATGGAAACTCTGTCCTTCCCATTGTAAGCCCCAAATTCTTCTCTTTCATGCTTCTCTTTATTCACAAGTCATATCTGAGATGAGTAAAAACTTACTGGTTTTAGATTCAACATCTATGCAGAATCTGATCAGCTTTCAACAACTCTGTCATCCATGTCACTATTCTCTCTCACTTGGATCACTGCAATAGACAAGTTCTCTGACATCTGCCCTTGCCCTTGTAGATTAACAGCCAGGGCAGTGGCCAGGATGACCTTGCTGGAACTTGAAACAGATTACATCATTCTGCTCAAAACCCTCCAAGGCCTTCTATCTCATTTGAAGTGAAAGCAAATTCTTTACAGTGTCCTCCAAGGTTCTACATTACCTGTCCATCATCTCTCTGACCTCATCTCCTAGCAGTCTCCCTTATGCTCATTCCATCTCAAATCATAAACACAGAAGGCTGGTGCTTGCCTCAGAGTCTTTCCGGTTTGTACTAATTCTTCCTGGCATGTTCTTCTCCCAAGTAAACATATGGCCCACTCTCTCACAATCTCAAATTTTTACTCAAATGCCATTTACTCCAACATGTTTCCTTTATCAGTATAATTAAAATTGCAATCTTTCACTTTCCTTTCGCCTTCCTGGAATTATTTTCCCTGATAGTAATTCATATCACTTAACACGCTACAGTAAATAGAAATTATTTGAATATTTTTCATATATATAAAAGAAGAAAAAGTATATTTTAGAATGTAAATTATAATCTCAGAACTACGTCTGACTTGAATCTAGAACTAATACATATAGAAAGATGGCTGGACATGGAAGGTGGTTGAATATAAACTGGCAAAAGGGAGTTAAACTTGGATTAAGGGAAGCTAAAAGGATTTGAATTCATTTAGTAGTCACCGAGGCACAATTATATTTTAGAGGACAGAGATAAAGAAGGAAACCTTCACTAACATGCTTCTTTAGGAATATGAACACTTATCTTCACTAATATATCAATAGCTACAAAGTGATGTAGTACGTCATCCTTCCGGAAGTGATTTACAGAAAATATTGGAAATGGACTAGTGGCGATATTTGAGCTATTTTTATTAGCTAGTGTGAGAGAGACAGTTTGAGAAAGAGGCTTTTTGACATCCTTCAAGTCATACCCCAGTTGAAGAAAATGACAGAATAATTTAATTCTGATGGTGGCAGAGACAGGGAACAGGGTATTCACTTCAGAGTGTAGAACAGCCCTGCAGAATCACCTACAGTTCATCTTTGCACTTTGTTCCTTACACATGAGTTACTTCACATGTTGGGTTGATCAGGCTCTACTGCTCAGAGGAAGGGAAAGCACATCACAGATTTTGTTAAGTATAGTGCCGTGTTTAGTACCACCCATTTTAGATGTGGTTTGTTCTGTAGATGTTAGCAGAACTAGTTTGCATAACTTACCTGTATATTTCTTCATGTTCATACAGAACAGAAACTTGTTCTTTCTTACCACCCTGCCTGTGTTATTCTGACGAATTGCAGCCATGACTTCTGCAAAGGGTAAACATCTCTGAGTAGTTGATATATATATATTCACCTATGTTTCACTAAAGTGAAATTGAGGGAATGGAATAGGTGGTGAGGGGACTGGGTCTCCCACAGTTAGCATCATGCCCTGGGACCTGGAGTCCATGTTACTCATATAGCAGGTCTTAACAAAAATCATAATGCAATTAATCATAGAATATTGAAACTGAAGGAATTTTACAGGTCATCTTCTCTAGCATTTCATTTGAGTTCCAGAGATGTGGAATGACGTTCGAGGTCAATGATGATTCAGGTTCTTAAAAGGCATAACACAAAAACAATGATTTATTTTCATTTAGACCTCATTTTTTCTGACCCTAACAGATCTGCCCTTGAGATCCATAAAGCTTTTTCTGGAAAGACTTGATATAATTTTGTAGTATCAGAATATATAGTGGGTATAAAAAAGATGGAATATTCATATTTAAGGGACTGGTTTATTGTATTAGTCTGCTATTGGAATAGCAAACCATCCCAAATCTTAGTGGCTTGCCCCAGCAACCATTTATTTTTATTATCAGTGCATCTATGAGTCAATTGGGGCAAATCTACTTCAGCAGGGGGCCCAGCTAGGCTTTTTGGGAGATATACTCATCTGTTCCATATATTTCCTCATTCTTTTTAGACCAGAAAGTATGAGGTGAAACTGAGTAGGACCCTGTGGGGTCCACCGGGACAAAAAGGCTTTCCATGTCCCCCATTTCTTATTTGTAGGAAAAAGGTTTCAGCCACCTAGACCTTCCCTGAGTTCCAAAGGGCAGATTAGAACAGTTACTGATTAGAGGAGTGAGGGAATGCAGAAACAAAGGAAAGGCTGCCAAGAAACAATAGTGCAGGGATGGGGCAGGGTCCTGGTTCCTCCTCAGGATGTGCATAGCAATCTGATATGCATCTGAGTCTCTGAGTTCTTCTACAGGCACTAAGGCCCCACCCAGGTGGAGGATTGTAACTTCAGGCTGAGCACAAGCATGTGGACCCCAGACTAGCTGGAACCAGAAGGGTGATGACTGAGATTCCTGGAACACCACCCTGTTACCTTACCACCAGCCAATCAGAGGAAGGTCACACACCCTGCAGACCTCCCCTCAAATTTTGCCTATAAAAACTCTTGCCCCCAAAACATCGGGGAGTTCAGGCTTTTGAGCACAAGCCACTCATTCTCATTCTCCTTCCTTGGTGCTTGCAATAAACCTTTCTCTTCTTCAAACTTTGATGTTTCAGTTTGTTTGGCCTCACTGTGCATGAGGCATGTGAATTTGGGTCAGACAACAGAAGTACACAGTCTTCCCGTGGCCATTCTTATTTCATTCTTATTTTTTTCTCTTTCCCCTATTATACAATTTAAGTTAATCTTATAGCTAAAATAAATGGATCTATAATGTAATTTTAGAAAACGCATGCCTATCATGTTGTCTACTGGAGACTAGTGATTGGGTGTAAATTTTTGGAAATCTATAAAAGTTTTCACATCATGTTGAAAGGATAGTTTAATTTTCTACTACATGTGTCTTTTGTTCAATATTTAACAAGGAATGGTGCCTATTCTCTAAGCCTCATATCTTCCAATTTGATTACTTCATTCATCTTTTTTTTTTTTCCTGAAGAAATTTACCGCTGGCTTTGTCTATCCTCACTCCTCATCTAGTCTTCTCAGAAAGTCTTTTACTAAATAGGTTAGTACATAGAATTAATGAGGCCATAATTGTTTTAAACCTTCACATTGAAGAGCAAAAAAATCTATTCCACAGCTGCAGTTTGCATACCAAGACCCAATTTTTTGTGCTAATCACCCACACTTTTGCTTGTAAATCATGAATGGCTTAATTTTAACACAAACTCATCAAAACAATTGAAAAAGCATACATTTCACTGAAAATAGATTAAAACTGTCACCTATAGAACCAATTGACAGTGTATTTATTATTCCTATGATCATCCCTTGCAAGTTGTAATGGAAATTTACCTCACTCTAAATGAAGGAGTAATTTTCCATATGAACCATGTAGCATAATAAAAAGGGTTTTGTGGCTGATACTGTCAATGTTCTGCGCATATACACTTGAATCCTTAGAAAATTTTTATGCACAATGCACAATAGAGCTTCTATTTTAAAAACCAACATCAGGAGGGGTCTGGGCAAGATGGCGGACGAGTAAGACGCGGAGATCACCTTCCTTCCCACAGATACAGTAGAAATACATCTACACGTGGAACTGCTCCTACAGAACACCCACTGAACACTGGCAGAAGACGTCACACCTCCCCCAAAAGGCAAGAAAATCCCCACGTACTTGGCTGTGTGGATGAAAGTCTCTTGGTGCTCCAGCCAGGCATCAGGGCTGTGCCTCTGAGGTGGGAGAGCCAACTTCAGGACACTGGTCCACAAGAGACCCCCCAGCTCCACGTAATACCAAACAGCGAAAATCTCTCAGAGATCTCCATCTCAACATCAAGACCCAGCTTCATTCAACGACCAGCAAGCTACAGTGCTGGACACACTATGCCAAACAACTAGCAAGACAGGAACACAGCCCCATCCATTAGCAGAGAGGCTGCCTAAAATCATAAGAAGGCCACAGACACCCCAAAACACACCACCAGACGTGGACGTGCCCACCAGAAAGACAAGATCCAACCTCATCCACCAGAACATAGGCACTAGGCCCCTTCACCAGGAAGCCTACACAACCCACTGAACGAACCTTAGCCACTGGGGACAGATACCAAAAACAACGGGATCTACGAACCTGCAGGCTGTGAAAAGGAGACCCCAAACACAGTAAGATAAGCAAAATGAGACGACAAAAAAACACACAGCAGGTGAAGGAGCAAGGTCAAAACACACCAGACCTAACAAATGAAGAGGAAATAGGCAGTCTACCTGAAAAAGAATTCAGAATAATGATAGTAAAGATGATCCAAAATCTTGGAAATAGAATAGACAAAATGCAAGAAACATTTAACAAGGACGTAGAAGAACTAAAGAGGAACCAAGCAATGATGAAAAACATAATAAATGAAATTAAAAATACTCTAGACGGGATCAATAGCAGAATAACTGAGGCAGAAGAACGGAAAAGTGACCTGGAAGATAAAATAGTGGAAATAACTACTGCAGAGCAGAATAAAGAAAAAAGAATGAAAAGAACTGAGGACAGTCTCAGAGACCTCTGGGACAACATTAAACACACCAACATTCGAATTATAGGGGTCTCAGAAGAAGAAGAGAAAAAGAAAGGGACTGAGAAAATATTTGAAGAGATTATAGTTGAAAACTTCCCTAATATGAGAAAGGAAATAGTTAATCAAGTCCTGGAAGCACAGAGAGTCCCATACAGGAAAAATCCAAGGAGAAACACACCAAGACACATATTAATCAAACTATCAAAAATTAAATATAAAGAAAACATATTAAAAGCAGCAAGGGAAAAAAAACAAATAACACACAAGGGAATCCCCATAAGGTTAACAGCTGACCTTTCAGCAGAAACTCTCCAAGCCAGAAGGGAGTGGCAGGATATACTTAAAGTCATGAAGGAAAAAAACCTACAACCAAGGTTACTCTACCCAGCAAGGATCTCATTCAGATTTGATGGAGAAATTAAAACCTTTACAGACAAGCAAAAGCTGAGAGAGATCAGCACCACCAAACCAGCTTTACAACAAATGCTAAAGGAACTTCTCTAGGCAAGAAACACAAGAGAAGGAAAACACCTACAATAACAAACCCAAAATATTTAAGAAAATAGGAATAGGAACATACATATCGATAATTACCTTAAATGTAAATGGATTAAATGCTCCCACCAAAAGACACAGACTGGTTGAATGGATACAAAAACAAGACCCATATATATGCTGTCTACACCCACTTCAGACCTAGAGACACATACAGACTGAAAGTGAGGGGATGGAAAAAGATATTCCATGCAAATGGAAATCAAAAGAAAGCTGGAGTAGCAATTCTCATATCAGACAAAATAGACTTTAAAATAAAGACTATTACAAGAGACAAAGAAGGACACTATATAATGATCAAGGGATCGAACCAAGAGGAAGGTATAATAATTGTAAATATTTATGCACCCAACATAGGAGCACCTCAATACATAAGGCAAATACTAACAGCCATAAAAGGGGAAATCGACAGTAACACAATCATAGTAGGGGACTTTAACACCCCACTTTCACCAATGGACAGATCATCCAAAATGAAAATAAGTAAGGAAACACAAGCTTTAAATGATACATTAAACAAGATGGACTTAATTGATATTTATAGGACATTCCACCCGAAAACAACAGAATACACATTTTTCTCAAGTGCTCATGGAACATTCTCCAGGATAGAGCATATCTTGGGTCACAAATCAAGCCTTGGTAAATTTAAGAAAATTGAAATCGTATCAAGTATCTTTTCCGACCACAACGCTATGAGACTAGATATCAATTACAGGAAAAGATCTGTAAAAAATACAAACACATGGAGGCTACACAATACACTACTTAATAACGAAGTGATCACTGAAGAAATCAAAGGGGAAATCAAAAAATACCTAGAAACAAATGACAACGGAGACACGACGACCCAAAACCTATGGGATGCAGCAAAAGCAGTTCTAAGAGGGAAGTTTATAGCAATACAAGCCTACATCAAGAAACAGGAAACATCTCGAATAAATAACATAACCTTGCACCTAAAGCAATTAGAGAAAGAAGAGCAAAAAACCCCAAAGCTAGCAGAAGGAAAGAAATCATAAAGATCAGATCAGAAATAAATGAAAAAGAAATGAAGGAAACAATAGCAAAAATCAATGAAACTAAAAGCTGGTTCTTTGAGAAGATAAACAAAATTGATAAACCATTAGCCAGACTCATCAAGAGAAAAAGGGAGAAGACTCAAATCAATAGAATTAGAAATGAAAAAGGAGAAGTAAAAACTGACACTGCAGAAATACAAACGATCATGAGAGATTACTACAAGCAACTCTATGCCAATAAAATGGACAACCTGGAGGAAATGGACAGATTCTTAGAAATGCACAACCTGCCGAGAATGAACCAGGAAGAAATAGAAAATATGAACAGACCAATCACAAGCACTGAAATTGAAACTGTGATTAAAAATCTTCCAACAAACAAAAGCCCAGGACCAGATGGCTTCACAGGCGAATTCTATCAAACATTTAGAGAAGAGCTAACACCGATCCTTCTCAAACTCTTCCAAAATAATGCAGAGGGAGGAACACTCCCCAACTCATTCTACGAGGCCACCATCACTCTGATACCAAAACCAGACAAAGATGTCACAAAGAAAGAAAACTACAGGCCAATATCACTGATGAACAGAGATGCAAAAATCCTCAACAAAATACTAGCAAACAGAATCCAACAGCACATTAAAAGGATTATACACCATGATCAAGTGGGGTTTATCCCAGGAATGCAAGGATTCTTCAATATACGCCAATCAATCAACGTGATACATCGTATTAACAAACTGAAGGAGAAAAACCATATGATCATCTCAATAGATGCAGAGAAAGCTTTTGACAAAATTCAACACCCATTTATGATAAAAGCCCTCCAGAAAGTAGGCATAGAGGGAACTTTCCTCAACATAATAAAGGCCATATATGACAAACCCACAGCCAATATTGTCCTCAATGGTGAAAAACTGAAACCACTTCCACTAAGATCAGGAACAAGACAAGGTTGCCCACTCTCACCACTATTATTCAACATAGTTTTGGAAGTGTTGGCCACAGCAATCAGAGAAGAAAAAGAAATAAAAGGAATCCAAATCAGAAAAGAAGAAGTAAAGCTGTCACTGTCTGCAGATGACATGATACTATACATAGAGAATCCTAAAGATGCTACCAGAAAACTACTAGAGCTAATCAATGAATTTGGTAAAGTAGCAGGATACAAAATTAATACACAGAAATCTCTTGCATTCCTATATACTAATGATGAAAAATCTGAAAGTGAAATTAAGAAAACACTCCCGTTTACCATTGCAACAAAAGAATAAAATATCTAGGAATAAACCTACCTAAGGAGACAAAAGACCTGTATGCAGAAAATTATAGGACACTGATGAAAGAAATTAAAGATGATACAAATAGATGGAGAGATATACCATGTTCTTGGATTGGAAGAATCAACATTGTGAAAATGACTCTACTACCCAAAGCAATCTACAGATTCAATGCAATCCCTATCAAACTACCACTGGCATTTTTCACAGAACTAGAACAAAAAATTTCACAATTTGTATGGAGACACAAAAGACCCTGAATAGCCAAAGCAATCTTGAGAATGAAAAATGGAGCTGGAGGAATCAGGCTCCCTGACTTCAGACTATATTACAAAGCTACAGTAATCAAGACAGTTTGGTATTGGCACAAAAACAGAAATATAGATCAATGGAACAGGATAGAAAGCCCAGAGATAAACCCACGCACATATGGTCAACTTATCTTCGATAAAGGAGGCAAGCATACACAGTGGA
This sequence comes from Balaenoptera musculus, assembly GCF_009873245.2. Taxonomy (NCBI): domain Eukaryota; kingdom Metazoa; phylum Chordata; class Mammalia; order Artiodactyla; family Balaenopteridae; genus Balaenoptera; species Balaenoptera musculus. The sequence goes on from NC_045796.1 coordinate 41,505,657, forward strand.
GAAAAGACAGCCTCTTCAATAAGTGGTGCTGGGAAAATTGGACAGGTACATGTAAAAGTATGAAATTAGAACACTCCCTGACACCATACACAAAAATAAACTCAAAATGGATTAAAGACCTAAGTGTAAGGCCAGACACTATAAAACTCTTAGAGGAAAACATAGGCAGAACACTCTATGACATAAATCACAGCAAGATCCTTTTTGACCCAGCCCCTAGAGAAATGGAAATAAAAACACAAATAAACAAATGGGACCTAATGAAACTTAAAAGCTTTTGCACAGCAAAGGAAACCATAAACAAGACCAAAAGACAACCCTCAGAATGGGAGGAAATATTTGCAAATGAAGCAACTGACAAAGGATTAATCTTCAAGATTTACAAGCAGCTCATGTAGCTCAATAACAAAAAAACAAACAACCCAATCCAAAAATGGGCAGAAGACCTAAATAGACATTTCTCCAAAGAAGATATACAGATGGCCAACAGACACATGAAAGAATGCTCAACATCATTAATCATTAGAGAAATGCAAATCAAAACTACAATGAGGTATCATCTCACACCGGTCAGAATGGCCATCATCAAAAAATCTAGAAACAGTAAATGCTGGAGAGGGTGTGGAGAAAAGGGAACACTCTTGCACTGTTGGTGGGAATGTAAATTGATACAGCCACTATGGAGAACAGTATGGAGGTTCCTTAAAAAACTAAAAATAGAACTACCATATGACCCAGCAATCCCACTACTGGGCATATACCCTGAGAAAACCATAATTCAAAAAGTCATGTACCAAAATGTTCATTGCAGCTCTATTTACAATAGCCAGGACATGGAAGCAACCTAAGTGTCCATCATCGGATGAATGGATAAAGAAGATGTGGCACATATATACAATGGAATATTACTCAGCCATAAAAAGAAATGAAATGGAGGTATTTGTAATGAGGTGGATGGAGTTAGAGTCTGTCATACAGAGTGAAGCAAGTCAGAAAGAGAAAAACAAATACAGTATGCTAACACATATATATGGAATCTAAGGAAAACAAAAAAAAAAGGTCATGAAGAACCTAGTGGCAAGATGGGAATAAAGACACAGACCTACTAGAGAATGGACTTGAGGATATGGGGAGGGGGAGGGGTGAGATGTGACAGGGTGAGAGAGTGTCATGGACATATATACACTACCAAATGTAAAACAGATAGCTAGTGGGAAGCAGCCGCATAGCACAGGGAGATCAGCTCGGTGCTTTGTGACCACCTAGAGGTGTGGGGTGGGGAGGACGGGAGGGAGGGAGATGCAAGAGGGAAGAGATATGGGAACATATGTATATGTATAACTGATTCACTTTGTTATAAAGCAGAAACTAACACACCATTGTAAAGCAATTATACTCCAATAAAGATGTTTAAAAAAAAAACAAAAACCCAACATCAGTATTTTTTGGTCAGGCTGCTAGAAATCACTTTACCTTTGCCCACAGAGAGCCAAATTTGCCTGGAAATTTACATATTCCTTTTGATTAAAAGGGGCAGCTTTTAACCGATACCTAAGGCACATAGGGATATAAATAATCCATACATTTCCCCTCTGAACAGACAATTTGGAGGTGAGATCCTCAGTGTTTCCACAGCTCTTCTCTCAAATTGAGCCAGAGTTAACTTGAGCATGACTTTGTTTGATAATGCAACCTTACTTGCCCCCCTCCCTTCCTGGTCCTACTTCCCTATTCCTCTATGAGAAATATACCCTCAAAATCCATTCTCAGGCATGCTCTGCCATTCTTTCTGTCACATATTAGTCAGGTCCTGTAGCTCTTTCTTCAGTAATTCCTTTATTCCTTTATAGCAAGGCTATCTTTCCCAACTGGCCTTGCTGCAGCTTGACCTACTTATTGAGTTTAATAGCCAGAAGAGGTGGATGCCAGATCTTGAGGAAGAAAATTATCAGTTTGCAAGGAATCCACCACAGTTGAATCTTTTGTATGGTCCTCAGACCTACCCTATCCTTGATATCCTATAGCAATTTATTTTAGCAGACCAAGAGGGTTCTGGGGTTCAGTGTTCTTTAGGGAATCTTCTCAGATGTCCCTAGCCCAAGTCTCAGAGTCCTACTCTTTCCCTATCATCTGTGACTTTAGCATTGGAGACTTTGCTGAGGCTCCAAATTTGGCCTTTTTTGTAGTTCTGTTACTCTTACCACTCACCAAGCCTTGACATTATTGATCCAGTTATAATAGTTGACTATAATTAGAATGACTCTTCAAGGCTTAGAAAAAGTAATGGTTCATATTAAGAGTGAAACACTGTTAGGTGAGGGAAATTAAGTGGTACAAACTTCAGGTTACAAAATAAATGAGACACAGGTATGAAATGTACAGGGTGGGGAATAGTTAATAATAATTTAATACCTTCGTATGGTGACAGATGGTAACTAGACTTATCATGATCATTTTGTAATGTATAGAAATATCAAATCGCTATGTTATGCACCAGGAATTAATATAGTGTTGTAGGTAAATTATATTTCACCAACAAACAAACTCATAGAAAAATAGATCAATTTGTGGTTATCAGAAGAGGGGGTGGGGGATGAGGAATTGGAGGAAGGCAGTCAAAAAGCACAAACTTCCAGTTATGATGAATAAGTACTAGGGATATAATGTACAACATAATTAATATAATTAACACTGATACATGTTATATATGAAGTTGTTAAGAGAGGAAATCCTAAGAGTTCTCATCACAATGAAAAATATTTTTTCTTTTTTTAAAAATTTTGTATCTATAGGAGATGATGGATATTCACTAAACTTACTGTGGTATCATTTTGTGATGTATGCAAGTCAAATCATCATGCTGTACACCTTAAACTTATACAATGCTGTATGTCAATTATATCTCAGTAAAAGTGGAAGAAAAAATAATAATAATTAAGCAGTGTTGCCAGACATGCCCTAGCAGAATGTTATGAAAGGGATATAAAGGTAGCCTAAGAGAGGCAGCTATTCTAATGGGTCAGCTATGAAAAACCCAATAACCTTAACCTCTTCCCCCAGTTGTCTTCTTTCTCTAACAGAGCTCAGAAGACACTACCTTCACTAAGGCTATAAGGATCACTTTGATAGGGGAGGGGGACACTGACATTGTAAAGAGGCTCAGTGTGAGCTATCCTATACACATAGGGGTTAATGATAGAGGTTGCATTTATGAAAATGGGCTCTCTAGTGATAATGAGTATAACAAGATTTGAGACTAAGCATTAAACTTTTAGGAAAAAAGGGGCTCTGAATGACTGTAATACAAACATAGGACATTAACTTCTAGGAAGTTCCAAGAAACAGAGCCCATACATTAAGAGAGAATGTGAATGTGGATTAGGAAGAACCCTATAATACAATGTTAAGTGTGTACGGTAGCGATTCCTCCAATCTTTCCCCCAAAGGACTCTATGGCCATTTACTCACACTGCTGTTTTAGATGTAGTGTCTTTACCAGAACACATCAACAGGCCCTCTGGCACTTGGTATGCACACTGATCTACAAATGTATGTTCTCTTTAATACTCATTAGGAAAGAGAATCAGAAGTAGTTTGAATTCATATGGAATGGAGAACTACACATATTTATAGATTTTATTTGGCCTTATTCTTTTCCAAGTCCCAATTCCCCTCTTTCCTACTGTTTTTTTCTTGAGAACACTTTCTAGTATTTCACTTTAATATGAATATTCATCTCAAAATCTGTTTCTGAGGAACCCAACTTAAGACATGTGCCACTCCATTTGGGTCTTTTTACAAATTGACCTGAATCAATTTTGAAAGAAGTTGGGGCAATGATGAATAAGTGAAAAATGAGAGAGAATAAACATTTCCCTGTACGTCATGGGATATTTCTGCTTACACAAAATGTATTTGTTGTCATCTTTTTTAATGGAACACTCATGCCTTGGCTCTTCTCCCATATAAAATATCGCTAAATTCAGTCCCAGGGAACCAGGGAAATATCTCCTAGTATACTGTACCTTAGAATTGAAGGAGGCTTTCTTTTCCTGAATGTATGCAAACAAAGAAACAAACAAACAAACAAATTTAATTGTCTGTGAGTTATTTTCAGAAGAACAAACTTCCCTAATTTAAAAGCGAGGTCACCATTGCTTAATGAGTGAACTGATAGTGCACCCTTGGGCGCTGCAGAGACCTTCCAGCTTCAATTGTCAGTGCAGATACTAGCTCTCTGAGGATTGTTCATTCTAAGGTCAAAGACAAAGGCAAAAACACAGAAGGGAGAAATGTCAATGGCACCCCTGTGGACCACAGTCATCGTTACTTTTTTTGAGTAGGACCTGAACTGTCCATTAGAAGTCAGCCGAGCGCCTAGAAACAGCCTGAATGCCTCCAGCAGAATCTTAAGCAACGGCTACTGGCCAAGAGCCCAGGAAGTGTAAATGAGGCCACTTTTCCTTCTTCATCATTTCCTTCCTTTGCATTCCCTTCATAGATACCCTAATTCCTTTCATTTGACCTAGCAAAAGAGATTCCAAAGGAAGATAAAGGACTATGTGAATGGGCTTGCTGAGGAAAGTTGTTTGTTGTCTTATTTATAGGCCTTTATAAAAAGAGAATTATACTAAGCTTTTTATATAAAGATATTTAGTTCCCTCCCTACATCCCTCCAAATACTAATATTCTGTATATTATAACTGCTATTAACTGAAATCATTTAGCTGGGTGGCTGGTGAGTATTAAAATAAGGGAGAAGTTTTACTGTTTTCTGGAAGTTCCAGGAACAAAATGGGGTTGCAGTCATTTTTATAAACTAAAGCAAGTTGTGAAGATTGCGCATTATCACATTGTGCCTGAATGTACTCTGGGTGTTTTGTAATGACTTTGCTAGAATACAAAGAATGTTGTTCAAAGAGAAGGCATACTTCTTTCTTTCTTTGCCTTTTGCTTTACTAGTTTCTTATGAACCTGCAGATCCGGTGTACTCAGACCTTCATGTCTCTGTTCATAGAATTTGTGGATATATTTCTACTGAATCAAACCTCAAGCTTGTATAAAAGCGCTCACTCGCTACTTCTGTGACTTGATGGTTTGTTTTTGGTTCAAAAGTAAAATGTTAAGCTTTACCCAGACAGCAATGGCAGTAGTAAATCCACATTAAAGCCATTTCATCCTTTTTCTTATAAAGAATCATTTTTTCACAGAAGAGAAAATCCCAGTGTATTTCCAGCCTTGCAGCACAAACGAATTTGGGTCATACTTCATATTTACTTGTGTCCAGAAATATGAAATACTGGTAATTGGGCATGCGGTTTTCTTTGACAGTAGTAATTCTGACTTCCTGGGAACTATTTGTAACTATTTTATTCCACTGTAAAACTTAGAAAGGAGAGGTTTCATGATTTTCTCTATTAGTTTTGAGGATAATGGCCAGCAGAGGAAAAGTAAAAAACAAACAAACAAAAAACCCTTTACTGGTTGCTGATACAACTTCAGCTACTGCCTTTGTCTAAGTGTTCATTGTGTTGGAACACAAGAAAGAAAGCACCTTCTAATATTTAATCAAGATATATTAAAATATTTTGGTTTTGTATCATGAAATGTTTACATTCATAGTTCAGTTTTGCTTATGGTAAGGAATAGCCTTTGCATGCATTACCCCATTCTTATAACCTTGTATGGAAAGTAGTTACATGCATATATCAGAAGTGTTTCGGGAAGGCATGCTAATCAGTCATGAGGCACAAACAAGGAAGAGGAAAAGCATGTGACTGGCTCAGCATCCCTCTCCCCAGAGCAATGCCCTGCTTCTCTATGGAGTAGAGCATCTGCCTCCAGCACCAAATGCATAAAAATATCCAAGCAAGAACTCATCTTTGTTTTCCTTGCAGATTGCACAACTTATCTCCAATAACACACACATTCATCATCACCAAAGCGCAGTGGAATAATTATGAATATTTACTGAATCGACCATGCAAAGCCATATGCTATGGTAGAAAGAATGTGGAAGAGATACTGAAAACTGGCACAAATAATAAGACTGCAAAATCAGCCACTTACAGTTAAGCAGCATTTGGAAATCATATATGCAATGAGAGTGGCCTACAGCTGTAAATAGAGTCCTCTATTTTCATGAGGCAGAATTAGTTTGATAGAGGATAGGAACTCCAAAATTTCTGTTACAAGTCATAGGATTTTTAAAAAAGAAGTTATTATAGGGAAGAGTTTTTTGTTTGTTTTTTTTTATTAAGGTATAGTTGCTTTACAATGTTGTGTTAGTTTCTTCTGTACAACGAAGTGAATCAGCTGTATGTATACATACATCCCCTCCCTCTTGGACCTCCCTCCCACCCCCCAACCCCCATCCCACCCATCTAGGTCACCACAGAGCACCAAGCTGAGCTCCCTGAGCTATACAGCAAGTTCCCACTAGCTATCTGTTTTACACATGGGAAGTGTTAATATAAGCTCTGGAACTTTTTATATTACTCTATCTCCTTTAATATGCAATGCTGAAGAATTTCTAAAATCAGGAGTCTGAGGATGAAGTGGAGAAAAGAGAAATGAATCTCAACTGCATTAGTGTTAAGAAGTGCTGGCAAGCCACTGCAGGGTAACATCGTAAAAAAATAATAATAATCAATTATATGTGCTTTGAATTTTGCAGTTACGGAACACTTTTCTACATACATTCTCATTTGATTTTTTCATAGTTGTTGTTAGATGCTATTATACCCTTTTTACACATTATAAAATAGATTCACAATGTTTACATGATTTGTACAAGGTTACAAATATGTAAGTGGCAAAAATTGGGCCGGACTCGTATCTCCCGACTTTTATGCAGATTTAGCAAATGCACAGTGGATGAAATATAAAAAGAAATGAAGACTGTCAGAATCACAGACCTGTATTCAGTACAAATCAAAACTCTTTGAGGAACCAAGCTAAAAGGAGATGATTGAGGGCGCTACATAACATGCTAGAGAGAAAACACAAATTTCCAAGGTATAATATTGGGATTAGTGGCCCAGAGAATCTGATATAATGGAAGGGAACATCCAAAGCCTGAAGCAATAAACATTGTTAAGAGGCTCATTTTCCAGGTTAATTCATTTAAAAATTACAGTTATTAATTGTCATTGATATTTCTTAATTTTAAACAATTCTGACGGAGACCTTCAAGATGGCGGAGGAGTAAGATGTGGAGATCATCTTCCTCCCCACAAATACATCAGAAGTACATCTACATGTGGAACAACGCCTACAGAACACCTACTGAATGCTGGCAGAAGACCTCAGACTTCCCAAAAGACAAGAAACTCCCCATGTACCTGGGTAGGGCAAAAGAAAAAAGAAAAAACAGAGACAAAAGAATAGGGATGGGACCTGTCCCTTTGGGAGGGAGCTGTGAAGGAGGAAAAGTTTCTACACACTAGGAAGCCCTTTCACTGGCAGAGATGGGGGGTGGCGGGGGGGAAGATTTGGAGCCACGGAGGAGAGTGCAGCAATAGGGGCAATAGGGGTGCAGAGGGCAAAGCCCAAAGATTCCCGCACAGAGGATCTGTGCTGACCAGCACTCACCAACCCAAGAGGCTTGTCTGTTCACCCGCAGGGGAGGTGGGGGCTGGGAGCTGAGGCTTGGGCTTTGGAGGTCAGATCGCAGGGAGAGGACTGGGGTGGGCTGTGTGAACACAGCCTGAAGGGGGCTAGTGCGCCACAGCTAGCAGGGAGGGAGTCCAGGAAAAAGTCTGGACCTGCCTAAGAGGCAAGAGACCATTGTTTTGGGGTGCGCAAGGAGAGGGGATTCAGAGCACCGCCTAAACGAGCTCCGGAGATGGGCACGAGCTGCGGCTATCAGTGTGGACACCAGAGACGGCCATGCAATGCTAAGGCTGCTGTTTCAGCCACCAAGAAGTCTGTGTGAAAGCACAGGTCACTATCCACACCTCCCCTACCAGGAGCCTGTGCACCCACCACTGCCAAGGTCCCGTGATCCAGAGACAACTTCCCCTGGAGAACACACAGCATGCCTCAGGCTGTTGCAATGTCATGCCTGCCTCTGCCGCAGGCTTGCTCTGCATTCTGTAACCTTCCCTCCCCCCGGCCTGAGTGAGACAGAGCCCCCTAATCAGCTGCTACTTTAACCCTGTCCTGTCTGGGTGGGAACAGACGCCCTCAGGCGACCTACATGCAGAGGCGGGGCCAAATCCAAAGCTGAACGCTGGGAGCTGTGCGAACAAAGAGGAGAAAGGGAAATCTCTCCCAGCAGCCTCAGGAGCAGTGGATTAAATCTCCACAATCAACTTGATGTACCCTGCATCTGTGGAATACCTGAATAGTCAACAAATCATCCCAAAATTGAGGCGGTGGACTTTGGGAGCAACTGTAGACTTGGGGTTTGCTTTCTGCATCTAATTTGTTTCTGGTTTTATGTTTATCTTAGTTTAGTATTTAGAGTTTATTATCATTGGTAGATTTGTTTATTGATTTAATTGCTCTCTTCCTCCTTTTTTTTTAATATATAGATATATGTTTTTCCTTTTTCTCTTTTTCTGAGTATGTATGTGTATACTTCTTTGTGTGATGTTGTCTGTATAGCTTTGCTTTTACCATTTGTTCTAGGGTTTTTTCTGGCATTTTTTTTTTTTTAGTATAGTTTTTAGCACTTTTTAACATTGGTGGATTTGTTTTTTGCTTTGGTTGCTCTCTTCTTTCTCTATTTCATTCTTTTTCACTCTTTTCTTCATTTTTTATTACTTTCTAATTTTTTTTCTTACTTTAATAAATTTTATTTTATTTTTTTCTTTCTTTTTTTGCTCCATTTTCTTCTGAACCATGTGGCTGACAGGGTCTTGGTGTTCCAGCCGGGTGTCAGGCCTGTGCTTCTGAGGTGGGAGAGCTGAGTTCAGTACATTGGTCCACCAGAGACCACCCAGCTCCAAGTAATATCAAACAGTGAAAGCTCTACCAGAGATCTCCATCACAACGCTAAGACTCAGCTCCACTCAATGACTGGCTAGCTACAGGGCTGGACACCCTATGCCAAACAACTAGCAAGACAGGAACACAACCCCACCCATTAGCAGAGAGGCTGCCTCAAATCATAAGGTCACAGACACCTCAAAACACACCACCTGACACGGCCCTGCCCACTAGAAAGACAAGACCCAGCCTCATCCACCAGAACATAGGCACTAGTCCCCTTCACCAGGAAGCCTACACAACCCACTGAACCAACCTTAGTCACTGGGGGCAGACACCAAAAACAACGGGAACTACGAACCTGTAGCCTGCAAAAAGGAGACACCAAACACAGTAAGTTAAGCAAAATGAGTAGACCGGGAAACACGCAGCAGATGAAGGAGCAAGGTAAAAACCCACCAGACCAAACAAAGGAAGAGGAAATAGGCAGTCTACTTGGAAAAGAATTCAGAGTAATGATAGTAAAGATGATCCGAACTCTTGGAAATAGAATGGAGAAAATACAAGAAACGTTTAACAAGCACCTAGAAGAATTAAACAGCAAACAAACATGATGAAAAACACAATAAATGAAACTAAAAATTCTCTAGAAGGAATCAGTAGCAGAATAACTGAGGCAGAAAAACAGATAAGTGACCTGGAAGATAAAATAGTGGAAATAACTACTGCAGAGCAGAATAAAGAAAAAAGAATGAAAAGAATTGAGGACAGTCTCAGAGACCTCTGGGACAACATTAAACACACCAACATTCGAATTATAGGGGTCCCAGAGAAGAAGAGAAAAAGAAAGGGACTGAGAAAATATTTGAAGAGTTTAAAGTTGAAAACTTCCCTAATATGGGAAAGGAAATTATCAATCAAGTCTAGGAAGCGCAGGGAATCCCATACAGGAAAAATCCAGGCAGAAACATACCAAGACACATATTAATCAAACTATCAAAAATTAAATACAAAGAAAAAATATTAAAAGCAGCAAGGGAAAAACAACAAATAACGTACAAGGGAATCCCCATAAGGTTAACAGCTGATCTTTCAGCAGAAACTCTGCAAGCCAGAAGGGAGTGGAAGGACATATTTAAAGTGATGAAAGGGAAAAACCTACAACCAAGATTACTCTACCCAGCAAGGATCTCATTCAGGTTCGAGAGAGAAATTAAAACATTTACAGACAATCAAAAGGTAAGAGAATTCAGCACCACCAAACCAGCTTTACAACAAATGCTAAAGGAACTTCTCTAGGCAGGAAACACAAGAGACGGAAAAGACCTACAATAACAAACCCAAAACAATTAAGAAAATGGTAACAGGAACATACATATTGATAATTACCTTAAATATAAATGGATTAAATGCTCCTACCAAAAGACATAGACTGGCTGAATGGATACAAAAACAAGACCCATATATATGCTGTCTACAAGAGACCCACTTCAGACCTAGGGACACATGCAGACTGAAAGTGAGGGGATGGAAAAAGATATTCCATGCAAATGGAAATCAAAAGAAAGCTGGAGTAGCAATTCTCATATCAGAAAAAATACACTTTAAAATAAAGACTATTACAGGAGACAAAGAAGGACCCTACATAATGATCAAGGGATCAATCCAAGAAGAAGATATAACAATTGTAAATATTTATGCACCCAACATAGGAGCACCTCAATACATAAGGCAAATGCTAACAGCCATAAAAGGGGAAATCGACAGTAACACAATCATAGGAGGGACTTTAACACCCCACTTTCACCAATGGACAGATCATCCAAAATGAAAATACATAAGGAAACACAAGCATTAAATGACACATTAAACAAGATGAACTTAATTGGTATTTATAGGACATTCCATCCAAAAACAACAAAATACACTTTCTTCTCAAGTGCTCATGGAACATTCTCCAGGATATATCATATCTTGGGTCACAAAACAAGCCTTGGTAAATTTAAGAAAACTGAAATCATATCAAGTATCTTTTCTGACCACAACGCTCTGAGACTACATATCAATTACAGGAAAAAATCTGTAAAAAATACAAACACATGGAGGCTAAACAATACACTACTAAATAACCAAGACATCTCTGAAGAAATCAAAGAGGAAATCAAAAAATATCTAGAAACAAATGACAATGAAAACACGATGACCCAAAACCTATGGGATGCAGCAAAAGCAGTTCTAAAGGGAAGTTCAGGGCTTCCCTGGTGGCGCAGTGGTTGAGAATCTGCCTGCCAATGCAGGGGACACGGGTTCGAGCCCTGGTCTGGGAAGATCCCACATGCCGCGGAGCAGCTAGGCCCATGCGCCACAACTACTGAGCCTGCGCGTCTGGAGCCTGTGCTCCGCAACAAGAGAGGCCGCGACAGTGAGAGGCCCGCGCACCGCGATGAAGAGTGGCCCCCACTTGCCGCAACTGGAGAAAGCCCTCGCACAGAAACGAAGACCCAACACAGCCAAATAAAATAAATAAATAAATTTAAAGGGAAGTTCAGAGCAATACAATCCTATCTCAAGAATCAAGAAACATCTCTAATAAACAACCTAACCTTACACCTAAAGCAATTAGAGAAAGAACAAAAAAGCCGTAAAGTTAGCAGAAGGACAGAAATCATAAAGATCAGAGCAGAAATAAATAAAAAAGAATTGAAGGAAACAATAACAAAGATCAATAAAACTAAAAGCTGGTTCTTTGAGAAGATAAACAAAATTGATAAACCATTAGCCAGACTCATCAAGAGAAAAAGGGAGAAGACTCAAATCAACAGAATTAGAAATGAAAAAGGAGAAGTAAAAACTGACACTGCAGAAATACAAAGCATCATGAGAGATTACTACAAGCAACTATATGCCAATAAAATGGACAACCTGGAAGAAATGGACAAATTTTTAGAAAAGCACAACCTTCTAAGACTGAACCAGGAAGAAATAGAAAATATAAACAGACCAATCACAAGCACTGAAATTGAGACAGTGATTAAAAATCTTCCAACAAACAAAAGCCCACTAACAGATGGCTTCACAGGCGAATTCTATCAAACATTTAGAGAAGAGCTAACACCGATCCTTCTCAAACTCTTCCAAAATATAGCAGAGGGAGGAACACTCCCAAAGTCATTCTACGAGGCCACCATCACCCTGATACCAAAACCAGACAAAGATGTCACAAAGAAAGAAAGTTACAGGCCAATATTACTAATGAACTTGGATGCAAAAATGCTCAACAAAATACTAGCAAGCAGAATCCAACAGCACATTACAAGGATCATACACCATGATCAACTGGGGTTTATCCCAGGAATGCAAGGATTCCTCAATATACACAAATCAATCAATGTGATACACCATATTAACAAATAGAAGGAGATGGACCATATGATCATCTCAATAAATGCAGAAAAAGCTTTCAACAAAATTCCACACTTATTTATGATAAAAACCCTCCAGAGAGTAGGCATAGAGGGAACCAACCTCAACATAATAAAGGCCATATATGATAAACCCACAGCCAACATCATTCTCAATGGTGAAAAACTGAAACCATTTCCTCTAAGATCAGGAACAAGACAAAGTTGTCCACTCTCACCACTATTATTCTACATAGTTTTGGAAGTTTTAGCCACAGCCATCAGAGAAGAAAAAGAAATAAAAGGAATCCAAATCGGAAAAGAAGAAGTAAAGCTGTCACTGTTTGCAGATGACATGATACTATACATAGAGAATCCTAAAGACTCTACCAGAAAACTACTAGAGCTAATCAATGACTTTAGTACAAAATTAATGCACAGAAATCGCTCGCATTCCTATACACTAATGATGAAAACTCTGAAAGAGAAATAAGGAAACACTCCCATTTACCATTGCAACAAAAAGGAATAAAATACCTAGGAATAAACCTAACTAAGGAGACAAAAGACCTGTATGCATAAAACTGTAAGACACTGATGAAAGAAATTTAAGATGATAGAAACAGATGGAGAGATATAGCATGTTCTTGGATTGGAAGACTCAACATTGTGAAAATGACTCTACTACCCAAAGCAATCTACAGATTCAATGCAATCCCTATCAAACTACCAATGGACTTTTTCACAGAACTCGAGCAAAATTTTTCACAATTTGTATGAAAACGCAAAAGACCCCAAACACCCAATCTTGAGAAAGAAAAACATAGCTGGAGGAATCAGACTCCTGGACTTCAGACTATACTACAAAGCTACATTAATCAAGACAGTATGGTATTGGTACAAAAACAGAAATATAGATCAATGGAACAGGATAGAAAGCCCAGAGATAAACCCACACACATATGGTCACCTTATTTATTATAAAGGAGGTAAGAATATACAATGGAGAAAAGACAGCCTCTTCAATAAGTGGTGCTGGGAAAACTGGACTGCTACATGTAAAAGAATGAAATTAGAACACTCCCTAACACCATACACAAGAATAAACTCAAAATGGATTAAAGACCTAAATGTAAGGCCAGACACTATAAAACTCTTAGAGGAAAAAATAGGCAGAACACTCTATGACGTAAACCACAGCAAGATCCTTTTTGACCCACCTCCTAGAGAAATGGAAATAAAAACGAAAATAAACAAATGGGACATAAAGAAACTTAAAAGCTTTTGCACAGCAAAGGAAACCAAAAACAAGACGAAAATACAACCCTCAGTATGGGAGAAAATATTTGTAAATGAAGCAACTGACAAAGGATTAATCTACTAGCAGCTCATGCAGCTCAATATCAAAAAAACAAACAACCCAATCCCAAAATGAGCAGAAGATCTGAATAGACATTTCTCCAAAGAAGATATACAGATTGCCAACAAACACATGAAAGGATGCTCAACATCACGAAATGCAAATCGAAACTACAATGAGGTATCACCTCACACCACTCAGAATGGCCATCATCAAAAAATCTACAAATATTAAGTGCTGGACAGGGTGTGGAGAAAAGGGAAACCTCTTGCACTGTTGGTGGGAATGTAAATTGATACAGCCACTATGGAGAACAGTATGGAGGTTCCTCAAAAAACTAAAAATAGAACTACATTACCACCCAGCAATCCCACTACTGGGCATATACCCTGCGAAAACCATAATTCAAAAAGAGTCATGTACCACAATGTTCACTGCAGCTCTATTTACAATAGCCAGGACATGGAACCAACATAAGCGTCCATCGACAGATGAATGGATAAAGAAGATGTGGCGCACGTATACAATGGAATATAACTCAGCCATAAAAAGAAACGAAATTGAGTTATTTGTAGTGAGGTGGATGGAGATAGAGTCTGTCATACAGAGTGAAGTAAGTCAGAAAGAGGAAAACAAATACTGTATGCTAACACATACATATGGAATCTAAAAAAAAAAAGAAAAAAATGGTTCTGAAGAACTTAGGGGCAGGACAGGAATAAAGATGCAGACGTAGAGAATGGACTTGAGGACACGGGGAGGGGGAAGGGTATGCTGGGACAAAGTGAGAGACTGGTATGGAATTATATATACTACCAAATGTAAAATAGCTAGTGGGAAGCAGCCGCATAATACAGGGAGATCAGTCAGTGCTTTGTGATCACCTAGAGGGGTGGGATAGGGAGGGTGGTAGGGAGACGCAAGAGGGAGGAGATATGGGGATATATGTATATGTATAGCTGATTCACTTTGTTATAAAGTAGAAACTAAAACACCATTGTAAATCAATTTCACTCCAATAAAGATGTTAAAAAAAAGAAAAAAAACCCATATATCTAAGCAGGAAATGTGCTAGACTTGAGAAATACCCAGCAAGGAGTTGTCTGCAGGCAGGTAGGGCCCTATTCTCCAATCCAGCTAAACAGTGGCTTTCAGCAATCCATTTGCTAACTCTGATTGAGATGAGTCTGCAAGGGGTCAAGAAAACTTAAAGGCTAGCTACCATGATTACAAAAATGCTAAAAAGCAGGGACAAAATGCAGGAAATTTGTATAGAATAAGAAAACTTGATAGCCAAGGATGGTAAAAGGTAAAATGTGGTTGAGAACAAATTATTAGCTGTCAGGCTTAGATTCTCGGTTTGAATTGGAAACAATTGCAAAGAAGACTGCCCTATACAAATACAAGGCATCAGAGGCACTCCACACAGGCTGTTGTTGTGTTTCGTTCTAGTGGAAGCTCTGTTTGAGCATATTTGCTATAGGATAGAATCAGTGTTTGAGCTGGGAGGACACTGGAGATTACCTTGGACTCCTCCTGCCCCTCTCACTCCCAACAGGGCCACTCACATTTTACATTCAAAGAGTGATGGGCTTGCCCTCTGGCTGAGTAATTTTGCAGTTGAGATAAAGTATGTCGAAACCTGTAAGCTAAGTTCCTCTAGATCTAGGCTAGTATGGTTATTAAATGATCCAACTATGGAGTCAAAAAGGGCTGCCTGGTAATTCTGACACTGCCACTCATTATCTGTGTGAATTTGAATAAGTCATTTAGCCTCAGTTACCGCACATGTTAAGATGGAATTAATAATATTTGCCTCACAGATAGCTTTGAGTATTAAGTAAAATGTTATTCTAAAATTATTATTGTAAAATGTTTAGTACATTGCTTAGCATATAATATAATGATATTATTACTATTAATCTTCTAACAACATAACAAATGTATGATGACCCACCTCACTGGTTCATCTGGGTTCCCAACACTCAGCTGGGTTCATTTGTCCTTTGTCAACTCCCTTTCTCATTCCCCATAGAGGCACTTCCAAACCCTCATAATTCATCTTTTGAATCCCCCTATGTTCCTTCCACCTTATTCAAAGTTAAATTGACTTGAGATAAGACTGAATAAAATGATGGAAAATAAAAAAACAAAACAAAACCAACAAAATAAAAAAAATTCCCATTTCTTTCAAAGTTTTAAACCAAATTATTTTAAAATAAAACAGAATTTAGGAAATCTCTTAGTTTCTGAGACGCTTATGCTTTTTTTAAATCACTATCCCTCCAACTTCTCGCCTTTTTCACCATCTGACTTAGCTATGATTATCTGTCTGTTATCTGTTCCTTCAACCATGATGTAAGCTCCACAAAGGTAAGAAATTTGTCTTTTTATTTTTTTAAATTACTGCTGCAGCCTCAGCACCTAGAGATTTGCCTGATATGAAGCAGCAACTCATTAAATGTTTCTTGATTTATTAATGAGTAAATAATTAGTTGCATTGTGATTTCTCCCATCTCTTTTACTAGCTCCTTCTTCTCTTCTTCAGCTCCCTTACTATGGAGATTCTATAACACTTAAGTGTTTGAACTTTACTCTCAGGATTTTCTTTCTCATTTTTTTTTTTTTTTGCCAATGTTAATTCATAATTAGTTCTACTGCATTTTATTTTCAGTATCTTTTCCATTCCCACTGCCTACTCTTAGTCAAAGTACATGCCCTGTGATAGAAAATGCCTTATTTCTTTTCCTAACTTTAATCTCTCTGGTTATTCAATGCAGCCTGCAATTTATTTCCACATCACTATCTCCAGAATGCCATTTTAATCAAGAGACTCCATTTTTTTCAGGAATGATTATTGGCCCCTGATTCTTATCAGATGGATTATGATTGGGAAGAAGGAACATGCCCTTCCCTACTCCCCTGCCAACACACAATCCGTAAAACATTAGTTTAGTTTATTGATTTATCAACATAAGAATATGTCATTTTATCAGAATCAAGAGGTTCCACTAGCCAGGGGCAGGTTCAGCATAAATAAATCCTATTCTCTTCCAACCTCAAGACTTAAAAAGAAATATATACACCTTTTGGTGAGATTATTCACCCAATATAGGGTCTTATCAGCACTGGAAATTTCAGTTACCCTGTGATCACATGAAGCTTACATCATTTAAAGGGTCTTTTACTTCTTAAATGAAAGTAAGTCCCAGCAATGTCAAATCCATGTGATTTTCCCAGATTTACTGAATAATATACCTGCTTTCAGCCTTCCTGCTTTCTGGAAATTATATTTTCCTATAGACAATTCCTCAACTCTGCTATACCACCCTTAAATCTTAATGGTTCTTATACTGAGTCTGATCCCAATAAATCTGTTTCCACAATGTCTGTTGAAACTCGATAGGTCATATATCTAAGTATCATAGATCCTGGGGGAAATGGGGTAGCAGGGTCAGTTTGTTAAGTACAGACTCTTGAGTGAGCCTGTTTCACCACTTAATAGCTGTGTAACCTTGGGCACACCTCACAGCTCTCAACCTCATCTTCTCTATCTATAAAATGGGGATGATAATGGCATCCATATTATAACACAGTTGTTTGCTTTTTAATTGAACATTAATCCTTGGGGTTGGTAGTAATGAATTCTCTAACACCTTTTGTATTATGCATCCCTTTCCATCATCATATGATAGTTCTGTAGGATGTAAATAATTTCAGAGTGTACCATCATCAAAGATCACTTTCTGACTATGATGAAGCTATTCAAAAGTAGAACCATTCCATAAGCATGTTTAAAAACAGACAAAAGTAAGGACATGGTTGAAGCCACAAAAATAGCCAATCATATTCTCCTGGCTCACATAAGAGAATTCTCTCATGAGATGCCTTTTTAGCCTCACTCTGTTTCTCCACCTCCTAGATTAAAAAAAAAAAGAGAGAGAGAAAGAAAGAAAAAACCCAACCATAAAATTTTCCCCTCTTTTGAGCAATACCCAATCCACAAGAAAACCACATTTCAGCAGAACAACTATCACAAACCTCCTCTAAAACACCTAACATAAGCCTAACCCCCATTACAAACCTCTTCTAAAAACCAAAGCAAAACAAAACCCTCTTGTTTACATGCCCCAGGTTCCATGTGGTGTGCAGTCATCCTTGTTGCAAGAAGTCATAAACCCCACTTAGTTTGACTAGAGGTATGGTCCTGGTGGTCTTTGTCTGGTGGGCAGCAACTAGAGCTTGAAAAAGACTTTTTTGTATCATGTTTTGGTCCTATATAAACTTTGACCCCATTGAACACTAATTTTAACCCAACCTCTCTATATCGAATATTCTCAAGTAGAAAATTGTGTGAGGGTGGAAATCTAGCACATATATTTTAAAATAGTGTTGTTCTAAGATGAAACAAATTAACAACAACAACAAAAAGAACACACTACATTGGAACCAGGCTCTTTCTTGATGCAAAATCACACAGAGAAAATTACTTAATAAGAGGTGTAGAATTTTCTCAGCTCCACTCATTTGCTCTTGCAAGTAAAACTTCCAATCAATTCAATTTCTGCCTTAAATGTGAAGGACCACCCATCATTCCCTTGGATCTTCAACTGTCTTTGGAGATCCTTGATCGCACTTACTCCTTAGGGAGACCCAACGAATCGGGGTAATTATCTACCAATCCCATCAGCCAGAGGAGGTGAATGGTGCCAAACCCCACTAAATATAACTCACTCACAAAATCTTCCTCAAAAACTCAGTGTCATACAGGCCTCCGTCAGCTTGTCTCTAAGAGATATTCTTTTAAAAAAAATTTTTTTTAACATCTTTATTGGAGTATAATTGCTTTACAATGGTGTGTTAGTTTCTGCTTTATAACAAAGTGAATCAGCTATACATATACATATATCCCCATATCTCCTCCCTCTTGCATCTCCCTCCCACCCTCCCTATGCCACCCCTTTAGGTGGACACAAAGCACTGAGCTGATCCCCCTGTGCTATGTGGCTGCTTCCCACTAGCTATCTATTTTACATTTGGTAGTGTATATATGTCCATGCCACTCTCTCACTTCGTCCCAGCTTACCCTTTCCCCGCCCGTGTCCTCAAGTCCATTCTCTAAGAGATATACTTAGCTCAAGATTCTCTCCTATAACTTTCTGACTCCCTTAAACCCGAACTACAGAAGTCATGGTTGTCATGCCAAATCCATTCCTGATACCACCTGAAGCATGTTAAGTAATTATGGATTAATAAGAGGCAATACTTACTCATATCCCTTGATTTTTAGCACCTCATCTGATTAACCTGAGCTGGAAAAGCTTATCAAAAGTGTGGTAGCTACATAAGACAAGAACATATTCACCGTAGCTTAAAACTGTTTCTTGGCCCCTAGAATCTCAGGTAAGTTCACACAGTTGAAAGGTAATTCTTAATGTGTTACTGCTATTTTATACTAATTTACATCAACAGTCCTGTTATCTTCTACTAACCACCTTCCTTTTGAGGGAATTATACAAACATTAGACTCACATTATCATCAGAAAGACAAAACAAAGAAGACTCAGTGGCCAGGTGACCTTGAAAAATAAATTTCTGTTATCTTGAAAAGCCATTTCCCTGAAGATCCTTATTACATAGCACAAATTTGACACTATTCTGCCTCTTGTTTATAACCTTAATTTTATCAATTAAACAACTGCTGGGCATATAGCAATAACCTACTTAATAATTCATTGAGTAAGTAACTACATTCTTTTTCTCATGAATTTCAAATATGTCTGAATGAGCAATTAATCTAAGAATTTTCAGAAACCCTAAATAAATAAAAAATTGTTAAACTAAGTAAAAATTAACTTATATATTTAACTTTTTTTTAAAATAACACATAGTGCATTCTATTTTCCATATATTGGTATATTAGCTATTCTCCCTCCCCTTCTTTAAAAAAAAGACAAAACACTTCCAGTTTAAAAACCACCCAAAATTTTAAAAAGTATATACTCACATTTTTAACTTTCTTAATGAACACTAACATGCTCATGTGGCAGGAAAGTACGGGAAATCCTTAGAGACCAAAACCGGACAAGAAAGTACAAATGCAAAGCACTAAATGAAGTCTGATGTGCACTGTAGCCTTTTGTCTCTATGATCCTGGGGGCTCAGAGCAGAGGTCTTCAAACCTCAGTGTATGCTTCCAGATTACACTAGGACTTTCTAGTCGATCTGGGCACAGACAGCAGCTTTAAACAAATTATTTTCACATTAACTTCCATCTGTATTTTTTCCTAAAATTCATCTGTCTGAGAATATGCCTGTGGTCAAAGTTGCAGCAGCGTTGCTATTTCTAGTTTCCGCTCCTACCCTTCCTAATATAATTTTCCCACTCCCCCAGCCCCCAAAAAAGTTAAAAATCAAAATTTTAACCCACCTAAATTTTACTGAATTACATTGTCTATGTATAAAAAAATCTGAAGTGGTTAAAAAAGGGAAGATAAAATAAATAGAAGGAAATAAAAGATTCAAAAAACAAACATTTTAAAAGAACAATTCAAAATAATCTTCTCTGCATAGTCTCTGTAATCAAAGAACTGCCTCAGCTGCTTTTTTCGCATGATTTCAAATAGAAGTCATTTTTTGACATATCAAAGTTATATCTTTGATTCCAAAAACATATGTCAGAGATAAGTTAGGTTAAACAATTATTGAAGCTTATAAGAGGGTCATTTTCATTAAATTTTGGCAATAGATTAGTGGACACTGAAAAATACTTATGCGTTATTTATACTTGGATGCTTATCTGCTCACTGTCACTAGCCAACTAATTATATGCCTAATTATTTGTGCATTTCATGTACTTATTTTATATTAATCTACTTGGAATATGTTGAGAATTCTACTGTTAACAACAATAATTAATGCCTCTTTTGTAAGCCCCGAATTTATTGGTAGACCATCTACTCTCTCTTCATTTGCTGTTAATTTCCATTGAAGGCTTGCTTTATTCTAGCAATAAGTCTCATTCATCTATGAGTACATGAATTAATTTTTAAGAGACCTATCCACCTCATTAAGTAATACATTTCCAGTAAAATTTTATTTTTCATGTTTTAATCAATTGTGTACTATTAATAATTATATAGTAATTTAATACAAAGAAACCTTGTTAACATTTAGAGCTTTATAGGAATTGAAAAATCAATTTCAATTTATAAATATAATTAACTTGAGAAATATGATAGAGCCACAAAAAAAGTTCATGCATAAAATATAGCATAATACATTTCTTGTATAGGAAATGCCATGCAAATACGAGTTGATGAAGGAAGGCACCTGGTTGACTGAAAATAATCCAAGGTACTCATGCAGGATTGCTTGGTTCATGAGCTAAGTTGGATTCTTTTCTTTTCTCAGAAGGAGAGGCTATATTAAAAATGAGTTTCCAATGGGACCAGGGGCTTTTCCACCACTAGAGGGGTCTACAATTTAACACTGACCTCAAGGCTTCCAGGTGATGAGCACCTGGTATTCCAAATAGTTTTTGTAAAATGCTGTCATTCAAATCCTGACTTATAGGTGTGCAGGATATTAATGTGACTCTTCACTCATAAGATTGTTCTCACATTTTCCATAGCTTTAAGGGGAAAAATGGAGGAGAATGTCCATCCACTGGAATACAATCCATATTGCATGTCCAGCAGGGCACGCTGCCCTCTCATGGGACAACGGGAGCATAGGGGCTCATGCCTTCTCTGTGGCTGACTTTAGCCTTGCTGGCTTCCCCCAAATAAAATCTGTTGCTAACCTACACCATAGCTTGTAGAATCTTTGTACAACACATGGGGCTACACATGGGACCACGTTAGCATAGAAAACAATGTAAGATTTATGAATGTTGAAACATAACATTACAATATATTTTATGTGGATAATAGTGGGTATTAACTTACTTAGGTTCTATTGAAAACATTTAAAAGAGTGAAGTAACAGTTTTACTCTGAAATTTCAATATTAAAACACGAGACTGTGTATTTCAAAACAATTTAAAATTTAGGTTGAAAAATTTTAGATATCATAGATCTACAACTTATCAAGATTCTTTTAGGGGCTAAGAAAACAATAGTAACTCTTGATGACCAATAATCCAGATATTTAATTTCAACTGATCATGCATGCAAGGCAGGAGGTATGGATATGAGAAGTTTATAAACAGAAACCTGCAGAAAGACAGAAACGATTAAGGACCACACTTTCGTGAAAAGATGAATCAGAACAAACAGGTGCCAAAAAGAAGACTCTAAGGTAACTTGCCTGACTTAGTTTTAATGGTGTGTGTAAAGAGTTTATCTTCTCTTGAATTTGTAACCACAGGCTACCTCTCATGTAATTTTGGGACTGAAATAATGCTACCAATGAAATCCCCAAATCTCCAAGCTGAGTACATTGCTGAAAGTGGTTCCAGGTTGGCGGTACTCTAGACACCCAGCAGAAGCAAACAGAAATACTCTCTAGAGGAGCATACTTTAAAACCAGTCTCAAAGAATTTTCTCTTATAAATCTCTAAGGAATGTGAGCTTCAGTATGAAAACAGTGTGAGATTTACATCATTATAATTGGAGTTTCAGAAAGAGATAAGAAGTATAAGAAGGTGGTAATATCCAAAGAGATAACTCTAAGAATGTTCCAGAATTGACAAGAGGCATCTATTGTCAAATTCAGGAAGCCCAAGATACAAACTTACAGTTACAAAATAAATGAGTCGCGGGTATGAAATGTACAGTGTAGGGAATATAGTCAATAATAATGTAATATCTTTGTGTGGTGACAGATAGTAACTAGACATCATGGTGATCATTTTGTAATGTATAGAAATATCGAATCACTATGTTGTGTCCCATGAACTAACATAGTATTATAGGTCAATTATACTTCAAAAACAAACTCATAGATAAAGAGATCAGATTTTTGGTTATCAGAGGCATGCATGTTATATATGAATGTTAAAGAGAGTAAATCCTAAGAGTTCTTATCACAAGGAAAAAATATTTTTTCTATTTCTTTTATTTTGTATTGATATGAGGTGAGGGATGCTCACTAAACTTATTAATCATTGTATTAATCACTTTATGGTGTATGTAAGTGAAATCATTATGCTGTACACCTTAAACTTATACAGTGCTGTATGTCAATTATATCTCAATAAAAACTGGAAGAAAAAAACACATATCTCAGGAATATACTGTATGGGAAAGTGGGAAAAGAAAGAGATCCTAATAGAAAGCCTTAGATATGAAAAGAAATGGTGAGCAAATAAAATAATAGGGCTGTGACAAATTTAAACACACAGTGGTTGAGTAAAACAATGATCATTTCTGATAAAATAACAATAACATAACACTAACAAAAGGGTTTGTCTTAGGTTAGATTCTCTCATAAAAAGACGCTGGACACAATTTGAGTGCAAATTGTTTGGGAGGCAATCTCAGGAAATGCTGGTAGTTTAATGGGGAACTGAGAAAGGGAAGAATATAAAGCTAATATACAGTTTGAGCAAGTAATTCCTGTGGTAACTGTGGTTCAATCCCTCTGGGGACCTTTGGGAGACTACACAAAGCATGACTCAAAGTCTGTGCACCTGAGGTATAATTTAGATGAAGCATTTATCCAATACTTGGGAGTCACCCTCAACTATTCAGCTGAGTACTGAGGTACATATATATGTGAGGAGAATCTCTGAGGCTGGAGAAAGTACTACCTAAAGGTGATCACAAAGTGGTGGAACTAATGCCTTTTACCACCAGCCAGACAGGAAAAATCCATGATTCACAGGGCATTTAGTAGACTACTAAGAATGGTCTTGACTCAGTACTAGGGAATATACAGTCCTAGACTGAGCACTGCCCTGGTCCCACCCAACAAATCATAAAAGCAAGACCCAGAAGTATCAAGCTTTTTCTAAGAAACTTAACAGCATCTCAGGAACAAATCCCAAGAATATTCACAGGAATACCACATCAGAAAAGGTCAATTTCACATGGTCTACCATGAAAACTTAATTATCTATTACTGCCTCAACAGTGTGACAAATTCAGTGGCTAAAAATGGTTTCTGTGTGTCAGGAATCTGAGCGTGGATTGGCTAGGGACTCTGTTTCAGGATCTTTCACAGGCTAAGAAGTTATCTTGCCAGGTTCTGGTTATATTAAGGCTCAACTAAGAAACAATGGATTTCCAACCTCACATAGTTATTGGCATGATTCAATACAGTACACCTTGCAGGCAAATGTTGAACTGGTTACCTTAGTTCCTCACTGCCTGTTGACCAGACGCTGCCCTCAATTTCTTGCCACATGGGCCTCTATAACATTGCAGTTTGCTTCTTCAAAGCATGCAAGCTAGCAAGGCAATAGAGTCGGCTCGCAAGGTGGATGCTGCAACCTCTCATAACCTAAGTGACATTCTATTGCTTTTTCCATATTCTGTTTGTCAGAAGCTAGTCATATGGCCAGCACACACTCAGTGGGAGGGGAACATGAAAGAATGTGAGTTATGGAGGCAGAGATCTTTGGGAGTCATTTTAAGATCTGCCTAACACACAACCTAGACTTACCAGACATATAAAGGAGTAGGGAAGCATGATCAAACAAGAGGAAAGGAATCAGTCCATCAAAACCAACCCAGAGCAGATGCAGTAGCAGAGAATGACGTTAAAACAGTTATTATAAAGGTATTACATATGTTCAGACATTTAGGTAGAGTGAAGAAAGATATTTAAAAAGAAAAGACCAAATCTAAACTTCAAGAGGAGAAAACTGCAAGGTCTAAGATGAAAAATACACTGAGTGTATCAATGACAGACTAGGCAATGCAAAAGAAAAGTTTAGTTACTTTTAAGACATGACAGTGAGCAGTATCCAGAATGAAGCATAGACACAAAAAATTTTGAAAAAAGTGAATAGAGTACCAGTGAGCTGTGAGACAGAAAAAAAATGGATGGAATTTTTTGAAATGTGACAAAAACTCCATATCCACAGATCTGAGAATCTCAGCAAACTTCAACCAAGCATATGACAATCAAATTGTCAAAAAATAGTAAAGATACTGTATGTACAGAGTAACAAAGATAAATGTGACAACAGATGTCTTGTCAAAATCAAGAAATGCAAGGAAAAGACAGTAGAGCAACATCTTTAAATTACTGAGAGATAAAACCTGTCAATCTTGAATTTTATAACAGAAATTTTTCATAAATTATGGTGGTATAAATATTTTTACAGGTATACAAAATCTGGACTTTCTAATATATATATCTAATAGTAAAATGTATGGCAAAATTGCTGGGAGGAGAGAAAGGCAAGTATAATTTTTGAGATTCTCATACTACATATGAAGTGATATATGATCACTTGAAGGTAGACTGTGGTTAAGATCAAGATGTATGGTATAATCCAGATGTTGGCATATCCAGTCCATCACCTGATTTTACAAATAAAGTTTTATCAAATTACAGTTATACCCATTCTTTACTCACTATCTACAACTTCATTCATGCTATAGCGGCAGAGCTAAGTAGTTACGACAGAGTCTATAGGAGTGGAAAATGAGCATTTATGTACTATCTGGTCCTTTACAGAAAAAGTCTGCGATCACAGCTATAAACACCAAATCAACCACTATAATAAAAAAGCCAAAGAGTTAAAACTGATAAATCAACAGAGGAGATAAATGGAATTATTTAAAATGCACTTATTTAAAGTTAGAAAAATATTAAAAAGGAAACAAAGAACAGATTATGCAAACAGAAAACAAGAACAAGATGATAGACTTAAATATTAAATTAATAATTCTATTAAATGTAAATGTTGTAGACTTATGATTCCAACCAAGGTGGAGTTCCAGAGACCATGTTTAGTTTCCTGCCTGAAACAAACAAAAAATGATCAAAATTCATGAAACAATGGATTGTTAGACACTGGATATTAAACAAAGGGCAAGAAACAAAGGAGGTGAGCCCTATGATTGCTACAGCTTATTGCTTAAGAGAGACTTTCCACGTGCTGGCCCAGGGAAGGAAAACTAAAACAGAGCCTTGTGGGTTCCAGAGCTAAGCATCCCAAGAGACCAAAATGAAAAGAGTTAAGCAGGACAGAGTATTAGCTCCTAGAATTAACTGAGTTTGATAAGGCTGCAGCATCTAAGATCAATTTACAAAGTCAATCATATTTCTATCTTATAGTAATGAGCAATCAGAAATTAAATTAAAAAATACTTATAAGAAATTAAATTAAAAATACTCAGAAATTAAATTAAAAAATACTTAAATTAAAATAATACATATTTTCATACATACAAAATATGAAATATATGGGAATAAATTTGACAAAAGATGTGCAAGGTTTGTTTACTGAAAAGTACAGGCATCACAGAGAGAAATGAAATAAGACCTAAAATAAAGGGAGAGATGCATGCTCAGAAGTCAAAAAACTCAATATTATTAAGATGTTAATTCTCCCACAATTGACCTATAGATTCAATGCAATTCTAATCAAAATTACAGTGAACGTTTTTGAAAAATAAATTGACAAGCTTCTTTTAAATTTTACTTTGAAATGCAGAAGTCATAGATAGCTAACCCAACTTTGAAAAAAACGAAAAATGTTGGAGCACTTAAAAAAAGCTACCTTGGGCTTCCCTGGTGGCGCAGTGGTTGCGAATCTGCCTGCTAATGCAGGAGACACGGGTTCGAGCCCTGGTCTGGGAAGATCCCACATGCCGCGGAACGACTAGGCCCGTGAGCCACAATTACTGAGCCTGTGCGTCTGGAGCCTGTGCTCCGCAACAAGAGAGGCCACGATAGTGAGAGGCCCGCGCACCGCGATGAAGAGTGGCCCCCGCTTGCCGCAACTAGAGGAAGCCCTCGCACAGAAACGAAGACCCAACACAGCCAAAAAAAAAAAATAAATAATAATTAAAAAAAAAAAAAAGCTACCTCATCTCAACAGTTATAAAGCTATGGTAATAAAAATTGTGTGGGTCACATATTATATGAAACTTCAGTGGAACAGGATAGAACTATATATAAAAGTCAGTTGTTTTTTGACAAAGATGTGAAATTGATTCAATGGGAAAGGTAATCCAATCAAATTATTTTGACCTGTGCAAAACAAAAGAAAACTTCCATAATTACCTCATTCACACAAATACAGAAACTGACTCATAATGAATCACAGGACTCTATATAAGATTTTAAAACTACAAAATTTCTAGGAGAAAATACAAGAACAAATCTTAGAAACCTTAGGTTTGGAAAAGATTTCTTAAATATATACCAAAAAGATAGGATTTATAAAAGAAAAATTCAGTAGATTGTTAATCCAAAAAAATTTTTTTTGCTCTTCAAAAGAGACCACTAAAAAAATAAGACAAGCCACAACCTCAAAGAAAATATTTGCAAAACTCATATATGACATAGGATTTGTATCAAGAATATATGAAGAGGTCTTATAATAGAGTAATTAGAAAACAAACACAATAAGAATAAATAGGCACAGAATTTGAGTAGGTATTTCACCAAGGAAATTATATGGAAGGTGCTATGGACTGAATTGTGTCCCCCGCAAAATTCATATGTTGAAGCCTTAACTCCCAGTGTGGCTGTATTTGGAATAAGGAAATAACTAAGGTTAAATTAGATCATAAAATGGAACCCTGATCTATTAGAATTAGTGTTCTTTTTATAAGAGGAGAACAGAGAGCTCACTCCCTCTCTCCCTGCCTTGTGAGGACACAGCAAAAGGTGATTTTCTGCAACCCAAGAAGAGAGCTCTCATTGGACACCAAATCAGTTGGCACCTTGATCTTGGACTTCCCAACTTCCAGAACTAAGAAAAATAAATTCCTGTTGTTTAAGCCACCCGGTCTATGATGTCTTGTTATGACTGCCCAAGCAGACTAAGACAGAGGGAAAATAAGCACAACAAGACATTTTTAACATCATTTGTCATTAAGGAAATAAAAATTAAAACTGCAAGAGATATGAGTACACACACCAAAATGGCTCAAATTAAAAACATTGACCCGACCAAGTGTAAAAAATGTTGTGGAGTAACTAGGACTCTCACGCACTGCTGGTGGGAATATAAAATACCACTTTGGGAAACAGCTTGGAAATTGCCTGAAATGTTAGACATATAATCCAGTCATTCCTCTCTACAATTTACCCAAAAGAAATACAAATGTCTTCCCACAAAGACTGAACCATGAATATTTATAGAAGATTTATTTGTAATAGTAAAAACCTGGAAACAACCCTAATATTCAACAGCTAGAGAACTGATAAACAAATTGTATATTTATACAATGGAATACTACTCAACAATGAAAAGAAATAAACATCTGCAATAGCATGGATGAATCTCAAAATAATTATACTGCATGAAAGAAGGCAGGTAAAAATAACACACATGACAAAAAAGAGTACACATGCATAATTCAATTTATACACAATTCTGGAAAATGCAGATCAGTGTGGATGGGGATAGGAAGCTAGAGGGCAGTAAACAGCCCTTATAAAGTGGTAAAAGGAAAATTTTTGGGGGGGTGATGGGGTGCTGATTTTAGTGATGTACACATATGTTAAAATGTATCAATGTAAATAATTTTAAGTATGTCTAATTTACTATATACCACTTATACATAAAGTTGTAAAAAACAAACTAAAGAAAAAAAGAAAGTTTAAAAATGATGACAAAATCTAAATCTTGATACCACCAAATGACCTTCAATAACATTTAAGAACATCATGCCAGGCAGCATTCAGTGCATATTATTTAAAATAAATAAATTTTAAAGGTTTCTTTAGTTGAGTAAGTATTATGCACACAATTCTGATCCGTTTAATATTTACTGTCTTTCGTAACTTCTCAACAAGCCCTACATAGAGGTATTAATATTACCCACCAGCAGTGTATTAATAAGGATACAGGAGAAAAATAGTTTAATTAATTTGCCAAAGATTTTAAGTGATGAATTTTAATCTATGCCGGATATACTCCACAATTCTGACTATTAAACACTTTACAACAGTCTGATAATACCAGTTTGAAAACTATGGTACCTGGGCCAACAGCAAGAGCTTTACCTAGGGATGTGTTTTAAATCAAATTATCTGACTTCCACTCTAACGTACTGAATTAGAAAATCTAGAATTGGGCTCAACTCTAGAATTTTCATGTAAAATCTTCTTTTATGAATTTGAAAGATGTTTTATATTCAAAATATATATTATAGAAATTATACTGTAATAAATATAAAAAGAATGTAAAAAAGAATAAATATATGTATGTATAACTGGATCACTTTGCTGTATACCCAAAACACAACTTTGTAAATCAACAGTCAACTGTATTTCAATAAAAAATTTTTTAAAGGATGTTTTATATTTAAACAATATATATTATCAAAATTATACTTTAAATAAATATGATTTATATATAATTTTTGTATAAATATATATACTTTTCAGTTATTGAGGTCTGACAGATAAAATTATAAGATATTTCAAGTATACATGTGATAATTTGATATATATTGTGAATGTATATATATATATATATATATATATGTTGTAAAAGGATTCCCCCATCGAGTTAATTAATACATCCACCACCTCACATATTTACCTTTTTAAAAATTTTTGGTGAGAACATGTAAATTCTACTCTCAGCAAATTTCAATTATACAATACAGGGGTATCAACTATAGTCACCATTATATACATTAGATTCTCAGACCTTATTCATCTTATAACTAAAAGAAACAAGGGGACAGACAAAGCTCTTAAAATAAATGAAAATATATAAACTATTTAGAAGTAATATAACAAACTATGTATGCAAGTGCTTTTGGAATTCAATCAAATACTGTTTTTTTTAAACAGTTGTTAAGTATTTGAATAACTAGAATTAGGTGGATGTTGGGGCAACCTCATAGAAGTGTATAATGGTTAAGCATCTTCTTAAGGTAATTTATTTTTTGAGAAAATTTTGCATTGTGGAAGCATAGAAATATTTATAGTCTTTTAAATCAGGGACTGCTCACTTACTGACAGTAAGTCAACTTCAAAGATTTTTTTTCTTTGTCATTAATGACTTTGGGGATGGCTGAAGGCCATTAAAATCGTCACATTTTAAATCCCTGGTAGGCTTTCTAATTACCTCTGCTCTCTCAATTGTTGCAGTTTTAAAACATATTGTATTTCCTTCTCTTTTACAGAGCTGTCATAAAACAATATGTCCATGTCTAAAATGCAGTAATGAAGGGGTAGGTAATTTATTTTTAGTTAAGCTAGGGATTTCATATTAAAATTACTTGAACCCATCACGTAATTTCCAAATAGCTTTATACAAAATTCCAACAAATGTCATGTCATGGGGCTATCTTGTATTTTTAAGTCAAAATAATGCAAATGGCAGGTTGAATGTTAAATGAGAGGAACTTCCAGTGGCCATAAGCAATTTGAACTTCCACTGTAATTTACAGTCATATAACTGAGCCATTCGAATTGGATCTTTAGAACTAATGCTACAGCTATCTTATATGGTTCCAAATAATGTGACAGGCTATCATTTGTCTCAATAAATTGTTGGCAATTATGACTGACAAGCAGATTAGAATAAAGCCAGAAACAGAAATATCTAATAAACAAGGACTCCTACTTATGAATATAATTGTGTAGTTTTCAGTTTCCAGTAACCCAAGGACTAGAAGAACAGACACAGGAGTGTGGTGAGTAAGAAGTTCATCATAAAAGCTGTCATTTTGTTATTGCATCTGGAGGTACAAGCCAATTTTTTCAATGATAATATCTCTATGTAATATGAAATGTTGTATAATAAAAATAATAAATCGCACTGTTGTCTTTGTATCACTGGGTCACTTCACAAGAAATAAAACAAGAGAAGCCTAAGTAAAGAGTAGAAACTACATTGTTCCAAAGGTCAGAATAATTTCCTTCATTCTCTTTTTAAATTGTTCATATAAAAATAAAGTTGATTTGTATTATGATCATAAATTTCTCTTAAAGAAGAGATTAAAGCTATGTTGAGGCTGCTTGTTTGAGCATATGCAATGCCTTGCTTAATATACAAATATTTCATTTCTTGACTAAATTCACATTTTTTCATCATTACCTGTGATGTTTTCTCCTTCTGAAGATGATTTTGAAAAGGTTAGTAAACTCAAAAATCAGTGTAGCACTTTCACTAATAACTCCTCAAAACATGCTTAGAGCTATTAATCATTTACAGAAAAACTTCTGAAGCCTAAATATCATGTATTCCAAATTTCATAATAGAATATATTAAATAATATGAATACATGTCATGTACATATTGTATGTAGCCTAGAAAAGATTAAAAATTCATTTTCAATGATTATTGGTAATGCAAATGAGCGTAATAAATAATAAATGTAATATGTTTGTGGCACTTATTATAATAGTTCTCAAATAATATAAGTTGTTTAATATCTACTCTCCCATTAGACTGCAAGTTTTATGAGCGCAGAACTGTGCGCCCTTCTTCACCGCAATATCCTCATTGCGTGACATTGTATGACAGTGTTTGTTATCAATGTCCTCAATAATATTTATTGAATTACCTAAGAAACAAATAGTTACTCTTCCATAAGGAAGCCTCATTTATGAGTAAGCTGATCACTCGGTTTCACCTCTTGGTTCTCAGACCACACTCTACACTATTTGTGAACAGAGCAGTATTACATGGTTGTTAACTTACAATGTGCAGAAATTATACAGGGTCAGATAATTGCTGAGAATTCACAAGGTATACTCACATAGGCTTCACTAATGGTAAAAGATGTGCTACAACATGAGAAAGAAAGTGCAGGCAAACATAGAAAAGTTGAAAAACTTCCAGGCATTGTTCCCTGGGTCCTTTGCACAGAATGCACTTCAGTCTTGGGATTTTGAACTACCTAGATACATACAAGTGATTTTGTTCTCAGGAAACTCAAGGTATGAGTTTACCAAGGGGTATTGTACTGCACTGGTCTGTGTAACAAGTTAAATCAGGTGCAAACTACCCTTCAGTAAAATTTTATAAACAATGTAAGTAATCTAGTACAGGGTGCCTCAGGGGACTTTCAGATTTTAAACAGATCATTATAAATCACCAACTGCTATATTTCATCCTTATTTTGGCCAACAAATGCCATGGCTCCAGGCATCCTTGGAGATAAGCATAGATCCAACAAGGACCAGCTTCCTTGCACCAGGTGTACACCACATCCTGAAGGATAGCTTCCCATGCTGGCAGTGTCGTCTTCAAGCTGATACTTCACAGGCACCTTCAAAAGTCTGTTTCATTACTCACATAGTCTGGCAGCTCCTGGACTGTGTAGTAGTTAATAGGACCATTGGGTCCCATGGGCATAGATGCACACTCCTTTATTTGCTGTAAAACAAATGTGTGCTCCCTTGGTCCACACGGTTTTATATGGTGCTCCATTTCAGTGAATAAGATACTCTAAGTTCTCAAATACTGTGCCTATTTAACATCCTTTAAATTATTCTCAGATAAATTTGACTTGAGTTTTTCTTGTTTTCAAAGTCTGTAGTCACATATTTAGATAATTTTTTGGTTTTGTCTTACTGGTCATTAATCTTATACTATATGGATCTTATTCATTTAATGCCAAGAGAAAAACTTTATTTCTCTTATTTATATAATTTCATTACAATGTCCCTTATTGAGGGACATTTTCAAATTCATTCGGAGAGAAAAGTTTCATTTCCAATATATGGCCTACCTTTCTCAACAGAAATCATTTAAATATATTCTTTGATTTCTTAATTAATTATCAAGAAGTAAGATATTGTAAGTTTTTCTTTGATTTGTCTGTGCCAGAACTATCTCTCTAATCTATATCACACATCTTTCCACCTCACTCCTTTAGCTTTAGCCACAGTGGAAACACCAAGCTATTCTGTAGGCTTTGCACTTTCTCTTGCCT
This sequence comes from Balaenoptera musculus, assembly GCF_009873245.2. NCBI lineage: Eukaryota > Metazoa > Chordata > Mammalia > Artiodactyla > Balaenopteridae > Balaenoptera > Balaenoptera musculus. Next base: position 41,538,383 of record NC_045796.1, read on the forward strand.
CTAGTTGGAATGTTCTTTCTCACATATTTGCCTAACTTGGTCCCTCATTTCATTCAGGCCTCTGCTGGAAGGCTCCCTCCTTAGAAAGAGACTTCCTGATAATCCTGTCTGAAATATAATATTGCTATCACTCCTCAACCCCTTACTTTGCTACTTTTTAAAACTGACAATGTTTTGAACAGGGTTCCCATGACCAACAATCCATTCAGTAATTTGCTGAAAGGACTTGCAGGACTGGAAGTAGTCATTCTCAAGGTTACAGTTTATCACATTAAAAGTTTACAGGTTTACAGGTAAAGTTTATCACATTAAAAGAGCAGGTTCAGCAAGGAAAAATGATGAATCAGGTGGTGTCTGGAGGAGATCAGGTGCAGGCTTCTGAAGTTCTCTCCCTTAGAAGTCATACAAGATACACTTATTCCTCTAGCAATGAACTGAAACAACACATATGAGATGTTTCTGTCCAGAGATGCCAGCGTGAGCCTCAGAATCCAGGCTTCATATAGAGGGCTGCTCACACAAGCACACAGCACTTGTGCAAGCAGCCAGCCATAATTACTGAAATTCCAGACCCAGGAGGAAAGCAAGAGTCCACCATATATCACACTGCTTCCACAAAAAAAAGCTGGTACAGTACGGTTCAGTGCCACAGGCATTGAAAACAACCTTACCAATTGGTGGCACAGGGACTTTTCCAAAGGTTAAGTTCCCAGGGCTATCCAGGGGTCACCCACACAAGCAAGCTCTCGTGAAGTCAGGAGAGGGGAGCAACATCAGGTCCGCTGCATTAACTCTTCTCTGGTGAGTAACTTTATCACCACTTGACCTACTACTGTATGTGTATTAGTTTATTGGTTTAAATGTCTACCTCTCCTGCTAGACTCTAAACTCCATGAGGACAGGGACTTTGTCTCTTTTGTTCGACACCATATCTCTTATGTTTAGGACAGTGACTGGTATAGAGGAGCCATTTCCAAGTATTTATTAAATGCAAAAAAGGAATGAACACTCATTGACCTCAGCCTGGTAGGATATATAATATGAAAGACGAAAAAGGGATAAAAATATTGCAGAAGAAGGGGATGTTGGGAGTGATGTTTTTATACGTATTGGAAAAGAGATGTGAGTACTTGTGCCTCATTTTGCTCCAAAAAAATAAAGTGAAAATTCAATGCCAGGAAGTAACCTAAACAAAGTAGGTGACAATAATGAAATGTTAGGAAATGTGAGGTGATTATTAGAAGAAAAGGCAACAGCTGTTCACCATATTTTCTGAAATGAGAAAATGGGCTTTAATTGCAAGTTAAATTCATATATGACAAAAGAAAAATGGTTAGGGATGTCAGGGAGCTAAAGTACTTACAGTGAGAGGCTTGAAATCTTTATAGAAACCATTACAGAAAGAAAATATCACTTTTTATCCTGGGGTCTTTAGCTCTGATTTTACCACATTATGGAGTAGACTAACTGATGCTTTTCAAGACCTCTTCAGATCAGAGGATTATTACTGAAATATTCCCATTCCATCTTCCAACAGTAGCTGTATATATGATAAATATTATTCAGGAATGCATGAGGCATAAAGAAGCATAAAATGCATAGTTCCTCATAGCTTGAGATAAAAAACAATTTTGAAATTTTGCACAGATATTTCTTTGCTTTTTCAAACTCTGATGTTAATTTATGCTTACTGAAACAAAATACGATGTCTTTGCTGAATCTTGAGTTTAAGGATGTGAGGTGTAAATGATGGAAGAAACTAAATGAAGGAAAATAAGGAAGGGATAAAGAAAAATGATGTGCATCTCACAAAAAGTCACATAATTAAAAAAATAAGAAATGATAAATTGCAAATATTGGAAGGAAATAACCTTTATAATTATTGTAGTTGAAAAATAGGATACATGCTATTATATGGATAATTTAGATGTGTTCCATAAATATTATTGATATTGCTATATATATTTTTATTTTTTAAAAGTAATCTCAGTGAATTTTACCAAGAACTGTTTGATATAACCTACTGTTTGATATAACTGTTTGATATAACCTACACTTAAAAAAGATAACAATAAAAAGCAGTTTTTAAAGCATCTTAAGAATGTCGAGATTTTATCTATCTGTGTGGATTCTTCTAAAAGTTATTAAAAAACAAAACAAAAACTGTAAACCTTTGACAAAAGTGTACATTAGAGGTGGGTGATAAAAAGCAAAAATCCCTGAGCTGTTTTGAAGACATCCCTAATATCTAAACACAATGAAGCAGAACAAATGAACTTTCAGCCTTTCTTTGGAAAGAATGAATGATCAGCAATAAGCAACATTTCACAGGAAATACCTTAGTAAGAGAACAGAGAATGCAAGTCTCCTATAGCCCTCAAACATTCACTCCTCAGCACTTTTCATCCATTATACCTCCTGTTTCACTCCCTTTAATTGCAAGCACAATTTAAACTCTTTTCCTTAAAAAATAGTCCAGAGTCTAGGAACACACAAAGAGAATAAATATAGATTCCTCAAATTAACAGAATAAAAACTTCCCTTTATCCTGTCCAAAGTTGAATATTTTATAAAGACAGTGGTAATTAGGATTGGTGGTGTGTACTTTGTGGGTATGGGCTGTCTCTTAAATGTCAACCTGATTGAAAGTGCTGATTTACAAATACACAAAAAGGTGTAATGCACATTTTATGCTGTCAAACTAATTAAACCTTGTGGCCACAAGGACTGGTCCTGGTCAGTCTGGGGATAAAACGTGGTCAAGAAAAATAACTAGACTTCTTAGAAAAAATCATTACACGTATTTGCATGCTCCTGGAACAAAAGATGCTGTTCTAGGAAAGAAGTTGTATAGAGATGATGTGGAAAACCCACATTCCCTTCATTTTGATCATTAAAAAACACTATTGGGCATCTCATGAGAATAAAGATTTGCCTACTGGCCTGATTCTGAGGATAATTAAATTCTGCATACCTAAAATTGCTCTCTGATTCCAGCTTGGAGAAGTCATTTCTTTTCTATTATGTACTGCTGTTCTAGGCTCTGAAACTCTAGTTGTTGTTCAGCTCAGAGATAATTGCATTTCAGTGGTGGGCAAAGTATTATAATGCTTCATATGCTACATAGTAAAATGGTTTCATATGAGAATTTTTATCATTAATATAGATATTTTGTTCTATTTTCTAGAATGATATAGTTGAAAATATGTATTTACTATATCTTGAGGAAATAAAAATCAGCTAAAGTTGCAACATGGTAAATATTTTATAACTGTCATATATATTTGATATAACCAAAATAAGTTACGTGAAGAACCACATCAAATATAAATCAGTTCCCTGGGCTTCCCTGGTGGCGCAGTGGTTGAGAGTCTGCCTGCCGGTGCAGGGGACACGGGTTCGAGCCCTGGTCTGGGAAGATCCCACATGCCGCAGAGCGACTAGGCCCGTGAGCCACAACTACTGAGCCTGCGCGTCTGGAGCCTGTGCTCCGCAACAAGAGAGGCCACGATAGTGAGAGGCCCGCGCACCGCGATGAAGAGTGGCCCCCGCTTGCCACAGCTGGAGAGAGCCCTCGCACGGAAACGAAGACCCAACACAGCCAAATGGATGAATAAATAAATAAATAATAATTAAAGGTGCTAATAATTAAAAAAAAAAATCAGTTCCCTAAGAATTTAATAAATTAATCAATTGTATTACATTTTTTGATAGGAGTGTTTAATACCAGATTCTCATCCCTCAGACATCACTGGTGTAGAATCTAGTTCACAGCAGCGTCCTTGTTTTCTTCCTTAATTCAAACCAAGACTGATTTGAAGAGAGAAACAAGTTTTTCCTCCCAGCAGCCCTCTTTCTCATTTCTATTTAAAGCAGAAACTATTATTCTCAGCAAAGTTAAAGTGAATGAGCAATGAGAAGAGCCTGGAAAGGCTGTTTCTTTGTGCTTGCGGTTCGTTATTAGCGCCTTGTCTGCCATTCCACCTTGTCTGGCATATGTTGTTATATGCCGGTATCTAGTTATGATGCTCCCCTGCCTGAAGTCCTTGGCATTATTGAGAATGAAGTGTAGGTCTGAACATTCTAGCATCACTCAGTTAATTGACCAGGTGCATCTCATTAGAATGACTGGCAGATACATGATGGAGCTTTGGTGGGAACAGTGGTAACTGAGAAGTCCAGCCACCTAAACAACAGAGCAAGTTCTCCTATCTTCACCATTTTTCTCTTATCATCCAAGAGTTGTGCTGAGCAGACCACTGACATGTCTGCCTCCTGATGGAAGCATATACTGAATATCCGGGTTTAAAATCCAAAAATGGTATAAAGTTTGGTTTATATAAGTATAATTAAATGGAAGCTTTGTGATTGTACTTGCTATTCTCCCCAAGAATATTACCCCCATGCTATTGAAAGTCTGATAAAGTACCACGGCATGAAATTACACTACGTTCTTAATTCCACAAATGTATGTGTTGTCTAGTTTCAATTCCATTTTGCTTTGAAATTCAGTTTCATCTAAATCATAGGTTAAAGGGGGCATTGAAAAGCAGTTTTATTATATTTCTAAGTTTCCAACAAAGTTAATGAAGCTCGACACTTCAGTTTGAAAATGAAGGGAAAAGTATGTTACTGTAGTTTCATTTTTAAACTGCTGCATAGAGCCAGGAAAAATTATTATAATATCCACATCCTATAAACAAACACATACTAATTTTATGAAATTCCTTCCTTTTAAAAAATTTTAATATACATTTTGTTAGTACCTACTGTCTAGGGACAAAGCAGTCTTGAATGCAAAATGCCTTGTAGAATAAGATGCATGTTCTAAAAAAATTTATTCAGAATAGCAAATAATTTTACTCTGCTACTTTTATTCAAATTTCTAATGAGGTTTCTGGGGATATCTACTTTCTTACATTTATGGTAAAAACATATTTGCACTGAATGTAACCATGATTTTTTAAAAATCAGAAAATTCATGTACATATTGTTAGTGTTTCACAATATGAATTGGAAATAAATAAGAGCAGCTTATACTCAAGTTTCACCACCTCTTTATGGACAACTTTGAAAACAGTAGGATTCAGAAGGGTATTCATTAAAACTATCCATCACATTCAAAACCCTTATGCTGGATTTACACAGTGCTAGTTTCCAGAACAAAGAAATCACAAAGGGGATGAACATTTCACATGCTCTATTTATCTGCTGAGTGAGGGCCTTAAATATTATGATTTTGTCAGTAAAACACGAGCAGATGCTCTCCTATCATGAGTTCTGTTCCTGCTCATCTAGATGTCAACGAAATACTAGAATTATCATCATGAGTCTCTAACAACTATTATAAATGAACCAGAATTTGGAATCACAATAGTAAAGTTTTTTCTCAGGATCTACCCAAGTTGATGCCCAAATCAACATATATACCTTATTTTATTCTCACTGGTATAAGACAGCAGAATGAGACAGGAATCCAAAAGGTCAACCATATTGTTTCTTGAGTTTTAGAAACTATACTGAGTTTTTGAGTAATTTTGGATGCCCAGTAGGGTTTTAAACTTAGGTGATTTAACAAATAAAACATTGGTGGTGGTTGGGCTTCCCTGGTGGCGCAGTGGTTGAGAGTCTGCCTGCCAATGCAGGGGACACGGGTTCGAGCCCTGGTCCAGGAACATCCCACAGGCCGCGGAGCAACTGGGCCTGTGAGCCACAACTACTGAGCCTACGCGTCTGGAGCCTGTGCTCCGCAACAAGAGTGGCCACGATAGTGAGAGGCCCGCACACCGCGATGAAGAGTGGCCCCCACTTGCCGCAACTAGAGAAAGCCCTCGCACAGAAACGAAGACCCAACACAGCCATAAATAAAAATAAATAAATAAATAATTTTTAAAAAAAACCTCCCTTGTCAGAATAAATGCCCTGACTTTAAAAAAAAAAAAAAAACATTGGTGGTCAGGTTTGCTCACATGACCTTGGACAGATATTATTTTTGCTGAAACATATTACCATTTTATTTCCCTAAAGAAACCTCTAACACAGTCTGAATTACAAATGATATGATGTGATGTTGGTGATCAGCTTCTAAACAATACAGGATGGGAGTAGTGGATGGCATGTAGATGGGACACAGCTAGCCAGAGACTGATATTTTATACTCTTCTGTCCACTTTCATATGTGTCTGAAATCCTCCTGAATAAACATTTTTTAAAAACAGTCTTCTACCTTAGGGGTTGCAAACTGGTGGTCGCATGCTGGATCCGGTCAGCCAACATTTGACCCACACAGTGCTTGAAAACTGGGAAAACCCACATAATAATCAGAGTTTCCAGATTTTCTTAAAAACTAAGATGTGGCAACAATGAGACCGTATTCCCTCATAATAAACACTTGAATAGTGCAGATAGCAGCCGCTTCCTGTAAGAAAGGACATGCATTTGCTGTAGCCCTGGAGCTCCCTAATGCGTTATGTCTGACTGACATCACTTATGTGCATCGTCTCCCTGGCTCTTGAAACCACTTGAAATGTTTAAGTCGGGGAAAGATTTTTCACTTTCTTGTTGAAAGATGCTGCTACTGAGAACCATTCAGTTTTTTATTATGAAGAATACAGGCTCAACGTTACAATCTTTTAATTTTCAAGGAAATCTAGAAACACAGGTTATATGAAATTTCCCAGTTTACAAATACTGTCCGGGTCAAATATCAGTCACAAAAGTGACCAGTAAATCAAAATATTTTCCAGTGTTCTTAGAGGCATACCCAAATCAATTTGATTGTCTATGAAAGGGCTAAAAATTAAATACAATGGAGAATACCAAGAAGCTATTTTAGGTCCTGAAATACAGAAGAGAACAACCTTCCTCCTTATCATCCAAGATTTACACGGTGTGCATGAGAGCTTTTATACCAGTTATTTACTCATTGAGGATTTGTGGTAATTGAAGTGGTTTATTCCTGAGCTTAAATGTTAATCTTGCTATGCTTCAGTCAAAATTTAATCAGCTACTCTGATTGCAGTGACATAATCACATACATATACACACAACACGCACACACCTTACTGCATATTAAAATATATTTTCCATTTCAAGAAACTGTAAATCAAGAATATAAAAGTGACAGGGGAAGAAAGAAATATACCAGTGTTGCAGTGAACAGAAGTAAAAGAAGAAAAATGAGTTATAGATGCCATTATATATCATTTATGTTTAAAAGAACTTTTTGTAACATGAATATTCAATTACAAAGCCTTGTTATAAATCAGCCATCATCAGTGAGAGATTTATCTTGCTTGCCTGTGTAATATCATAACTCATTGCTTTATGGGAAGAAAACCATAGAGTAAATTGCTAAATTCATTAAAAACTTACATATTACTGTCTAGGAAAAGACCAATTGATTGAAAACTGCTAAACCAGCTAATAGTCAATTCTTTCACATAGAAATATTTTAACGAGCCTTTATTAAAATAGGTATTTCAGATGCAGTTACAAGAGATAAAATTATGCCATGTCAGGTTAACAATCTGTTATAGTTCACAGCATAACTTTTTGGGAGTTCAACATAAATACAGTGTTTTCTAAAATTTGGTGGTGAAGATTTTTATGTCCTCCAGGCTGAGGGACTTTTCTCACTGAGGGAGTATGTATAGACAGGGAATTTCAGCACCAACACTGAACCCCATGCTTACGTTTGGATTAGGCCTACTCACTGTGTACTTTAAGTTTTATCCTCTGGCCATTGGGTCCAGGGAAACCCATTAATATTTTGATTAGGAGGAGAGTGAAAGAGCTACAGGGTAGGTTTCTATGTATCCACTCAAGGAAATGAGTGAAATGCCAACCATGAAAACTTCCCCTCCCAGTTTACATAGTTCAAATGGCATTTATCGGGAGATATGTAACTCTTTTTGAATGTCATGCAGATCCCTGAACAGATTTTTTAAAAAATAGTCATTCACTTCATAAAAGCTAGTCTCTTTTTCTAGACTACTGAAGAAAATATTAAAAATTTACTTAGACTGTAGTACAATCGTTTTATGTTTAGTTGGAATTAAATCACTAATACATGTGTGCTATGACTACCTTTGCCTCTGCTGAAACCTAGGAATTGGGAAAAGACAACCGAAAAGGTAACTTCCAGGGTTAAATTAATAAAATATGGCTTTGATGTAGCAAAGATTTTAAGCTAAGCAGTCACTTGCTCTTTTCCATAACAAGGTAAGGTTACCTTAGTAGATGTATACAAATCTGTTAGGTACATCTTATAGGAGCAATTGGGAAGCAATTAAATTTGAGTATGATGTACTAGTTTCAAAGCTGGATTTTTTTCTCCCAGAAGTTCCACTTTCTTTCTTCACCAATGCCAATCCTCACACTTTGAAAATGCTTTTTTAATTATCAGAATCATTAAGAAATGAGCTGCTACTTCAATCTTCTTAACAATGCTTATGAATTTTCTCATAGAGTGTACCTACAAAAGCCAAGGATAGGTACCTGAAATATTTTCAGTGGGTATCAGGATCAGAAGATGTATTCATGGTTTTTAATTTAGCTAGAGACATAGCATGTTTAATTCTTCCGACTTTCTACCCCATCCTCAGAAAAGACCAGCAGGCAATTTCAATGGGCTAAAGGATCATATTACACTGTTTATAGTCCTCATACACTTTGTGACTTTGTTTTACAATTTTGCCCCAAATAATGGTTATATAATTTTTTGGCCCCATCTATCATGGAAGATACTGTTTTGAAGAGATTTTGTTTTTCTAAATGCAGGGCTGATAATACCACTGACAGTAACCTTGCTGGGCTGCCCATAAGCACTGAATTGGGAAGACATTAATTCTGCCACTTACATTTAAAATGGACCAGAAAGTTCACTGTGTCACTGAGTGTCTGGGACAGGGTATGTTAGGCTGTGGGCATTTGGGTCACCTCATATTACCTTTGCTTTAAAGTATTCCATCTATTCTTATGATTCATTAATCAGAGTACCTTTTGATAACCCCGCCAAATTTTTGCCCACCTTTGATTCCTAAACTTCTTACTTTACTGCCCATGCATTGGCTCTTCACAATTTTCTAATCCCTGCACCTAAAAACCCACAAGATTCACTTTTTATAACAAATTCTCTCTATCCTCACTCTCTATATAATGACATTTCTTCAAATTAATACACTCATTTTAAAACAATATAAAATGTGGGGTCCAATACAGGCATATAACCTCGTATCTCTAGAATCAACCCCTTTTCCTCCACAGACCTGAGAAAACTGAAAGTCCAGAGAAACGTTTTTAAATTAAAATTTATTTATTTGTTGGGGGGAGGCAGTTCACTGGACTAGATATTGGGAAAATGCTTATAAATACAACTTGCTTACTATTATGATATAAAATTTACTTGGCCACTTTTAACACTGCCTTCTACTTTTAAGATGTAATTTACTTGGCCATTTTTAACATTTTCATGTTTCTGCTTAGGTATCTGATGGGGGGGGGGTGTAGGTCAGCATTATCAAGACAGAATGACAGTTATTTCATGCTCTCTCCTACTTCCAGACTGCAAACTACTTAAGGGCAAGGTCAGTGGCTTAATCCTGTTTGTATTTTCATCACCTAGCACAATGCTGGGCATCTGTCAAGCACCAATTAAATGTGAGTCAAATTGATGGCTAGAAGAATAAATGAATGAATGAATTGAAATAAATGAACTGTCATTGTTCTCAAGACTGAAGACTGAGTTTGGTGGTTTTTTTGGTGTTTTTTGACATCTTTATTAGAGTATAATTGCTTTACAATGTTGTCTTAGTTACTGCTGTATAACAAAGTGAATCAGCTATACATATACATATATCCCCATATCCCCTCACTCTGCCTGCAGCGGCAGAGGCCGGTGTGACATTGCAACAGCGTGAGGCGTGCCCTGTGTTCTCCCAGGGAAGTTGTCTCTGGATCACGGGACCCTGGCAGTGGCGGGCTGCACAGGCTCCTGGGGGTGTGTGGATGGTGACCTGTGCTCGCACACAGGCTTCTTGGTGGCGGCAGCAGCAATGTTAGTGTTTCATGCCCGTCCCTGGGGTCCAACCTGAGAGTTGCAGCTTGCGCCCATATCTGGAGCTTGTTTAGGCAGTGTTTTGCCTTCTGTGGGCAGACAGGGAAGGAATCCCCTCTCCTCAGGCACGCTGAAACAATGGTCTCTTGCCTCTTAGGCAAGTCCAGACTTTTCCCCAAACTGCCTCCCGTCTAGCTGTGGCGCACTAGCCCCCTTCAGGCTGTGTTCACGCCGCCAACCCCAGTCCTCTCCCTGCGATCCGACCTCCGAAGCCGCAGCCTCAGCTCCCAGCCTCTGCCCGCCCCGGCGGGTGAGCAGACAAGCCTCTCGTGCTGGTGAGTGCTGGTCGGCACCAATCCTCTGTGCGGGAATCTCTCTGCTTTGCTCTCTGCACCCCTATTGCTATGCTCTCCTTTGTGGCTCTGAAGCTTCCCCCCCACCATCTCCGCCAGTGAAGGCTCTTCCTAGTGTGTGGAAACTTTTCCTCCTTCACAGCTCCCTCCCAGAGGTGCAGGTCTCGTCCCTATTCTTTTGTCTCTGTTTTTTTTCTTTTTTCATTTGCCCTACCCAGGTATGTGGGGAGTTTCTTGCCTTTTGGGAAGTCTGAGGTCTTCTGCCAGTGTTCAGTAGGTGTTCTATAGGAGTTGTCCCACATGTAGATGTATTTTTGATGTATTTGTGGGGAGGAAGGTGATCTCCACATCTTACTCCTCCACTATCTTGAAGGTTTCCCCCTGAGTTTGGTGTTTGCGACGTCTATCAAGACATGAAGGGCTTCCCTGGTGGCGCAGTGGTTGAGAATCTGCCTGCTAATGTGGGGGACACGGGTTCGAGCCCTGATCTGGGAAGATCCCACATGCCGCGGAGCAACTAGGCCCGTGAGCCACAATTACTGAGCCTGCACGTCTGGAGCCTGTGCTCCGCAACAAGAGAGGCTGCGATAATGAGAGGCCCGCGCACCGTGATGAAGAGTGGCCCCCACTTGCCGCAGCTAGAGAAAGCCCTTGCACAGAAACGAAGACCCAACACAGCCATAAATAAATTAAAAAAAAAAAAATTAAAAAAAAAAAAGACATGGATAAATAATGGTTGTCCAAGTATTGCCATTTCAGTAATTTACTTTAAAAATAAATATAGTTCTATGTTTTACATTAAGGATATGTTTCTAATAAACTCTCTTTTATTCCCATACACTCTGATTTATTCTTATTTTTTTTTACTTTTTAAAAAAAAATTTATTTATTTATTTGGTTGTGCCGGGTCTTAGTTGTGGCTCACCTGCTCCTTAGTTGCAGCACGTGGGCTCCTTAGTTGCAGCATGCAGTCTCCTTCGTTGTGGCATGCGAACTCTTAGTTCTAGCATGCATGCGGGATCTAGTTCCCTGGCCAGGGATTGAACCCATGGTGCGGAGTCTTAACCACTGTGCCACCAGGGAAGTCCCCATTCTGATTTATTCTTGAGATAAATAGAAAGGTCTAGACTTCAAGCTAGTGAAGAATGTCTAGTTATCTGTCAGACATGGTCATCTGCTGTCCTGGGTATCTCACTGCAGACCTTCAGAATCCCTGCCTAGGGGACTAGCTCTTAGAATAAAACACTCACTCACCCCTAAATAAGTGATGGTATAGTGACTTTGAGAGGCTGCTGACAGCAAGAGAGGGGAGGAAAAAAGGGAGAGAAGGAAGTCCCCACCAGTGGGTGCTAGAAACATTCCCGAGTCTCACATTATATACCATTAGCTAAAACCCTCCCCTTCCATCCCGTAAGACTAATCAAAGCAGTTGGGGATACTATTCTAAAGAATATACAATGATCCTGTTGATGAGCCACATTTTACCTTTTTATTTTCAGAGTGAATTTCAAGGCAGTAATGGTACACAGCTCATTTAACTGTGGAATTCTCTTGCTACTGCTTTACTTTCTTTAGCTTGATTAACTTTTACTCTTTGTTATGGCTGGATTGTGTTTGTTGCAAAAAGATATGCTGAAGACCTAACCTCAAGTACTTCAGAATATGATCTAATTGGTAAATAGGGTCTTTACAGAAGTAATCAAGGAAAAATGAGACCATTAAGATGAGCCTAATTCAGTATGGCCAGTGTTTTTATAAAAAGGGGAAATTTGGACCCAGACACTCACAGAGGAAAGACAGCATGAAGAACCACAGGGAGAAGATGGCCATGTGACTGAAGTGATGCATTCACAAGCCAAGAAATGCCAAGGATTGCCTGCAGACACCAGACGCTAGAAGAGGCAAGGAAGGATTCTCATGGCCCTGTTGACACCTTGATTTCAGACTTCTAGCCTCCAGACTGTGAACAGTAAGTTTCTGTTATTGTAAGCCATCTGTTATTTTTGGTACTTTGTTACAGCAGCCCTGAGAAACTAATACTTTCCAGTCTCACCCTAAATGCCACACCTCCTGGTAAATATTCCCTGACAACATTTCCCCAAATAATGTCCTCTAGGGCACCAAACTTATATGTGGCATGTAGTAGACAATCAATAAATGTGAATCAAATGAATGAATAAATTGTTTAAAAAATGGATAGTTGGTTAATTCTTAAAGACGCTGGGAATCCTTGTGGAAAACATTTGTGTGTTAAGGCTTATCTCTACCAATCATTTCCAAGAAGTTAAGGACTGTAGCACTTGAAGTAAAATGTACAGCTCCATTAAATTAAACTATCATTTTAATAGTTACTTATCAGCTATATTTTAATTAAAACTAGAAGTAATTACATTGCTGTCATTCAGCCTGAAGCCTAATTTTAAGAGGAGGAATTTTGATGGGGATTGTTGCAAGTTTCACTCTAAAATATTTCAAAGAAATGAATCACAAAATGTGGCAAAGATGTTGCCTGAAAACCAAAAACGAAGATATTATTCATATTTTATGGTAGCATATCAAGTGGAATTTCTGGAAATTTTATTTGAGTATCAAGTCTTAAAGTGGGTTTTCTAAATCATAATCAAATAGCACTGTAGACCCACCAAGCCCTTCCAGAAAAATTAAGAAATAGTCTCATACTGTGAAACCATACCAGAACTTGGATTTCCTCAAGACTATTCCAATTTTCCTTATGAGGAACTGAGGAACAAAGAGCTTGAGAGATTTACTTAAGGGACAAGTCGACGGTAAACTCAGAGCCAGAGCATGAGTTCTTTGAATCCAAAGCAATCGTGTTTTCCATTTCAAGTTATTGCCTCTTCTAAGAGTGCAATGCCCTGTACACATCCTAATAATGTTTAGCCACCTTGTGTCCTAAACCCTCTACTACATGAGGCAAACCAGTTATCCCATTCTAAAGACATTAGGAAACAAATTTATTTTTGAGGGACCAAAAAGCACTCCTTAATTCCTGATATGTCTTGACAAAGTCCACTTGTCTCTGCCTCTGGCTGTCACCGTGGGCTAAGGTATCGTTACTCCTCCACTGGATTTTAATACCAAACTTCTACTGACCTGCCTGCTCTCATTTTTGTCCCCAACTACAGCCACCCTCCACCCCAAGCCCACTGAGTTTTCACACAGCAGTTGGCGTCCTTTTAAAATCTAAGTTTCATCATGTGAATGTCTTGCTTAAACCTTTAAAATTCGTCCTATTATTTTTGAAATGATGATCAAAATCCTTAACCTGACTTCCAGACTGAATGATTCCTCACCCCTCCCCATACACACTCTAAACTTACCCTGCACAAATCTCCATTGATCCAGTCACAAGGGTTTCTGGATTTCTCCAAGTGGCAAGCTCCGTCTTGCTTCCTCAGAGTGTAGAAGAATTCCCTTCTACCTGAAATGATGTTTGTCACCTAATTTCTTCCTGTGCCTTCTTTACATAGTTAGCTTCCATTCATTTTTATATGGTCTTTTCTTAAATGCCATTTTTCCGAAAAGCTTTTCTTCCTCTTTGAAAACGTTGGTTAGGACTCATTTTCTTTCACAGTACTTATCACTCCCAATTATAATTATATTTGTATTGATACGATACTTGGAATCTGTTACTGCCACAAGACAGTCATCTCCCTGAGGGTAAGCACAAGGGCTCTTCTGTTCACCAATTAAACCCCCTAACACCTTGCAAGTGCCAGACTCAGTAAGTATATATTGAATCAACAAATGAAAGGGAAGACAGCATGAATTGGTGGTTTTCATATCAGTGTTCTCAACCATTGTTCTTGAAGGTCACTGCATGAGAATTTCCAGATATCTGTGTTGAAATACAGATTCCTAGGCCCGTGGATAGTCTACTGACTCAGACTCTCTACGCACAGGGCCTTATATCAAAGAAGTGATTCCGGTGTGCTGCTTAGTTTGTGGAATCACTCAGCTAAACAATGTTTCCAACAGTAACCATATGTGAAACTGTGTAAACTCTGAATTCAATCTCTTTACAGAAGAGGGAGTATGTATGTAATTACCCAAGCAACTTCTATAAATATATGAAGAATTACTAGGCTTGGTTTACATGATGTAAAAATGAATAATATAGAACTTATTTGCTTGGAGGAGATCACAAACTATTACATTAGATAGATTTATAATCAGATTACAATACATTAAAATATATTTTTCAATATGTTGAGATGCAACATTAAGTCCAGATTAGAAAGTATGAAGGAAAAACTATGGGGTGTTAAGACCCCAATTTGAATTGCGTCTTAAGAGACGAGTAGGAATAGAGGAAGGAGATTTCTGGAAGATAAAGTAACTAGAAGTTATGGAATCATGAAAGAGCATGGCTGCTTCAAACACTGACTCGGAATGCATGAGAGGCTAGTGTGTTAAGGGCATTTGTAAGCCAAACCAAAGAACTTAGATGAAAATTTAAATCAATACAGTAACATTTACAAAGACAATGACACTGCCTTTCAGGACTTTGTGATGAACAAACTGATCTCTTAGCTGATTTCGCAAGCTTAGGTTTTATTTCCTGCCAACTATGAGACTAGGTGCCTTTGAATTGAAAAATATTATATTTGCCAACAGGAATATTTTTTATTACTATGTATACTAAAATGAAATCTTCAGTCTTCTAATTCTCTGTGTAAAATGTCATGTTGGAATTTAAATTGGTATTTAAAGACATCTTCCATCAACAGATGAATGGATAAAGAAGATGTGGCACATATATACAATGGAATATTACTCAGCCATAAAAAGAAACGAAATTGAGTTATTTGTAGTGAGGTGGATGGACCTAGAGTCTGTCATACAGAGTAAAGTAAGTCAGAAAGGGAAAAACAAATACCGTATGCTAACACATATATAAGGAATCTAAGAAAAAAAAAAAAAAAGGTCATGAAGAACCTAGTGGCAAGACGGGAATAAAGACACAGACCTACTAGAGAATGGACTAGAGGATATGGGGAGAGGGAAGGGTAAGCTGTGACAAAGTGAGAGAGTGGCACGGATATATATACACTACCAAACGTAAAATAGATAGCTAGTGGGAAGCAGCCGCATAGCACAGGGAGATCAGCTTGGTGCTTTGTGACCACCTAGAGGGGTGGGATAGGGAGGGTGGGAGGGAGACACAAGAGGGAGGAGATTTGGTGATGTATGTATGTGTATAGCTGATTCACTTTGTTATAAAGCAGAAACTAACACACCATTGTAAAGCAATTATACTCCAATAAAGATGTTAAAATAAATAAATAAATAAAGACATCTATACATTTACCAATAATAAACTAACAAGAAGTACCTGATTAAAAAAAAAAAAGATATCTATACAAAAGTATGCCTTGTATTCTTCAAAATTACAATATATTTAATTTTATATGGACTGCTATCTAGCTATAGAAAATGCACATGTGGTATCGTTGACGTGGAAATGAATCACAATTGTTAACTGAAAAAGGTTCTGTAAACAACAGAATGGGCATTCTCTAATTCAATAGTTCTCAGCCCTAGCTATACTTTAAACCACCTAGAAAGCTTTCTAATTGATAGTTGGCACTCAGTATATGCACCTTGTGTTGATTTAGAGTTCCCTTATTAGTTTAAAAGACTAACAATAAATATTAAAATCTGTACTAACTATGATAATCTGCTAACATCAGGGGAGAGAGAAAGACCGGAAAAAATTTATATTAACATTTTTTGAAACTTAAGCTCTAAAAGCACACTCCTTGTACATTCTCAACTGACTAAAAGAAATGCTTTAGTTACCTCCATGATAATGTCTGAATTTCTAGTTCTTCTCTTTTAGGGACAAATATTTGTGATTATTTTAAGTATTGTAAAGAAAATTATTTTGTACACCATATTTTGCTCTTGCCAAATTACATTAATTGTTGGACTAATCTCCAACATTTTTCTTTTTCTTTATAGTTTTCTGCACAAATGTCAGCATTTAGTATTACAATGAAAAAATAAAAAAGAGTATTGTCTGAACGAATTTGTTTCTGTGAGAACCCTGAAATTCAAGCTTGCCACACATTAGTGGCTCTGCCTTGATGTGATGTGTGAGCAAATTACTGTGTGCTGGATTAATATCCATCCCTGAAGAACAGTCTAGAGAAGCTTTCCTACTCAACTGAGCTGCATTCTAAAAATGATTATAACTTATATTTAATCCTTTGAGCTTTATCTCTTTCCAAAATTGCAAGCAGTTTTCCTGTCTCTGACAGTGCTTGGGCATATTAATTAGAGCATTTAAAAATCATAGTTGTAATGAGAAACACATATTTCTTGGTGTAGAAAGAAAGCATGGAATGAGTTAGTAAGTTTATTTAAATCCTAAGTGATAATCAGTAGCTATATATTTCTATATACTTCAGCTCTTGATTTTCCTCTTCTGTCTAATGGCAATAATAAGTTTTGCCTTAATTCACAGAGTTACAGTAAGAATACAGGGTTCTACACATATACAGTTATTTTAAATAATATGGTACCTTCAGTCCCAATTCACTTGATATCTGCTCATTCAGTAAATATTTTTTGAAGACATATGATGCGGGTATATTTAATGAATAAAATCTTGACTTCAAAGTCAAACCTTGCTACCTCTTCCTAGTTATATCACCTTTTGAAATTAATTTTCTCTCTCTGATTCTCAGTTTTCTCATCAGAAAAGTAGAAGGGGAATAACAATATGTGTCTCAGTAAATTATTGGGAGGATGTAATAGGACAACATGCATTAAAGACAGCATCAAATGGGAATTGAGTAATGACAGCATGTTAGGACGTTCAGGACACAGTTAACATAGCAGGACTGATCCTTAGAAGGGCTTGTTTGCAGAGCTGGCCCTTGGCTGGCTTCAGGAAATTTGGCTTTGAAATGTTCTGTAAACTGATCAAGTCTCTGTACTGTTCTGTGTAGACTGTTTGTATAGGCAATGTGATTTATGGTGAACATCTGCTTTCCTTCTCTGGGAATATCGAATTTTGGTAGCTGTGGCTAGGCAGAGTGCCTATGTGACCAGCCCCTAATAAAACCTTGGACTCTGAGTCTCAAACAGACTTTCCTGTGCGGAAGTCGTGTACATTTCACTGGTGGAGGAAGGCGTGTGTTCTGTCGCCCCTTTGAGGAGCACATAGCAAACCTGTGGTGGGATTCATTCAGTCTCTGCGAGATGTGTCTTTTTCCCCTTGCTAATCCTGTTGTGTATTCACTCTCTGTAGTATTTCACAACCATGAGTATAATAGCCTTCAAGTCCCCTGAGTCCGTCTAGGAAATCACCAAATACGTGAGTGGCCTTGGGACTCCCAATCCAAGTAGTAGCAATGATGGAATTTGTTAAAACGACCTCCATTCACAGAAACATGACTAAAGCGTTGTTTGGGGAAAAGAAAGAGGGAGAGGTGGGGTTGCTGAAGCCCTGATGCCTGGATTGCTTTGGAATCACCCATATGTGAAACAGAAGTTGAGCTGTGATCTGTTATGAGAGGTAAAATTTACCAACAAAATTGAAAAATGATAAATCTAATCCTAGCTCAATGGATCCCTTGGTTTCTTTTTGCTGTGGTAGCTAAAGTGGCAAAAGATGAAACAAGAAAGAACAGAAAGGGCCCGAAATCCCCAAGATTATACTTTTTAAGGTGGGAAGGAGAAACTTGCATTTTCTGAATGGCTACAGTGCCTTTACATTTACCAGAACTAAGTTAGTATTAATCTGACCCCGAATTATGATGAATAAATGCATGTTATAATTCCCACAGCAGCCAGGAAGAAAAAGAAACAGAAGAATTAAAATGATGTATTAGACGTCTATTTACTTATATATATATTAAATTATACATATATATATATCTACCTTGCGGGAGATATCATTGAATATGATTGTTCCTCTAGGGTTTTGAAATTATGAAAATATTAATACAAAACTGAGTTATATGAATATAGACAATTCAAATTAGAATTCAAGTATAATATAAAAGAAATTATTTAATCAACAGTGTCTTCAAAGTTTACATCACGTTTATACAAGATTTAAATTTATATCTATTTATAACATTCAATATTCTTATGAATTAAGAATATTGGAATTTCTATTTAAAAAATAAAATTGTAATTTTATGACTGGAAGAGACCTTAGCAACAAGTTCTTCGTTTATAAATAAGGACTGTCAGAGACTATGAGGACATCCATAATTTGCCAAAAATCAATTTGTCCCATTCCACTGCTTTTTCCAGAAAAATATGTACCTCTTGTTTCACAATAAACAGATCCCTTAAGTGTATATATCTAATTTATTTTTGAAATATTTTAATAGTTTCATGAAGTTAATATTTCAGTATTAAAATTCTCCTTGCTTTAGGCTTTTTACCAAATGGTTAATCATATGCAAACACCTTCCCTACAGAAAATCCACTTTCAAATAATTTTGAAAAATTTTTATATTGAAAATAATAAAACTTTAATGTACTTGGTTTATAAAGTTCATATTTCATGAGTTAGAGTGAAATAATCTATCTATATTTAGAACTAAGCAAATGTTAAACACTAGCTGCAATTCATTAATAAATAACATTAATGCACAATAGAACCCAACAAATTATCTCCAACAACTTATAGCATTTTTCACCTTTGAGACTTGTTTGAGAACATTAATTAAATAAATCGCCCTTCTGCACTATAGCTACACGAGCATTCATGACTTGAAGTTCATGAAGCAGTATAATTTGGGGTGGGTGTGAGACGAACGGTATGTGTGAAGATGTCCTCGGGCTTGGACTCATAGTGAAACACTGTTCAGAATGTGACAATTTCCTTCCTTACAAATCATGCAATTTCCAGTGTCATCCTTCAGGTGGATGACACTGCTCAGCTGGATTATCACTCATGCAGCTTTCTGCCTAAAAAAGATTGGTTCCTGAGAGTTGTAAAGTTCAAGAGGCTGAACAAAATAGAAAGGAGGAAAAGAGCAGAAAAAAAAAAGTTTTAGAGTGTTTGTGAAGCCCTCTTCAGGCTGTTGGATGTACTGGGAGTGAGAATCATACTTTTGCTGCGCCTCAAGGTGAAAGAGGACTTTCCGGTGATCACTAGAAAACGTGTGCATGGGTAAGCTGGAGTGCCTCTCAGCCACACTCTGAGTACTAGTTCTTTAGCTTGTCTAGTCTTAATTTTTATTTTTAACAGTAAACAGAGATTGTTCAATTATATTTGTATCAAACAGGTTAACTAATAGAAGCCATGTTTGAAATCTTTAGAATCTGGTAACATTTCAAAATACCACATAGATAAAGCCATGCATAGAGAGAAACTTGTAGCTTTTAAATACTTACATTAGAAAAGAAATAATCTTAAATCAGTAACCTAAAATTCTCTATTAAAAATGAGAATAAAATATAAAAATCACCAAAATCTATGTAGTAGCCAAGTGATAGAGAAAAAAGATAAGGGTAAAATTAAACACTAAGTTTTCCCAAGAGTTCTTTAAAACTTTGTATTCAAGTGCATGTGTTTCACTATGTAGTGTGTTACTGTGTGAGTACAATAATGTAAACCTCCTCTCCTACATACTGGATAAATGGAAAGGCATTGCTGAGAAAAAAACAAGTTAAGCCACAGCTACACTACTTGAATTTTATGCCCAGGGTCATGATTGGCTCAAAATCCAAAGTTCTTATCCGCCACCAAGAACTTACTCTCTAAATTTAAAGACATTCCTGATTTCATTAGTTGAAAGTATACTTGCCACTAGCCCAAGGTTTGATGAATATTATGAGCAACTCAAAGCTCGGCTTAACATTATGTTGACTTTTGCAACTTAGCACTCATTAAATATTGCTTGACTGAAAGAATAAACGGATGAGTATATACATTAATAAATTAAAAGGAAGGATCATTCTTTAGGGAGTATGATTTTATTTCCTTCTCATTTATATTCAAATGCTTTTAACAGAAGTTTGAAATTATCTTTCTCTGATTTCATCTCATTAGTTTTGAGTGATCTTAATGCCACTCTAAATACATATACATATACATATATACATATGTTTCTAATAAGCATGCCTCATAATTATTTCTCTATACATGCATTTGTACATTTTTGATTGTACTAGATATTCATATGAAAATGAAAAATTCTTTCAAAAACTACCAAATTCAAGCATCTGCTTGGATTGTTCAATATTAAAATTTGGGTCTTAACCCATGGCCTAGAACTCTGTATTTACCAGCTTTGACTCAGTCAACTGAACAAGTTCTTGCTGCACATTTTGTGGCTTCTTAGGCCAGCTGCAAATGCCTGTTTGCTTTGATACTGGTCTCTTACAGTTGGTGCCTTCTAAATATCACAAAATTGGTATGGATAAGGAAAAAATAGCCCAGTCATTTAAAATATATGTACATGAGATCCATTATGATGCTCATTTGGGAATTTTGTCGTACTTTAGTTAAAGTTAATAGATCTGAGGCTTCCTTATTCCTGGTTCCTAAAATAAATCTGCAAGTCAGATCCACAATCATTAAATGTAATTTAATCAATCTTCAAAAATCATAAAAGCTCTAAAACCAAATTTTAAAAGAATTTGTGGCAAATGTGACCTCAATTGATGTATGAGTATTAGTGTGAGGAGTTGAATATTCATATATTAAAACTATGGACCACATAACAGCTTTTCTTTTGCTCACTGATTTGCAAAGAAGGACTCATTTTGATGAATATGGAAGCCTGACCATAGATTTGGATTTCTGGGATCATTATGATTGACTTTTTAAAAATCAGATCTGATGTATTTGGATTATATAGACATGGCTTGAAATATATGTATCAAGACAAGCAGATGGTCATAAGAGACCCCAATATGTTGACTGGACATTTGTAGTTTTTATTTCTCTAAAGGTCCAAGGGGAGAATCTGCAGCTAAGATCAACTTTCTAGGAGACTGGGTAGTGTGTAAGAGGTGGGAAAGCTCTCTTTGCTTACAGGCTTGTTTCCAGCTTCACCGAAGGTCATTGTATATAAGCTCAAATTCATCCAAGCCCTGACATCTTCATGTATACTTGGCCTTCATACTCAGATACCTTGGTGTCTAAACCTTGCTCTGTTTAAACCATATGTATTAGGTATTTCTAACACATATTGTAAGAAAATAGAATAGGAGGAAGAAAGAGTCCCCCCTCACTAGGGCTCTAAGCAGCTCCACATTTGGCAGCATAGAGCTGGCCCAGTTTAATCCTGGAAACTAGGAATGAGAGCAGCTGGATCCTTTCACCTCATCTAGAGTGTTCACAGGAGTTCTGATTGAGCATCACAATGGATCAATGGATCAGATTTTTTTTACTTCCTTGTGCTGTTTTTTTCCTTATCAATGCTGTCCTATTTAGAGATTTAGAGGGAAATGACAGTAAATATTCATATCAGTGCCAAAATGTGCTCATAGCTGGCCTAGGGACCTAGTTACAAAATGAACCACAAGAACTTCTTTTCAGATGACCTAGTCAAGGATACTAAATACCTAGTAACCATGTGCTTCTCCTTCCACCATGTGATTTTTTTCCCAATAAAACCTGCATATTTACAGAATATATACTGTGACTTGTTAGACCTGTGTGGGCTTAATTATACCAAACCAAGATATTTAGTCCCTTTAGTATTATTCAGTAAGTCATAATTAAGTTAATAAATGTACAATTGATGAACAAGTCTACATAATTATATATGTAAATTTTATTTTAATGAAACTACCATCATATCATCATACCCATAATTTCAAGCAATTGCTAACTTTTAAAGAGATCAGGTTTGGAATTAATTCTGCTCATATATACTTAAAAAAAACTTTTTAAAAGAAATGCCTACAGTATTATTTTATGAACTACAGAACTCTAGTACCATTACTTCATAGTTATTCTTACTTTTGTAATGGTATTACCAAGTATAATTATCCATGTTGTGATTCAGTCATTAATTTTGATGAAAAATCAAATTTCCTGCTAGGCGAAGAATTTGTCCACACTAAGAATATGTCTAAGAAGATTTTACAGACTTAAGGCATTTTCAAAACTAGATCACTACCGATAATTCCGTAGTAATTTTGTGAATATTCTCCTTATGAACCATCTAAATTCAGTAAGAGACAATTCCTCGTTATTGCCAATCAGAGTTTCTCCTGCCACTGCTTTGGGAATTCTTGCCATGGAAGACAGAACCAGGAGCCTACCCACCATCTTTGCAACAGAAAGAGGGGTCCTCACTTCTCACTCATTGCAGTCTCCTTCCAGAAACTGTGAGAGCAACATTGCAGCTAGGCCAGGCCTGGACTTACCCATCCTTGTCCTTACCTGCACTTATCTCTGTCAGTCTTAGGTTTTCCAGGCTGTTTTTGCTGATATAAGACACAGCCCATGCTTCGCCCCATTTGAGATTCTTTCCTTCAGATCTTCCTGTGAATCTGTAGATACACATAAAGTCAGGGAAAAGAAGACAGTTCATTTAACTATACATCAAGTATATTTGAATCTTAGATCTAATCCAATTAATCCTAAAGCACTCACATACACTGACATGAAATATATAAATCCTATCTACAATGACACTGAGAAGTGATTTTACAGCATTATATTGACCTCATATGCCAACATTTTAACAGTTTCTATGCCAGTCACTGTTCTAAGTGTTTTACACATATTACCATATTTAACATTTAGAATGACACTTTATGGAAGATACCAACATACCCAGATGAGAAAACTAAAGAACAAAGAATCTAAGTAACTTGCTCAACTTATAGCTAATTAAATGGCAGAGCCAGGATTTAAAATTGAGCATTCCAGGTCTAGAATATGCACTTTTAGCCACTATACTATACTCAATTACAATATATATAAAATGTCATTGCAACAAAAACCATAACAAACAACGTAGTAGCCATTATGCTGCTCAAAAAGTAATTACAGCTCTATATCTTCCACGAAACATGGTAGGATTGCTTTTTTCATTCTCCTTTGTAAGTGTGTTTGGTATTTCCATGTAGTTCTGGTAAATAAATCCTGTATATCATTTTCAGGCCTGATATTTAATTGCCTGTGTGAGACCCTTTGACAAAGAGAGGGAAACATCCAAGATGGTGGATACTCCACCTGTCTGTGTTTTTTAGTAATTAATGAGTAACTGTTCCTCTCAATTTGTGAGGAAATATAGTTGAACAAAAATCAAAATTGTATTACTTTAAGGAATACAAATTTAGGGATTGCTTGTTAAAAACAGTAAAATCTAAATACACTTCATGTTTCTGATATGAGTATACCAAAAAATATAAACAAAACATGCTAAGCAATAAATTTAATAATTCTAAAACTTTCATCAGAATTAAAAGATGACAAATATTTTCTATCAAATATAATTTTATATTTATTATATAATTTCATGTCTCTGTACGTTGCTAATTAAAGTGTATAATGTCAAAAGACTAAGAACATAAAATAGGTAAATGGTTTATTATCAGAAGACTAGTTCACTTAAAGCACAATAAAATTTTTGGACTGTAATGATTTAACTTAATCCATCGACAAGTAGGTATTAGCTTCCTGATGTATGCTCATTACTGCTGATCTAGGAACTAGGACAGATAACAAAGAATTTTTAGAAAAGTAGCCAGATATCCGTAAGATTTTTCAAATTATATTTTATAGATAAAGATTGGATATGATGCATCTGACACTAGAATAACAGTCTCTGGAGCCAAGAAATTTATCACTAATAACTCAAAATGTCATTTTCTTTTGAAATATGTTATCAATTGGTTTTAAGTAATTTCAAAATGCTATGCGTGTTTAATTTTAAAATGTTAGTTCTATATAAATTATAGAACAGATAATTTTTCCATAGTGAACTAAAAAAGGTGGATTTTCCCTCCCAGAAGAACTGTAATTAACAAATGTATATATTTTATCATTAGGAATAAATAATTAGAAATATATCAACTTTCCTTTGGCTACTTAAACACTTATTTCATGGGGAAATATCCATGCAGAGGTTTTAAAAGTACTGTTGAAAAAAGATAAATTTCCTCATAACACAGTTTATGTAAAGTTATATATCTCACCTTCAGAAGGTATCTGTCAACTAATGGTTTTTATGGACAGAGATAATTCAAGTCATGTCACTGGTACAATTCTGGACAACATATTCATCCAAATAAAATAAGGTGAGTTTTTCAAGGAAAACAGTTGGTAAATAAACATGCTATCAAGATTTCCAATCTCACAGAAAAAACAATTACTGCGTTTGTTGTACAAATAACACCTCTCCAATTTTCCTACAGCTCTCTTGTCATTTAGAAGCGAAAGCTTTATGTGTTGCTACCAAAGTCATTTCCTTAAATTCTTTTGTAGCATTTGCTTTTATAGGAAATGAAATATATTCTACTTTTTACTTTTTTAATGGGAACCCTATGGTAACAAGAGTAAAGCTGATGAAGCTAGAATTAGTGGAATTAGAGAGGAGAGAAGGTAGACCTGAACTAAGTTATAGAAATGTGACTACAGAGCATCTCTTATTAGTAGAAATGTATTTATGTTTAGATAATCATACAATGAAAAGGAAATTATTTATGAACAATTTTTACATTGAAATTTGAGAGAGATGAAATATCTTCCCAAGCCCTCATTTTTGGAAGGTTTTATTTTTATTCTCTTTGTTATTAGTAAGTGGTAAACATCATTTCCCTTTTTGTCCCTTGTCTTCCTCTGATCTAATTTCTTTTTTGTACAAAGTCACTGTAGGGAAGAAGGGGCAGAAAACTATGTTAAAAGGTAAAATGAGGCACATCAAAATATTCAACTGTTTATTGGAGCTTACATGGATTGGAATCTGGCAGCATGAAACCAAAGGTGAAGGAGTGTTCCACTAAGAGGAGCTAGAGGCAAGGTTTTTATAGAGAAGTCAGTGAAGCGAAGCAAAGCAAATCAATTCTTTGATTGGTTATAGCTTAAGCAGTTGCCTTATTTGGTAAAGCCTACTTCGTTGTCTGACTGGTTGTTCTTGAGTTTCATTTTCTTACATTCTAGTGCATGGACTCTGGCTCAAGTTTTGGTTTGCTTGTGGGCTACCAAGGCATTAGAGCCCCCTCAGTCTAATGGCCTCCTTGTTTAATTATTTTAACAATTGATACTTGAATTGTGAACAGAGCTTGTTTAGGAACAAAAACAGGAGGAAAAAAATAATTTCACTATCCATCCTCTTCCTCAATCTTGAGGAAATATTATTTTGAAAACTGCTGTTTGTACAGTCAGTGTGTTCATCCACTTCACTTGGATTCTCACACAGCTACATTTTTTAAATGTTGTGGGAGTACTTATAAATCAAATATTAGAAAATAAAATTTACCAATGGAACAACCAAAGCATGTTGCTCCCCAACTGTGCTAGCCCTTTGGCGGGATAAAGGGAAGGACTCACACTTTTCTGCCCTAGAGGAGTTTTGTAATTTTGGAGAGATAAAACACCCAAATACAATGAATCAGGGAATACAATGTAGCCAACAGCGCATCCTGTGATCCTAGAAGGCTTATTCTCTTTGATCTTTCTGATACAGTTTCAATCTAATATTCAAACAATATACTATATTGATTAAAAAAACTGGCTTTGGCCTCATCCAGACCTGCCTGATGGTCCAGTGGTTAAGATTCTGTGCCCCCAGTGCAGGGGGCCGGGTACGATAGCTGGTCAGGGAACTAGATCCCACATGCATGCCACAACTAAGAGTTCACATGCCACAACTAAGGAGGCTGCCTGCCACAACTAAGACCCAGTGCAATCAAATAAATAAATAAACATTAAAAAAAAAAGAAATGTGCTCGCAATGGATATCAATGGGCAAAAATGTAGCTGATCCAAGATTCATGGATTAAATTCAAACATTTACTTATTTGCAAAATAATAGCAGTAGTTTCCTTCAATTCAAAGTGCATATGTTTTTTACCTATCCTTCTCAAACTCTTCCAAAATATAGCAGAGGGAGAAACACTCCCAAACTCATTCTATGAGGCCACCATCATGCTGATACCAAAACCAGACAAAGATGCCACAAGAAAAGAAAACTACAGGCCAATATCACTGATGAACATAGATGCAAAAATCCTCAACAAAATACTAGCAAACAGAATCCAACAGCACATTAAAAGGATCATACACCAGGAGCAACTGGGGTTTATCCCAGGAATGCAAGGATTCTTCAATATACGCAAATCAATCAATGTGATACACCATACTAACAAATTGAAGGAGAAAAACCATATGATCATCTCAATAGATGCAGAAAAAGCTTTCGAGAAAATTCAACACCCATTTATGATAAAAACCCTCCAGAAAGTAGGCATACAGGGAACTTACCTCAACATCACAAAGGCCATATATGACAAACCCACAGCCAACATCATTCTCAATGGTGAAAAACTGAAACCATTTCCACTAAGATCAGGAACAAGACAAGGTTGCCCACTCTCACCACTATTATTCAACACAGTTTTGGAAGTTTTAGCCAAAGCAATCAGAGAAGAAAAAGAAATAAAAGAAATCCAAATAGGAAAAGAAGAAGTAAAGCTGTCACTGTTTGCAGGTAACATGATACTATACATGGAGAATCCTAAACATGCTACTACAGAAAACTACTAGAGCTAATCAATGAATTTGGTAAAGTAGCAGGATAGAAAATAAATGCATAGAAATCTCTTGCATTCCTGTACACTAATGATGAAAAATCCGAAGAGAAATTAAGGAAACACTCTCATTTACCACTGTAACAAAGAGCATAAAATACCTAGGAATAAACCTACCTAAGGAGACAAAAGACCTGTATGCAGAAAACTATAAGACACTGATGAAAGAAATTAAAGATGATACAACAGATGGAGAGATATACCATATTCTTGGATTGGAATAAACATTGTGAAAATGACTATACTACCCAAAGCAATCTACAGATTCAATGCAATCCCTATCAAACTACCACTGGCATTTTTCACAGAACTAGAAGAAAAAATTTCACAATTTGTATGGAAACACAAAAGACCCCAAATAGCCAAAGCAATCTTGAGAAAGAAAAACATAGCTGGAGGAATCAGGCTCCCTGACTTCAGACTATACTACAAAGCTACAGTAATCAAGACAGTATGGTACTGGCACAAAAACAGAAATATAGATCAATGGAACAGGATAGAAAGCCCAAAGATAAACCCATGCACAGATGGTCACTGTATTTTTGATAAAGGAGGCAAGAAGGTACAATGCAGAAAAGACAGCCTCTTCAATAAGTGGTGCTGTGAAAACTGGACAGCTACATGTAAAAGAATGAAATTAGAACACTCCCTAATACCATACACAAAAATAAACTCAAAATGGATTCTTTGGGCTTCCCTGGTGGCACAGTGGTTGAGAATCTGCCTGCCAATGTAGGGGACACGGGTTCGAGCCCTGGTCTGGGAAGATCCCACATGCCACGGAGCAACTAGGCCCGTGAGCCACAACTACTGAGCCTGCGCATCTGGGGCCTGTGCTCCGCAACAAGAGAGGCTGCGACAGTGAGAGGCCCACGCACCACGATGAAGAGTGGCCCCTGCTCGCCGCAACTAGAGAAAGCCCTCGCACAGAAACGAAGACCCAACACGGCCAAAAATAAACAAATAAATAAATAAATTTATTAAAAAAAAAAAAGAAAAAAATGGATTCTTTAATGTAAGGCCAGACACTATCAAACTCTTAGAGGAAAACACAGGCAGAACACTCTATGACATAAATCACAGCAAGATCTTTTTTGACCCACCTCCTAGAGAAATGGAAATAAAAACAGAAATAAACAAATGGGGCCTAATGAAACTTAAAAGCTTTTGCACAGCAAAGGAAGGAAACCATAAACAAGACGAAAAGACAACCCTCAGAATGGGAGAAAATATTCGCAAATGAAGCAACTGATAAAGGATTAATTTCCAAAATATACAAGCAGCTCACGCAGCTCAATGTCAAAAAAACAAACAACCCAATCCAAAAAATGGGCAGAAGACCTAAATAGACATTTCTCCAAAGAAGATATACAGATTGCCAACAAACACATGAAAGGATGCTCAACATCACTAATCATTAGAGAAATGCAAATCAAAACTACAACAAGGTATCACCTCACACCAGACAGAATGGCCATCATCAAAAAATCTACAAACAATAAATGCTGGAGAGAGTGTGGAGAAAAAGGAACCCTCCTGTACTGTTTGTGGGAATGTAAATTGATACAGCCACTATGGAGAACAGTATGGAGGTTCCTCAAAAAACTAAAAATAGAACTATCATACGACCCAGTAATCCCACTACTGGGCATATACCCTGAGAAAACCATAATTCAAAAAGAGTCATGTACCACAATGTTCATTGCAGCTCTATTTACAATAGCCAGGACATGGAAAAAAACCTAAGTGTCCATCGACAGATGAATGGATAAAGAAGATGTGGCACATATATACAATGGAATATTACTCAGCCATAAAAAGAAATGAAATTGAGTTATTTGGAGTGAGGTGGATGGACCTAGAGACTGTCATACAGAGTGAAGTAAGTCAGAAAGAGAAAAATAAATACCGTATGTTAACACATATATAAGGAATCTAAAAAAGAAAAAAAAATGGTCCCGAAGAACCTAGGGGTAGGACAGGAATAAAGACACAGACGTAGAGAATGGACTTGAGGACATGGGGAGGGGGAAGAGTAAGCTGGGATGAAGTGAGAGAGTGGCATGTACATATATACACTACCAAATGTAAAATAGATAGCTAGTGGGAAGCAGCCGCATAGCACAGGGAGGTCAGCTCGGTGCTTTGTGTCCACCTATAGGGGTGGGATAGGGAGGGTGGGAGGGAGACGCAAGATGGAGGAGATATGGGGATATATGTATATGTATGGTTGATTCACTTTGTTATACAGCAGAAACTAACACACCATTTTTTTTTTTTTTTTTTTTGCTACATTTTCTTTTTTTTTTTTTTTTTTTTTATTCACACACACACACACTGTATTTTATTTTTACAAGACATAAATAGACTGACACCAAGCATTGTACATGGATGACCACAACAAAAGCAACAATGATTGCAATTACCAAACATGAAACACACTCATACTATGTCATAATATTGACATTCAGTCCAGTAATCCTCCACTGTAACAGCTCCTTTACTTTGCAGTGAAAATTGATTTGTATATTCTTTGCCTCTGAGTCCTTGTGGGATTTTTTTTTTTTTTAAATTCAACACACCATTTTAAAGCAATTATACTCCAATAAAGATGTTAAAAAAAAGAATGAATATATTCAAAGGAGAATTTATAAAGTAGCCATTACAAAGCAAAGCAATAAATGACAAGTTGCCACAGACAGATGACCTAAAGCAGGCACCTAAGTGGGCAGGGAAACTATTAACTACCTGCTGTGCGACAAGCAGTCGTTCAAGTGAATTCTTTTTTATCTACTATGAAGAGAGGGAGTTTTCAAGACTGAAGGGATTCTACCAGGGCAGCAGGTGGTAGAGCAGATTTTGGTCCACCTCCCCGCCCTCTTCTTGGGCACAGACAGAGAAATACATCATTTTCCTATCATAGAGGCAACATGAAAGCAGGAATTTTCTGTATACTGAGAACTTGGATCAGCTTTTATCTATTCCACTCTGAGGCCAGTTCATGATCAAAGAACCATTTCCAACCTCCCTTCTACCTGTCATCTCCAATCAGCAATGGAAGTAGAGCGACCCAAGTGACTGAATATAGAAGCAGAAAATAGAGCCAGAAAAAGATTCTCAGTGGGACAGAAAATCATTTAAGGGGGCTGAGAGTTAATAGGGCAAGAGAAGAGAAAGGAATCTAGAAAAAAAAAAGGGGTTTTGCTTACTAAGAAGGTATAGTCAAGTAGGTTTGAAGGTAGAGAATTAATGTCCTAAGTTTTATGGAGAAAAGGAGCCTGGTGGGGATGTGGGTGCGGGACTGTTTTATGGTGTAAGAAACTGTTCCCACATCTCCAACACTCTGTGGACTTTATGGATAATATTTTCCCATTTGAACCCAACATAAAGGAATTTTTTTCCTTTCCCATTCCAAAAGAAACCAAAATAAAAAAGTACATATGTTTTTTGTATATTAACAGATGTTTTTAGATTCACAGAATTTTAGAGCTGGCCTATAAGGAACTTTAACAGCAATCTAATTTAACCCCTTCATTTTGCAATAAAATAGGTAAACTCAAGAGATTTATGAGAGATGCCCAAGGTCACACAACCAGTTTGAGGCAGAGCCTGAATTGTAATCTAGATCACCTGATTTCCAATTATGTGATACTCAAAATAAGAGGACAAAGATGGATGCTCCGAATGTTTCAGAAAGGCCAATGATTCCAAGAAAGTTTTGTAGTTCTCAGTCATCAGTCTCACTTATTGCCAAACTTTTCAGGGGAGCTAGTATTATAGAAGCAGCATTTATACTCAAAAATGCCAACTGTAACCACAATTGCTTTATGGAAGGAATGGAAACAGAGAGCACTCCCTACATTATGCAGCCATTATCTAAGATTATTCATTATACTTGCAGGGTTACCAGAACATTTCATGGGTTACCAGAAAAGCCTGAGATTTAAGTAATTTAAGTTCTCTGTTAATCATATTATTCATCATCTTTTCCTCTTGAAATATTTACCTGAAAGACTCAAAGCTGTCAATATGACAGGAATTACCTAATTAGAACGTGATCACTCAGACAACCAGAATCTGTAAGTTTTCTCTGTGTTCACTAGTCGTGAGCTGAAAATGGTCCACTTTTTATATCCATTATTTTAGAAAGTCAAAATCCAAGTATTTGCTTTTTTTGATGCAAAATATTTATTATTATTCTTTCTGAGGATCTATTTTGGGTTTATATATGGCTTTATAAAGAATACATATTAGAAATTCTCATTTTTAATTAATTTGATAGTTAAAATATAAGTTTTCATCAGCCAAGTACAGTGCTTTTCTAATCCTCATCGAGCAACTAAATACTCCATTAATGTAAATACAACTGTCAAAATACCATTAATTTAAAAGCAAGTATTTTTCTGCCCTGTAGTGTTTGTGGAGGAAGAGTCTGATACCTAGAATACTCATCTCTCAAAATTCTTCATATCAGCCAGCCGTCCTGCACTGAATATAGACATAGACACACAGATACATACAGAGGCTTGCTTTTTCCTACAATTGTTAGCCTACTTCTTTCAAATTATCTTGAAACACTATTCCCTGATATTAAAGCAGGAAAGGGAATAGAAGGAATAAATGAAAACTGATCTATAGTGGAGTGGTCAAACTTAATGTTAAATGGTTAGAGAGAAATGAGAAATGGCCCCAGTTGAGCAGAATGAACAAAACAGAGAGAGGCTGCAGCTCAGAAAGAAATCATAGATTATTTGTATCTCAGAAAAACCCCACTCAAGATCTCAAGGCATCCCACTAGCACAATTCAGGACAGATGATCGTCAATCCTCTTCCATGTATCAATTGTTAGGAAACCTTCTTTCTTTCTTTCTTTATTATTATTATATTTTTAAACATCTTTATTGGAGTATAATTGCTTTATGATGGTGTGTTAGTTTCTGCTTTATAACAAAGTGAATCAGTTATACATATACATATGTCCCCGTATCTCTTCCCTCTTGCGTCTCCCTCCCTCCCACCCTTCCTATCCCAAAATCTTTATTTCTAATGTTTATCAACCTTTATTATAAGGAAATATGTTATTATTAACCTAACTCACATGAATTTATTATATTTTCTCCTTTTTGGGCATTAAATGAAAATCTATTCACATTATTCATGTGGTAACAGATAATTAAAAAATCTTCCTATATTTAACTTGCTTACAGTAAAGAAAACTTTATTAATCCTTATTTATCTCAAACTCACTAAATACAAACATCTTTGTGGAGGATGCTTTTTATTTATTATAACTAAGCAAATTTTACTACAGCTCATGAGAGCCAATCGTGTTTTTATCCGAAAGTATTAAAATGCTAAGCCTTCCAATAAATCAAATATTTAGATAAGAGCCTAGTTTATGGCTGGGAATAATTGGAGGCCTTTATCTGGGTTCATTCATTCACTGCTTTATATAAAAAATGTTTACTGAGGGTCTACTATACACAGAACACTGGAAAAATACAGAGGTTGAAAATATAAATAAGAAATGTTTCTTTGTATAGTAAGCTAGCTAACAAAGTAAGAAAATAATTAAAATATATACACAAAGAAGGGGCCAGAGGTGATTACTAAAGGGAAAGTAATCCTCCTTGAGATGACCAATGAATATTTTAAATATAGTGGAAGGTTAGAATTTCAAAAAGTGAAAGTGAAGCTTCCAGTAATATTATGAAAAAAATGCAAAAATTTAAACATATAGACAGAAATGATTAAAGTTTATATAGAAAATAACAGGGGAATAGGTTATAAGAAAAAGAAAGTAGTCCGTTTGATTTCTATAAAACAGTAAAGGGTTTTCATTGACTATGATCTGTCTAAATGTGATTTTTTTTTGTTCAGTTAGTTCAGTCTTGATGAATTTTTCAATACAAATACTCAGATCTTTCTTCAATTCTTGAAAAATTTCAAGCATTATATCTGAATATTTTCTTTCCTCAGTTTTCTATGATTACTCCTCCTGAAAATCCTCTTAAATAAAATTGAAGCTTCTCAATCTGTTCATCTTTCAACTCTTAATACTTATCATCTCTTTATTTCTCTCTGATATGTTCTGTGGTACGTCTTCATTTCTAAATTCTAGTAATTATTTTCTCTTCATGATTGTTTACTAGTCTGTTATTTATTTCCTACACTGATTTTTTTCAGAATTTATTTTCATTTTCAAGCTTCCTAAGAAGAAAAGATTGTGTGTGCTTTGTCTCTACTCTCATGACTAGAACTTCTCCTTGACGTTTAAAATAAATTGTAACTTTGCTCTAGAGTGCTACTGCTCCTAGTCGGTCATTTCAAAAGTTATAAAAGTCATCTGGTTTGTCAAGTCATTATGGATTATTGCCTTGTCTTCTGATTTGTCACCAAATATCTTCCACAGTAGTCTCCTTCATATATTGATGAGCTATGTTCTTTGTTTTAATTTATGAAAAACAAAGCAACACATAATAAGCTGATTATAGTAAGTTATTCAGCATATCCTTATCATGTTGAGGCTCATGTGTTTTTTTTGGTCTCTTAACCATTTTTTAAGAGGCTCACATTTTAATAGACATTATGCCCATATGTCTTTATTAAGCTTATACAGAAAATCAAATTGGAAAAGAAAAAAAAATCCAGACATCTTAACAAAGATCCTTAATTTTCCAAAAGTATTTTAAAATTATATAATAGACACTGAACTTACAAGCAGAGTTAAAAGAAAATGACATTCTAGAAAACTTGCTTCAGTACAATCATATTCAGTGACTCATACTGTTGTGCCTTCTAACCTCTGCTCTTAAAAACAAGCCCTTAGAAGGTCATTGCAACCTTAAATGATGTTGATTTTCTTCAGATCATGCTGTAACTTGACAGGAGTCATAAAAAGGCCACATTGTAAATGATATATCTTGGTGACTAATGTCCTTTTCTGCTGGCATTCAGACAGCTCTTGTCACAGCTCTTAGAACAGATAATGCTTTCTTACCCTTAAAGGATAATCTGAAAACGCTATCCGGAGTGTTATCAAATTCCCAGAAATGTTTTTCTGTAGGTTGGTCATGTCTTGAAAGGAGAAAAAAACTATAGAAAGGCTTCTTTTATGCTCTTTTGGTAATGCAATGTATATATACACACGTATAAAAGTTAAGAAATTTTACTCTCATAACACTATTTTTTTGGTTGAGGAGTTTTTCTTTGTTCGCTTATTTTTACTTGTGTAATTTAAACTAATGTAAGTGCACCAGGAGATGTGGTTCTGGTTATCTTCTTGAAAATTAAGATATAGCTCAAAAAACAGGCAGGGAGGGAGGAAGGTTAAGATTTCTCTCTAATCCATGTAATGCATTTAAAAACACTCACATATATATTTATGTGTTGGGTTAATCATCTGTGCTTATTCTTGGTGTATATTGAACTAATCATTCATAGATTTTAACATTTATACCTTCAAACTTTAACAAGCAAAATGGGTGGAAAGAACAATAATTAATTTTTAAATAAATGATTTTTTAAAATTTCTTATTACAAAAAGTCCTTATTTCCTAAGTTGACAGAACACATCTTTCAGAAATTTTTCATAATATCAAAGGTGAGAGTTTATGTTATTCAACACTGCAAGTTTTTATAATATCTTTAGCCTTAAGAGTATAAAATCTTTTATGATAGTGATATTCATTTTGTATACAGAGAACAGAGCTAGGTAGAATTGGTGCTAAATAAACGTTGTTTGATGAATTGAATAAGGGAAATAAGCTTCCTGTTTACTCCATTATTAAAGGAGTAAATTAAAGGTGTTCTGCACTAATATGATATTTTTTAAAAAGGCAAAAGAACACATCTGTATCATTTTAAGAGGGAGTTAAGAAAACAGTAATAAAATTAATTGCCATTGAACAGATACAAGCTGAGCTTTTCAGAAGGAATAATTCATAGAAATCTTACAGACATTTTAAAAGTACATGCTACAAAACTGCATGTCATAGGATTATAAAAAAGTAGTATCAACATTTTATAGACAAATGTGTCTATATGGAACTTTAGATACCTTCTAGCCCTGTTTCAAGCACCTGGAAGATCTATCTTTAATTTGAACTGGCACATAAATTGAACATTGCTGAGAAGTCAAATTACACTTTGGTGAAGACAGAAGGAGTGATGAATAATAATAATGACTGCACTTTACATTTATATAGCAATATATGCCATTTAATCTTTTATATCCATAGCTCTAGAGCAGAATGCAAAGATTTCATAATATCAAAATTATGATCCAGCTTTATCTTCCATACACTTACACCATGCATCTTACACACTTTCCATACTGAGTATATTTTTTCCTGGAAATGTCAGGAATTCTCAATACTCAGATTAGTGCATGACTCAAAAATCAGATGTACAGTTGTAGACAGTATCATCTCTGTAACTAAAGATCATTTATCAATATAAGCAGTGATCTTCAGATCGAATAGACACTTCTGTATTGATTTTTATAATGATGGAAAACCAAAGCAAAGGCCATTCAAAATTTCACGTCAAATGTATTTCCTAATGTAGCCCAAGAGTATATGTGATAATATAAAGATAATATTTTGAGGTCCTTCTCTGAAACCAGAAACATAACAGCAACTATGCTAACGCCTCTTTGCTTCTGCCATTGTCAATATTCAAGCAATGTCTGCACAGTTACTGCTCTGGATGCTGTGGTAAAAATTCCAGGAAAGAAAAGGATGGGAGTTGGAAAAAATGACCTTTGTACAGTACTCTCCAATGTTAAAAATTGTATGATTCCAGTCATTTTACTTTGCTAATAGGTAGAAAACCATTCCATATTCTTCACCATGGATAACGTTTCATGATCACAAAGCATCTACTATTTTGTTTTCACTAGACTTTTCTGAATATTGTAAAGCTCTCGGATACAAGTTTATTATACAAATTCTAAGCCTTCATGAAATTATTTCCAATATTGTTATTACTAATAACTACATTGTCTTTTAAAATTATATTTTTATAAAATATTTTCTTCATCAATTTCCAGGATATTCGATAATCTGGAACAATGTTGTTTAAGAAAATTTTGGTGAAAACAGAAAGAAGTTCTAAAATAATAAAAGCACCAGGGAGTCTTGGGGTCACAGGTGGGAGGATCTCACCACGAAAAACACCCAGTCAAGGAAGCCTTTTTGTCTCCACAGGCCAGAGACTCTCCTCCCCTAATAGGAGACACCAAGGTAGGCCGGTGGCACAGACACTAGCAGCCTCTTCATTACTCTGGATCTAAGTCTCCAGCCCCGCTCCTTTCCCCCAGGCAATGCCAGCAGAGAACAGTGGGAGCCACAATAGCACTGCATAAATAAACCAGCAGGCCAAAATAATACTTCAAATGTCTGAAAATTAAATTGTAATTGGAACCACAATCTACAAAAGAAGTCCAGGACCACGTGCTAAATCCAACTAGGGTAACTTCTCGCTAAAATGAAAGAGGTAATGTTGACCCAGAGCCTCCTAACATAAAAGACAAAATGTTAAGATTAAAAATCACTTATACCGGGCTTCCCTGGTGGCGCAGTGGTTGAGAGTCTGCCTGCCAATGCAGGGGACACGGGTTCGAGCCCTGGTCTGGGAAGATCCCACATGCCGCAGAGCAACTAGGCCCGTGAGCCACAATTACTGAGCCTGCGCGTCTGGAGCCTGTGCTCCGCCACGAGAGAGGCCGCGATAGTGAGAGGCCCGCGCACCGCGATGAAGAGTGGTCCCCGCTTGCCGCAACTAGAGAAAGCCCTCGCACAGAAACGAAGACCCAGCACAGCCATAAATAAATAAAAAATAAATAAATAAATAAATAATTTAAAAAAAAAAAAAAATCACTTATACCAAAGTCGAGACAATCACGACTTTAGTGAGGAAAGACAATCAACTGACACAACACCAAGATGAACCAGATGTTGGAATTATCTGCCGAAGATTTTAAACCAGCTGCCATAAAATGTTTTAACAATAAATTACAAATTCTCTTTAAATAACTGAAAAATTTAAAACATCTTAGCAAAGAAGCAGAAATTATTTAAAAAATGAACCAAATGAAAATTATAGAACAGAGAAATATAATAAGTGAAATTTTAAAAACTTGTTGAATGGACTTAGTAGGTGAAGATGACAGGATAGAATCAGTGAACTTGAGAACAGATCCAGTTTGGCAGTTTTTTACAAAGTTAAACATACACTTACCATATGACTGAGCAAGCCCACTCCTTGGTATTTATCCTAAAAAATGGAAGTTTATGTGTGACAGTAAAACATGTACACAAATGTTCACAGCAGCTTTCTTTGTGATAGCCAAAAGATAGAAATAACTAAATTGTCCTTCAACAGGTTAATGGATAAACAGATTATGGCACATCCATACAATGGGATACTATTAGAAGTAAAAAGGCAAACTGTTGATAAAAGCAAATGTCTTGAATGAATTTCAAAGACGTTATGTTGAATGATTACATGTCTCAAGATTACCTACTGTGTGATTCCATTTATTCAACAGTCTTAAAAATACAAAACCATAGTCATGGAAAACAGATCAGTGGCTAATCAGGGGGTACGGGTGGGGGTGATGGGATCACTAAGAAGGGATAGCCTAAGGAGATCTTTGAGTTATGGAGCAGCTTTGCATCTTCACTGTGGTGGTGACTATCCAAATGTATACATGTATTAAAATGCCTACAACTGTGTGACAAGAGAAAAGCATCAATTTTGACGCATGGTAGTTACAAAATATAAAGTATTGATAGAATACAATAAAAGAATAAAAAACAAAGAAACTATTATCACAAAAGTCAGAATAGTAATTACTTCTGGGAAAGTATGGGAATGCAATCAGTATGGAGCCCAAAGGAGCTCCTGAGATCCTGATAACATTCTGCTTCTTAACCTGGGCATTTGGCATGTTTTAAATTTTTGACTTACAGTCATCCTTTGGTTTCCACAAAAGACTGGTTGTGGGAACACTGCCCCTGCCCCAGATACCAAAATCAGAGGAAGCTCAAGTCCCTGATATAAAATGGCATATGTACAACAGTTAACCCTCCACATCCATGGGAAAGGAGTGCAGACTGTATGTATACAGCAACAATTTTGGATGATATTTGGAGACAACTAGTAAGATGGAAGATGCATATATCCTATGCCTCAATCATTTCATATATTCTTTTAAATAAATTTTCATGCATTTCTCCAAGGAACTATATATTGCAGCGTTTTTTGGTGAAGAAAATATGTAAACATGACCTGTCCATAAAAAAGAAAATTGATTAATTAAAGGGTGGTTTATTTATATGATAAAATAGTATATACATACCATTGAAAATAAATAAGCATGTCATATGTATCAACATGAATATATCTCAAAAACCTAATACAAGCAATTAAAGTAGGTTGTGAGATGATGCATACCATCTATTATTATTACTCAAAAATTAACTGAGTATATAAGACATACACAAAAATAATAAATATCAAATACTTGATTGTGCTTATCTCTTGGGGAAGAAGAAAAATAAAATGCAGACGGGAATAGAGGAGATTATAACTTCATCTGTAATGTTTTGTTTAAAAGAGGAAAATAACTGAATCAAATATGGCAACATTTGATAAAGCTAGCTGGCGTGTGTAAAGGTATTGATTATAGTACTATTGTCTATATCTTTGAAAAATTTCACAACTTAATGGCATGTTGATTATATTTCCATGTGCAGAAATTGATTTTTCTTAAGTGTGCGCTGCTTCAGTCATTTATGTTACTTTCCTGGCCTCTGTGTGCATTTGGATTCGTAATCTCTGCATTTGGTTGTGAGGCTAAAACCATCTCTTAGGCCTCTGACAACTGACAACCTTTATAAACACCTGGTGCTTGGCCCTTGACCCCTTTTGCTTCATTTTTTAGCACACTGTGTTGACCACCACCATGGTCACCAGCACTGCTCCTGCTCTATCACCCCTATGACCTACAGTTCTGGTCATCCATACGCTGGACAGAGCAACTCTTTTCTTTGGGGCTGCTTTACCTGAGATATTGCTTCTCTACTCCTCTTCAAGTCCCTGAGAAGGAGACTAGGAATGTCATTACTAGAGCAGGTTAAGGAGGTAAATAGTCTCGTCCCTTGTTGCTCTAAATGTTTTCCTACAGATTAGAAAGCTCCATCTCTAGGTGGAGGAAGCTGGAGTTGTTTCTCACATTTGTGCAAGTGAGGCTGTTCCTGCCGAACATTGGAAGCCCTACAGGCTCCCCGTCCATCAAACTATTATTTTTCTCCAGCTGTCCCTGGGAAATCTTATCATGATATGCAAAGCTTGATTTTTCTAAAATCATTTCTAAAAAAAAAAAATCAAAG
Source organism: Balaenoptera musculus (assembly GCF_009873245.2). NCBI lineage: Eukaryota > Metazoa > Chordata > Mammalia > Artiodactyla > Balaenopteridae > Balaenoptera > Balaenoptera musculus. The sequence continues at coordinate 41,577,955 of NC_045796.1, forward strand.
CAAATTTCTGCTCTGTGGAAAGGAGAACTGCTTTTACCAAACTGCTAGTATTCTGTCAACATATCCACGTCTGCAGCATCTCTCTTTTTAACATTTATGAAAAACACAAATATATAAAATCTCTACCACTGAAGGGCTCAAGGTAAAGTAATTGGCTATTAAAACAAAGTGAATCATACTTCTTGGCTTATGAATCTGAAATGATCAGTTTTTTAAATTACCCTTCACATTGTACAAAGTTGGTAGATTTAATGAGTTCATCAATATGACGTTCACTTAAGTTCACTGTTATTAAAACAACTAAGTAATAGGTCCTAAGATTTAGTTATTAGAGTATCAATGTATGTTGGTAAAATGGGAATCTATTTCACTTATGCCAGAAACACTTATGAAAATGTGTTTGAAAGATATTTCAGAGTTTGGATGAAGTTAATTAGCATCTAAGAACCACTTAAGGAAATACTTCCTTACAAGAGGCTACTTCTGTATGACAGCTGGAAGAGATTTATAACATGGAAAGATTGTGCCTGACTTTTACCTCATCAAGCCTAAAAGAAATAGACTTCTTTTTCCAAAAAGGGAGATGGTTTGCCACTTAAAAACTTTTTTTTAAACTCCTTTGATAAAAACTATTTTGTTTCTAAGGTATTTCTAAATAGAGCACACAAATGCTAATAATTTCTCTAGTAAAATATAAACTGTGTACTCTGTAAAATATAAAATTCTGGGGGAAAAGGGGGATTTGCTTTTTGCTTGTCATGTACTTATATGCCTTTATGTGTTCATTATATGGTTCTTCTATGTTGTATAGATATGTGTGTGTGTGTGTGTGTGTAAAGCCTTCATGTTATCACATTACTGTTACTGACTGAAGGAAATGTGATTTGTGCTAGATGCATAAAGAACCTTTAATGAGACTTAAGGAAAAATTTTTTCTCAATGAGTATGATTAAAAAAAATACTTTACATGTGCCTGTGGGATTTGTGGTATAGAAAGCCTCTTCCACACGCATTAGCTCAAAGAACATTATTATCCTGATGGAACAATGTCTAATAATGCAAACTGATTTGGAGTCAGGGAGACTTGCCTTCCAATCTCTTCCTCTATTATGCTAGTTCTGTGGCCTCAAAGGACTCACAAAACTTGTTTGTTTTTTGTTTGTTTGTTTGTGTGTTTTGTTTTTTAATCATTACTTGAGGACAAGGAAACTTGCAAGATGGCTATAATAATTAAAGGCAATGATCCTAAGTTTCTTGTATAATGGCTAGAGTAGTACCTAGCATATATTAATAATTAATATTTAACAGTACATTGCTATATAATTTATAAAAAATGTTTACCCTTTTAAAGTGTACAATCAATGGTTTTGAGTTGTGCATTCAGCACCATAACCTAATTTTAGAATGAGCCTCTAACCATTAGCAGTAACTCTCAATTCCCCCACACTACACTCAAGCCGTAGGTAACCATTAATCTACCATCTATTTATATAGATCTGCCTATTCTGGATATTTCATATAAATGGAATTATGAAATGATTGGCATAGCATGTTTTTGAGGTTCACCCAAGTTATATACATCAGTACTTTGTTCCATTTTATTGACAACTACTATTTCATTGTATGGATATTCTACATTTTGTAATCAGTTTATCAGTTGAAGGACATTTGAGTTGTTTCTACTTTTTGGTTATTATGAACAATGTTGATATGAACATTCATATAGAAACACTCTGTGTTGTGTGTGTACATATCTTTCATTTCTTTGAAGCTCTTTCTTTCTTTAAGAGTGGAGTTGCTGAGTAAAATGACAACTCTATATTAACATTTTGAGGAACTGCCAAATTGTTTTCCAAAGTATTTGCACCATCATACATTCTGAGTGGCAATGTATGAGAGTTCCAATTTCTACACATCCTTACCAACTCATTATTTTCTACCTTTTTTATTATACTCTTTCTAGTTTTTTTTATTATGGTCATCTAGGTTTTTTATTACTATTATAATTATTCTAGTGAGTGTGAAGTAATTTTGAGTTTTATTTCCCTAATTATGGTGAACATCCTTTCACATGCTTATTTCCAGTTTGAATTTCTTTTTTGGAGAGTTGCCTATACAAAGTCTTTGACCATGTTTTAATTAGATTATTTGCCTTTCTATTATTGAGTTCTAAGAATTCTTTATGATTGATAAAAGTCCCTTGTCATATATGATTAGAACCCAATGGCCATAGGTCCCAGAATGCACCAAAAAAAGTACATTGACAGAAGTCATCTTTAGGTGCACAATTTGAAGTGACAAATACAAAACCCATGCTTGCAACAAGTGAAATAAACCTATTTTGTTCAGAGAAGTAAAGGGGGCATGAATACACCAAGACTCACACTGACAAAACTAAATGAAATAAGAAAACTAACTTAGCAATAGAGAAAAGAACCTCTGAGTTTTGAAAACAGCTAGTTGGGAACATTGCTAGAGCCTCTTCCTCAACATACTTACACAGGAAATGTGGAGATAATTGGTTCAGGAAAACCAATTCATGCAATGATAAATAAAAATTAATAAGCAGAGCGATTATATAAAGATACTTAGAATTACATAATAAATTTCAGTCATTCTATTTATTGAAATCTTTCACAAGAACACTCTAGTTATGTGATAGGTAATAATTTTGACAAAAGAGTAAGAGCTGAAAATAATGCAACTGGCAAAGGGTTAATTTCCAAAATATACAAACAGCTCATATAACACAATATCAAAAAACAAACAACCCAATCAAGAAATGGGCAGAAGACCTAAATAGAAATTTGTCCAAAGAAGACATACAGATGACCAACAGGCACATGAAAAGATACTCAACATCACTAATTATTAGAGAAATGCAAATCAAAACCACAATGAGGTATCACCTCACACCAGTCAGGATGGCTATCATGAAAAAGCCTACAAGTAATAAATGCTGGAGAGGGTGTGGAGAAAAGGGAACCCTCCTACACTGTTGGTGGGAATGTAAGTTGGTGTAGCCACTATGGAGAACAGTATGGAGGTTCCTTAAAAAACTGAAAATAGAGCTACCATATGATCCAGCAAATCCACTCCTGGGCATATAACCAGAAAAGACGAAAACTCTAATTCGAAAAGATAGATGCACCTCAATGTTTACAATAGCCAAGACATGGAAACAACCCAAGTGCCCATCAACAGATGATTGGCTTAAGAAGATGTGGTGTATAGATACAATGGAATATTACTCAGCCATAAAAAGAATGAAATATTGCCATTTGTAACAACACAAAAGGACCTAGAGAATATCATAGTAAGTGAATTGAGTCAGACAGAGAAAGACAAATATTATATCACTCATATGTGGAATCTAAAAAATAATACAAATGAATTTGCTTACAAAACAGAGGCAGATTCGCAGATATGGAAAACAAACTTATGGTTATCAAAGGGGAAAGGGAGGGAAGGCAGGGATAAATTAGGAATGTGGGATTAACAGATACACACTACTATATATAAAATAGATAAGCAACAAGGATTTACTGTATAGCACAGAGAACTATATTCAATATCTCGTAATAACCTATAATGGAAAATAATCTGAAAAAATATATATATATAAAACTGAGTCACTTTGTTGTACACCTGAAACAAAAAAAAAATATCTGGCAAGAAGAAGAAGAGGAAAAAAAAGAGTAATAGCTGAAGCTGAACATGCTCATACCTTATAATTCAGAAATTTTATTTGTAAGCATATACCCAACAGAAATGTGAACATGTTTACCAAAATTCATGTGTGTATATATATATATATATATATATATATATATATATATTTACACACACACATATATATGTATACACACACATATATATCAGAATGTTTATGGCTTCACAATTTTTAATGCCTAAAAGTGGAAAAAAACCACATGCCCTTCAACAGTAGAAGAGATAAGTAAATTATGGTATATATACATATACTATACAGCAATGAGAATGAATAATATTCAGAAAGAGACACTAATATGTGTAAACCTGATAAACAGAATGTTGAGTTATATAATCCTGATTTTAAAAATACATAATAAATAATTCCATTTATTGAATTTCAAAAGCAGGCAAGATTAATCTACATTAATCTTGGGAAGGTGTGACCCAAGGACTGTATATCCATCGCACCTACCCATGAAATATGAAGGATACACACAAACTGAACTAGTGGCATCATTGTTACCATCAGCACTTTTTGAGAAGATTAAAAATGTTGATTGGACTTACTATTATCCTTGTTCCACTATAGAACTGGAACTAAAACAAATCTTATTCATAACTAATAAGATTCACCTAAAAATGATGCAGAAATGCATGGAAAATTCAGAGGATACATATTTTTATTATCTTCTTAAATGTAAAGATGTCAAAAACTGGAAGGGAACTAGAGTAATTGGCTGATTGATTTATTTGTAGTAAAGAGGAATCAAACACTTGAAGCTGACACTGACATGTTGCTTGGGATGAAGATCCCAAACAGTCAAAACAATCTTAAGAAAAAAGAACAAAGCTGGTGATATGCTTCCTGATCTCAAATTATTATACAAAGCTGCAGTAATCAAAAGGTATGGTATTGGCACAAAAACAGACACAGATTAATGGAACAGAATTGAGAGCCCAGAAATAAACCCACACATATATGGACAATTAATTTACAACAAAGGAGCAAAAAACACGTAATGGAGGAAGAATAGTCTCTTCAATAAATAGTGTTGAGAAAACTGGGCAGCCACACACAAAAGAATGAAACTAGACCACTATCTTTCACCATACACAAAAACTAACTTATTAAAAACTGGAATGTAAGACCTGAAACTATAACATTTCTAGAAGAAAACAGAGGCAGTAACTCATTGCTGTCAGTCTTTTAGCGATGTTTTTGTGAATTTGACTCAAAGACAAGGGAAACAAAAGCAAAAATGAAGAAATGGGATTACACCAAGCTAAAAAGCTTCTGCATACAGAAGGAAATCATCATCAAGATAGAGTTTTTTAAAGATCAACATGTGTGAAAGAAATGGGGAGGAAGAGTATTGAATAAAAGATCTGAAAATCCTCAGCCTACTTGGTAAAGATACCTGGAGTGGATATCACCCATTAGAGTTGTGTCTTGTATCAGGATGGTATGGTCTGGACTTTATACCTCACCTTGCTCAGTAACAGGATTCAGGCTGCCTTGTAAGGGTTGACTTCAGGCAGTGCAGTTCTCTACAGCTAAGACAGATGCTGAAGAGCTTCTGACTGCTGACTGCATTTTCTACAATTGGGCAGCAAGACCCATGTCTGCATATCATGTACCCAAGCCCATATAAATCTGCTCTAGTAAATCCAACATATCTGGCACAGCAGCTATGATTGAAAGTACCACTTGTTTGAGGGTTCAGTAGTCTACTGACAATCATCCTTCAGGAACTATCTGGTTTTGGCAGGGACCAGAATGGTAAGTGAAACAGAACTGTAATGAGAATCACCAATCTGGCATGTTTTATATTTTTAATAATTTCACTAATCTCTGTCATCACAACCCTACCCTCCCTTAAACCCTACCCAGCACACACGTGGGATGCAGTGTTATTTGATTTACTAACACTGTGGGGTACTGTGGGATAGTTTCAAAGACTTGCACTCAGCCTTCCTCTGTATGAAAGCTCTTACCTCACAGACCAAGGATCCCATGAGGAGGCTGCATCAAGTTTTAAGCACCTAGATCCAAATTATGAATACAGACCAGGAAAATGATCACCTGGTTGGTCTGCAGACCCAGTAGACCACTGTATGGACAACTTTGGCCAGGAATCCAATCATTACTTGGCCCGATATATGTTCACACTCTTAACAGGAGTACCATGGTCTCTAGGTAACAACATCAACTCAGAATTTTTATTCAGAGGTCCTCAAAAGGTCTGGGTGTTCCCCTTTTCTCAGTGCACTGTAGCCCAAGTAAATAGTCATAGACCTCTTTGGGGTAAGAACTGGGGTAATCATTACCATATATAATCATCATAGTTTTCCAGACCAGCTCTTCTGTTAAGTAGATTCCAGGTCTAAACTTTAGCCCACATTCAGAAATTGACAAGGGATCCATGAACTTTTTTTGAGACATTTGCCTTCAGATTCCTTGTTATACATCCTGGATGTACCCTTCTTGTACAAGGTAAGTAACATTCTGCTTTTGTCTATCCACTTTTCTTTTTCTCATGGGAATACTATGTTCTAGGATCCTTCTGCATAACTCTATGCAGTTCAGATCCCCTTGATTGAAACTATGACCTGTCCAGTTATACTAATTGTCTCTCCTAGCTTCTGGAACTTAGATTCTGCCACTTGTCCTCTACTGTTTTAGTGTCATCATCCCTATGCAATCAATGAACTAAGTTCTGTAACAGCCTCTTCTACCATTACCTAGGACCTGCAGAGGAAAGCCATCACCAATTTTTTAGTGATGCTGGGGCTCTCTCACCATCCATTCCTTATTTGTTTGGTAAATGGTGTATACTTTGGGATCTACTGTAGAACAGAGTCATCTGGAGACTTTCCTGACTTCAAGCTGCTCACTTCTCTGAACCATATAGTCTCTACCTTTATCATTGGCCACAGTAATTCTGACTTTTCAACTTCTCTCAACATGGACACTTTTCCTTACTTCTAGGAACTATTCTAGTAGTGAGTTTGCATTAAAACATACTCTCTTTTTTAAAATAAATTTCTTTATTTTATTTATTTATTTTTGGCTGCTTTGGATCTTTGTTGTGGTGCGTGCGCTTCTCATTGTGGTGGCTTCTCCTGTTGCGGGGCACGGGCTCTAGACGCACAGGCTTCAGTAGTTGTGGCACACCGGCTCAGTAGTTGTGGTTCAAGGGCTCTAGAGCACAGGCTCAGTAGTTGTGACGCCAGGCTTTGCTGCTCCACGGTATGTGGGATCTTCCCAGACCAGGGATTGAACTGGTGTCCCCTGCACTGCCAGGTGGACTCCTAACCACTGCACCACCAGGGAAGTCCTAAAACATACTCTTGAAATTACATGAACTTCTTTTGTTATATTAGCACACTAAGTTTTCTGATAGTTCTATTTTTCTTCAAATAGAGAGACTAATGACAAGCCTGGTAGATTTAAAGATGTTTCCTCCTTTAGATTTGTCTATTTTCTATGAAAAAATAAAACCCGTTAGTGTTCTAACTTACCTTAAATTTCACTGACATATCTTTTGTATGTCTTTCAGGATTCTCTGTCACTGTTTTCCCTGTATCTGAGAATAATTCCCTGACAATTTCATCTGCTTTATCATAGTTTGAGATTACCTATATTTCTTTTGAATAAAGTTGTTCAAATTGTCCATCCTTTTCTACCATTTATTCTCTCAGATATACAAAAGAGATTATGTATATATGTATATATACTTCTTGAAAAATAAGCAAAAAATAAAAACAAATCTTGAAAGAAATAATGATGATTTAAGTTTTCAACAGTCTTCCTTCATGTTTATATTACATTTTGTTTTCCTGGTTATTTAAAAGATAACAAATATCTTAATAAGACAAAGAAAAAGTGCTGAATAGTTTCTATTGACTTTTAAAATAGATTAAGAACCACCTCGACAAACTCTAAATATGGACAATTTTAAGAAGCATGGTTAGCCTTTCATTTTCTAAGACTGATATTTTTTCAGAAGATACTCAATAACTATTTGCTGTTATTAGTCCTCATTAGTTACAGTATGTTGTTCTAATTTGTACTCAATAACTATTGGTTGAAGAGAAGTTACTTGAATTAGATCTTTAAAAAAATAAACCAAGGACTTCCCTGGTGGTCAAGTGGTTAAGACTTAGCCTTCCAGTGCAGGGTGTGTGGGTTTGATCCCTGGGGAGCTAAGATCCCACATGCCTCGCGGCCAAAGAACCAAAACATAAAACAGAAGCAATATAGTAACAAATTCAATAAAGACTTTAAAAATGGTCCAATCGAAAAAAATTTTTAAAATAATTTAAAAAAGTAAACCAAACTGTTTTGCTCTTTTTCCTATCCTTTATTTTTCTCATGCTTTACATTTATATTTTTCAGAAGTCTTCTATAATTTACCTACCAGATTTTTAAAATTCTTCATACCAGTTGAAGAAAAAAATTATGTTTCAAGTCATAAGAAGGCAATTATGTATCATGGTTGCTTTTCTCTATTTGGTATCCTAAGAATACAGTTCAATAGAGTTTTGGAAAATTCTCATTACTCTTCCTGGCAATCATTCTGGTGATTCTTTGTATTTGCTGACAATTTTCTCAGTCTTTTCATTGAGTTTATGGTTTTGGCTGCTATGATGAGATGCAAAAGGAATAGGCAAGGACTCAAAAACAGATTTTATAAAGGTTAAAGGAGTCCAGCATTCATTTCAACTTCCAGTAATGCACTGTACTCTACCAGGCATGCCAATTCAGAAATCCTTACCCTAGTGCCAGACAGTTAAAATGAATATGTTATCATGAATATTCATGATTGTATTGAGAATGGAAAACTGTGTGATGTTTAACTTTTCCTAGTTGTTTTCCAAAATTTGTACTTGCATGGCCCTCCTTAGCTGTTCTTACTTGAAAGAAAAAATTTAATGGTCCATCATCATTTTTTTAAAGGTTTATACAGGGAGTTTAGCAGAATGTAGGTGATTTCATATTTCTACTTACAAAAGATAGTTTCCTCTCATTTTAACCTTTCAGGATGAAGTTAAAACATACCTTTGTATAGACAGACAATAAGCACCTGACAATTTTGTAAGTGAAATGAATTAGCCCATTTTGCTTTATTCTCAGTATTTGCTTTAGGATAAAGCATGTAAGAAAAACTCTTGTGGTAAAGTAAAAATAAATCACCGCTCTTTGAAAGTTTTAAGGAGGTAGAAAAGATTTCATTCTTTTTCCTCCTTACTTTTTTAGGCCAATGGTTGTCAACTATGTAGATTCAAAGTGATATCATTGAATGATAGGAAGGCCAACACGAAAAGAATTTTAATTGCACCATTTACTTGCTTCCACATGACTCATCCCCATTATTTGAAGATAATTGTTTATTTGTTTTCTATGTAGCATAGAATCCATATGCTTCATATGGCAACAAATAAACAACAAAAAAAATTATGTCTTATGCTACATGGCCTTCTTACTGAATGCCATATAACTTAAGAACAAACTTCTCAGTGTATGTGCAGTTAGCTTTCCAAAGAAATCTACAAAAAAGGACAAAAATAATCCATTTATCATATTCCGCTGTTAAATAGACATTCAGTAGTGATTAGGCCAACTTTGATGGGGCATTGCTAAGGCTACTTATGACAGCTTTATATATTGCAGATTTTCCCAATAATGACAGATAGGAAAAAAATTACTCTATCTGGATACCTTACTGTTTCCTCAGTTAGGTTAAAATACGCTATCTGTGAGATAAATTATTAGTAGAATGAGCAAAGACAAACTCAAGTATAGACTTATTGACTAATATTTTTAAAAGTAAATTTTAGATATTCAGAACTATAGTAACAGAGAAAATCATACTAGATTCAGTCAATACATTTAAAATAAAATGAAGTAGCAGTTGATAATATATTCTGCACTGTTATGGTTGTACAATTTGGAATACCCAAAATGAAAATTAAAAGGGCTTAATTAAATTTGGATATTAATCATGGATTTCTACCTTAAAACCTGTAAAACCTAATCAACAAGTCTCCTATCTTAGAACTATATTTGACTATTAAAATTTTAAATTTTTTTGAAAACTGAGTTTCATATAAATATTTAGCATATCATTTCCTTCTAGATCTTCCTTAATCCTTTCTTCCCAATTCAATATGAGCTACTCTGCTTAAATTGGTTTAAATCCACTTCCACAGTCATTAATTAAATAAATATAAAGCCTATAATGTATGAGTCAGAAGCATTTTCATTTCTACTGTCTGTCTAGGAAAAAGGTTTAGTATCTATTGTTTTGAGATTGATTGGATGATTAGATGATATTTGGAAGTTAACAAGAAACTATTTCTTAACAGCAACTTCTTTTTGACACTAAGCACCACAAAATATTACATTAAAACTTGCGAGACTAGCAAAATAAGAAAGGAAATTTATGAGAACACACTTTTGGTAACACCTAAAACTCTAAATCTGATTTACACAAACACCTTGTTTTTCTATTGGCTGAGCACCAGTACATTTTCTGAAGGGGTTTAACTACAGTTTTCTTCATTGCTATATATGTTTACATAAAATTGGGAATCAGGTGTCTCTTCCAATGGTTTAGTCAGGTATCTAAAGAGGCGATTAACTTCTTATTTTCTTGATTTTCGTTAAACTCAAACATTTCAGTCTCTTTAGCAAGGAGAGCTCCAAACATTATGTGAAGTTTGGAGATTAGAACTGTAGTACACTTTCTTATGTAATGCATCTATTTGGTAAATATTCAATAGTAGAAAATCAGAATTATGACCTATGTAACAGAAAAATCCTTTTGACATTATTAGGGCATCTCTAGTTACGTAGGTTGCATATGGTGTTAATTTTTTTCTTCTGGTTGTGGGCAGCTTCAAAAAATAAAGCAATATTTATCCCACAGAGGGAAAAAGGATGAATTTTGTGCTGTTTTTCTATACTGTTTCTTAAATAAGGGCTCCAGCACACTTCGACTCCTCCTAGTTTTTCTTCCTCTATTCTCACTGTTGCCATTCTTTTTATCCACACACTCTATAGGTTTATTTTCCTATTTCTCACCAATGCTTATCATTTCCTTTCTACAAGTATGTCTTTATTCATGTGCTTTCAACTACTTTAGCTTCCCTTGGGGATCCAACGGTTGATTATAACTCCCCAGAAAAAGCTTACAGTCATTGTCAATATTAATGAGAATAATATGATTTTGATTCTCTGTTTTGATCACTGATTTTTTAAAAAAATTCTCATCTACTCACTAGCCCACAGTTGCAAGCCAATGACTCAGTGTGGAAAGAAGAGGTTTTAAGAGTTTTTAAATGAGTAGCTGGACCTTGATTTCTCATCTATTCAGAGATTCTCCTATTGCTTCTCTGATATCTTTGATTGTGGTAGGCAGCTGAATCTCATGGGTATTGAGTTCTCTAGGAGCCCTCAGTCAGCTCTTACCAAGTGGGACTCCATTGCCAAGAGTAATCTTTTTTCCTTCAAAGTTTTATGGTTGTTCCCAGTGTAGAGGTATATGGGTGTTCTGGAGCAGGAGAAGGAAGATGCAGGAAACAGGCTGAAAGATGAGTGTGTGGAGAAGTACAGGGTAGCAATAAATAGCAGAGAATGAAATCACGGGATTTATATTCTCTGCCTGGTAACAACAGGCAACAAAGAATGCCAAATAAATGCTAAGTAAATATATTAATTTTTTTCTTAATTTCTTTTTTGTCAACCCATTGGTCTTAAAATACAACTGAATTAGACATATCTCTACCACAGATTTATGATTATTTGCTATCTTCTAAATTCATGTAAATAATGTTTATATTGAACTCTTTACATATGTATTGAATATGTCCACAGTGCAATTGGGCTGTCCATGGTATGCTTTATGATGCTTCTTTATACATTGCCACTCTCCCTATCCCCAGAACTCAACCCAGCACCAGCTAATGAGTAGATAAAAACATCATGTCTGATAAATGAGTGAATTTGTTTTGATAATTAGTGAAACATAAACCCAGCTTGTAATTTTTTCTCTCTTATTTTGCTTATTTTGTATTATGTAGTTCCAACTTAAGTCTATATAATAGCAGATTTTTAAAAACCCTGATATTATGCTTGATACTATTGAAAAATGAGTCTTTGTTTTAACTTTACCTTAAATTAGGCAGAGTTAGCATGTTGACCTCAGCCATTTTTGGCACACAATGTGCAAAACAGGTGACAAAAACTTAATAATTTAGTAACTTTAATCTTGAAGACAATATACTAACAGTAATAAAATAATACATATAGTTTTAAAAACTATAGCTCCTTAATCGCTGCCAAATGATTTAATATTGTCTCAAAGGTTAGTGGAGAGCACTCTCCATTTAAGCAACACTTGGCAACAAGAATGCAAGTCACTTCAGTGTATGAGATTCATGCTTATTGATATCTTTGGCATCAAAAGGGATTTTAAAATGTTTTATTGATGCTCAAAAACAGCATGATAGGCAAATTAAGTTTTGATCAAATGTTTACTGTAACTGAATATTACATATCAGAGTGTATTGAAAAGTTATTTTAGAATATTATCTTTATTTTAATTTAGAAATAACCTGCAATACATCAAGAAAACATTAATCCAATCAGTGTAGTAGGCAAAAGAATAAATGGCTATTAAAGTAATATAGATGTGATTTTAAACTCCTAAATATGCTATTTTAAGCATGTGTACTCCAGTAGAAAAAGAAGTGAAGGAGGAGAGAAGATGGCAGAATAGTAAGACGCGGAGATCACCTTCCTTCCCACAGATACAGTAGAAATACATCTACACGTGGAACTGCTCCTACAGAACACCCACTGAACGCTGGCAGAAAACGTCAGACCTCCCAAAAGGCAAGAAACTCCCCCCGTACTTGGGTAGGGCAAAAGAAAAAAGAAATAACAGAGACAAAAGAATAGGGACGGCACCTGCACCAGTGGGAGGGAGCCGTGAAGGAGGAAAGGTTTCCACGCACTAGGAAGCGCCTTCGCAGGCAGAGACTGCGGGTGGCAGAGGGGGGAAGCTTCGGAGCCACGGAGGAGAGCGCAGCCACAGGGGTGCGGAGGGCAAAGCGGAGAGGTTCCCGCACGGAGGAGCGGTGCCGACCAGCACTCACCAGCCCGAGAGGCTTGTCTGCTCCCCCGCCGGGGCGGGCGGGGGCTGGGAGCTGAGGCTCGGGCTTCGGTCGGATCGAAGGGAGAGGACTGGGGCTGGCGGCGTGAACACAGCCTGAAGGGGTTAGCGCACCACAGCTGGCCGGGAGGGAGACCGGGAAAAAGTCTGCAGCTGCCGAAGAGGCAAGAGACTTTTTCTTCCCTCTTTATTTCGTGGTGCGCAAGGAGAGGGGATTCAGAGCGCCGCCTAAACGAACTCCAGAGAAGGGCGCGAGCCGCGGCTATCAGCGCAGACTCCATAGCAACAGGGGCGCAGAGGAAAAAACGGAGAGACTCCCGCACAGAGGCTCGGCGCCGAGCAGCGCTCACCAGCCCGAGAGGCTTGTCTGCTCACCCGCCGGGGCGGGCGGGGCTGGGAGCTGAGGCTCGGCTTCGGTCGGATCGCAGGGAGAGGACTGGGGCTGGCGGCGTGAACACAGCCTGAAGGGGTTGGCGCACCACAGCTGGCCGGGAGGGAGACCGGGAAAAGGTCTGCAGCTGCCGAAGAGGCAAGAGACTTTTTCTTGCCTCTTTGTTTCGCTGTGCGCAAGGAGAGGGGATTCAGAGCGCTGCCTAAACGAACTCCAGAGAAGGGCGCGAGCCGCAACGATCAGCGCGGACCCCAGAGACGGGCGTGAGACGCTGGGGCTGCTGCTGCCGCCTCCAAAAAGCCTGTGTGCGAGCACAGGTCACTCTCCACACCGCCCCTCCCGGGAGCCTGTGCAGCCCGCCACTGCCAGGGTCCCGTGATCCGGGGACAAGTTCCCCGGGAGAACACACGGCGCACCTCAGGCTGCTGAGACGTCACGCCGGCCTCTGACGCCACAGGCTCGCCCCGCCTCCTCTGCACCCCTCCCTCCCCGCGGCCTAGGTGAGCCAGAGCCCCCGAAGCAGCTGCTCCTTTAACCCCGTCCTGTCTGGGCGGGGAATAGACGCCCTTAGCCGACCTACACGCAGAGGCGGGTCCAAATCCAAAGCTGAACCCCAGGAGCTGTGCGAACAGGGAAGAGAAGGGGAAATCTCTCCCAGCAGCCTCAGAAGCAGCGGATTAAAACTCCACAAACAACTTGATGTGCCTGCATCTGTTGAATACCTGAATAGACAACGAATCATCCCAAATTCAGGAGGTGGACTTTGGGAGCAGGATATATTAATTTTTCCCCTTTTCCTTTTTTTTGTGAGTGTATATGTATATGCTTCTGGGTGAGATTTTGTCTGTATAGCTTTGCTTTACAATAGCTTTATTTTACTTCACTATACTATAGCCTCTTTCTTTCTTTCTTTCTATTTTTTCTCCCTTTTACTCTGAGCCGTGTGGACGAAAGGCTCTTGGTGCTCCAGCCAGGCATCAGGGCCGTGCCTCTGAGGTGGGAGAGCCAACTTCAGGACACTGGTCCACAAGAGACCTCCCAGCTCCACGTAATACCAAACGGCAAAAATCTCTCAGAGATCTCCATCTCAACATCAAGACCCAGCTTCACTCAACGACCAGCAAGCTACAGTGCTGGACACCCTATGCCAAACAACTAGCAAGACAGGAACACAGCCCCATCCATTAGCAGAGAGGCTGCCTAAAATCATAATAAAGCCACAGACACCCCAAAATACACCACCAGACGTGGACGTGCCCACCAGAAAGACAAGATCCAGCCTCATCCACCAGAGCTCAGGCACTAGTTCCCTCCACCAGGAAGCCTACACAACCCACTGAACCAACCTTAGCCACTGGGGACAGATACCAAAAACAACGGGAACTACAAACCTGCAGCCTGTGAAAAGGAGACCCCAAACACAGTAAGATAAGCAAAATGAGACGACAGAAAAACACACAGCAGATGAAGGAGCAGGGTCAAAATACACCAGACTTAACAAATGAAGAGGAAATAGGTAGTCTACCTGAAAAAGAATTCAGAATAATGATAGTAAGGATGATCCAAAATCTTGGAAATAGAATAGACAAAATGCAAGAAACATTTAACAAGGACGTAGAAGAACTAAAGAGGAACCAAGCAATGATGAAAAACACAATAAATGAAATTAAAAATACTCTAGATGGGATCAATAGCAGAATAACTGAGGCAGAAGAAAGGATAAGTGACCTGGAAGATAAAATGGTGGAAATAACTACTACAGAGCAGGATAAAGAAAAAAGAATGAAAAGAACTGAGGACAGTCTCAGAGACCTCTGGGACAACATTAAATGCACCAACATTCGAATTATAGGGGTCCCAGAAGAAGAAGAGAAAAAGAAAGGGACTGAGAAAATATTTGAAGAGATTATAGTTGAAAACTTCCCTAATATGGGAAAGGAAATAGTTAATCAAGTCCTGGAAGCACAGAGAGTCCCATACAGGATAAACCCAAGGAGAAACACACCAAGACACATACTAATCAAACTGTCAAAAATTAAATATAAGGAAAACATATTAAAGGCAGCAAGGGAAAAAAAACAAATAACCCACAAGGGAATCCCCATAAGGTTAACATCTGATCTTTCAGCAGAAACTCTGCAAGCCAGAAGGGAGTGGCAGGATATACTTAAAGTGATGAAGGAGAGAAACCTACAACCAAGATTACTCTACCCAGCAAGGATCTCATTCAGTTTCGATGGAGAAATTAAAACCTTTACAGACAAGCAAAAGCTGAGAGAGTACAGCACCACCAAACCAGCTTTACAACAAATGCTAAAGGAACTTCTCTAGGCAAGAAACACAAGAGAAGGAAAACACCTACAATAACAAACCCAAAACATTTAAGAAAATGGGAATAGGAACATACATATCGATAATTACCTTGAATGTAAATGGATTAAATGCTCCCACCAAAAGACACAGGCTGGCTGAATGGATACAAAAACAAGACCCATATATATGCTGTCTACAAGAGACCCACTTCAGACCTAGAGACACATACAGACTGAAAGTGAGGGGATGGAAAAAGATATTCCATTCAAATGGAAATCAAAAGAAAGCTGGAGTAGCAATTCTCATATCAGACAAAATAGACTTTAAAATCAAGACTATTACAAGAGACAAAGAAGGACACTATATAATGATCAAGGGATTGATCCAAGAGGAAGGTATAACAATTGTAAATATTTATGCACCCAACATAGGAGCACCTCAATACATAAGGCAAATACTAACAGCCATAAAAGGGGAAATCGACAGCAACACAATCATAGTAGGGGACTTTAACACCCCACTTTCACCAATGGACAGATCATCCAAAATGAAAATAAATAAGGAAACACAAGCTTTGAATGATACATTAAACAAGATGGACTTAATTGATATTTATAGGACATTCCACCCAAAAACAACAGAATACACATTTTTCTCAAGTGCGCATGGAACATTCTCCAGGATAGATCATATCTTGGGTCACAAATCAAGCCTTGGTAAATTTAAGAAAATTGAAATCGTATCAAGTATCTTTTCCGACCACAACGCTATGAGACTAGATATCAATTACAGGAAAAGATCTGTAAAAAATACAAACACATGGAGGCTACACAATACATTACTTAATAACGAAGTGATTACTGAAGAAATCAAAGGGGAAATCAAAAAATACCTAGAAACAAATGACAATGGAGATACGACGACCCAAAACCTATGGGATGCAGCAAAAGCAGTGCTAAGAGGGAAGTTTATAGCAATACAAGCCTACCTCAAGAAACAGGAAACATCTCGAATAAACAACCTAACCTTGCACCTAAAGCAATTAGAGAAAGAAGAACAAAAAAACCCCAAAGCCAGCAGAAGGAAAGAAATTATAAAGATCAGGTCAGAAATAAATGAAAAAGAAATGAAGGAAACAATAGCAAAAATCAATGAAACGAAAAGCTGGTTCTTTGAGAAGATAAACAAAATTGATCAACCATTAGCCAGACTCATCAAGAGAAAAAGGGAGAAGACTCAGATCAATAGAATTAGAAATGAAAAAGGAGAAGTAACCACTGACACTGCAGAAATACAAAAGATCATGAGAGATTACTACAAGGAACTCTATGCCAATAAAATGGACAACCTGGAAGAAATGGACAGATTCTTAGAAATGCACAAACTGCCGAGACTGAACCAGGAAGAAATAGAAAATATAAACAGACCAATCACGAGCACTGAAATTGAAACTGTGATTAAAAACCTTCCAACAAACAAAAGCCCAGGACCAGATGGCTTCACAGGCGAATTCTATCAAACATTTAGAGAAGAGCTAACACCTATCCTTCTCAAACTCTTCCAAAATATTGCAGAGGGAGGAACACTCCCAAACTCATTCTACGAGGCCACCATCACCCTGATACCAAAACCAGACAAAGATGTCACAAAGAAAGAAAACTACAGGCCAATATCACTGATGAACATAGATGCAAAAATCCTCAACAAAATACTCGCAAACAGAATCCAACAGCACATTAAAAGGATCATACACCATGATCAAGTGGGGTTTATCCCAGGAATGCAAGGATTCTTCAATATACGCAAATCAATCAATGTGATACACCATATTAACAAATTGAAGGAGAAAAACCATATGATCATCTCCATAGATGCAGAGAAAGCTTTCGACAAAATTCAACACCCATTTATGATAAAAGCCCTGCAGAAAGTAGGCATAGAGGGAACTTTCCTCAACATAATAAAGGCCATATATGACAAACCCACAGCCAACATTGTCCTCAATGGTGAAAAACTGAAACCATTTCCACTAAGATCAGGAACAAGACAAGGTTGCCCACTCTCAGCACTATTATTCAACATAGTTTTGGAAGTGTTAGCCACAGCAATCAGAGAAGACAAAGAAATAAAAGGAATCCAAATCGGAAAAGAAGAAGTAAAGCTGTCACTATTTGCAGATGACATGATACTATACATAGAGAATCCTAAAGATGCTACCAGAAAACTCCTAGAGCTAATCAATGAATTTGGTAAAGTAGCAGGATACAAAATTAATGCACAGAAATCTCTTGCATTTCTATACACTAATGATGAAAAATCTGAAAGTGAAATTAAGAAAACACTCCCATTTACCATTGCAACAAAAAGAATAAAATATCTAGGAATAAACCTACCTAAGGAGACAAAAGACCTGTATGCAGAAAATTATAAGACACTGATGAAAGAAATTAAAGATGATACAAATAGATGGAGAGATATACCATGTTCTTGGATTGGAAGAATCAACATTGTGAAAATGACTCTACTACCCAAAGCAATCTACAGATTCAATGCAATCCCTATCAAACTACCACTGGCATTTTTCACAGAACTAGAACAAAAAATTTCACAATTTGTATGGAAACACAAAAGACCCCGAATAGCCAAAGCAATCTTGAGAACAAAAAAGGGAGCTGGGGGAATCAGGCTCCCTGACTTCAGACTATACTACAAAGCTTCAGTAATCAAGACAGTTTGGTACTGGCACAAAAACAGAAATATAGATCAATGGAACAGGATAGAAAGCCCAGAGATAAACCCACGCACATATGGTCACCTTATCTTTGATAAAGGAGGCAAGCATATACAGTGGAGAAAAGACAGCCTCTTCAATAAGTGGTGCTGGGAAAATTGGACAGGTACATGTAAAAGTATGAAATTAGAACACTCCCTGACACCATGCACAAAAATAAACTCAAAATGGATTAAAGACCTAAGTGTAAGGCCAGACACTATCAAACTCTTAGAGGAAAACATAGGCAGAACACTCTATGACATACATCACAGCAAGATTCTTTTTGACCCAGCTCCCAGAGAAATGGAAATAAGAACACAAATAAACAAATGGGACCTAATGAAACTTAAAAGCTTTTGCACAGCAAAGGAAACCATAAACAAGACCAAAAGACAACCCTCAGAATGGGAGAAAATATTTGCAAATGAAGCAACTGACAAAGGATTAATCTCCAAGATTTACAAGCAGCTCATGCAGCTCAATAACAAAAAAACCAACAACCCAATCCAAAAATGGGCAGAAGACCTAAATAGACATTTCTCCAAAGAAGATATACAGATGGCCTACAGACACATGAAAGAATGCTCAACATCATTAATCATTAGAGAAATGCAAATCAAAACTACAATGAGATATCATCTCACACCAGTCAGAATGGCCATCATCAAAAAATCTAGAAACAATAAATGCTGGAGAGGGTGTGGAGGAAAGGGAACACTCTTGCACTGTTGGTGGGAATGTAAATTGATACAGCCACTATGGAGAACAGTATGGAGGGTCCTTAAAAAACTACAAATAGAACTACCATATGACCCAGCAATCCCACTACTGGGCATATACCCTGAGAAAACCATAGGTCAAAAAGAGTCATGTACCAAAATGTTCATTGCAGCTCTATTTACAATAGCCAGGACATGGAAGCAACCTAAATGTCCATCGACAGATGAATGGATAAAGAAGATGTGGCACATATATACAATGGAATATTACTCAGCCATAAAAAGAAATGAAATGGAGGTATTTGTAATGAGGTGGATGGAGTTAGAGTCTGTCATACAGAGTGAAGTAAGTCAGAAAGAGAAAAACAAATACAGTATGCTAACACATATATACGGAATCTAAGGGAAAAAAAAAAAAAGGCCATGAAGAACCTAGTGGCAAGACGGTAATAAAGACACAGACCTACTAGAGAATGGACTTGAGGATATGGGGAGGGGGTGGGGTGAGATGTGACAGGGTAAGAGAGTGTCATGGACATATATACACTACCAAATGTAAAATAGATAACTAGTGGGAAGCAGCCGCATAGCACAGGGAGATCAGCTCGGTGCTTTGTGACCACCTAGAGGGGTGGGATGGGGAGGGTGGGAGGGAGGGAGATGCAAGAGGGAAGAGAAATGGGAACATATTGTATATGTATAACTGATTCACTTTGTTATAAAGCAGAAGCTAACACACCATTGTAAGGCAATTATACTTCAATAAAGATGTTTAAAAAAAAAAAAAAAAAGAAAAAGAAGTGAAGAATCTTCCTAAGTATTACAATAACTCCTAAAATTTATCTCAACAAAATAAAGCATACAACCCAGTTATCTCTCTACTTAAATTACATACTAAGCTTTCAGTACAAAAGACTGGTATGAAATGAAGCAACCAATTTTTTGATCCAAGGTAAATCATCTACAAACTGGGAAGGAATTTCTTTTATTTCTCCCTTACAAAATCACTATCTTTTGAATTATATTTAAAAATATGATGTATCCTGCAACTAGAGATTATGATACTAAGTGAAGTAAGTCAGAAAGACAAATACCATATGATATCACTTACAAGTGGACTCTAAAATATGGCACAAATAAACCTATCTAAAACAGAAACAGACTCACAGACATAGAGAACAGACTTGTGGTTGCCAAGGAAGTTAGCGGAGGGTGGGGAGGGATACAGATGGACTGGGAGTTTGGGGTTAGTAGATGAAAACTCTTACAAAGAGAATGGATAAACAACAAGGTCCTACTGTATTGCACAGGGAACTATATTCAGCATCCTGGAATAAACCATAATGGAAAAGAATATAAAAAGAATGTATATATATGTATAATTGTGTCATTTTGCTGTACAGCAGAAATTAACACAAATTGTAAATCAACTATACATCAATAAAAAATAAGTTAAAAAATAAATTAAGTTTTATTGGAATACACAAAAAAATATGATGTATCTGTATAAAAAGCCTACATGAAAA
The DNA here is from genome assembly GCF_009873245.2 of Balaenoptera musculus. Classification (NCBI taxonomy): domain Eukaryota; kingdom Metazoa; phylum Chordata; class Mammalia; order Artiodactyla; family Balaenopteridae; genus Balaenoptera; species Balaenoptera musculus. Next base: position 41,598,570 of record NC_045796.1, read on the forward strand.
ACCACATCAGCTACAGTGTTACAGGACTTATTTAAGAACTTTAAAATTATAATCGTGTCCTATAAATTTTTAATCTACTAGTATCTTTATAGATTTTTATTCTACCTCCAAGGTAATTTTATAGTTAGTTCTTAACTTTAGAGGCCATTCTAAGTTGAAGTTAGTGCTAACCACATCCATAACCTAATAGAGACGCCCGTGTGTAAAAGTCAATGATATAGTTTATGAAGTGTCCAGATGCCTTCCCTAAGAATTCATTTCTCATACGATTTTATTTAAAATTGCATCACAGTGATTCCACCCCAGTTTTTTCTCAAATGCTTGGATCATTAAAATGGATTTAGTCCAGTAAAAAAGAAGTCCAGCAATTTTTTTTTATTCTTATGAATCTTAATTACAGTTGTGTTATTGTTAGTGTAAAGAAAAGCAAGCCTAAAAAAAAAAGAAAAGCAAGCCTAATTTATTATGATGAATAGACTATATATGGGTAATATATTTTGATTCATACAATTGAAGTGCTCTATGTAAATACTTCAGAGACTTAAAGAAAGTTTTTACAAAGAGACAAATTCAGCCTTGTAAAAGTTGGTGTAGCAGAAAAACTTTAAATTGTTTACAATTTGGGTTTTGGAGCAATTATAGAATGTTAAGTTTGAATAACCAATCATGAGTCACTATACATCTTCCCTAAATACAATAGGTGCTGACATTTTTAGATATTGTATTTTAACAATTAGTCATTCAAGTTGGAGAACATTTTTTCAAAACATAAATATTAAGAAAATTCTATAATATATCTTTCCATTTCTAACTTATTTTGATGCTGTCTTTTTGTTTAGTTGATTGTGTGATCAGGTCACTCCTTTCATTTTTTACTGTTAAATATGTTTATTTTTTAATTTATTTCATGTTTATTCTAATTAGATCATTCTTATTGATGTAAGGTTATATAATCTTAAATAAAATTACTCTATCAGACATATATATCTGCTAAAAATAAATATAATAGTAAGTTTAATGATAATTCTCTAAAATTCAAATGTAATGAATTATCCTAACAAGTTTATGAAATGATATTCTAACTCTGAATACTGCCTAGGCACATAATATATCCCTGGGCTTTTGAGAAACTTAAAAATGCTCCTGGGAGTCTCACTACCAATCATAATTCCACTCCATGTAAAGTTTTTCTGGATAACTAGACACATAACTACAGAGGAAACTAAGGAAGAGCAATATAACAATCAATCTTGTATATCATTTATAAATGTACAAATAACAATATGTTGTTTATAAGAACACACTATACAACCATTATAATGAAGTATCAATGGTAGCATTGGGTTGGCTGAAATGGCAGACCCAGACACCACTGTGGCAAGTCACATGGCTTACACTCATTTAAAGAATTAAGAATAAAATCAGTACTGTCAGATTGTCAGCAACATTATCTCATATGAGGCAAGCTACAAAACTCTACAGCTCCCTAGGAGAGAAGCGTGGGTCCATGGGCCTGTGGAGATGATGAAAAAGTAAATTCTTCCCAGAAAGCAGAACTAAGGGCTACTTGATAGACTAATCATGGCATATACTCTAGTAGTGGGATGAAATCTTTCCAGTTTTTATCCAGTAGGATTTTTTCAATGCTATGAACTAATTACTGCTGAGTTTTGCACATCCTCCCTTTTTCTGAATGGGAGTTTTTACTGTATATGTAACATTTTTACTCAACCACTGTATTTGGGGAGTTGTTGAGAAAATAAATCATCTCTTTGTTTATGTGTCACTTATAAAGCCAAACTCCATGTATAGAGAGGATTGAGCACTACGTGGAGATCCTAGACTTGAGTCAGATGTAGTATTTCAGATACAACTCTTTAAGCAAATTGTCATGTGGCAGTTTCTTGGACTATTTCTTAGGAAGAAACTAGTGCACACCTAGTGCCCTGTTGTTTGCATGCCTTTATCCTTATCTTTGGACTGTAAATATTGGACGTGAAGCTTGATCTTTCATGAAGATAAAGGACATGCTAAGAGACAGTGGAGTAGAAAGACTTAAGTGGATTGCATCTCTGGAGAATTGATGGAGCAGCCTGTTTTCATATCAGCCTATTTCCAAACTGTTACATGAAAGCAAAATAAAATTCTATCGAGTTTAAGCCAATGGTATTTTTCTTCCCATTGCTCATATACAAACCTAATCCTGATTGGTAACACCGATCATATAATAGGCCTGAAGAATTTCACAACTACAACAAAATCAATATCATAAGGCAATATTCACTTATCACATGCAACTAAATTATAAACCAATAACTAAAAGTTAGTTTTTTAAAAAAATTCATAAGTTAATTTTAATATATCCTTTATTATAACTTGTGAGTAGAAGACATGAAAACAGAAACTGAAAAAAAATTAAATGAATGGCATTGTGTGCTAGTATGAAAACTCTGGGATTTAGTCAAAGTGATTTTGAGAGAGAAATTTATAGGAGTAAATTTATTTATCTAATAATAAGAAAGATTGAAAGAAAATTAACTTAGCCTTTAATTCAAGAAGTGGATAATGCTGAGAGATTAATTTAAGGAAATACATTGATAAATAAATAATTTATTAAATTAATATATTCATATTAAAATGTTTGTTTATATGGAAAAAATGGTAAAAATTCAATACATATTTGAAAACCTGAGAAAACTAGACTTTTTAAAAACTTGATTAAAGTTACCCATCAGAAGCTATTAGCAAAAATGATATGTCATGATGAAAAATTAGCAACGTTTCATTTAAATTCAAGGAAAAAATTGGTTCACTTGCTATTATTGTTACTGTTCTGCATTGTTGCAGGGGGGTCTTCACAAACTAATAGAAAAAGTAAAAGAAATAACAGGTGTGAAGTTTTAGAAAAGAAAGATCTAAAGGGTCATGTAATAATTTTTTGCAGTAAGGAGATTTGGATCATTAAAATACCTAAAATAAAAAATTAAACTCTCAGGCATATATGTTAGTTCACAAATATTGCCTAAAATCTATACCAGCGTTCCATGACCTATAGTTTTCCTATGTACAAATAAAAAGTAATGAACAAAATCTCATCAAAAATAATTGTGGTTGATTTATATTGGGTCAATTTAGATCAACTGGTCTATGTTTCCAGATTTCCACTTCCTGTTCATATCCAGGTTGGTGTGCGGGCACAAGACATTTTGAATGAAGTTTGGAAGGCAGACATGAAATAGTTGCAATATTGTATATACGTTGTGAAGATTAGGGGAAGACAGGAGGTGAGGCTGTTGCACCTCATTAACACCATCACAAATACTCTTTGTTTCATGTGGCAGCAGTGAGCTCCACATCCCACCAAACTTTCTCCTTCCACTTTTCTAAACTCTTGGATTGGATGCATGTTTAGCTTCAGGACAAAAGTTAACCACTTTTCCTGTAGATCTTTACATCATCAAAATTGGAGGCTTGACAGTAGTGTGAGACCCAAGAGGATTCCAGTCCATCTTGTTATGTTCCAATTTGACTTTTATTTTCCACTGTATGATCATTATCTTTCTATGAGAGCCTTACCTGCAACTTCAGCTCCGGGACCACATTAGAAAAAGAAATAAGAGCTTCACACCATGTAGAATGTAGTGTCTGTGTGTGTGTGTGTGTGTGTGTGCATGTGTGTGCACACATATGTGTAAATATTTAACATAATCCCTATCGTGATACTGGTAGACATTTTTTTGTTAACCTTAATAAGTTGATTCTAAAATTTATATGGAGAAGTTAGCTTGGAAAAAAAGAATAGTGTGTATTACATATCCTAACTGACAAGTCTTAGTTGTCAGTTAAGAATTACAATAATTTACTACAAAGAAAAGTAAGAAATCAAAGAATGCCACAAAATAAAGAACTTGGAAATAGAACCCTTTTCATACAGGCATCTGATTTTTCACAATGTTACCAAAGCTATTAAATGGGAAAGGGACATCTTTTCAAGTTGTTGTGCTGGAAAAACTGAATATCTATTTGGGAAAAAAATAAACCTCAATCTCTACTTAATATCACACAAAAAATTATCTTGAGCAGAATCATGTACCTAAACATGAAAGCTAAAACCATATGGCTCTTAGAAGAAAATATAGAAGAATATCTTCATGACTTGGTAATATGAAATAGTTTCTTATACAGGTTACAAAAGTAATATGTATAAAAGAAAAAAATGATTAATTAAACCTCATCTAAATTTAAACGTTCTGCCAATCAGAATATACCATAGTTAAAATGAATAGTCTATACCTTGGGACTGGGAGAAAATATCTATGAAATATCTCGCAAATAAAAGACTGAAACTCAGTGGGACCCTATGGTCCTTGCCCCCCACCATGTCCTCAGCCTGCCTTTTGTCTGTAGAAAAACTTTAGCCAAAGAATAAGTTTAATCAGAGAAGTGAGAAAATACAGAAACAAAGGAAAAGAGTCAAACGAGACCAAATGATAATAGTTTAGTCATTAAGCAAGTCAAGGACCTTCAGTTCCTATTCAGGGGCTATAGATCATATCCTGAGCCCTATGCTTTGAGTTGTCTTATAGATACTGAGATCCCCACCAGGTGGAAGAAGCTAACTACATGGTGCCCAGACTGATAAGCTTCCACAATTCTGAGAACTGGCCTTAAAGAAATGGGAACAAACTGACCCTGGAACTAAAGACTAACTGTACTTAAAACAGTAAAGATGATGCTGATCAGACCACTGCATGACCAATTTCAAGACGACAGAGCTGAAAGTGCTGTTTCTACATGTAGCCCCCTCCCGCCGTCTATAAAAGCTCTTGCCCACTGATTGTCAGTGGGAGGAGTCAGCCTTTGGATATGAGTCCACGCTCGCCTCCCCGCCAGGCTGCTGGCCTCTGAAATAAAGCAAACTTTCCTTTCCACCAACTTGCCTCTTTATTGGCTTTTAAAGCGTGCAGCAGCCGGACCCCCACTTTCGGTAACAGTATCCCACATACGTAAAGAACTCTTACAGCTCAATAAAAGTCAAACAATCCAATTTAAAGCATGAACAGAAGACTGGAAAAACTTATAAAAGCAGATATGCAAGTGGTCAATAAATGCATGAAAAATTGTTCATAGTTTTTAGTCATCAGGGAAATGCAAAGCTGAACTACACACTTACCAGTATAACTGATATTGTAAATAAAGTCTGTTAACAGTAAATAGTCACAAGGGTGTGGAACCACTGGAAGCAGGTCTACATGTTCATCTAAAGACATGTACATAAATATTCATAAAAGTGCTATTTATAATTGCCTTGAACTGAAAACAGTTCATATGTACATCAACAGTATATTGGGTGAATAAATTGGAGCATATTCATACAATGGCATTCTATATAGTACAGAGAGTGAATAAGCTATAATTACTAACGATATGGATGATTGTTATAAATGTAATAACGGAGTGAAAGTAGTCAGATAAAAAAGACCACACACTACATAATTTCATTTATATAGAATTCAAAATCAGGAAAATGAATCTATGGTATAAAAAAATCAGAATCCTGGTGACAGTGGAAGGTTAGCGACTAGAAATAATCCAAGAGGGTGAGCAAATATGTAAAAGTTTCTTATGGTGATGGCATGTATCTTTTGATGTCTTTTAAAAAATTTTCTGTCAGGAGAACAAAGATGTTTTCTTTTTAGCTGTGCTACATGTTACATTGCAAACCATAAAGTATACTTTAGTGAGGAAACAGATCTTGACAATTACGTCTTATGTAGGAGGAAAAGCTTTGTAACAAGAATAAAGAATAAACTGATTCAATGTCTAAAATCTCTAGGATTTTATAGATGTTTAAAAATAATTTTATATAGAAATAGACATTTTGCCGAATGTTGAAAAATTGGTCAACTTTCAAAATTAGTCTTTTTTCTGACAGTGCTATAAAACCCGAATTTTCACAATGATATTTATTATCATGATTTGTAGGAGGGTATAGTTTTCCCTAAACTAAGCTCTATTTATTTCTAAGTCAATATTTATTATAATTATTTTATTTATTTTCCTACTGTGTATAAGTAACTTCGCTAGTTGCAATATATACACCATTTCCCATTCATTTTCGTCTCATGATTGACTGCCATGTTATTTTTGATCAGATTTCTCAAAGATAAGATTGGTAGGACGTCAGAGGAAAAATGCAAACATTCTGATTGTCTTTTTTATCACTCTTGGGATAATTCAGAGTTGAGAAAACTATAATTTTGTTTCAAGGAAAATTCAATAGAGAGTCCTGAATATTATTTTAACCACTCTTTATGGATTCACTTAGGAAGAACAAGTATATTTATTCACTTTCATCATATTTTTTGTTTATTTCTTTATTGTTGCTCATGATCAAAATGATATTCTTCCACTAAACGTCTTCTATAATGAATTAGATATTGGTCAAAAGAAGAGAGTCATGATGCTGGTAGGCAGAGAGCTCTTTTGAAGACATTATTGTCCTAAAGATGGCAATAGCTATAAAGCTGAATATGGTGGCCTTAGTTTTTACTTCAAGTAGACAAGCACATGAGAGCTTGCTGCTGCACACAGCAAGACAAACACCTGAAATAGACAAATTGGTCTGTTTCCTTTTTGAAAAGGAAAAAAATAACAAAAACATTTAAGTGTACCTTTTTGAATTAATTTAATATGCCTGTCATGTGGAAATACCTCACACTGTTCACATGGACTTTTATGACTGCAAAACTGTCAGAATTTATTTGAAGAAAATGTGTATTAGCAAATAACAGGTTTCGAATAATTACAGCCAAGTGCTAATTATATACAATATTGAAGGTTTTTAAAGATGTTTTTAAAATCAGTACTACAGAAACCCAGCTCTCTATAGTCATAAGTATGTGCTTATAGAGGAGAATAAAACTTGCTCGGTTTTATAGAGGATAAATGTACTATATGAGAAACATCTGAGAAATTATATTCATCCTCCTAACTACAGTTGGCCCTTGAACAACACAGGTTTGAAATGCATGGGTCCACTTATATGTAACTTTTTTCAATAGCAAGTACTACAGTACTACATGATCCTGTTTGGTTGAATCCACAGACGCGAAACTGCAGATTTGGAGGAACCACACATATGGAGGGATGACTATAAATTATACGTGGATTTTTGACTGTGCAGAGGGTCAGCTCCCCTCACCCCTGCGTTGTTCAAGGGTCAAATATACTTAATTTTCAGCATTATTCAAAATATACTCCTATCATAATATATATTCTTTAGTTGTTAAAAGTTAGAAGCTTTCCTTGATATCAACTTGAATTATTTGCTAGTAAAAAGGCAGCATATAGTAGTGAGTATCTATGTTCTCCCCACAAGAAGTTATTCAAATGTCTAAAGCTAACACAGTGTGTTAGAATAAGGTATTCAAATGGTCTGTTTCCTGTATTAGTTTTCATATATTAATTTGCAAATCACTTATTCCAAGATTTTAGTTACATATATAATGTTATTACCATTGATTCTTTTTTCAATTATGAGAGTTTCAAAGGTAGATTCTAGTGCAGATACAGGTATAAACTCTTTCCAAGATATTCAGTGAAATGAATGAAAGAAACCAGAAATAGAGATATATAAACTTCATCCATGTTAAAGCTAGCAAATAGATACAGTGTCATTTTACAAACTCTGAGAAGTAACTCCAAGATCTAGGGAAATTAAAATCAAATAGGAAAAAAGAAATTGTGAATTGACAATTTCCCTACTCAAAAGAGGTGCGCTGTGATATAAGTTAAGTGTATGCATTTCTAAAGCACCCATTGTCCTCTTGTCACAAGATGTCGAGTTAGAGGACTTCTCAAAACAAGAGGATATGGAAACAGCCCCACATGTATCCCATTCCCAAATTTTGAATCAGCATTAGCATCCAGGATAAAAACAAAACTATGCAATTATATATTTTCTGCCCATGCCTTCTTGTAGAACTGAAGGGTGAAGATGAGGGAAGATGAGAGGAAACTCAAAGAATGAACTATGACCCAGTTTTATAGTTGTAGAGCAACTATCAAACATAAATAGATATGCACAGAAAAATATATTCTGATCCACAAAATAAGAACACCTGATGAGGTACTTCATCCTAATCCAATTACTCAATTAAATAGTTCACTTAAAACCAGGGACAAAAACAAACTCAAATGGGGTTTGAATTATTGGGACAGAGTAGGACACAGCAAGCAGAAAAATCCAGGGGAAGTGTTTTCAGAATACAGAGAAATCAAATAGGAACATAGTACACTGAATGCAGTGGCCTGTACACAGTAATATATCTCCTTCTTCTAGGAAGACTGAATGACAGAAAGGATCACTTAAACCTTTAATACCAGAAAAATAGGATTAATTCTAAAGAATAAGCTAATGGGCAAATGAGACCTGGACACATTCTCCCCCATCCAAATATCATGAAAAATATACAGAAAAAATTAAGCAAACATGGATTATGTAGAAATTAATAGTGAGCAGACTTTTACATTGCACATCTGAATAAGTACTTCTACATTTCAATTTATTATTTACTCATTTATTTCATTCAGTTATTTTATACAAAGAATTTAGCTTTTTGGGGGGTAAGAGAAAGATTCCCTATAGTTGAGTTTCAAGTTGCAGAATGAGTGAGACTTAGTTATACAAGTGGAGGAAGAAAAGAAAATTCCAGATACAAGCAAAACCATAGAGTAGAGAGAGTATGGGAACCATGAGTAAAAAGAACAGTATAGCTGAAGCTAATTCTGGAAGTCAGCTACAGGTAAGCACAATTAAACAGCAGCTTCAAACTCTTAAAGTACTGACGACATGAATTCTAATTTTCAGTAAATGGTGGGCTAGTTCATATAGAAGCATTTTCCTGTGGGAAAAACAAAACATATTTAATTCAAAATTCTAGATAAAATATGAAAATATGATTTTCAAAAATCAATCAAAGTTCTGAAAGTCAAATTATCAGGACAAAAAAGAGAGAGGGAAAATCCTGAGATGTAAACAAAACACTCAAAGTAGGTGCTTCATTAGATTAAATTAAGCTGTGAAACTGAAGTGTGGCTTTGATGGACTTGAAAAAAAGAGAATGGGGTTCAGCATCAAATTTATGTTTGTCTACATTGACTCTATCTTCAGAATAGGAATGAATCAAAAGTAAACCACCAGCAGTCCCACCTTCTGCAGGGAACTACAGGAGACTTGCCTTGAGACTAAATAGAATAGTGGGGAATAAATTTTTTAGAAGCCTAAGAGATATAACAATTTTTAAACTTGTGTCCTAAAACATAACCTCCATATATTTAACAAAAAAGGTACAGCCATACAAAAATTAATATGTAAATTAAATCATAGAGTGAGTTTTTAATACACCTGTAGTCATTAATGAAATATTAAAAAGACAAAACACATTAGCAAAGATTAAAAAAATCTGAAGACAATCAAAATTGCCGTGTGTGTGTGTGTGTGTGTATATATATATATATATGACTCTCTTCCCAAGAATATGGGCATATTTCTTTTTTCAAACACAAATTGTAAAATAGCTAGCTAGTGGGAAGCAGCCGCATCGCACAGGGAGATCAGCTCGGTGCTTTGTGACCACTTCGAGGGGTGGGATAGGGAGGGTGGGAGGGAGACGCAAGAGGGAGGGGATATGGGGATATATGTATACATATAGCTGATTCATTTTGTTATAAAGCAGAAACTAACACACCATTGTAAAGCAATTATACTCCAATAAAGATGTTAAAAAAAAAAAACAAAAAACTTATACTATGCTGGCTGGCCATAAGCAAATGCTAACACATTTGAAATGACTAAAGTCATATAGAGCTTGTTCTCTGACCACAATGCAATTAAGCTAGAAGTCAACTGGACAATAAATAGCTAGAACACTCTAAAGGACTTTAGAAAATTGAGGTTGGGGAACATGAGCAAGATGGTGAAATAGGAAGCCCCAGCCCTCCTATACCTCCCACAGACACAATGATTCAACTATACAGGAACGAATTCCTTTTGTGAGAAATCCAGAGACCCCCTGGGAGGCACACTGAAGTTGGGAGGAAAATTTGTGGCATACTTTCTCTGTAATTCCTCTCCCAAGCACAGTACCACACAATCACATATCAGGAGGAAACTCGGAATGCCCAGATTCTCCCAAGGGAAGGAGAGGACTAGGTAGTACATCCAACATTCTGACTTTTCAAGGGACTGGCTTCTGTCATGCCTGAATCTAAGCACTGTTAGGGAAGAGCCTCTTAGCTGGGAGCTGCTAAGAACAAAGGAGACAGTTTGGACTAGGACACCCTCATTGGCTGTAGCCCGTCCCTCCAGCTCACAGCAGAAACAGCAGGCAAACACCCATCCAACATTTCGGCTCTTCAGGGGGCTGCCGAAGTGACAAGATTCGGAACCACCTGTGTTAGAACACTGAGGGGACCCTGGCAGACTTTTGCTGCCTGGGGGCCACTGAGAACAAAGGTGGTGGCTTAGAATAGTACGCAATCACCATCAGAGCCCCTGTGATAAGGTCAGGAAAACTCACAGCCTCTGGCATATCTCTGGGCATGGAAAGAGAACACTGAAACATATATCCAACATTCAGAATTTTCAGAAGGCTGCCCAAGAGACTAGTTTCTGTTTCAACTGTCTCAAAGTGCTGGTGGGAAATGAAGAAATCTAGATGCCTGGGGCCTGCTGATAACCAAAAAATGAGTGGAGTGGTATGCTGCAGCTCCACAGAACCCACAGTACAGCAGACAGATACGAGAGGCAGCAAGAAATGATGTACTCCTGAATAAGAAACCAGAAAATCCTTCTAATTATGAATTTGCACAGTCTAGTGAACACATACCCACAGAAAAGTTGTGAGAAGCTGCCAGAAGCTCTAGCAGGGCTGACGGGCAAAGATCTTCCCTTATATGAAGCCAATCCAGAAAAACTGGGAAAAGTGACTGTTTTTTCAAATGCACGAACACCCACACAAAGTGTCAAGGAAAATGAAGAAACAGGAAAATGTAGCCCAAACAGAGGAACAAAAAAAATAATCTCCAAAAATTGACCCTAAAGTTATGGAGGTATGAATCATCTGACAGAGAATTTTAAAAACTGCCATAAAATACTCAATGAAATCAGAAAAATGATGTATGAACAAAATGAGTATTTCAACAAAGAGATAGAGAACATTTTTAAAAAGGCCAAAGAGAAATTATGGAGCTGAAGAATACAATAATGGAACTGAAAAATTCACTAGAAGGGTTAATGAGCAGACAAGATCAAGCAAGAGTTGGTAAACACAAATACAGGTCATTTGAAACTGTCCTTCCTGCTCTCTTCAATGCATCTTTCCTCATTTCTGTGCTTCACCTGACTGCTGTAATCTCTCATCTGGGTTCTGGGGCTCCCATAAAGGTGTTTTTGTCCATTGAAATGTATTAACTTGATGTTTCTGTTGGGGGGGATGAGAGCTGAAACCTCCTATTTGGCAAATTTGTTGAAGTCATTCCTTACTATTCTTATCTTTGTGTACATAATGAAGATGGCAGATAAAGAATCAATGCACTTGAAGGAAGATCAGTAAAAATTATCCAATTCTTCCAAAAAAGAGAGAGAAAGTAAAGAGAAATGAACAGAGCCTCAGGGGTTTGTTGGAACAATATCAAGTGGTACAAAATTTTTGTAATTAGAAAATCAGAAGGAGAAATGGGGAGAATATATATTTCATGAAATAATGTCTATAAGCTTCCCACATTTGATGGAAACATTTAAAAAAATTTTATTCTTTACAATTCTATTTAAAATTCTAAAATATGCTAACTAATCAATAATATAAAAACGTAGAGTCAGGGATGGAGGGATGCACTGCAAACGGGAATGACAATTATTTGTGGGGAGTAATAAGATTGTTCTTCATTGTGGTGGTGGTTTCACAGGTATTTGTCAAAATTTATTGACATGTATATAACCTGTTGTATATAAATTATAATTCAAAAAATTGCCAAAAACAAAAGTGAATAATTATCAAGATCATGAGTAGCTTAATCCACAATAGAATTAAACATGCAAAGAAAACTAATAAGATTTCCAACTTCACAAATAATTTAAAGAATTCAGTTATATAAAATAATCACATTTTTTTCATCTGGCAGAAAGTCAAAATTGTTAAAAATAATATTTGGTTATGGAGTCTGATAGGTGGTACAAAAAATTATTATTTACATTTAAAATTTTCACAATACTTTTCTTTACCCTTAAGTTAAAATATATATGCAAACAAGACACGGCACGCCTCAGGCTGGTGCAACGTCACACCGGCCTCTGCCACCGCAGGCACGCCCCGCACTCCGTACCCCTCCCTCCCCCGGGCCTGAGTGAGCCAGAGCCCCCAAATCAGCTGCTCCTTTAACCCCGTCCTGTCTGAGCGAAGAACAGACAACCTCAGGTGACCTACACGCAGAGGTGGGGCCAAATCCAAAGCTGAACCCCGGGAGCTGTGCAAACAAAGAAGAGAAACGGAAATCTCTCCCAGCAGCCTCAGGAGCAGCGGATTAAATCTCCACAATCAACTTGACATACCCTGCATCTGTGGAATACCTGAATAGACAACGAATCATCCCAAATTGAGGACGTGGACATTGGGAGCAATGATATATATATATTTTTCCCTTTTTCTCTTTTTGTGAGTGTGTGTGTGTGTATGCTTCTCTGTGTGACTTTGTCTGTATAGCTTTGCTTTTACCGTTTGTCCTAGGGTTCTGTCTGTCCTTTTTTTTTTTTTTTTAGTATAGTTTTTACCACTTGTTATCATTGGTGGATTTGTTTTTTGGTTTGGTTGTTCTTGTCTTTCTTTCTTTCATTTTTTTTAATAACTATTTTTTATTTTAATTATTTTATTTTATTTTATCTTCTTCTTTCTTTCTTTCTTTTTTTTTTTCTCCCTTTCATTCTGAGCCGTGTGGATGGCAGGCTCTTGGTGCTCCAGCCAGGCGTCAGGGCTGTGCTTCTGAGGTAGGAGAGTCAAGTTCAGGACACTGGTCCACAAGAGACCTCCCACCTCCATGTAATATCAAAAGGCAAAAATCTCCCAGAGATCTCCATCTCAACGCCAAGACCCAGCTCCACTCAACGACCAGCAAGCTACAGTGCTGGACACCCTATGCCAAACAACCAGCAAGACAGGAACACAACCCCATCCATTAGCAGAGAGGTTGCCTAAAATCATAAGGCCACAGACACGCCAAAACACACCACCAGACGTGGACCTGCCCACCAGAAAGACAAGATCCAGCCTCATCTCTGAGAACACAGGCACTAGTCCCCTCCACCAGGAAGCCTACACAACCCACTGAACCAACCTTAGCCACTGGGGACAGACATCAAAAACAACGGGAACTACAAACCTGTAGCCTGCGAAAAGGAGACCCTAAACACAGTAAGTTAAGCAAAATGAGAAGGCAGAGAAACTCACAGCAGATGAAGGAGGAAGGCAAAAACCCACCAGACCTAAGAAATGAAGAGGAAATAGACAGTCTACCGGAAAAAGAATTCAGAATAATGATAGTAAAGATGATCCAAAACCTTGGAAACAGAATGGAGAAAATACAAGAAACGTTTAACAAGGACCTAGAAGAACTAAAGAGCAAACAAACAGTGATGAACAACACAATAAATGAAATTAAAAATTCTCTAGAAGGGATCAATAGCAGAATAACTGAGGCAGAAGAACGGATAAGTGACTTGGGAGATAAAATAATGAAAATAACTACTGCAGAGCAGAATAAAGAAAAAAAGAATGAAAGAATTGAGGACAGTCTCAGAGACCTCTGGGACAACATTAAACACACCAACATTTGAATTATAGGGGTCCCAGAAGAAGAAGAGAAAAAGAAAGGGACTGAGAAAATATTTGAAGAGATTATAGCTGAAAACTTCCCTAATATGGGAAAGGAAATGGTTAATCAAGTCCAGGAAGCACAGAGTGTCCCATACAGGATAAATACAAGGAGAAACACGCCAACACACATATTAATCAAACGATCAAAAATTAAATACAAAGAAAAATTAAAAGCAGCAGAGAAAAACAACAAATAACACACAAGGGAATCCCCATAAGGTTAACAGCTGATCTTTCAGCAGAAACTCTGCAGGCCAGAAGGGAGTGGCAGGACATATTTAAAGTGATGAAGGAGAAAAACCTACAACCAAGATTACTCTACCCAGCAAGGATCTCATTCAGATTTGACGGAGAAATTAAAACCTATACAGACAAGCAAAAGCTAAGAGAATTCAGCACTACCAAACCAGCTTTACAACAAATGCTAAAGGAACTTCTCAAGGCAGGAAACACAAGAGAAGGAAAAGACCTAAAATAACCCAAAACAATTAAGAAAATGGTAATAGGAACATACATATCGATAATTACCTTAAATGTAAATGGATTAAATGCTCCAACCAAAAGACATAGACTGGCTGAATGGATACAAAAAGAAGACCCATATATATGCTGTCAACAAGAGACCCACTTCAGACCTACGGACACATACAGACTGAAAGTGAGGGGATGGAAAAAGATATTCCATGCAAATGGAAATCAAAAGAAAGCTGGAGTAGCAATTCTCATATCAGAAAAAATAGACTTTACAATAAAGCCTATTACAAGACACAAAGAAGGACACTACATAATGATCAAGGAATCAATCCAAGAAGAAGATATAACAATTGTAAATATTTATGCACCGAACATAGGAGCACCTCAATACATAAGGCAAATGCTAACAGCCATAAAAGGGGAAATCGACAATAACACAATCATAGTAGGGGACTTTAACACCACACTTTCACCAATGGACAGATCATCCAAAATGAAAATAAATAAGGAACCACAAGCTTTAAATGATACATTAAACAAGATAGACTTAACTGATATTTATAGGACATTCCATCCAAAAACAACAAAATACCCTTTTTCTCAAGCGCTCATGGAACATTCTCCAGGATAGATCAGATCTTGGGTCACAAATCAAGCCTTGGTAAATTTAAGAAAATTGAAATCGTATCAAGTATATTTTCCGACCACAACGCTATGAGACCAGATATCAATTACAGGAAAAAATCTGTAAAAAATGCACACATGGAGGCTAAACAATGCACTACTTAATAACCAAGAGATCACTGAAGAAATCAAAGAGGAAATCAAAAAATACCTAGAAACAAATGACAATGAAAACACGACGACCCAACATCTATGGGATGCAGCAAAAGCAGTTCTAAGAGGGAAGTTTATAGCAATACAATCTTAAGAAACAAGAAACATCTCAAATAAATAACCTAACCTTACACCTAAAGCAATTAGAGAAAGAACAAAAAAACCCCAAAGTTAGCAGAAGGACAGAAATCATAAAGATCAGATCAGAAGTAAATGAAAAAGAAATGAAGGATATGATAGCAAAGATCAATAAAACTAAAAGCTGGTTCGTTGAGAAGATAAACAAAGTTGATAAACCATTAGGCAGACTCATCAAGAAAAAAAGGGAGAAGACACAAATCAATAGAATTAGAAATGAAAAAGGAGAAGTAACAACTGACACTGCGGAAATACCAAGGATCATGAGAGATTACTACAAGCAACTACATGCCAATAGACTGGACAACCTGGAAGAAATGGACAAATTATTAGAAAAGCACAACACAATAAAATACCTAGGAATAAACCTACCTAAGGAGACAAAAGACCTGTATGCAGAAGACACTGATGAAAGAAATTAAAGATGATACAAATAGATGGAGAGATATACCATGTTCTTGGATTGGAAGAATCAACATTGTGAAAATGATTATACTACCCAAAGCAATCTACAGATTCAATGCAATCCCTAACAAACTGCAATGGCATTTTTCACAGAACTAGAACAAAAAATTTCACAATTTGTATGGAAACTCAAAAGACCCCAAATAGCCAAAGCAATCTTGAGAAAGAAAAATGGAGCTGGAGGAATCAGGCTCCCTGGCTTCAGACTACACTACAAAGCTACAGTAATCAAGACAGTATGGTACTGGCACAAAAACAGAAATATAGATCAATGGAAGAGGATAGAAAGCCCAGAGATAAACCCACGCACATATGGTCACCTTATCTTTGATAAAGGAGGCAAGAATATACAGTGGAGAAAAGACAGCCTCTTAAATAAATGGTGCTGGGAAAACTGGACAGGTACATGTAAAAGAATGAAATTAGAACACTTCCTAATAACACCATACACAAAAATAAACTCAAAATGGATTAAAGATGTAAATGTAAGGCCAGACACCATCAAACTCTTAGAAGAAAACATAGGCAGAACACTCTATGACATAAATCACAGCAAGATCCTTTTTGACCCACCTCCTAGAGAAATGGAAATAAAAGCAAAAATAAACAAATGGGACTAATGAAACTTAAAAGCTTTTGCACAGCAAAGGAAACCATAAACAAGACCAAAAGACAACCCTCAGAATGGGAGAAAATATTTGCAAATGAAGCAATTGACAAAGGATTAATTTCCAAAATTTACAAGCAGTTCATGCAGCTCAATAGCAAGAAAATAAACAACCCAATCCAAAAATGGGCAGAAGACCTAAACAGACATTTCTCCAAAAAAGATATACAGTTTGCCAACAAACACATGAAAGAATGCTCAACACCATTAATCATTAGAGAAATGCAAATCAAAACTACAATGAGATATCATCTCACACCGGTCAGAATGGCCATCCTCAAAAAATCTACAAACAATAAATGCTGGAAAGGGTGTGGAGAAAAGGGAACCCTCTTGCACTGTTGGTGGGAATGTAAATTGATACAGCCACTATGGAGAAAAGTACGGAGGTTCCTTAAAAAACTAAAAATAGAACTACCATATGACCCAGCAATCCCACTACTGGGCATACACCATGAGCAAACCATAATTCAAAAAGAGTCATGTACCAAAATGTTCATTGCAGCTCTATTTACAGTAGCCAGGACATGGAAGCAACCTGTTCATCAACAGATGAATGGATTAAGAAGATGTGGCACATACTTACAATGGAATATTACCCAGCCATAAAAAGAAATGAAATTGAGTTATTTGTAGTGAGGTGGATGGACCTAGAGTCTGTCATACCGAGTGAAGTAATTCAGAAAAAAAAAAAAAAAAAAACCTTTTGCTAACACATATATACTGAATCTTAAAAAAAAAAAAAAAATGGTCATGAAGAAACTTGGGGCAAGACGGGAATAAAGACACAGACCTACTGGAGAATGGACTTGAGGACATGGGGAGGGGGAAGGGTAAGCTGGGACAAAGTGAGAGAGTAGCATGGACACTTCCAAATGTAAAATAGATAGCTAGTGGGAAGCAGCTGCATAGCACAGGGAGATCAGCTCGGTTCTTTGTCACAACCTAGAGTGGTGAGATAGGGAGGGTGGGAGGGAGGGAGACACAAGAGGGAAGAGATATGGGGACATATGTATATGTATAACTGATTCACTTTGTTATAAAGCAGAAACTAACACGCCATTTCAAAGCAATTATACTCCAATAAAGATGTTAAAAAATATATGCAAAGATATATATATATATAAAGTTATTCACGTGTTCTTTGTAACAGAAGAAGAAAAAAAGAAAGACCTAAACACACTCCAATGGGACATTGATGAAATACATTTTAGTTTATAAAACATGGAACAGTGAAAGCATGGGTATGACGTTTACATTGCTTGTGTTTGTTTTTCCATTGGAAGGTATGTAACACATGTAAATTATATAAGCTTTGTTTCCTCTTCTGTAAAATATGAAGGACATTTGTACCTACTTATAGAATAGCTACACAAATACTCAGTGTTAAGATTCTATTCTCCTCCTCTTCTGCCTTCTTCTTCTTCTTATCGTTATCACCGTCATCATCATCATTATCATTTTTGTTATATAGCACGACTTGACCCCACTGAGTTCAAAATATATTTAGACATGTAAATAATCTGTCAAACAATTATCGTACCATATAAGAAATGTAAAAATAGAGATGTATTCACATATACAAGGACATAAGAATTATCTCCAATAGGAATATCAAGTTAAAATATTGAGATAAATAATTAGCAGTTTTTGCAAAAGTGTCTGTGTGCATAACACATAATGTATTACATACAGTGCATAATATATAATATGCACAATTTATACAATTTTACATCATTATTAGAAGAGAAAAAGATTGGATGTGTACAGAACTAGTAGAAATGGCTGCCTTTGAGAATTTAATTCCAGGAAATATTAAAAATTTTCTTGTTCATAATTTCTAATTATCTAAATGATGTATTAATATCTGTAATAAGAACAATGTTTTAAACATTATATGAATGAGGCCCTGCATAACTGGTTGGAGTTTGGAGGATAAAGAAAACAATTAATGTATAAGAAAGGAGAAAACAGTTTAAAGCAATTTTAGCTCCAAGACAGAGGTTTAATCTGCAGTAATTTGATGTTTCCCTAGTTCAGGTTGCTCTGAATTTGCACACTGCTTAAAACAAATGATTAACATTTAGAATGAAAGGGAGATAATCTAGAAAAATGACAAATTTGGGGCTGAAACCTCAGAAATCAAGCCAAAGTTAAGAAAATGCTATAGCTCCTTTTATTTGTTCCCTTGTTAAGACATGGGCTGCCCCATTCAGACCAATGCATAAGCAATGATACACACTGATTCAATTTATGCTCTCACAGAAAATTTTCATCACTTTAACAGTGTTTATCTATAGAAATCTCAATTTCACAATTATCAACTAGCATTTATTGAGCAGTGTTCTGTTATAAGAGGACATTTGTACAACTTACTGAGTTGTTACCAATTTGAGTGCCAGGCATCAAAGACACAATGAGGAAACATAAGACCCAATATCTGCCCTTAAAAAATTATAATCCTATTTAGAGTATTAACATTTGAAAAAATAATTTAAGTAAACAACTTAAGAGTAAAATAGAGACATGTATACACATTACTACCAGAAAACTCTGGGAGCAAACAGACCTATGCCAATAATGGTTGAAGCGAGAGATTTTAAAAATTTATAGAAATATGGCTTTTAAGTTGTCTCTTGAAAATGATAAGGCTGAACAAGAAATTTCTTTGTGGGAGGAGAAAGCACCTATACAAAATATAGATATAGAAAAGATGATATTTTCAGGACTTGCAAATTATTGATATATGCAAATAATTTTGAAGTTGTATAAGCCAGGATTAACAATAAATTATTTACTAAGAGATCTTTAGTTACATATTTGCATCAATAATGGTCCTATAAATAATTTGTTCTAAGCTTCTTTTCCCAGTGATAGTTGGAGTCATAACATAATGGAGAATTTTTAAATGGCCATTTGAAGCCTTGCAGATGGAAGAAATTAAACTCAAAACGAGAGCATATTTAGTTTTGTTGTCTGACTTAATCTTGATTTCCAGGTGTCAGGACGACTTCATTGACAAATGAAGTGACAAATAAGCTTGATTAATGGACTAATCATTTAACTTGATTTCCTTTTCTGTGATTTCTATTTAATTTCGTTTCTAAATGGTCACAGGTGCATTAAGCGCCCCCCCCCCCCATTTATAAAGAGTTGAATATAGAAGAATAGCAAAATTTTCCATTAAAATTCTGATATACTTGTGTGGATTTGAGGTCCAGAACATCGTTAAACAACTTTACTGAGACTATCTATCCTGAGGGGATATTTTGCTTGATCAAGAATATTAAGTAAGTTCAGCTATAAATATATCAGTGAAGTAGGATAAAGTTCAATTATTGCTTGAATATATAATTCCTCATCAATAAAGTAATTCATTAGTAAATGACAGCTCTTGTCTGTCTCCTTGATTCCTGACACCCATTCTGACAGCATTTAGAATAACAAAAGAACAGATATGTTTTACATAACTATTTCATTAAAATAGGAGGAGGGAGTGATTTAAATAAGACACTTTAAATATGGAAACTGTATTCACAATGATGAGTGAGGAGATTTAAAGGACCCCAGAGGTTATCAAGTCAAATCTCCTTATTGTAAAGATGAGGAAAGTAAAGTTCAAGACTTTAAGTGATTTCAACTGGGTAAATCACACTGGACTTCCAGTCCAGCACTGCTTCAATTGCATCAATCTGCTTCCATATTAGGTTATAAAATATCTTTCATAATTTAAAATAGCACCATATAAAAATCCACACTCTAATTTGATATATAATGTAAGCACACAGAAGTATTACAACAGTATTTTTGGAGTCCATGACATTAAAGTATCTAAAGAACAACCAGTTTTTATCCATCAGTCATCATTGTCTTTGGATGAGATCAAAGGCAGTTCTACTTAATAGTATCTAGGGAGGTAGGGGCAAGATGGCGGAAGAGTAAGACGCGGAGATCACCTTCCTTCCCACAGATACAGTAGAAATACATCTATACGTGGAACTTCTCCTACAGAACACCCACTGAACGCTGGCAGAAGACGTCAGACCTCCCAAAAGGCAAGAAAATCCCCACGTACTTGGGTAGGGTAAAAGAAAAAAGAAATAACAGAGACAAAAGAATAGGGACGGGACCTGCGCCAGTGGGAGGGAGCCGTGAAGGAGGAAAGGTTTCCAGGCAATAGGAAGCCCCTTTGCGGGCAGAGACTGCGGGTGGCAGAGGGGGGAAGCTTCGGAGCCGCGGAGGAGAGCGCAGCCACAGGGGTGCGGAGGGCAAAGCGGAGAGACTCCCGCACAGAGGCTCGGCGCCAACCAACACTCACCAGCCCGAGAGGCTTGTCTGCTCACCCGCCGGGGCGGGCGGGGGCTGGGAGCTGAGGCTCGGGCTTTGGTGCTAGCCGGGAGGGAGTCCGGGAAAAAGTCTGCAGCTGCCGAAGAGGCAAGAGACTTTTTCTTGCCTCTTTGTTTCACGGCGCGCAAGGAGAGGGGATTCAGAGAGCTGCCTAAACGAAATCCAGAGACGGGTGCGAGCCGCGGCTATCAGCGCGGATCCCACAGCAACAGGGGCGCAGAGGGAAAAACGGAGAGATTCCCGCACAGAGGCTCAGCGCCGAGCAGCGCTCACCAGCCCCGAGAGGCTTGTCTGCTCACCCGCTGGGGCAGGCGGGGCTGGGAGCTGAGGCGCGGGCTTCAGTCGGATCGCAGGGAGAGGACTGGGGTTGGCGGCGTGAACACAGCCTGAAGGGGTTGGCGTGCCGCAGCGAGCCGGGAGGGAGCCGGAGAGGAGGTCTGCAGCCGCCGAAGAGGCAAGAGACTTTTTCTTGCCTCTTTGTTTCACGGCGCGCAAGGAGAGGGGATTCAGAGCGCCGCCTAGACGAACTCCAGAGGCGGGCGCGAGCCGCGGCCATCAGCGTGGACCCCAGAGACTGGTAGGAAACGCTAAGGCAGCTGCTGCTGCCACCAAGAAGCCTGTGTGCGAGCACAAGTCACTCTCCACACTGCCCCTCCCGGGAGCCGGTGCAGCTCGCCACTGCCAGGCTCCCGTGATCCGGGGACAACTTCCCCGGGATAACACACAGCGCGCCTCAGGCTGCTGCAACGTCACGACGCCTCTGACGCCGCAGGCTCGCCCCGCCTCCTCCGTACCGCTCCCTCCCCCCGCCTGAGTGACCCAGAGCCCCCGAAGCAGCTGCTCCTTTAACCCCGTTCTGTCTGGGCGGGGAACGGACGCCCTCAGGCGACGTACATGCAGAGGCGGGTCCAAATCCAAAGCTGACCGCTGGGAGCTGTACGAACAAAGAAGAGAAAGGGAAATCTCCCCCAGCAGCCTCAGAAGCAGCGGATTAAAGCTCCACAAACAACTTGATGTGCCTGAATCTGTTGAATACCTGAAGAGACAACAATCATCCCAAATTCAAAAGGTGGACTTTAGGAGCAGGATATATTAATTTCCCCTTTTCCTTTTTTTGTGAGTGTATATGTGTATGCTTCTGGGTGAGATTTTGTCTGTATAGCTTTGCTTTCATCATCAGTCCTAGGGTTAGGTCCGTCCATTTTATTTTGTTTGTTTTTTTACTTAAAAAAAATTTTTTTTTCCTAATATATGTTTTCTTAATAATTTTTTCCGTATTTTCTATTTTTAGAAATTAAAAAAATTTTTAATAAGTTTTTTCATATTTTTTATTTTAAAAAATTAAAATTTATTTTTCTTAATAAATTTTTTTCTTAAAAATTTTTTTCTTATTTTTTACTATAAAAAATTAATAAATCTATTTTTAAAAATTAAAAAAATTTTTTTTCTGAATACATTTACTCTTAATAATTTTTTTTCTTATTTTTTATTATAATAGCTTTATTTTATTTTATTTTATCCTCTTTTTTTCTTTCTATTTTTTTCTCCCTTTTATTCTGAGCTGTGTGGATGAAAGGCTGTTGGTGCTCCAGCCAGGCATCAGGGCTGTGCCTCTGAGGTGGGAGAGCCAACTTCAGGACACTGGTCCACAAGAGACCTACCAGCTCCACGTAATACCAAACGGCAAAAATCTCTCAGAGATCTCCATCTCAACATCAAGACCCAGCTTCACTCAACGACCAGCAAGCTACAGGGCTGGACACCCTATGCCAAACAACTAGCAAGACAGGAACACAGCCCCATCCATTAGCAGAGAGGCTGCCTAAAATCATAAGGCCACAGACACCCCAAAACACACCACCAGACACCACCAGAAAGACAAGATTCAACCTCATCCACCAGAACACAGGCAATAGTCCCCTCCACCAGGAAGCCTACACAACCCACTGAACCTACCTTACCCACTGGGGACAGATACCAAAAACAACGGGAACTACGAACCTGCAGCCTGTGAAAAGGAGACCCCAAACACAGTAAGATAAGCAAAATGAGACGACAGAAAAACACACAGCAGATGAAGGAGCAGGGTCAAAACACACCAGACCTAACAAATGAAGAGGAAATAGGTAGTCTACCTGAAAAAGAATTCAGAATAATGATAGTAAGGATGATCCAAAATCTTGGAAATAGAATAGACAAAATGCAAGAAACATTTAACAAGGACGTAGAAGAACTAAAGAGGAACCAAGCAACGATGAAAAACACAATAAATGAAATTAAAAATACTCTAGATGGGATCAATAGCAGAATAACTGAGGCAGAAGAAAGGATAAGTGACCTGGAAGATAAAATGGTGGAAATAACTACTGCAGAGCAGGATAAAGAAAAAAGAATGAAAAGAACTGAGGACAGTCTCAGAGACCTCTGGGACAACATTAAACGCACCAACATTCGAATTGTAGGGGTCCCAGAAGAAGAAGAGAAAAAGAAAGGGACTGAGAAAATATTTGAAGAGATTATAGTTGAAAACTTCCCTAATATGGCAAAGGAAATAGTTAATCAAGTCCAGGAAGCACAGAGAGTCCCATACAGGATAAACCCAAGGAGAAACACGCCAAGACACATATTAATCAAACTGTCGAAAATTAAATATAAAGAAAACATATTAAAAGCAGCAAGGGAAAAACAACAAATAACACACAAGGGAATCCCCATAAGGTTAACATCTGATCTTTCAGCAGAAACTCTGCAAGCCAGAAGGGAGTGGCAGGATATACTTAAAGTGATGAAGGAGAAAAACCTACAACCAAGATTACTCTACCCAGCAAGGATCTCATTCAGATGTGATGGAGAAATTAAAACCTTTACAGACAAGCAAAAGCTGAGAGAGTTCAGCACCACCAAACCAGCTTTACAACAAATGCTAAAGGAACTTCTCTAGGCAAGAAACACAAGAGAAGGAAAACACCTACAATAACAAACCCAAAACATTTAAGAAAATGGGAATAGGAACATACATATCGATAATTACCTTGAATGTAAATGGATTAAATGCTCCCACCAAAAGACACAGACTGGCTGAATGGATACAAAAACAAGACCCGTATATATGCTGTCTACAAGAGACCCACTTCAGACCTAGAGACACATACAGACTGAAAGTGAGGGGATGGAAAAAGATATTCCATGCAAATGGAAATCAAAAGAAAGCTGGAGTAGCAATTCTCATATCAGACAAAATAGACTTTAAAATAAAGAATATTATAAGAGACAAAGAAGGACACTATATAATGATCAAGGGATTGATCCAAGAGGAAGCTATAACAATTATAAATATTTATGCACCCAACATAGGAGCACCTCAATACATAAGGCAAATACTAACAGCCATAAAAGGGGAAATTGACAGCAACACAATCATAGTAGGGGACTTTAACACCCCACTTTCACCAATGGACAGATCATCCAAAATGAAAATAAATAAGGAAACACAAGCTTTAAATGATACATTAAACAAGATGGACTTAATTGATATTTATAGGACATTCCACCCAAAAACAACAGAATACACATTTTTCTCAAGTGCGCATGGAACATTCTCCAGGATAGATCATATCTTGGGTCACAAATCAAGCCTTGGTAAATTTAAGAAAATTGAAATCGTATCAAGTATCTTTTCCGACCACAACGCTATGAGACTAGATATCAATTACAGGAAAAGATCTGTAAAAAATACAAACACATGGAGGCTACACAATACACTACTTAATAACGAAGTGATCACTGAAGAAATCAAAGGGGAAATCAAAAAATACCTAGAAACAAATGACAATGGAGATACGACGACCCAAAACCTATGGGACGCAGCAAAAGCAGTGCTAAGAGGGAAGTTTATAGCAATACAAGCCTACCTCAAGAAACAGGAAACATCTCGAATAAACAACCTAACCTTGCACCTAAAGCAATTAGAGAAAGAAGAACAAAAAACCCCCAAAGCTAGCAGAAGGAAAGAAATCATAAAGATCAGGTCAGAAATAAATGAAAAAGAAATGAAGGAAACAATAGCAAAAATCAATAAAACTAAAAGCTGGTTCTTTGAGAAGATAAACAAAATTGATAAACCATTAGCCAGACTCATCAAGAGAAAAAGGGAGAAGACTCAAATCAATAGAATTAGAAATGAAAAAGGAGAAGTTACCACTGACACTGCAGAAATACAAAAGATCATGAGAGATTACTACAAGCAACTCTACGCCAATAAAATGGACAACCTGGAAGAAATGGACAGATTCTTAGAAATGCACAAACTGCCGAGACTGAACCAGGAAGAAATAGAAAATATGAACAGACCAATCACAAGCACTGAAATTGAAACTGTGATTAAAAACCTTCCAACAAACAAAAGCCCAGGACCAGATGGCTTCACAGGTGAATTCTATCAAACATTTAGAGAAGAGCTAATACCTATCCTTCTCAAACTCTTCCAAAATATTGCAGAGGGAGGAACACTCCCAAACTCATTCTACGAGGCCACCATCACCCTGATACCAAAACCAGACAAAGATGTCACAAAGAAAGAAAACTACAGGCCAATATCACTGATGAACATAGATGCAAAAATCCTCAACAAAATACTCGCAAACAGAATCCAACAGCACATTAAAAGGATCATACACCATGATCAAGTGGGGTTTATCCCAGGAATGCAAGGATTCTTCAACATACGCAAATCAATCAATGTGATACACCATATTAACAAATTGAAGGAAAAAAACCATATGATCATCTCAATAGATGCAGAGAAAGCTTTCGACAAAATTCAACACCCATTTATGATAAAAGCCCTGCAGAAAGTAGGCATAGAGGGAACTTTCCTCAACATAATAAAGGCCATATATGACAAACCCACAGCCAACATTGTCCTCAATGGTGAAAAACTGAAACCATTTCCACTAAGATCAGGAACAAGACAAGGTTGCCCACTCTCACCACTATTATTCAACATAGTTTTGGAAGTGTTAGCCACAGCAATCAGAGAAGACAAAGAAATAAAAGGAATCCAAATCGGAAAAGAAGGAGTAAAGCTGTCACTGTTTGCAGATGACATGATACTATACATAGAGAATCCTAAAGATGCTACCAGAAAACTCCTAGAGCTAATCAATGAATTTGGTAAAGTAGCAGGATACAAAATTAATGCACAGAAATCTCTTGCATTTCTATACACTAATGACGAAAAATCTGAAAGTGAAATTAAGAAAACACTCCCGTTTACCATTGCAACAAAAAGAATAAAATATCTAGGAATAAACCTACCTAAGGAGACAAAAGACCTGTATGCAGAAAATTATAAGACACTGATGAAAGAAATTAAAGATGATACAAATAGATGGAAAGATATACCATGTTCCTGGATTGGAAGAATCAACATTGTGAAAATGACTCTACTACCCAAAGCAATCTACAGATTCAATGCAATCCCTATCAAACTACCACTGGCATTTTTCACAGAACTAGAACAAAAAATTTCACAATTTGTATGGAAACACAAAAGACCCCGAATAGCCAAAGCAATCTTGAGAACGAAACATGGAGCTGGGGGAATCAGGCTCCCTGACTTCAGACTATATTACAAAGCTACAGTAATCAAGACAGTTTGGTACTGGCACAAAAACATAAATATTGATCAATGGAACAGGATAGAAAGCCCAGAGATAAACCCACGCACATATGGTCACCTTATCTTTGATAAAGGAGGCAAGCATATACAGTGGAGAAAAGACAGTCTCTTCAATAAATGGTGCTGGGAAAATTGGACAGATACATGTAAAAGTATGAAATTAGAACACTCCCTGACACCATGCACAAAAATAAACTCAAAATGGATTAAAGACCTAAGTGTAAGACCAGACACTATCAAACTCTTAGAGGAAAACATAGGCAGAACACTCTATGACATACATCACAGCAAGATTCTTTTTGACCCAGCTCCCAGAGAAATGGAAATAAGAACACAAATAAACAAATGGGACCTAATGAAACTTAAAAGCTTTTGCACAGCAAAGGAAACCATAAACAAGACCAAAAGACAACCATCAGAATGGGAGAAAATATTTGCAAATGAAGCAACTGACAAAGGATTAATCTCCAAGATTTACAAGCAGCTCATGCAGCTCAATAACAAAAAAACCAACAACCCAATTCAAAAATGGGCAGAAGACCTAAATAGACATTTCTCCAAAGAAGATATACAGATGGCCTACAGACACATGAAAGAATGCTCAACATCATTAATCATTAGAGAAATGCAAATCAAAACTACAATGAGATATCATCTCACACCGGTCAGAATGGCCATCATCAAAAAATCTAGAAACAATAAATGCTGGAGAGGGTGTGGAGGAAAGGGAACTCTCTTGCACTGTTGGTGGGAATGTAAATTGATACAGCCACTATGGAGAGCAGTATGGAGGTTCCTTAAAAAACTACAAATAGAACTACCATACGATCCAGCAATCCCACTACTGGGCATATACCCTGAGAAAACCATAGTTCAAAAAGAGTCATGTACCAAAATGTTCATTGCAGCTCTATTTACAATAGCCAGGACATGGAAGCAACCTAAATGTCCATCGACAGATGAATGGATAAAGAAGATGTGGCACATATATACAATGGAATATTACTCAGCCATAAAAAGAAATGAAATGGAGGTATTTGTAATGAGGTGGATGGAGTTAGAGTCTGTCATACAGAGTGAAGTAAGTCAGAAAGAGAAAAACAAATACAGTATGCTAACACATATATACGGAATCTAAGGAAAAAAAAAAGCCATGAAGAACCTAGTGGCAAGACGGGAATAAAGACACAGACCTACTAGAGAATGGACTTGAGGATATGGGGAGGGGGTGGGGTGAGATGTGACAGGGTGAGAGAGTGTCATGGACATATATACACTACTAAATGTAAAATAGATAGCTAGTGGGAAGCAGCCGCATAGCACAGGAAGATCAGCTCGGTGCTTTGTGACCACCTAGAGGGGTGGGAGGGAGGGAGATGCAAGAGGGAAGAGATATGGGAACATATTGTATATGTATAACTGATTAACTTTGTTATAAAGCAGAAGCTAACACACCATTGTAAGGCAATTATACTTCAATAAAGATGTTTAAAAAAAAAAATAGTATCTAACAATTCTTAAGTTTATTTTAGCATAAATTATTATATAGCACATCTTGAGTTAGATGGTTACTTGTATGATTTCTATTTTCAGATAAAGGAAGCAAGACAGAGAGGTTAAATAACTTGCCCAACATTACATAACTTGGAAACGGTAGAGGCAGGATTAGAACAAAGGTAGTACTCTTAATCATTACATTTTGACAAGTCTCTGAAAAAGCCTTCCTAAGCCTAGCTACACATTGAGGATGGGTGCCTGAGCCAACCTATTTCATCCTTTTCTCTAATATCTCTTGGTTACAGACTATACTGTAATTATATCAAGTGCTTCCTTTTTGATAACCTAGGAGAGGTATAATTAAAAAGACACATATATGTGGAATCTAGAAAAGTGGTACAGATGAACCGGTTTGCAAGGCAGAAATAGAGACACAGATGTAGAGAACAAACGTATGGACACCAAGGGGGTGAAAGGCGGGGGTGGTGGTGGTGGTGGTGGTGGGATGAATTGGGAGATTGGGATTGACATATATACACTAATATGTATAAAATAGATAACTAATAAGAACCGGCTGTATTAAAAAAATAAAATAAAATTCAAAAATAAATAAATAAATATTTTTAAAAATGAACATAATGAATATACGTGAATGAACGTAACAGATATTTATATATACACATATAAATATGTATGTGTGTCTCTATATGTGTGTGTATATATGTATATAATATATAGCAAAAAGAAAAATAAAGACCCATGTATATAGCACATATCTTAATAAATAAAAGAAAAAAAAAAAGACACAGAGTAAAAGCTAATGTTGGTGAGGTTATGGAGAAGTTGGTACCCTCACACATTGCAGGTGAGAATGTGAAGTGGTACAGCACTTCGGAAAACAGTTCGGCAGTTTCACAAAATATTAAACAGAGAATTACCACAGGACCCAGCAATTCCTCTCCTAGGAATTTCTTCCCAAGAGACATGAAAATATATGTCAATATTAAAAAGTGTTTATAAATGTTCATAGTAGCATTATTAATAATAGCCAAAAAAAGTAGAAATAACACAAATATTCATTAGCTAATGAGTAGATAAGCAAAATGTGGTATAATTGTACTGTTATGGTTAATTTTATATCCACTTGGCTAGGCTCTGATGCCCAGCTGTTTGGTCAAACACTAGTCTAGATGTGGCTGTGAAGGTATTTTGTAGATACAGTTAACATTTACAACATTCAGGTTGAAAGTAAAAAGATGGGAAGATACATGACATGCAAACATTAATTTTAAAAAAGGAGGAGTGGCCAAATTAGAATCTGCTAAAGTAGATATCAGAGCAAAGAAAATTACTAGAGATAAAGACAGATATTTCATAATGATAAAAAATAAGAAGACATAAAAATCCTAAATGTCTATACACCATCAGTGAAACTCAAATGCATGAAGCAAAATTGATAGAGCTGACAGGAGAGATTAACAAATCCACAACCATAGTTATGGACTTCAGAAGCTGCTTCTCAGCAACTGATAGAACTACTAGACCGAAAGTAATCAACGAACGATATAGAAAACCTGGATAACGTTAATTGACCAAAGGATTAAATGAACACATACAGAACATTTTACCCAAAAACAACAGAATACATTTCTTCTAAATGCCCATGGAACATTTGCCAAGATAGACTATATCATGAGCCACACAAAACAAATAAACAAAATTTAACAAATTAAAAATAATTGAAATTATAAAGTGCGTTCCATGAGCATAAAAGAAACAATCTAGAAATCAGTTACTAGAAAGACAAAAAAATAAATATCTAAACACATGGGAATCAAACAAGATACATCGGGCTTCCCTGGTGGTGCAGTGGTTGAGAATCTGCCTGCCAATGCAGGGGACACGGGTTCGAGCCCTGGTCCGGGAGGATCCCACATGGCCCGGAGCAACTAGGCCTGTGCGCCATGGCTGCTGAGCCTGCACTCTAGAGCCCGCGAGCCACAACTACTGAGCCCGAATGCTGCAACTCCTGAAGGCCACGCACCTGGAGCCCGTGCTCCGCAACAAGAGAAGCCACCGCAATGAGAAGTCAAGTGGCCCCTGCCCACAGCCCGTGCACCGCAACGAAGAGTGGCCCCCGCTCGCCGCAACTAGAGGGGGCCCGCGCGCAGCAGCGAAGACCCAACGCAGCCAATAAATAAATAAATAAAATTTAAAAAAATAAAAAATAAAAGAAAAATAAATGATGCTCACTTAGACATCCAAATGAAAAAAAACACCTTTGACTTAAAACCTCACACCTTTTGTATAAAATAACTCAAAGTGGATTACAGGTCCAAATGTAAGAGCTAAAATTATAAACTCTGAAGAAAGTATAGGAGAGAAGAATCTCTGGTATTTATGGTTAGGCAAATAATTCTTATATTTGATAGTGAAAAGACAATCCGTAAAAGGGAAAATTTAATTAATTTCCATTAAAGGGAAAATTGGCTATCATTAAAATTAAAATCTTTGGCTAACAAAAGCCCATGTGAAAAGGATACAAAGACAAGCTACAAACTAGGAGAAAGTATTTGCAAACTACATATCCAA
The DNA here is from genome assembly GCF_009873245.2 of Balaenoptera musculus. NCBI lineage: Eukaryota > Metazoa > Chordata > Mammalia > Artiodactyla > Balaenopteridae > Balaenoptera > Balaenoptera musculus. Next base: position 41,629,198 of record NC_045796.1, read on the forward strand.
CAAAGGACTGTTATGTTGAATGTATAAAGAATTCCTAAAACTGAACAGGAAAAAAATATGAAATTCGATTACAAAATGGGCAAAAGACATTAACAGACATTTTACCATAGAGGATATACAAATGACAAATAAGCATATGAAACATGTTCAATATCATTAGTTATGAGGGAAATGCAAACAAAAATCACAATGAGATATTAACTACACACCTATCTGGCTAAAATTTTTTTAAAAATAGTGACAATATCAAATTCTGGTAAGAATGTGGAGAAACTGGATCATTCATTTATACATTGAAGTTTGGAATGTAAAATGGTGCAGCCATACTAGGAAAACTGTTTGACAATTTTTAAAAAACTAAACATGAAACAATTATTTGACCCAGCAATTCTACCCTTGGATGTTTATCCCAGGTTGATGAAATCTTATGCTCACACAAAAGCTTCTATGAAAATTTTTATAAAAAGCTTTATTTGTAATAACCCAAACTGAAAATAACTCAGATGTCCTTAAACAGGTAAACAGTTAAACAGATTTTGTTACATACATACCATGAAATACTACTCTTGCAATCAAAACTAACTAACTACTGATATATCTAACAACTTTGTAGAATCTCCAGAGAATTATTCTGAGTTAAAAGAATTTAAATATTGAATAGGTTGAATTCAAATGTATTCAAAATGTTATATACAATATTCTTTCATTCATGTAACATTTTTGAAATGGAGAAGAGATTAATGGTTTTCAGAGTCAGGTTTACTGGAGGTGAAGGACATGGGAGAGGTGTTGCTGTGATTATAAAAGGGCAATAAGAAGAATCCTTGTGGTGATGGAACTTTCCAGATTCTTCACTCTGTTAGTAGATACAAAACTTACATATGTAATGAAATTGTATAGAAGTAAATGCAAATACTCAAAATAAAATACAAGTAAAAGTGTGGAAATCTGAATAAAATCAGTGGATTAGATCAATGCAACATCTAAGTTGTGGTATTATACTATAGTTTTGCAAAATGTTGCTTTTGGGGAGGAAATGGATAAAGTGTATGAGATCTCTTTGTGTTATTTCTTACAACTACATGTCAATCTACAGTTATTTCAATAAACATTTCAGTTTTAAAAAGGAATGAAATGCTGCTGCAACATGGATGAACCTTAAAAGCTTTACGCTAAGAAATAACTTACAAAAAGAGTTAGTAGATATGTAATATCTGCCTTGTGCTAAGGAAGGGGAGGAAGGGAAAGTGAACTACTAATGGCTGTGGCTGTTTGGGGGGATGACTGAAATGTTCTAAAGTTAGACTCTGGTGAATGTACTAAAAACCAAGGAATTGTACACTTAAAATGGGTGAATTTTTAGGATGTATTAATTATATCTGAATAAAACTGTTAGAAAAAGAATCAGAGAAAATTATGGCATTTAATTTGTGTCAGCATCTTTTTCTTCTCTCACTTTTGTAGAGGTTTCCCAAATATAGCAGGGATTTTTGTCCCTATGTTAACTGATTTTTCACATTTAAGCGTGTGTCTTAACAATCCTTGACTTTACTGAGGGAGCAGACTGAATTGAATAAACCTCTTGGAGTGAATTACAATGCCAGCTGCTCAGTGTATAAGAAACTGAGTATTTGCCTTAGTGTGTATGTATATGTATTTGCCTTACATATTAACACACTTCAGTGCATACCTCCACAACTGGCCCATGTTTTTACCACTCACTGATAGAGGAAATGTTGTGGCTGTATTGTTTATTCTTGCAAACTTTCTCCTCAGGTAGATTCTCCTTTATCTGATCTTTCGTCCGTCTGACCCTGTTTGTTCTGTTGCTCTAGAAATTTCTAAGAATTCTTTTTCTATTATGATTATCTCCCCTGTTTTCCAAAAATAAAAGTGTTTTCTTTCATATCTATTAGACCTCCAAGTAGAAATACTGGGTAAGCAAGTTGATATATGGAGTCTAACCTTGATTTGAGAGTTTTTATTTTATCAGTGGTATGTAGGTATCTAAGGACTTTTCTCTGGCATATTCTATATGTTAAAAGGTATAGAAGGATAGTAGAAACATTTAAAGACAATTGAGAAGTAGCCACCAGTGAGTTAAAGGATAAATAAGCATATTTGTTGTCTTTGAATCAAATTAAAGACTTTTTTTTCCAAGAGAAGGGAGTGAAAATTCTGTCAAACGCTGATGATAGGTAGGGTAAAATGAAGATTAGTATACGTATGACTTTCCTATGAGGAATGTGGTTGAGAACGTGATCACTACAAGTTCAGTTTACTGCCATTGCCCTAATTCCTGCTAAGGCACATGTTGTTTTACTTACCACCAGTTTTCTTGTACCATCAGTGCAAATGTTAACACGGTGAAAAAGGCAAATATGAAATAATGCTTAGATCTATTCTGAAAAGAATTTTCAACCACCTGAAAGAGTTTAGACAATCCTGAGGAGTCTATGGATCACAGTTCAGAAACCACTCCCTCAGTTATATGGGATTCAATATAAATATTTCGGCAAATACAAAGCAAATATTTTCAAAGAGCAAAAAACAGTTGAATTTTACACCATTAGATTGCTTTTTATACCAGTAAAAATGAACTGTAATAAATTCCTATCCCTAAACTAAACTGTAAGGACAAGTTCATTTTTGCTGTGTTAAATGAATAATTTATTTTTGAGTCATGGGAGTGGGGGGCTATCTTACCATTCACTTCATTGTGTGATTTTTAATCCATAAGAATTTAACATTTTGACATAATTCTTCCTATTTTATTGAAAACTAATGAGTTTATTCTATTACACATAAAACAATGTGTAGTAATAATTTAAAACAAAATTTACATGCTGAATTCCTTGAAATAGTATTTTAAAACATACCTGAAGATTTTGAACACTGGCAATTTGGTGTAATTTGAGTTTAAGCTCAATGTTTTAGCTTTTCAAAATTTAATGTTATAAATAAGAAATATAACATTAACAATAATTTCAGTTATTTAGCTAATTTTAAATTTGCTTCACAATGGATAAAGACATTTATTAAGCACTTGCATAATAATGAATATCTTGAAGCCTTAACCACCTTAAACTCTAGTTATGGATAATCCATGCATAGATACCTCTGATGGGTTTATATATATTTAAGACAATTCTAATAAGCTTAAAAATAATAATATGTTTGAAATTTTAGAAAGAATCATTTGTTTGCTTGCTGTGCTCCCAACTGATTGTTTTAAGCAAAGGTAGCTTCTCTTTAGGAGCACAATGAAGCAAGCTCCAGCTAGAAAAAGAGCTGTCTCTTATTGGAACATGAAGAAGATAGAGAGCCAAAGGGTGCTCTCAGGTGGAGATGAAAGTCATAAAGTGTGTGAATTAAAAAGAACAGACTCATTTATCTTTGTTTTTTTACACCTGGACAGAATGCTAAGAGCCATCTGTCAAAACTGCATTCAAAGCAATAAAGAACATTTTGTTTATTTGTAAATAAATTAAATAGACCTGGATGGGATTTTAATGGAAATGTGTACAGTTGAGATTCCAAATAATCAAGCTCGGCATATCCTTCAACAAGCTTTTGATGGGCCTCTTTAGAGGGCAGTTCTCAATGAGAATTCCCCTTTCCTCTTTTTCTTCTTGCAATATGGCTATTCAACAATTGTTTTCCTTTTTAATTTTTGACACATTTTGGATCAGTAGGAAATTAGTAAAAGAGTCCCAAATGATCTCCACCATGAAAGCTTTGCCTTGGGATGAATAAATAAATTGGGTGGAAAAAATACGACTTTATTTAGAATGCTAAGGGTAGATTTTCACCAAAATTGACAGAAATAATGTATCTTTTATAATATGACATATTGTTTGAGTAAAGAAATCATTCACAACAAAATGACACTAGACTAATCTCTTTCTATTTTCCTTTCAAAGAATAAGGCGCTAAACACTGGGGACAAAAGAGAATCACATTTTTTTCCGAATTTTTAGTCTTTCTCTTTTTCTCTGTTTTTTAAAAAATTTTTGATTAAAATAAATTGGGGAAACACAGAATGATGAATGTCAAGATAAATAAAATAGAAAAATATATGAGACAGTGAAATACAATCTATAAATATATTTGTCCTTGGAAATAGCAATATAGTATCTTAAATGATAGAGTTTATGAAAATCACATTTGAAAGATTGACGCCAAAATATCCACTTTTTATGTAAGAGCTGTGACAACCCTTCTTGACAAAACTGAAAATATTTCACAAAAATATAAGATTTATATAAAATATTTCTTTAAAATACATCAATTTTTATAATTATATAGATTTGAACTCCTCAAAAGAGCAGGTCCTATAATAGTATAATTTGTACTTAAGGGAACAACACAAAGTAAAGAAGTTCAATATTCAGAATAGTGCCATATTCTGAAGTGACTTTTTAAAAAATCTGTGAAAGATATAGGATTGAGACTTCTCTTATCTCCCTAAGATGTCTTCAAACATTAAAAATACATATGTGAGGGATTTCCATTTGGGAAATTCAATGAGAACACTTGCAAACATTGTAAAAATCAACTTTTTCAGGACTCTGGAAAATAACCAAAAGTTAATAATAACCTGAGGAGCATTTATTCAAGAAAAATGGCTGAATCTTGTGGTATTCTACTTTGTCTGAGTCCCATCTCCTTCTTTCCAGTTCAATGCTAGTCTTGAACTGCAGCATTGCAACCATGGTGGTTGTGAAAAGTAGTACCCTACCTATCACTGAGGTATGTGTGGCAGGTGGGAGGTAGTTTTGGGGGTTTCTCAAAAAGAACCATCTCCAGAGCATTTTCATTGTTTCATCTGCTTGGTAGCTCCTTGGAAAAGTCATATTCTTATGATTTGTCTTTATTTGACCTGACTCAGTTTTCGTAGTGAGAAAAGCCTTATCCTTAGTATTTTTGTCAAAAGCAATTAAGGGCAATTACTTAACATTGCAACTGCCTAAGACAGCAATACCAATTGAGACAAATAAAAGACTGGCCAAAAACAAGCAAGGAAGAAAAATCTTACAAGGAAAGTCTAAGAATGATATGTCCACAGGGGGCTTGGAAAAATTTCAGTATCCTTGAGATCTAGGAGTCCATATGCAAGTGCAGGTCAGTGCATATGCCTCAGAAATACCTGAGAAAGCCTTGATCTCTCAAGTGCGGCTGACATTGAGATCATGCACGAACACAAACTGAAGGCTAAGCCTGAATTTTAAAGTGCCAAATTTAAAGGCATTCGTCATGATACACACAGAATCTTTTGGCAAATAGGCAGATTGGTTCAAAGCATTTAAGGAAATCTCTGCTCAATTACTGACTGATTACTAAGCTAATTAAGAAAAGACTTCAGTGCCTGCTCTATATAGGAAATACAGACCCTGGACTTAGTCCAAGAAAGTCACAGAATAAATAAACAGAAGTAATAATAACTATAAGAAAAAATCAAAAAGCAGCCATAATAACAAACCTTGGGGAGGGAGCAGGAAGGTGATTTGTAGCACTGCCACATTTTATTATTAAAAATGCTGAATTTTTAACAAAAAATTAGAAGCATGCAAAGAAACAGGGAAACATGGCCCATGCCTGGGATGGAGGTGGGGAGCAGTCAACAGAAACTGTTCTCTAGGAGTCCAATGTTAAACTTACTAGACAAAGAATTTGAATCAACAATTATAAATACGGTAAAAAAATCTCTGAAGTACATCATGTTTAAAATATTAAAGAAAAACATGAGAATAATGTCTTATCAAATGTTATGAATTAAAAGATAGAAATTATAAAAAAGAAATGGATAACTTGTGGTTGAAAAATACAATAACTGGGATGGAAATTTCTCTAAAAGGCTCAACAGAAGTGAATTGGCAGAAGAAAGAGTCAATCAGCTTGAAAGTAGTTCAATTGAGGCTATCCAGTTTGAGGAACAGTAAGGAAAAAAGAATGAAGAAAAATAAATAAGGCCTAAGTGACCTGTGAGATATTATGCATACCCACATATGCACAATGGTAATCTTATAAGGAAAGAATGGAGAGAAAAAGGCAGAAAAAAAATCTCTTGAAATAAATAAATGGCCAAAAATTATCCAGATTTTATTAAAATAAAAAACAACATTAATGTACACATCCCAGAAGCCCAACATAAACCAACTAGGATCAATTCAAAGGGAACCACACCTAGCTACATCATAGTCAAACTGCTGAAAGACAAAGGCAAAGAAAAAATCTTGAAAGCAGCAAGAGAAAAATGACTCATAGCATACAAGAGAATGTCAAAAAGACAAACAGCTAACTTCCTATCAGAAGCCCTGGGAGCCAGAATATGTTGGGAGGACATATCAAAAGGGCTGAAAGAAAAATACTGTCAATCAAGAATTCTCTATCTAGCACAACTACTCTTCAAATGAAGGAAAAATTAAGACATTCCCAGATAAACAAAAGCTCAAAGAATTTATCACCAACCAGCTTGCCCTACAAGAAATACCAAATGGGATCTTTAGGTTGAAGTGAAGTGATACTAGAAAATAACTTGAATCCACACAAGGAAATAAAGAATGCCTGAAAGGTAATTGCATAGGTAAATGTAAAAGACATAATACATTTATCTTATTTGTAGCCTTTTTCTTCTCTTATCTGATTTAAAATACAACTGCATAAACAGTTATTATAAAAAAGTGCTTATGTGCTTACTATGTATAAAGATATAATTTGACAACAAGAGCTCAAAGGTAGGAGGATAAAATGAAGCTATATTGGAGAAAAGTTTTTTGGATACTATTGAAACTAAGTTGGTATTAATCTTAACCAGACTGTTTTAAGGTGTTAATTGTAATACTTAGGACAACCACTATGAAAATAACTTAAAATGCTAAAAGAAATAACAAGGGAATTAAAATTCTATATAAGAAAATATCTATTTAACAAAAAAGAAGACAGTAGTAAAAGAAGAGCGGAAATAAGACATACAATATATAGAAAAGAAAGAGCAAGTTGGCAGAGACAAATCCTATCTTTTCCATAATTACATTAGCTGTAAATTGATAAGATACTCCATTGGAAGGCAGAGATTAGAATAGACAAGGAAAAAAAAACCCAAACATGATTCAACTCTACACTGTTTACAAGAAACACATTTTAGATTCAAAGACACACATCCTTAGAGTAAAAGGATGGAAACTGATATGTCATGGAAACAATAATCAAAAGAATGCTGGGGTGACTATACTAATATCAGGAAAAAAAAACCTTTAATACAAATATTCTTACTAGAGGTGATATTTTATAATGTTAGAAGAGCAATCCCTTAGGAAGATAACAGTTAAAAATAGGTACCTAACAACAACGCCTCAAAATAAAGCCAAAACTGATAGAATTGAAGAGAGAAATAGACAATTTAACAGTAATAGTTGGCATCTTTGATACCTTACTTTCAATAATGGATGAAATAACTAGGCAGATCAATAAGGAAACAGAAGACATCAACAACATTATAAATCCACTAGATCAAAGAGACATCTCTAGGATACTCCACCAACAGCAGAATATACCCTCTTCTCAAGTTCACATGGCACATTCTGTATCATAGACAATTGATATGCACTAAAATAAGACTGAAGTTATGCAAAGTCTGTTTTCTTATAAACATTGCATCAAATCAATGTAAAATAAAATCAGTTGAAACTCCATCTTCTAATATGCAAATAATGAGTAAAACTAATATAAAGAACTAGCTAGTTTCTGTTTTTTAAATAAATGCCTTTTTAAATTGCTCTTAGAAAGTTTATGGTATAAAAATTTAAATCAGTTAGGATTAAACTTTAAATTTAGTACAGAACAGGGAATGTTTTTAAGGACAATATGAATTCTATTTGTAAAAATTTCCAATGTTGGACTTCCCTGGTGGCTCAGTGGTTAAGAATCCGCCTGCCAATGCAGGGGACACAGGTTCGATCCCTGGTCTGGGAAGATCCCACATGCCATGGAGCAACTAAGCCCGCGAGCTACAACTACTGAGTTCGCGTGCCACAACTACTGAAGCCTGCGCGCCTAGAGCCCGTGCTCCGCAAGAAGAGAAGCTACTGCAATGAGAAGCCTGGGCACTGCAACAAAGAGTAGCGCCTGCTGGATGCAACTAGAGAAAGCCCACGTGCAGCAACGAAGACCCAACGCAGCCAAAAAAAAAAAAAAACGTTTCCAATATTTATGTGATTTTTAGCAGTTACTAAGCTAACCATAACTGTACATATTTTACTCACAAGTAGCATAAATGGCTGAGAATAAGTATGCTGAGAAACTATACAAGAAAAGTTAAAAGATGGACTACGTGGAATACAAAATGGAAACAGGATTCTATGAAAATGTGATGCAATTAAGAGTAGTGGAGACAGAGATGAATGATTGTAATGAAATTAAGTTACAGTGAAAACCTTTAAGACTAATTACTTAGAAATACTTAAGAATAGAAGACGAATGTAGAAAAGCAAAACATGAAATAGATGTTAACTTCTTCTGTGAGCACAGCAAACATGAAACGTTCTCAGAAGCTTCATCTCCCTCATGGCATTTTGTACAAAACTGCCTTTCAGAATCAGAGAAAGACAACTTTCCAAACAGCAAAAATGCTAACGTTTATTGGCTATTGTTATACTCTAGGCTCTGTTCTAAATATTCTACACATATCAACTGATTTAAGCCTCATGATAATACATGAAAACAGCTTTATAGATGAAGAGAGATTCGTTTGGAGAGATTAACAAATTTGCTCAGCATCACACAACTAGCACTTCGTAAAAACAGGGTGTGAACAGGGTCAGCCTGACTCCAGAGCTCAGGTGCTTATTTTTACTATCTTCTAGAATACATTTATAGCTTTTGTACTCTGCATTTAGGCATGAACAACTCTTAAGGTTTGGTCACTGGATTTATTCATTGTTTTACCTTGGTAGAAATGAACTGCTTAATTCTACAAACTATGAAAGGGTAAAAATGTAATTAAAGTAGATTTATATTTTTTAAAATATTAATATATTTTCCAATATCTCATTTTGATACAATGGTCCCAATAACACTAGTTTAATTACTATGCATGCTACTATATTTCCACTAATGTATTTTTCTGTCCAGTTTATCTTTCTGGATTCATAGGTTCTTGGGTCTCTCATTTGATTTTTGTTATCACAAAATGAAATAAAGTGGCTTTGAACTCAATCTATAATAATTATTAGATTATTTTTAACTGAACTCGAACATTAGGAAGGATACTGTTTACTAAATTGCTATTTTTACCTCGGCAACCCTATATTGCATTGTCTATTACTGTGGCAAGTTTAGTTTTGAGTCCTTGGGAGGAATCAACTTCTTCAAAATTAATGCAGAATTGTTTACTAGGAAACATAAAAATTCAATTCTAGACATAAGACCCTATGGAAAAAAAATCCAAACTCTTAGTCAAATTAGAGTAAGATGATAAATCAGACCGAAAAGTGATCAAAAAGTATGTGGTAAGATAATTTAGAAATGAATTTTAAATTGGTGAAATGTCACCATCTCATTAGAAATATTTTTTTAATGTGTAGTTGTCATTTAATAAAGAGCTAAGAACTCTGAAAATAGATTTTCTTGCAGAGTCAGGTTTAAATAAAAATCATTTCCCTACTGAATGTATTTCCATTCTAAGTTTTTTTTTTTTTTTTTTTCTGTTGGGATATTCTAGTGAGACCTCATATGTGCCATATTACCATCACAATACTGGTAAAGACACTAATAAATGCTCATTTTATTGCAAATTCTGTACTCAGTAGAATAGTCATTCCTGCTATCAGTGCTCCCTGCATATCAATGTGAAGATATTTCAACTGGAAAAGAAGCAATGTGGCTTACTCTCTATTTTTACCCTGTTAACATTAAATTTTTGCTCTGGAAATAACTATCTTTTAGTCATACAGCTCTAAAATTAGAATGAATTAGGAGTCAAAGTTAAAATTGGAAAAGTATTATTAAAACAATTTTAGAGCAATAATCAATCTATGTGTTGTGAGCATCCTAAATTCTATATAGAAAAAGTGTAAATGATTCTCTAATTGCTCACCTAAATGGTAGCAATTGTCTACTCTCTGTTATTAAACACAAATGCTTTATCTTATTCTTCCTGTGTTTCTTTAGGAGAATTAACCTAGTTTTAATCCCTAGATAGTCCTTTGACTCCCTGCTGGTTCTTCTATATGTGGCTTTGATAGTTGGCTAGGGTCTTTCTGCTGTTGATATATTTAATATTTTTGCAGGGCAATAAAAAGAACAGGGAGCTAGGATTTTACCAACCTTACATCTGTAAATGTTAAAGAATTTTATCTAAAATTTTAATATTTTATTATAATCTGATAGAATGTGGTAGGAGAGCTACTCTTTCTCTTTCACCTACTGGAGGATATGCAAGATCTATTTTTTTAAAAAGTAAACTAATTCTAACAATCTAAGAATTTTGCATGACCACAGAGGTTTAGGTGATTTACTTATACACAGCTAGGGGGATAAAGAGAAAAGGTACTGCACAGAAATGGTCTTAAATTTGTTATCCTCATTGGCAAAGAAGAATTAGAAAATGAGTGGAAGTGGAAATTCAGAAGATAGCCTAAAAATAGTTATAGATTTTGAGAGTTAGACGTAACAGCTGAGAATACAAAACTTCAAATTATATGGGGGACTGAGGAAAATAAATATATTTTTAATGTTTAGAAAAAGAGACTATAGAAAAATTTTCATGATCTGCCCAACAGTCTGTTATTTCTCCTTATGAGAAAAGTGCTAACAACAGTATGTGAATTATAAGTAAAATAACATTTCCTGACATGTTGAGGCTAAATGAGAATGAATTAGCAGAACTTATTATAAAATTTCTTTATTTGAAATTTGTTAGTAAAAGACCTTATCTCCTGGTTAGAAATGGTGTGTGTGAGTTTACCTGAAGGCAAGGAGATGGAATAAATTACCTATCTTATGAGAAAAAAATAAATAATACCATATAAGCATAACTGCAAGAAGTTTAGAGTAGGGGTTTCATATTTCCTAAATTTGAAATATGCCAGGTATAACTACCATTCTTGCTCTCAAGATCTTTATTTCAAGGCTTATTTGAGAGAATGAACCACTATGGGTGTTTTCATGTAGGCTGAGGAGTAATTACACATAGTTTGTTTCTATGAGTTCATCAAATGTCAAAAAATGGGGTTATAGAATATGGAAAATAAGAAGAAGAAATGGATATTTCTGTTGTGCCCACTTTCATATGATGGCAAACTGATGAGATGCAGGATGCACTCAGACAATCTTTTCATTTTCTGATATACGTTATAGGTCACTGTATCATAAATTATCTGCTTTATATCTTTTGAGCATTCAGGATCAGAACTTCTCTTTTGCTGTACTATACCCCTATCTCCACACCCCTAACAGGAAGATCACTTTATCTTTTGGATTTCCAATGGTTAGAACCACTTCCCCACCCCCAACCCAGCAGGATGGTATTTTCCAAGGAATTAAAAATGTGTGGTTCCAGCAACTTCTCTCTTACCTATGTGGTTGTAAAATAGAACAGAAAAATTGAAGCAAAATATTTCTCTTTGTATCCTTTCTCTTCTAAAGAATGACTATCTCTTCTAAAGAATAACGAAGTTCAGCACTAATTTACTTGTGTTAGAAAGCACGGACTGATGAGCTTAGGCCAATGTTACTCTAAACAGTAGGTCATTGCTTTCCCCTTTTTCTTGTTTCCTGCTCTCTCTACTGCATTTGCATTAATGTTCTAACACGTGTTTTTCTTTTTGTACTATTTTTTATTTATAAATTTATTTTTCTCCATTTGGTTGTAAGAGTAAGACTCAAATTAAGAAATTATAGAATAACCTATAATGGGAAAAGAATCTGGAAAAGAATATATATATATATATATATATATATATTAATATAACTGAATCATTTTGCTGTACACCTGAAACTAACACAGCATTATAGGCATTGTATAGTTAATTGTAAATTAACTATATTTTCAATTTAAAAAATAGTAAAAAAAGGAAAAAATTAGGGTTTTCATATAGGTGAAGTAGTTAGAGCTGGCCTTATATTTTACAGGTCACTTAAGTAGAGCTCGTTTGGGTACAAGACCTCTTTGTAAGGTTTATACCAACTCATTAGGGTTCTTGAGTTCTTGAGACTTAAGATTAACTATATAAAAGAAATACAATTTTGTTTGTCATTATCTATGGATGTACCTCTCTTAGGAACCTTATGCAGAAGGTTATTTGTTATTTATTTGAGGCTGTATATGCAGTGTGTACATGGGCACCAAGTTTGGTGAGTAGAGGGATCTACTGAGTGGTGGGAAATACGTTTAGTCCTTTTCATTTCATAACTTAGTCTAATTTAAGAATATATACAGTCATTTTAGACAATGCTCAATCTTTTAGAAGAAAATTGCTCACCCTTCTTCATATTTTATCCTCTCTCTATTTCCTCTCAGGGAGATACGCCATCATCTGACATAATGGCAAAATAAATGAATTTTGATTGCCTTAAGCTGCCGTCTGAATCCTCTGGCCAAGTTGCAAGGTAGCTGGTTTGATAACTTTTGGGTGTGGCTAGCCTGGTCCAATCCCTGGGCATCCTGCTGCTGCTTTCTGCTGGCATTTGTGGTCAGAGTTGTAATCTTTCTCAAATGAATCAGAGCTTGGAAACTAAAACCTGCTGACTTATTATCCTCGGCCTCAGACTTTATCTAGCTCCTCAATTAGATATTGTACACACAGTGCCTATTAGAAGGTTGTTTCACCCCTGCCTAGGCAGACTTCATGGTAAGCCTATTATCTCCCAACTCAGCATCAGTTCTGTACAGGGGAGTATTTAGAGTGCAATCGCATCCTCCCTGCCTGACCACACTTATCTGCCTTCTTAAGGATGCTGCCAAGAGATCACGTGAGTCTCTCTCCCCATGAACATCCAAACAACCTCAGAGAGGAGCAAATGTTGAGGCAACAGTAACAGCAATACTGAATGACTATTTCAAAGAAATAAGCATTACGTAAAGGGACTGTGTGATCAGCAGCTGAGACTGTTTTCATTTTTTTTCTCCCTCCAAGAAGGTAGGGTCTCTTGCTGAAGGTAAGTAAATTATATTTTTTTCTCTATATCTGACTTTCTGAGAGAGTAAATTTGTGACTCTCAACACACTTAAAACTGTTGTTTACTTCTGTAAAACTTCAAAATAGCCTTGTTTTTGGATGCATGTATGAGAGCTAATTTTTGGTCTAAGTGTCAGACTTCAAAAGAAATTGTGAACATTAGTTTTTAGCATAGAGATGAGCACAGACAATACTCACTATTTTCTATTGGTCAATTCTTTTACCACAATTATCAAAAAAAGATATAAAATTAGAGTTGCTACAAAAAGGAAAATTCTGATAACATTAGAGTGAATTTAATGTTAAATAACATTTAACATGGAAAATTATTCCTCCCTTGGATTGGAACAGCTTTTTACTCTCAGCAAAATCAGATTGGAAAAAATGATATAACTTGTAGATCTATGCCACTGTGAGTAAGAACTGGTCCATAGCTCTCCCCAATGTTCACAGCAACAATTTACAAGGAAAAATTTTTTCCAGCTCTGTAAAATCGTATTTATTGAAACAAAATAAAGTTCCAATTATGAATATTTGAATGAGATATACAGATTAACTTGTTTAAAAATATTATCTCCCTTAGAAAAACAAACCTAAGAATAATTTCACATGATACAATGCATTATCAGGTTAATCTTGTCCTCTTACAGATGATCATAAATTTACAGAATATAGAAACCTGTCTCAATATGGAGTCTCCAAAGGGACTCTTGAAGTACCAAGTGCCCAGTTGCTCAATAAATTCTAATTGGCAAAGATGATAATGATAAGTGAACCATTTCCCAAAAGGCCTTCTTAATCTCTCTTGGTTTCCACATCCATATACTTTAAATATTGAAAGGGGAAAAAAAGTCACTACTCATGAGAAGTATAAAATTTCCCACAATTTGTGAAGTTTAAGAAACCTCTCATTATACATGTTAATTGCGGACATACACTCACACACACACACACACACACACATACCATTCATTGCAGTTAATTAGTTTATAATTATTACTCTGGAAGCTTCTTCCCTCTTTGAATTATAACAGGCATTTCAGAACTTACTTGACTCGAAAAAAAACTGAAAAAGGTCTGATCTGCTTATTCCCTTTGTCGTGATTATCCTTCTCTTGCACAATACAACTATTTAGGGCTGGCCTTGCCTGGTTCATAGAATACTATTTATTTGGGTGGCAGGGATGACATAAAGAAAGCCACAGGAACATATTGATGGTGCTAGAGGCTGATGTCTCATCTTCAGCCACATTCATTTTATCTTCAGAGTTATTGCCTCTCTAGTTTATGTTTGCAGGATATTTTCCTTGTCTCTTCAGGGGACCCAAAACGTGGCAAAGTGTCCCTATATAGGTGGCAGTATGAGAAGGAGGAAGGCAGGGACACGTTTTTGCTGTCTTCCTGCTTTATATCCATTACCAGGTGGGCATCCTCTCCTTTTAATCTGATCTCTGCTGTGTTTTGACTTTTGGGGTTAAAAAGGAAAGCAGGTATGGTCTTTGCTTAATCGTTTACATGACCTAAATAATTACTCTGGTTTCCTATCTTCTTATTTTTCCCAGTTTGCTCCCCCTGTGCATACATACCTACATGAACACATTAAAGGGCTTCTTTTGGCTGTTAAGATACTGATATCCTTTTGCCCAAATAGATGATTCTTGCGTGTGTGGGTTATGGGTTGTGGAAAGATTTTCACGTGTGGTTCCTGAAAATAGCTGCATGGCAAAAAGGCTCCAGGTTCCTCATCAGCTGACACATTGATACAAGTGCTTAGGCTAGATATTTTAAAATAGAGTCCTGGAAAGGAGAAACCTAGACTCAGGCAAAATGAATTAGATATGTTTAGCTCTGATGTGAAACAGTATTTAGGAAGAAACAATTGACTCTAAATTCTGCATGTCAGAACTTGATACTGCTCTCGACTTCCTCTAGATCTCAAACCTGAAGAAGAAAGTAGGAAGAGAAAAAGGGTTGCTTTTTTCCTCAAGATAATAACCAGAGAAGCACTAGCTCAGGCTGGCAAGGCTATATATGGACCATCAAGACATATTCTTAGAAACTTAACACAAATTGTCATTATTTCAGGAGTCTAGTGAAGGAACTCAGACAGCTAATGATATTGAACATCTTTTATTTATTTTTCATGTATCCTTTCAATGATATATTAATGACTTTTTCCCATTTTCAAATTGGATTGCTTGTTTTGCTTCCTATTGAGTTTTGAAATTTCTATATATTCTAGATACTGGTCCTTTGCTGGATATGTGATTTGCAAATATTTTCTTCCAGTCTGTATCTTCTGTAACTTAAAAGGATTTTTCATAGAGCAAAATTTTTATTTAATTTTTGTTTAGTTTTTACGAAGCCCAGTTTATCAACATATTTTTTAATGGATTGTGCTTTTGGTCTCAAATTTAAGAACTCTTAGCCTAGCCTAGTGTGGAAGCCCAAAGATTTTCTTTGTTTTCTTCAGAAAGTTTTATAGTTTTACATGTAAGTCCATGATCCGTTTTGTGTAAAGTGGGAGATCCTGCAACCTTTGTGGAAAAGGCAACATTGAATGGGTTTTGCATTTTTGTCAAAATCAGGAATAGTTGTATGGATTCGTTACCAAGTTCTCTATTCTTTTCAAGTGATCTATGTATCTAATCTTCTGCCACTTGCACAGTCTTGAATACTGCAGCTGTATAATAAATCTTGGATTCAGGTAGATTGATTTTCTTCCGCTTTATTCTTTTTCTTTTCAACATTGTTTTAGTTATTCTAGAGTCTATACCTTTCTACACAAATATTGGAATAATCTTGTCTATATTTACACAAATATTTTACTGAGAGTATGACAGGATTTGATTCAATCTGTATGTCAACTTGTAGAGACTTGACATCTTTACTCTTTAAGTCTTTCAATTTATAATCATGAAATATTTCCCCATTCATTTAGATCTTTAGAAACTTACTTTCATCAGTATTTTGTGGATATCAGCAAGCAAATATTTTACGTTTTGTTAGATTTACTCCTACATGCTCCATTATTTTGAGCAAGTACATATGGTATTGCATTTTAATTTTTTGTGACCACGTGTTCATTACTGGTACATAGAAATACAATTTATTTCTGTATGTTTATCTTGCATTCTACAAACTTGATGAACTCACTTGTTAGGACTAGGAATTTTTATTTTTATTTTTGTAGATTCCTTGGGATTTTCTACATAGGCAATCGTGCGGTCTGTAATAGGAACAGTTTTATTTCTTCCTTTCTAATCTAAACGTATTTTACTTCCTTTGCATGCATTATTGCAGTGGCTAGAAAGTCAGACACTGTGTTCTATGAGTTGTGAAAGCAGACATGCTTGCCTTGTTCCCAAAATTAGGAGAAAGCAGCTAATCGTTTTTCATTAAGTATAATGTTCCCTGTAGTTTTTTTAGATGCTTTCTATCAAATTGAGAAAATCCCCTATAATTCTAGTTTTCTGAGAGTTTTTATCATAAATTGATGCTGAATTTTGTCAAATACCTTTTCTACATCAATTGATACAACTATATGATTTTCGTCTTTAGCTTAATTACATTGATTTTTTTCGATTATTGAACTAGCCTTTCATCACTGCAATAAACCTTATTTTGTTGTGGTGTATAAGTCTTTGATATATTGCTGAAATCTATTTGCTAATATTTTGTTAATAATTTTTGTGTCTGTATTCATGAGATATATTGGTCTTTAGTTTTTATTTTTGTACTGCCTTGTTTTGGTATTAGGGTAATACTAGCTTCACAAAGTGAACTGAGAAGCACTTCCTACTCCTATTTTCTGGATGAGATTGTGTAGAATTCATATTAATATTTCTTTAAACATTTCGTAGAACACTTTTGTAAAATTATATTGGTCTGGAGATTTCTTTTACTTTGAGAAATTATAAATTCACTTTTTAAAATTATAAATTCAATTTCAGTAATAGAAAATATTAAATTATTAATTATTTAAATTATATATTTCATATCACGTGAGTTGTCATAGTTCTCATCTTTTGAGGACATGTCCATTTTGTCTAAGTTGTTAAATTTATGTATGCAGAGTTGTTTTAATATTCTTTGATTACGCATTTGATGTCTACAAGGTTTATAGTGATATCACCTGTTTCATTCTTAATACTGGCAATTTATGTTTTCTTCTTTTTATATTTGTCAGTCTTGCTAGAGATTTGTCTATTTCCTTGATCGTTTCAAAAAATGAGTTTTTGTGTCATTAATTCTATTATTTTTATTTTCAGTCTTTTTTATTTCTGCTTTTATATTTATTATTCCTTTCCTTCTGCTTGCTTGGGTTTATTTTTCTCTTTTTTTCTGTTTTCTTGAGATTGCAGTTTGATTAAAAACCTTTCTTATTTCAATTATGCACTTGATGCTAAAATTTCTCTCTTAGTATTCCTTCAACTCTGTCCCACAAATTTTGACGTACTCTATTGTATTTTCATTCAATTCAATATATTTTCTCATTTTCTCTTGGTACCTCCTCTTTGATCCTTGGATTACTCACAAGTGTGTTGTTTAGTTTCCAAGAGTTTGAGGATTTTATTATTATCTTTCTGATATTTATTTATAGTTTGATTCCACTGTGGTCAAATAAAACACTCTGTGTGGATTTAATTCTTTAGAATTTGTTAAGGTTTATTTTAAAGCCCCAAATATAGCCTATACGTATCTGTGAGGGCTTAAGTAAAATGCAAATTCTACTGTTGGGTGGATTGTTCTATGAATGTAAATTAGAACCTCTTGATTGATGTTTGGTTGAGGTTTTCTATATCCTTGCTGATTTTGTGTCTAGTTTTTTAAATTAACTGGAGAAAGGTGTATTAAAGTCTCCAACTTAAATATGGATTTGTCTATGTCTCCTTTCAGTTCTATCAGTTTTGCTTCACATATTTTACAGCTCTGTGATTTGGTGCCTATACATTTAGGATGGCTATGCTGTCTTGGTGGACTAACCTTTTATCATTATATAATGCCCTTTTCTGTCATTGGTAATTTTCTTTGCTAATATTATCTGGTATTAGTATAGTCAGTCTTGCTTCTCTTTGCTAAATATTTTCATGCTGTGTATTTTTCCATCCTTTTACTTTTAACCTGCCTAAATCATTATGTTTGAAGTGAGTTTCTTATAGACAGCACATAGTTTTGCTTATTTTCTTAAAGTATTTTTAAAAAGTATTTGAAAATAGAACTATTAACGTTAATGTGAATTATCCAAAGAATTGTTTCCATTTTTCTACATGACAGGCACTCTATTAAGCATATCATACGTATCAAGTTTATTTGCAACAACATTCTTTACTTTTGAAATTATGGCCCTCACTTACAGGTCATCTGTATTCCCATAGTTTAGTTTTCCTTCTAACATAAAAATTCTGTCATATTATGTGATAAAACTATATGGTAATGTTCAGACATCTTTACTACATAAAGGAATATATATGAATCCCCTACAAATTTCCTGCATCTTTGCCTCCATCACCATCTCTCATGAAGCCTAGAAATGTAATTCTAATGCTCCATCCCTAATTTGATGCATATTCAGATTGCAAAAATTGTCCTAGGAGTAGTCATGTGGAAAAAGACTGCTATAATAGAGGCATATGTTTATTCACGTAGTTACTCCTAAACAGCATAGTTTGTTCTCTAACCACTAATTTGCACTATAGTTGATTTTGCTACATTTAGAGAAAGCAGAAGTATTTTCCTCAGGCACCAGCTTACTTTTTGTGAAATTGTCCAGTATGGGGTAACAGTTCTGACATGTTATGCTCAGATACGTTCTCTATGAAGTTAACGCTTCAGTATCTAGTACTTTTGTGCTGTTTGCATATAATTACATAAGTATTTCAGGACCATGACACTTATTCCATACTTCTAATAATGCAGTCATCTAAAAATATGGTTATGCTATTTTGCCTGTGTAGCAATTGAAGCAAAACCCAAAAAAAATCCTATATGAAATGACTATTTTTAAAAGTTACAATTATATAATTCTAAAATCTTCCATATGTATTAATTTCACTTTGTAGGCACAGAAGAAAGAAGTGTGGATAAAATGTACTTTACAAGGACATAACTTTATGATTTCTCAACAGCAAGTGAAATAGTTACCTTTGGAGGGCTTTGAAATATCTCTAAGACAAAAATAATGTAACTTTTGGGCAGGCTTAAAAGTATAACTTCAGTAAAGGCCCTATTGAACTAAACACACATTGTGCTCCATAAAATTACTTTCACATTCCCACTCAAATCCTGAACAATCATAAATTGGTCATAAAAAAATAAGTCTTTGTGCCAAGTAAAAATTAGAAAACTGAGAAGAGTATAAATGATTTTAGGGATCTAAAAAAAGAATGAGCTATTAATCAGAATCAACAACATAAAACCCTAAAACATTTGCCAAAAAATCGGAGGGCAGAAGAATGTTTAAAAGAAAAGGCTATATTCTGTAGCTCTCAAAGGAAGATTTGTTAGTCAGTGAAAACAAACTTGATGTTGACGTGTGATTATTTTGGTAAAGTAGATCCACTAGACCACCAAGATCATCATACATGTGCAAAATAATTATCAAAATGAACAAGAAAGATAAATAGTCCCAATAACTGAACTTGGAAGAAACAAAATAATTCTCAAAAAGCCCCTAATTAACATACTTAGAGAAATTCAAGTAATGTGACTCATAAAACATAAACAGCATAATATGAATAAGAAATATTCAAGGAGAAAAACATTGAAAATATTGAAAAAGAGCTAATGTTGGTAATCCCTTTATGTGTAAAATGTAAAAATAAGTGAACAAACAAATAGATAGATAGATAACTTGGAGAAATTTCCCCTAATTTTTGCTTCTTCAAAGTGCTAATGTAGAGAAAAAACCGTTAAAGACTGTTGACTAAAGGAAAAACTCAGACACTAGAACAGTGTTTCTCAAAGTGTGATGTATGGGCTACTTCTACCAGAAACAATGGGGATGTTTAATAAATGGATACGATTTCCCAGACCCAGAAAACACCCATTAAATCAGAATTTCTGTAAGTATAACTAAGACAGATGCATTTTAATAAGGCTCCCTAAGTGATCTTAAGGTTACTACAGTTACTACTATATTAAAGTCATTTAGAAGATTCCGAAAACTTTAAATAACTTTCAGGTATTTTTAACACTTCTTTTTAACCTTTTCTGTTCTGAATTTGAGAAACCTTTCAAAAACTAATATATACCTATCTCGTCACTGTAAAGGAAAGTGTCTATATGATCCCATGTCTCCAAATTACACTTAATCTCTGTGGAAATATCTGTTTTATATGGACTATTTGTTAACCTTCCTTCATCACCAAATTCTAAAATTCAGGAAACTGATTTAATTAATTAGGAGTTAGCTCAGCATATGGCTTATAGTGTGCTCATTAAATGTTCTTTGAATTAAGAGTCTAGAGGTTCATTTTCTAACATAGCATCTACTAGTCAGTTGTGGTTATTGAGCACTTGAAATGTGGCTAGTCAGAATTTCTAAGTGAAAAAAGGTAAAATATCTCACTAATATTTTTTACAATAATTACATATTGAAATGAGTTGTTTAAAGATGGCAAACCAATAAAAATGACAAAAACCATTTTTAGATGCTAATTATTCTAAATATTTTTAATGGATTTTTCCTATTCTTGGTAGACTATCTTTTAAACGTGTATTAGAGCATACCAAAAGTCATAGATTATATGTTTTTGTTTCCTAATCAAGAAAACATTCTCATTAAGCATTAAATCCCTTGAGTTTTAAGCAGCAGATTGCCAAGAAACACATGTGAAATGATTAGGGAATGAGGAGCATCTAAAAATTTACCTTTCATTCACCCTTTCTTGTCTCAAAAGTACAAACAAAAAATGGGGAATCTATTAAGATTTTAATTAATTCCTATTTCTAACCAAGAAAACTGGGACAAGACTTTCTGCTTAATAGGTTTTTGTTTGTTAGTTTTTAGAACTAGATAAAATTAGGAAGTATTGGGCCCACATTATCACATGAAAGCATCAGTATTTTTTAAATTACTTCAGGTAAAAAGAGGAAGAGATGATTTGCTCAGGAAAAGAACATACTAGGAAAAATATGTATGATGATGATTTGTTTTATCACTATACATTTACTTGTACTCTTAATACTAACATAGATATTGATTTTTATTTTTCCAATGAAATATAGTTTCATAAATTTTAGGTGGAAAATATAGAAATACTTTTTCATTATAATTATAGAATATCAAGTAATTACTCTGTTTTTGGTCCCTTTAAGTTCACCATATCTATTTAATTAATTTTACTATAATATAAATACAATCAGCAAACATTGTGAATACATACTATCTTACCACATTTTAAAATTACATATGCATGAACAAACATGATTCCTGAGTGTCCAAGATTCAGATTGGTATTGATAGATTTTCACAATGGCATTAATTGTCATCATATATCAGAATAGAAAACGTGGATCTAAAGGCAGTCTTAATCTATTAATATCAGACACCGATACTGAATTTGATTCATGGTCATGTCCTTAATGGACAGGAATACATCACCATGTAACTGAATGAAATTTGCTTTTTCTGTGTAGCCATTGCAACATTTTTCAATTTATCACTAGAAAATAATTTTATTATACATTCGATCCTTCTCTCTCTCTCTCTCTCTCTCTCTCTGTTTGGGTGTTTGTTTATTTTTAATCAGTAAGTATGGTGGACAAATTGATTTCTTCCTTATCTGTACTCTGCAAGATCTTTCATCACTGCCCTTTTCTGTACTTCTGTATTTTTGGAAGAAAGTCTATTTTAATTAAAAACAAAAGACTTAAGGAAAAACAATTTAAAAAGTGTAACTGTAACTAGAGCAGAACTTAGAGAAAATGTGGTTGAAGAAACAATGATGATGTATGTGGTCCATACTTAGAGAAAATGTGGTTGAAGAAACAGAGATGATGTATGTGGTCCATATATAACCACAGCATTTTTGGAAATCTTTGTAAAAAATGGAGATATGAGTCAAAGTATAATAATGCCACAGTATTTGAAAAGTTGGTTAAAAAATAAATGTGGCATTATCACTGAAAATTTCCAAGAGTACAAGTGGGCCTTATTTCTATGAGAAATGTCTTGTGTGATTTGTAATTTTTCTTTTGTTTTGTTTCAATGTTTAAGGGAAAACTCCAAACTCTGTCTTCCTAACTGTCTAGATTTCACTTTTTAAGCTAACGCGTAATGTTTGATGTGATTCATTTTACAGTAAATATCAACAATTATATGGAGACACGATGGAAAGTGGATGCCCAATAGTTATTTGACTAAAGAAAATTTGTTAAAAAATTGAAGAAATTTAAAGAACACCTTAAGATGCCTTTATTCATATAACAGTCAAAAGAAACCAGTTTGTATTTTAAAACTAATGTCTAACTTGTGATTATGTTTTCAGTAAAAACAAAAACAAAACTTGATTTTGCTTCTTAATAGGATATAGGAAGTCTCATGACTTTTATTCCCAACCTTAAATACGAAAACAAACCAGACTATAATGTTATTCCCTCATGAGAGAGCTGAAAATTCTAATAAACCTGAATTCATTAAAATATAGAGAATGCCAAGAAATTCTTAGGAAAAAGATACCTAAAGCTATATTCATACCTGACAAAGAGGCATGAGGAGGAGGGATTTGCATTAAATATGGGGAAGAAAAAAGTCACATTTTAAATAAACTTTAGCATGCATGTGGGAGCTGGTGTAACACACAGAAATTACCAGGAGCTCCTGTCATAGAGAGTTTGTACCCACCATCCGCACTTTCCCAAAGAACATCTCTGAAGACTATACTGAAAGCCAGGGTCAAAAGGGGTACTGAGAAGCTAACCACTGAATCATGTAAGATGGAAGCAGGACCAGAGAGTTGAAAAACATTTCTCCCACAGATTTTTGGACTTTGTTGAGAGCAAGCTATTGGATGTTGGCTTCTGGCTCTTGAAGGCTGGGTGTGCAAAAGGAGATCTGAAAGAAATCACTTTGAAGCTCCCTGAATCTTTGCTAAGTGTGTTGGTACAACAGGTCTTTCAAATGTTGGAGACAGAGCATTAAGGTAGAGAGATTCAGTGCCAGGACTGAAATTAGAGTCTACAAAAACTCCATTAGAACACCAGAAAACTGGCAGCCATGTGGTAAAGCAGAGCAAAATTCCCCATGATTCAGAAAGCTAGGTGCTAGGTTGGAGAGGAGCAAAATATCCTGAATACGTGTTGCTGGTATTCAGATATCAAGCCAAGCTAAACATTTAATACAGATCCCATTTTAAAACGTTGAACCAAGTAAGAAACTGGAACTAACTTCAATGCAGCATACATTCTGCTCAATTCAGATTAGTGGGCTTAGAGAAGAAGAGGTATCCCTGTTCTGGGTGTAAATATTATTTATCTTCACTTGTACTATTTACTAGCATACATTGTCTGGCAGGTGAAGAAGCATAAGGTGACTCAGGATTAAGAGAAGAAAAGTTCAATAAAAGCAGACTAAGAGATGGATAAAATGTAAGAATTATCAAAAAACTTCAAAATAACTATGATAAATGTGATAAAAGATTAGTGTAAAGAATGGAAAATGTGCATATATAATGAGTAATATCAATATAGAGATGAAATTATAAAAATTGAGTCAACTGAAAATGCTAGCAATTAAAAAAATGTGATATCTGAGGTGACAAATTCAACTTAAGATCTTAAAAATTGATTGCATAGCCAATAATTATTAACATAAAGGTAGATAAACAGAAATTATCATTAAGTTAATCAAAGAGAAAAAACAGTCAAAAATGGAGCAGGGTACCTATGATCCATAGAAGAATGCCAAATAGTCTATAATACTATCAGGAAAGAGAAAGAAAATGGAGAAGAAGAAATACTTGAATAGATAATATCCGAGAATTTTACAAATAGACATCAACCCAAAGATATGGAAATATTAATGTGTCCAAGCTAGATTTAAAAAAAAGGAAAAGAAAAAACAAAAATAGAGATACACTTAGGCACATCAGAGGTGAATTGCTGAAAATAAAAAATAAACTATTTTAAAAACACATTCCATATAGTGGGTAAAGGAATAAAAAAAAATAAAAAACACATTTCATACAGTGGGTAAAGGTTAAGAATGACAGCTGTCTTCTCATCACAGACAATGAAGGCAGAAGATAATGGGACATTATCTTTAAAGTGCTGAAAGAATAAAAATTGTCATCCAAGAATTGCTTTGACAGCAAAAGTAACTGTCAAAAATGAAGCACCCCTTAGAGAGAAATTTATAGATTTAAATGCTTCTGTCATACAAAAGTATAAAATCAATCATTTTAGCTTCCACCTTAGAACAGTAGATAACAAGGAGCACATTAAACCTAGTTAGGTAGAAGAAATGAGTGAATAAGAATAATGGTGGATATCAATGAAATGTACAAGAAATAGAGAAAAACATGGTGATAAGTAGGTTCCTGAAAAGAGTAATAAAATTAATTATCTCCTAGCCAAAGTAGTCAAGAAAAAAAATAACAGAAAACAGATCGATAGACATTAGAAAGGAAAGAGAGAAAATTACTACAAATAATACAGACATTAAATAGGTAAGAATATATTATGAAAACTTTTTGGCAATAAACTTTCTGATTTTGATGAAATTTATAAATTTCTGGAGAAACACAACTTATAAAAACTGACACAAAAAAGGAGTAGATAATTTGAATAACCTATTAGGTCATTTAAATACTATTGTTAGAGAATTATTATTAGGAAAAAAGTTATTACAAAGAAAATTCCAGCCATATGACCTCACTAGTAAATTCAATAAGAGATTCAGGAAATAAAGAGAATCATTTTTTTATATAAATTGTTTTATGAGACTCATGGAAACCTGGTACTCAAACTGATATGCAAACTATAAACATAGATGGAAAAATACTTTACATAATATTAACAAATTGAGTCATGCAATATGTAAAAAGGATAACATTTTACAACTAATTGAATTAAAAGTCAGTTTAACATTCAAGAATCATTCAATATAATTCAACATGTTAACTGAATAATAAATAAATCATATGGCTATCTAAATAGTTGCAGATAAAAAAAGATTTCGAAAAACTCTCATACTCTCAGTAATATGAATGAAAAAGAAATCCCAACAATCTGATGAAAGGCATCTTGAAAAAACTACATATAATATCACACTTAATCATAAGACTTTTGAGTATTTTAACCCTAAGTTTGAAACAAGGCACAGACATTCTTTTCCCAAATGCCAGCTAATTCATTTCTAATTTATCTGGATTATTTACATTTAGATATTTAATTCCTGGTAAGTATATATAGATTCTCTGCTTTATATCTGAGTATATGTAAGAAGATCAATTTATTCTTCATGTCAAAAGTATAGTGAGGGTTTCCCTGGTGGCGCAGTGGTTGAGAATCTGCCTGCCAATGCAGGGGACATGGGTTCGAGCCCTAGTCTGGGAAGATCCCACATGCCACGGAACAACTGGGCCCGTGAGCCACAGTTGCTGAGCCTGCGCGTCTGGAGCCTGTGCTCCGCAACAAGAGAGGCCGCGATAGTGAGAGGCCCGCGCACCGCGATGAAGAGTGGCCCCCACTTGCCGCAACTAGAGAAAACCCTCGCACAGAAATGAAGACCCAACACAGCCATAAATAAAATAAAAAAAAAATAAAATAAATAAACAGGAGCTGTTGTTTAAAAAAAAAAAAAAAAAAGTATAGTGAGCTTTATTTTCTTACATGATTTTTTTTCTGGTTAAATGCACAATTTTAACCAAGCCCTAGCATGCCAATATTTAGAGATCTAGCAGAAAAACAGAATCAGGCAATAAAGAATAAAATGTAGAAAGAGAGCCAGTAGGGTGGTTCAGTTTAGACTTATCAAATAGATTCTGAAAGGTCCATCTAGCAAATCTTATGTACAATAAAAGAAAGACAGAAATTTAATATCATTTATTTACGTAAGTAGTAAATAACACTACAAGAACTTGCAAGATTTAATATCTATTTGAAACTGGAGAATAATTTCATTCCTAGAAAATGACATGATTATTTTGCATAAAACTGATTTTCAGTTATTAATTTTCAGATTATTTCTTTAACCAGTAAAGTTTTTCTTAACAGAATGTTGTTTTTGACTTTCTTGTGACCCTACAACTAGAGGTCAGCAAACTTCGCTCATTATAACAGTCATGCATATTCAAAATACTCATGCATAGTCAAGTGCTACAGATCTTTTTGCTTACACTAAAGAATTTCCAAAATGATAAAGATTGATCTTTCTCCTGTCACCTTCTTTGAATGTCACTTGGTTTAGCTTATGTTTACATAAACCCTATCAGTTATAATAAACTTGCAAAGCATGTTCATCACAGATCAATTATGACAGGTTTTATGACTAAAAATATACAACTAAAATTTCCTTTTATAATGCCGAGGAATAGGTGTTAGCAGAGAACAGACATTTGGTGGGCTTTAGTTCTGCATTTTAATTTGTGATTGGTTTAAAAGATACTTTGTTTTATTCTTTCAGAACTATCTGTTATTTTCTGCTATGTTTTCAACTTCAGACTGTAGAAGTTAGTTTGAAGATAGAAATTAATGCCCCCTCATCTGTACTTTTTCCCTAAAATGTTTGAGTAAAGCTTTCCTCAATGTAAGTATACTTGCCTCCTTTCCTGATACTACATTTATCAGATCTGGTTTTAGGGTATGATATTTGCTGAGAAGATGTTATGGACTGAATTGTGCCCACCCTCCACACAAAATTCACATGCTGAAATCCTAACCCTCCATGTGACAGTATTTTGAGATAGGGACTTTAAACAGATAATTACAGTTAACTGAAGTCATAAGGGTGGGGCCCTAATCCAACAGAACTGGTGTCCTTATAGGAAGAGGGAAAGACACTAGCAATCTTACTCTCTCTCTCTCTCTCTGATGTGCACAGAGAGAAGAAGTCATGTAAAGACACAGCATGAAGGTGACTGCAAGCCAAAAAGAGAGGCCTCACCAGAAACAGAATCTACTGGCACCTCAATCTGGAACTTCTAGCCTCCAGAACTGTGAAAAAAATAAATTTCTGTTGTTTAAGCTACCCAGTCTGTGGTATATTGTTATGGCAGCCCAGGAAAACTAATACATGAGAACACATTGTGACCAGATGACTGGGATCAAGCATATCCAAGTTTGGGAGATGCAGGTGCTTTGTTTGTTTCAATAATTTTCCATCATATTCTTTCTCATGCTTAAAATCAAACTTTAAAACTATACTGAAAAAATATTTAATTTCAGTTTAAATAAAAATACACTGAAAAAATGTGATTGCTATTTTGTGGTTCTTTGTGTTTTTGATGGCAGCCTCTTACATGTTTATTTACTTTTGTCTTATACTTTTTAGACATCTATGTGGTATCTTCAAGAATAAATTAGTGATGTTACTTTATATGAACTTTGTGTACTTGGTCAAAACTGTTTTATCCAATTTTCTAATTCACCTTATTTGGTAGATTTGATTCTAAATGATTTTTAGTAATTTCAAATACAATTAGTGTTTTAGGAGAAATCTTTGCAATTGTTGAGAATACGTAAAGCTGTTATTTCTTTGGCTCTGAAAGTAAATCTAAATGAGAATTTCCATATATGTTGGGGCAATAAGAACATGTTAGAAAAATGCTAAAATTCATGACTTGGAAATAAGTCAATATTGATATATTGAGCAACACATAGGAGTTAGAGAAAAGAAAGTATAAAGTACTTTAGCTAGAGGTCAATGAATCAGGACAGGAGAAAGATAAAGAGTTATTTACCTGATTACAAGAAACTAGCCAGGCAGTGTTGCCACATCAGTCAGGGGCCAGCATTATACTAGTGGAAATAACGATTTGTTACTTCTTAGCTCCACGGAGTCCAATCCCATCAAATGTTGGGGACTCTTCAGGTCTAAGAATTCAAATGAGTGATCCTTATTCAGGAATATATCTTTTAAAGATCCAAACATTCATTCATTATTCATTAAATATTCTTTTCATATCTACAAGGTTTCAGATACTTTGCTGGATACTGGAGCTGTAAACCTCAAAACATAAATAAGACTCAGTCTAACAGTCAAGTATCTCAGACTAGTGGAAAAAGCAGATACTTATAATACAGTATGACAGAAGCAAGCAAAGTAATTATGGGGGCAGAGAGTAACAATTCAGAAAAAAAGTAAGAGAAGATTCTTGAAGGGAATGGACACTTTAAGTAAGTTTGGAGATAGATAAATTCAGAAGAATGAATTGAAATAGTATTCCATATTGAAGAAACAGATATCCAAAGAACCATAAACATTGCTGTATCATTAGTTACTTATGAAATGAAGGACAATCAGCTTCATACACAGGGAGGGACCAGATCATGAAGGTTGTGTGCCAATATGAGAACAGTCATGAATGACTTTTAGGTCACTGCTATCAAGATTTGTGTTTTGTACAGATCACTTAGACAGCACTCCAGAAGGAAGGACAGATCTATGGGCAAAGTGATGAGTTAGGAAGCTACTGAAGCAATGCAGTTGCAAATTGAGAAAGGCAGACATTTAGCTAACATTAGTGAATCAGGAAAAAGGACTGATTGAGAAATATTTAGATGGTCAAATTAACAGGATATTGACACTAACTGGAAGTAGGTTAAAGTGCATAATGGAAAGAAGTCAGTGCTAACTTAAGGATATCTGATGCTGGCAACTAAAAGAAAAGCAGTGTCTTTCACTAGGATGGAGAACGCACAGAGGAACAGATTCGAATGGTGTGATTTACGATGAATTCAAATTTAGATGTGTAGTCTTCTTTTCTGTCTCTCTTTCTTCCTCCTTCCCTCCCTCCCTCTTTTCCTCTCTCCCCTTCCTTCCTTCCTTCCTTCTCCCTCTCCCTCCTTCCCTTTCTTCCTTCCCTCTCTCCCTTTCTTCCTTCCTTCCTTTTCTTTCTTTTCCTTCCTTCCTTCCGTCCTTCCTTCCTTCCTTCTTTCACCTTGAGTTACAGAGAAATGAATATATCCAGTTGACCTCAGATAAGTTATCTGAACTCAACCAAAAAAAAAAAAAATCTCTTGAGACTCAATAAGAAATGGAGGCAGCAGTGGATTCCACTTTATGGATAGGACATGGTGAGTAGTCGTTGAGAGGCCCATGGTTCTAACCAGAGGAATGTAATAGCAAAAGTCCAGTCTTATGAACATAACGAGAAATCTATAGAAGAGGGTGATAAAGGTGTGGAGTTACTACTCTTTGAGGCCACAGAAATTCCTGGAATTATGTCAATGGATATAGCAGTTCTCAATTTGGTAAACTAAGAGGAAAACAGTGGGAACACAATTATTATTTTAGGCCAATGAAGTTTGATACAGTGGGAAGTTTATTCTGTATTTATCACTTCTGAAACACTCTCTACCCTTCTTTGTCCTTCTCTGTGCTCTATGAGGATAATTTATTTTATTGCATTAGTTGGGATTCCTTTCCTCTTGATTTCTAGTTGGGTTCAGATAATGCAAAGTATTGGCAGGAGATTGTGGGTTGGAAGGAAGTTTGGGGGGAATTATATTCTTGGTTCTCTCCCACCAGTCTGTGGTTGAATTAGTGGCATCAATTTTCTACCTGTAGCCATAGCTCCTTTTTGGCCATCCTCTGCCAAATTGAAATTTTCCTCAGGTTCAATTTACCAAAGTTCTTCTCCATTTAGACCTATGAATAATAATTCACATCGCTGCTAGTTACTGGGTACCTAATCTTCCTTTGTTAGTTCCCTTAATTCTACCCATACTTTTATACATGATCTCCTTATTAAATTCTTTTAAGTTTTCTCTTTGAGTAAGCCATCCTTCTGGGACCAGAACTGACACAGTAATTAGTACCATGAGTAGGCCCAGGAAAAGGACCCTCAAAATAGGATTCTGGAACTTGGTATGTCATATATTTAATTAATTTATGGACAGTTTCCTTGCTGGAGAAAAAAAAATGAAACAGTAATAATCCAAGGCAGTGGTACTATGATCGCTTTAGTTATAAACAATAGCGGCATAGGGTTAAAGAGAGATGGAGAGTTGAACATTGGTAGAAAAAGTGGACTTAGCACCAGACATATGGCATCAATGACAATTACAAAGCTTATTGGGCATTCTGAAATCTTCTGCTGCCCTAGAGAGTATATACAGTAAAGTACAAATTTAATGTCTTAAATTCATAAATTCAATAAACCTGATTAAAAAATTAGAAAGATTAGAGAGCCTCCTTGATATTTTTAAAGTAATACCTTATCTGAAGTATGTAAAGGGCAGACATGGCTGAAATTAATCCTAGAACATGAATGCGATACTTGTAGATTAGAAGAACCTAATAAATACACAGCTCTACCAGGCATCTTATGTTCAAAAAAGGGCAGTGATAGTGAAGCACTGGAACAATTCTCACTAAACGGAACTTTCGAAGACACACATAAATTTGGTACTGTTGTACTCCCTAATATATCACGAAATTTTTTGAAAGTAGAAACAACATGTCCCTATTCCCATCCTTACAAGTACCTGAAAGAAACATCTTTTCAGGAACAAAAAGTCTTTTTCTTTTTAAATTTTTCAATACAATGCCTTTTTGTTGAGAATCTATTATGTACATGGAACTGCACCATAGGTTACAAGAGTACAATTTGATCTGATTCTTTTTTCTAAAATTTTTATTGGGGTGTAATTGATTTACAACGTTGTGTTAGTTTCAGGTGTACAGCACAGTGAATCTGTTATACAAATACATGTATCCACTCTTTTTTAGATTCTTTTCTCATGTAGGCCATTACAGAGTATTGAGTAGAGTTCCCTGTGTCATACAGTAGATCCTTATTAGTTAGGAACAAAAAGTCTTAAGGACTTTACGTGTTTCATTGTCTAACAGAGGATGCTTATTTTCCTTGGAATGGTTCATCACCCCTCTTTGCCCCCGATTCATTTTAGGTCTCCTGAGCTAAATCCCTATATACTCCTGTATAAGAATTTATCTGGGAGCAGATAGATTACACACCAAGGATTTGCAGGGTTTGCCAGTTTTCCTGGCAGGAATCCCAAGAGCATGGAAGCAAATGGAATCTAAGGGTGAAAGACAAAGAAGAACTGAGTATAAGATGATTATTAACATGAGTATATTCCTCCAGGACTCAGAATTTATTATATTGATTAGTTGTGTGGTTTTAAAAGTCTACGGGATTCTTCAAAAGATAGATGATGAACAAGTTGAAAACCAACACAACGAAGAGAGGTTCCTCATGAATTTATAATCACCTTCAGATAAAGCATATGATCATAAAGTTAAATCTCCATGCTACTGTGTATGGAACATGTACACAGTTCATCATTCAAATAAACTCCAGAGGATCATCAAGCTTTCCAAAGTTTATTCTAATATTTTAATATATGTTGACATCAATCAGATATCTAAATTAAATGTTCTAATTGAATTAACATCTTGATGAATTGAAAGGGAAAAAAGTGATGTGCTCTTTAAATATCATGATTCCTTAGGCACAGATGTGTCAAATATCCTCTTTAATTGTAAATACCACATAATAGATACTTGCCAACTGTGAGGATGACTCCCTTCTAAGCTTGATGTACTATTTAATTAATCAAAGAGCTGGAAAACCTAGTATACTTGGAACCTATGACATAGGCGGACAGCTATTATTCTGCTGCTTCATATCCACTAATTTTAAACAATTAAACACAAAACATTCAAAACATTCCAGTATTATCACAGAGTTTTTGACCTTTGTTTGTAGGATGAATAGTCTATGTAGATATGGACTTCCTACATTTTATGGAGTTCGATACAAACTTTTTGGCTCTAAGGAAAGGAATTTTGAGTCCTTTTATAACCTTTTTTGAGGGGAAATATAATTAGTATTGATGATAGCCAGTAACAACTCCATTTACCTGATTTAAGATGAGTGCAAAGTATACATCTTTCTTCATCCATTATTAGTAATATTAATGAGCCCACTGGAAAAATTCTGAACCAAGTTTTCTCAATTGGAGCTTTGTAATCATAACATCTTCAGTTTATGACAATGAGGTGTAATCTCTTTCTGGTTAAGGTAAATATGCATTTCGTTGCAACTCCCATGAACAACTTAATTTACATTAAGATCTTGTTTCCAAATTTCCCCCCATAAGTAACACTGATAATAAATCATTTAATTATACTCCAATAAAAATTTAAAAATACTTATAAAAAAAATAAATCATATAGCAATGATTTGGATTCCTTTAAAAATATTCTGTATAAAATGCAAATTTAAAAAGTCCTGTTGGAATCAAAGCACAAGTTTCATTAATGCAAACAAAAAAACCCCTCTGTTCATTCACATAACTTATTACTCTCTGAACTCTAGAGATTATTCTATGCTATAAGGAAGTTGTTAAAGTTAGAAATAGAATTTACATAAGTTGTTATAAATTGAATAAAACTTATTTATATACGTCGGCAATATTTTGAATTGTAGGACTATTTTTGTTGAATATGTTAAATATTTTCTTACTTGACATTTATTACTGTAAATTCCATTCACATTTTTGAATTCCATAAGACTTATTTACATCTCCAGATTTTTTCTTAATAATAATTAAGATATAGACTACTTGTGTAACACAGTTTTCCCTTCTGAGCTTTGTAAGCATTATTCCATTTTCAGAAAACCAACGCTGCCGAGTGAAAGCCATGCCAGGTTGATTTTTTCCTACATCTTTTGCTAGTATTATTGTAGGATTTCTTCTCTAACCTTGAATTTGAGTATGAGTCTTGGTGTTGATTGTAATTTAACAATTTTCCTTGGGCAAAACGAGCTATTTTTATTTTTTATGAGTCCTTGAAAAACATGAGTCCTTCCTTTTTATCTCCAATCCACTCTCTTAAAACACTGTCCTCCATGGCATCATTTCATCTCTTTAGTGATGAAATCATAAATTGAAAAGGAAGTGATGAGGTAGGAGTTTACAACTGAGGAGAGAGAGACAAGGGGCTTCCAAGATATTGGTAGAATTCTATTTTTTGATGTGAAGTGAGATTGTTCGTTATTATTATTATTTAAATACACATCATACATACATTCTCATCTATTATATGTAGTCACAATAAAGAATGCAAATATAAAAAGAGATAAGTATGTACTCTTCAGTATGTTTCCTGGAAAAATTTAAACTTTGAACTATTTCTTCCTTCCATATGTAATTGGGAGTTAAAAGAATATAATTTTTAGCATACCAGCTCTGACCTTTGCTGTGTGACTAAGACAAATCACTTTTATCTCCAAGTTTCATGTCCTTTCTATATATAACTAAAAGATTAGAGTATGTGATATTAAAATCTCTTATAGCCTTTATATCATTGACCTCAGATGTGAGCTGTTGACAGCCAGGGTTGCTGTGTCATAACCAGCATGTAGCATTTCTCACTGACTGCATCAGTGATGAAGTAGTTTTTATTCTTTAATAAAAATTACAGGAATAGTGGGAATTACAGGCAAAGATTATAAAGCCTCTTGATTTTCTGCAAAAAAATTACTTTAGTGAGAAATATTATTGAATGAAAGAAAGTAAGAAGTAGCAAGAAGTAGTCAAAGATATCCTTGGATATAAAAACAGTGGCCATGTACAGTTAAGTCTGCACAATTGGATTTAGGTAGCATCAATGAATAAATCCTTCATTTTTAAATTATAATTTACTGAAATATATACATAATAGATCTTTCTTAACATGATATATTTCTATTGTTAACATGATGAGTATTTTTGACTTTTTTAGGACTTAAAATTCTTTAGAATTATGTAATTCTGAATTTGATCTCTATATTTAATTCACTCCATTATTTTCTGTTGTTGATGTTATTAACACTGAGAGCTTATTTTATTCCAGGTGATGTACATATTGGGAATATAAATCTGAATAATTCAAAAGTTTTGGTAATATTCTTTACTTAGGTAAAAACAAAAAGAGAATTAGGAGTAATATTCTGAGAGTGAATGTCTAAAATTGGACTAAACATTTTGGAAGAAGTCTAAATACAGTAAAAATAATATAATTTTGAATGCTATTTTGCACATACACTCCATATACCATGAAATAGGAGATAAATGACCAAATATAACAAAACAATAATAACGACTATAAAATAAAATCTTTAGGAGGGAAATATTGCTATAAGAGAACTTTAAAAGGAAGTAATAAGCAAAATAATTAACATAGAAAGTCTATAAAAGGTACGGTAAAGGTTTGAAAGAATGACATAAATAATCCACGGAAGAGGAAAAATCGAGATGACTCAATCAGAGAGAAGTTCATTATTAGGAATAACAGGCATCAGATGTCCTACATAAATCAGCTGCTGTACCAGAAACATATAACAGGAAAAAATAGAATAGAGAAATCTACCTATATAGGTTGATAGGATAGGGGTCCAACAACATCCTCATAAAATTTTGTGGTGTTTTCCAACTATAGTCTGGAAATAGTAGTAAAACACGCTTCAGAGCTATTGGGCTCCTGATTTCAATGGAAATGAGATCCCAGACAGAGGTGAATGAGACTGCTAAACCTTGGGCATAAGTTGGGAATGACTGGCATAATAAGCTACACTGATGTTGGTGTTCAGGTTGCTTTTTTCTTCAGAGGTCTGTGAGGATGGCTAACTCATCTCAGAGTCTCAAGGAATTAAACAGATGGGCAGTCTATTAAGGGCTACGTGAATCATGTACATAGAAGAATTCTGAGTCTGCTAGACATAAAACTGATTTCAATTCTTATAAGAGGGATTCATATTTGTATACCTAATTCCCAGATGCAGGGCTGTTAACAAATCCAGAGCCTCTTTTTTGCAGACATTATGTCAAGGGAAAAAAGTGAAACATTTTAAAAGGGGCAAAAAGATAAATGGGTATCCTTTCAGTAAAATGCTAGGCACTGTATACATCCACATGCACCTTCCAGATTTATCTGATATTGTAGGGATCTGAATCTTTCACTGTCTTTGATTATTTTGTAACTTTGTAGAGAAAGAAGTTACTTGTAGAGGGCTGATGGTGGTGCAAATAAGCCTGTTCAAAATAATTCAAATGTACATTTCCCAGTGAAGGTGCAGTTGACATCCACCCATGAAAGAGGCCAGCTTTGCATTTAGTTGCAGGTTCATTTCAGCCCTTCTGATTACCTGTACATGTATGTATTCTTTGAATTCTCCCTTGAACCAATATTTACATTTTACTGCTTCCCTCGTGAAGGCAAAATTAAAGTCCTTGACACACATTAAATTTATACTTGTATGCAAGTTACCTTAAAAAATTGTTTCAACAGTTTTAGAGTTTATCCACTGATATCCCCAAAGAGATTCACCTGATAGAGAGAGGTAAACCGCACGGTCATAAAGTGTTACTTATGATAGATTAAGCCTAGGTATGTGTATATATATCATATATATGGTTCCCAGACAGAATATCAAGCAACAGTAGAACTTCAACTTTTGTAACTGCTTCTTTAGAATTTTTTATTTACTGATTTCACATAGTGTTTTGTTGTGTTTTTGGTTCATGCATGGATCATGACTGATAACTTATTCCCCTTGCTGTCAGTGATGACTGGAATTTTGGTTTTATCGTCTGAGTATTTGATGTGAGATGGATGATACAGATACATTATCTGTTGGGTGAGAGACAGTAAAGAGCTAGTTTGTTAGTCCTTTGTATTTGTTTGTCTATTTGTTTGTTTTAAAATCAAATCGATGAGGAATTTTATGTCTACTGAGAAGGAGACAGGCTCTTTGAAGTCTGGAAGGAATGCTTGTGTTTGTTTGTACTCTTGACTTGTTGCTGAAATTGTAAAATGAAGTTATAAGCTCTCTATGTATCTATGTATCTATGTGTCTGTAATTCAGAGAGGTCTTGACCACTTGTGTGATGATAAAATATTTTCCCTTCTCCAGAGAGTATTAATAAATTGGATTATAAAGTCCCTTAAATTAAAAGAGATCTATTCTGATTAGCTTAAAAAGTAATTAAGCACTTATTTAAATAGAATTTTCCTAAAATTTCCCGGAAATAAGGAAACTAAATCTCTAATACTTTAAATGCTATGGACTACAAAAAATATATTCTTTCAGTAAATGCAAACTCTCAAAATATTTTAAATAACTTAAGTTCAAATAACTAAGGTAAATCTTTGGTGAATGAGACTAGTGTGTGTTCAAACACTTAGATAGTTGGCTAAAAGGCTTACATTGCAAACAGTTCTCAATTATCCATGTCTTAGTTTTCTCTGTGAAATAGAAATCAGTTAGTGTGGGTAAAGGTAGCAGTTAATATGAGTAGTTGAGACTATACTAGCATCAATAGTGGCACAACAATAAAACTCTGAAACTGTGTGTGTGTGTGTATGTGTGTGTGTGTGTGTGTGTGTGTGTCTAAGGTCAAAGAGTAGTTTTGTCCTTAAAGCAGCTGATCTCAAATTGTTTGACTCAGGATCACTTTACATTCTTAAAATCACTGAGGACACAAATTTTCTTTCTTTTTTGTTTTTCAAGGACACAAATTTTCTTCATTATTTTACTACATGAGAAATAAAAACTGAAAATGTTAAAAATATTTAATGATTTATTTTTAAAAATGAATGCTTTTTAAAAATTGCTGCTTTAAAGTAATCAGCATTTTCCAGAATATAAAAGAGCATAATGAAAGATAAAATTTGGAAATTAAATTTTATTTTTCTTGATTTATGATACCTGAATCTGTGAAGGGGTTATAAAGTATATTAAGACTGATAAATTTTGCTTAGTTTTGATGGACATGCTTCCTTGGTTTACTGATTAGTGACTTCATTGATATTATGAAAGACTGCATGTAATCATCTGTATAATCTGCCTTCATATCAGAACTTCAGTGACCTACTGAAATAATTTCCTATGCTTTTGTAAACATAATAATTGTTATTATGTTTCATTGAATCAAAAAAAACCACACAATGTAAAAGGTGTGAGGTCAAGTTGATTCAGTGTCTGAGGACTATAGCCTAGGAAGAGCCTATCAGATAATTCTGAGAAACTGTTCAGAAGAGGTAAGGGGTGAGGTCAGTATACATGTGATTTAGGCAAAGGGGGTAAGTGCGATGAAGCACACATCTAGTTAGAAGGTTACTGCTTGTCACAGAGAACAGGTATCTTAGTTAGTGGTTTTAGTGTTTTCCAAGTATGGGAAGATGCAAAAATTGGGGTTCACAAAATTTTCTCCTGAAAATACCTAATTATCTGAAGTCCTTTTTAGCCAGTTTTCCCAGAGCACAGAGTGCCTCATTCCCGATCTCCCGGAGTTCCTTTAGGGTGTGTTGAAGGTCAGTGACTGCAGTGGCTATGGACTCAATCCCTGTAGAACTGGATGGCGAGAGACATTCTTTACTTGGCAGTTTACAATTATTTAAGGACTAGGAAAAACTGTTCCAATGAAAAGAGCTACGGTTTTTTACTATTAAGTTCCCTTCCTTTTATTTTAAATGGTTTGTTAGCATTTTGAGGATAGCATTCATAGAATTTTCTGATAAATTAGAGGCAGAGTGTCAGAGAAAGAGCCTGAAGAACCGGGAAGAATAAAATGGCCATTTACTGAGAAGTAAAATGTCGTGGGAAAAAACAGGTTCTTTTTTGAGAAAAGTGTTGGGAGTTCAGTTTTAGATATATTAATTTTGTGACTCCTGTTCATATGTAGAGAGAGGTGGAATGAGCAGTTGAATATGCGAGTCTGGCGGTCAGAGGAACTGCCAGGGTTTGTGATATAAATGTTTAATTCCTCAGGTCAGAATATAGATGTTATTTCACACAAAGCAGTCACTTATTTTTTATCTTTACTAAACATACAGTGAAATTTATCCTAAGATCCATATTGCTTCTATAGTCGTCCCTTTAGTAAATCTTTATTAAGATAACTTATTGGTATGCTAAATTTACATATTTTCTGAGTTATTGAAGATGTATTCAGGCTAAATTCCACTCTTATAGAAAGAGATTAATGCGGCAGATGGAAAAGAAGAAGAAAATAGGCACAAGAAGATAAATAACAATTATACCTGGAGTTACCAATCCCTTTTACTTAAGATACTTGGGATTCATTTATTCAGCCCTTATTTAGCACAAAAATTCTTAATTAAAAGAAAAAAAAAATCTGGAAAAGAACTCTTGAAGATGGCGGAGTAGAAGGATGTGCGCTCACTCCCTCTTGTGAGAGCACCGGAATCACAACTAAATGCTGAACAATCATCAACAGGAAGACACTGGAACTCATCAAAAAATTGCCCCACATGCAAGAACAGGAGAGAAGCTGCAATGAGATGGTAGGAGGGGTGAAATCACAATAAAGCAATTCCCATGGCTGTTGGGTGGGTGATTCACAAACTGGAGAACACTTATACCACAGAGGTCCACCACTGGAGTGAAGGTTCTGAGCCCCATGTCATGCTTCCCAACCTGGGGGTCCGGCAACGGGAGAAGGAATTCTTAGAGAATCAGACTTTGAAGCTGGTAGGATTTGACTGCGGGACTTCGACAGGACTGGGGGAAGCAGAGACTCCACTCTTGGAGGGCATGCACAAAGCAGTGTGCACATCAGGACCCAGGGGAGGGAGCGATGACCCCATAGGAGACTGAACCGGACATACCTGCTAGTGTTGGACAGTCTCCTGCAGAGGCGGGGTGTGGCTGTGGCTCACCATGGGGACAAGGACACCGGCAGCAGAAGTTCTGGGAAGTACTCCTTGGTGTGAGCCCTCCCAGAGTCCACCATTAGCCCCACCAGAGAGCCAGGTAGGCTCCAGACAACATTAAACGCAGCAACATTCTCAATATAGGGGTCCCAGAAGGAGAAGAGAGAGAGAAAGACCCCAGAAAATATTTGAAGAGATTATAGTCGAAAACTTCCCTAACATGGGAAAGGAAAGAGCCACCTAAGTCCAGGAAAGGCAGAGAGTCCCAGGAAGGATAAAACCAAGGAGAAACATGCCAATACACATAGTAATCAAATTGATAAAAATTAAAGACAGAGAAAATTTATTAAAAGCAACAAGGGAAAAATGACAGATAATATACTATGGAACTCCCATAAGGTTAACAGATGATTTCTCAGCAGAAACTCTACAAAGCCAGAAACGTAGTGGCAGGATATATTTAAAGTGAGGAAAGGGAAGAACCTACAACCAAGATTACTCTACCTGGCAAGGATCTCATTCAGATTCAATGGAGAAATAAAAGCTTTACAGATAAGCAAAAGCTAAGAGAATTCAGCACCACCAAACCAGCTCTACAACAAATGCTAAAGGAACTTCTCTGAATGGGAAAAACAAGAGAAGAAAAGGACCTACAAAAACAAACCCAAAACAATTAAGAAAATGGTAATAGGAACATACATATCAATAATTACCTTAAATATGAATGGATTAAATGTTCCAACCAAAAGACACAGGCTTGCAGAATGGATACAAAAACAAGACCCATACATATGCTGTCTACAAGAGACACACTTCAGACCTAGGGACACATAGAGACTGAAAGTGAGGAGATGGAAAAAGATATTCCATGCAAATGGAAATCAAAAGAAAGCTGGAGTAGCAGTACTCATATCAGAAAAAATAGATTTTGAAATAAAGCATGTTACAAGAGACAAGGAAGGACACTAAATAATGATCAAGGGATCTATCCACAAAGAAGATATAACAATTATAAATATATATGCACCCAACAGAGGAACACATAAATACATAAGGCAAATGCTAACAGCTATAAAAGAGGAAATCGATAGTAACACAATGATAGTGGGGGACTTTAACACCTCAATTATACCAATGGACAAATTAGCCAGATAGAATATTAATTAGGAAACACAAGCTTTAAATGATACAATAGACCAGATAGATTTAATTGATATTTATAGGATATTCCATCCAAGAACAGCAGATCACACTTTCTTCTCAACTGCACACAGCGCATTCTCCAGGATAGATCACACCCTGGGTCACAAATCAAACCTCAGTAAATTTAAGAAAATTGAAATCATATCAAGCATCCTTCCCGACCACAACACTATGAGATTAGAAAACAATTAAAGGGAAAAAACCCTAAAAACCACAAACACATGGAGGCTAAACAATACGTTACTAAATAACCAAGAGGTCACTGAAGAAATTAAAGAGGAAATCCAAAAATACCGAGAGACAAATGACAATGAAAACACAGTGATCCAAAACCTATGGGATGCAGCAAAAGCAGTTCTAAGAGGGAAGTTTATAGCAATACAATCCTACCTCAAGAAACGAGAAAAATTTTAAATAAACAATCTAACCTTACACCTAAAGGAACTAGAGAAAGAAGAACAAACAAAACCCAGAGTTAGTAGAAGGAAAGAGATCATAAAGATCAGAGCAGAAATAAATGAAATACAAACAAAGAAAACAATAGCAAAGATCAATAAAACTAAAAGTTGGTTCTTTGAGAAGATAAACAAAATTGATAAACCTTTAGCAAGACTCATCAAGAAAAAGAGGGAGAGGACTAAAATCAATAAAATTAGAAATGAAAAAAGAGAAGTTACAACAGACACCGCAGAAATACAAAGCATCATAAGAGACTAATACAAGCAGCTCTATGCCAATAAAATGGACAAGCTGGAAGAAATGGACAAATTCTTAGAAAGGTATAACCTTCCAAGACTGAACCAGGAAGAAATAGAAAATATAAACAGACCAATCACAAGTAATGAAATTGAAACTGTGATTAAAAATCTTCCAACAAACAAAAGCCCAGGACCAGATGGCTTCACAGGTGAATTCTATCAAACATTTAGAGAAGAGCTAACACCCATCCTTCTCAAACTCTTACCAAAAATTGCAGAGGAAGCAACACTCCCAAAGTCATTCCACAAGGCCACCATCACCCTGATACCAAAACCAGACAGAGACACTACAAAAAAAGAAAATTACAGACCACTATCACTGATGAATATGGATGCAAAAATCCTCAACAAAATACTAGCAAACAGAATCCAACAACACATTAAAAGAATCATACACCATGTTTAAGTTGGATTTATCCCAGGAATGCAAGGATTCTTCAATATATGCAAATCAATGTAATACCCCATATTAACAAACTGAAGAATAAAAACCATATGATCATCTCAATAGATGCAGAAAAAGCTTTTGACAAAATTCAACACTGATTTATGATAAGAACTCTCCAGCAAGTGGGCATAGAGGGAACCTATCTCAACATAATAAAGGCCATATATGACAAACTCACAGCCAACATCATTGCCAATGGTGAAAACAAACCAATTCCACTAAGATCAGGAACAAGACAAGGTTGCCCACTCTCACCACTATCATTCAACATAGTTATGGAAGTCCTAGCCATGGCAATCAGAGAAGAAAGAGAAATAAAAAGAATACAAATTGGAAAAGAAGAAATAAAACTGTCACTGTTTGCAGATGACATGATGCTATACATAGAGAATCCTAAAGATGCTACCAGAAAACTACTAGAGCTAATCAATGAATTTGGTAAAGTTGCAGGATACAAAATTAACACACAGAAACCTCTTGCATTCCTATATATTAACAATGAAAGATCAAAAGAGAAATTAAGGAAACAATCCCATTCACCACTGCAACAAAAAGAATAAAGTACCTAGGAATTAAACCTACCTAAAGAGGTAAAAGACCTGTACTTAGAAAACTATAAGACACTGATGAAAGAAATCAAAGATGACACAAACAGACGGAGAGATATACCATGTTCTTGGATTGGAAGAATCAATATTGTGAAAACAACTATACTACCCAAAGCAATCTACAGATTCAATGCAATCCCTATCAAACTACCAATGGCATTTTTTACAGAACTAGAAGAGAAAAATCTTAAAATTTACATGGAGACACAAAAGACCCCAAATAGCCAAAGCAATATTGGGAAGGAAAAACGGAGCTGGAGGAATCAGGCTCCCTGAATTTAGACTGTACTACAAAGCTACAGTAATCAAGACAATATGGTACTGGCACAAAAACAGAAATATAGATCAATAGAACAGGATAGAAAGCCCAGAGAT
Organism: Balaenoptera musculus; assembly: GCF_009873245.2. Classification (NCBI taxonomy): domain Eukaryota; kingdom Metazoa; phylum Chordata; class Mammalia; order Artiodactyla; family Balaenopteridae; genus Balaenoptera; species Balaenoptera musculus. Next base: position 41,671,617 of record NC_045796.1, read on the forward strand.
AAACCCACGCACCTATGGTCAACTAATCAATGACAAAGGAGGCAAGGATATACAATGGAGAAAAGACAGCCTCTTCAATAAGCGGTGCTGGGAAAACTGGACAGCTACATGTAAAAGAATGAAATTAGAACACTCCCTATCACCATACATAAAAGTAAACTCAAAATGGATTAAAGACCTAAATGCAAGACCGGACACTATAAAACTCTTAGAGGAAAGCATGGGAAGAACATTCTTTGACATAAACCACAGCAAAATCTTTTTTGACCCACCTCCTAGAGTAATGGAAATTAGAAAAATAAATAAACAAATGACACCTAATGAAACTTAAAAGCTTTTGCACAGCAAAGAAACTATAAACAAGATGAAAAGACAACCCTCAGAATGGGAGAAAATATTTGCAAGTGAATCAATGGACAAAGGATTAATCTCCAAAATATATAAACAGCTCATGCAGCTCAATATTCAAAAAACAAACAATCCAATCCAAAAATGGGCAGGAGACCTAAATAGACATTTCTCCAAAGAAGACATACAGATGGCCAAGAAGCACATGAAAAGCTGCTCAACATCACTAATTATTAGAGAAATGCAAATCAAAACTACAATGAGGTATCACCTCACACCAGTTAGAATGGACAGCATCAGAAAATCTACAAACAACAGATGCTGGAGAGGGTGTAGAGTAAAGGGAACCCTCTTGCACCACTGGTGGGAATGTAAATTGATACAGACACTATGGAGAACAGTATGGAGGTTCCTTAAAAAACTAAAAATAGAATTACCATATGACCCAGCAATCCCACTACTGGGCATATACCCTGAGAAAACCATAATTCAAAAAGACACATGCATCCCAATGTTCACTGCAGCACTATTTACAATAGCCAGGACATGGAAGCAACCTAAATGCCCATCAACAGATGAATGGATAAAGAAGTTGTGGTACATATATACAATGGAGTATTACTCAGCCATAAAATGGAACAAAATTGGGTCATTTGTAGAGACATGGATGGACCTAGAGACTGTCATACTGAGTGAAGTAAGTCAGAAAGAAACAAATATTGTATATTAACGCATATATGTGGAATCTAGAAAAATGGTACAGATGAACCGGTTTGCAAGGCAGAAATAGAGACACAGATGTAGAGAACAAACGTATGGACACCAAGGGGGGAAAGTGGGGGTGGGTGTGGTGGTGTGATGAATTGGGAGATTGGGATTGATATGTATACACTGATGTGTATAAAACTGATGACTAATAAGGACCTACTGTATAAGAAAATAAATAAATAAAATTAAATTTTTAAAAATCTGCTGCTGATGTAGAGAATGGACATATGGACACCAAGGGGGGAAAACTGCGGTGGGGTGGGGATGGTGGTGTGCTGAATTGGGCGATTGGGATTGACATGTATACACTGATGTGTATAAAATTGATGCCTAATAAGAACCTGCAGTATAAAACAACAAACAAACAAAACAACTAATACTAAACTTTCATTGGGATTTTTGTATGGAAATATGTTAATATAAATGTTTCAGACATTACATGAAATTTCTAAAAATCTTATATTTGTATTTGTATGGAAATATGTATGGAAATATGTTAATATAAATGTTTCAGACATTAAAAAAAATCTGCTGCTAAAGAAAACAAAAGCTTTCCTACCTCACAATTATATTCACAGCTTTAATTCTGGTTAAATTTACATTTCCATTTTTTTCCCAATAAACACATTGCTTCTATAAATGTGTGAGCGGTCATTATAATTGCTCATCTTTCTAGATGAATTTCAAATCATACCTGGAGATATAAATGTAAGGAATAGGAAATAGAAATAATTGGAAAGTCTGATGTAAGTAAAAAATGAAAATGATATAATAATTATTTCTATATACATAAATAGTTAATAAAATATGTAAAACATTATTTAATGACTTCATTTATTCATTTTCCCAATAAACTGTTTATCCATTATTCCAATAAATGTAGAGAAAATTATGGTCATGATAAGTAAATGAATAGTGTTGATATTCTTCCCTGGAGTTAATAATATTGCCAGTGGCATTGCTTTCTTAAATGAACTATTTGTAACTATCACAGTGAATGTAAAAATCCAAATTTTAACATGAGAAGGAAAAAAACAAAAAAACTTCCAAGCCTTCTACTTTGTTCCCTCATAAAACAAAATAAAGAATAAAGTTTCAGAAATTATATTCTGTACTATTTATATATGTGTGTACATAAATACTTATTAGGAGTTCCCTGAAGGTCTCTCACACTCAGAAAAAAATAATTCAAAATGGTAATATGTATTAACTTGTCAAAAAGTTAATATTATAAAATTCACAAATGTAATAAATATACCAAAATCCTGAAATATGTTAACATTTTTAATAACATTTAAAATCTCTGCATGAAAAAAGTTAAACTGGTTCTAATCCCCAAGAATATACCACATATATTTATGAAAAATTTCTACTATCTAAGATTGTTAAGGAAAAGCAGCATGCTACCCATAAGATAAATTTAGTTTATAAAAAATTCTAAAATGGTTGGGATTTGAAAAGAAATATTTATTTACTTTAGTATGAATGCAAATATATATGACAGAATCTACTTGTTCACGAAGAAACTTTCATTTCATCAGTATTATTTCAGATTGTAATTTTACATTTAATTGGGTAATAATTAACTTCTAGTCTCTTCTACTGGATAATAAGCTAGTAAATGAATGGTGAATGCATTAAAGAACAGTTTGTCTTTCCTAAGACTCTATTTTCAAGGCATTGAGTCAGTTGAATGTTTAAATTCTGCCACTGCAATATGAATGCTATTATAAATATATATATATCAGGACATTTTATCAGTTTTCTCCCAAAACAGCTTATTGCTACTAAGGGTGATTTTTAACTTGATTCCCTCAAATTTGAGGATAATATACTTTTAATTTTAAATGAAAACTGAAGGGAAAATATGATTAATTACATCCAAATTACCTTTAAGTCTTTTTAAGACGAACTTTTCATTTTGGAAGAGGTTAAAAGAAGGGTACACTAGTACTTCAGTTTACTTACAACTTTACGTTATATGTAATATACATGAAACTAGCTTCGGTGAAGGCAAAACAAGCAGAAAGGAGGAATAGGCTCTCCAGAGGGGAGAGTTGCTGATGTGGAGGTGGGGTTGACAGAAAAGGACAAAGACAAATCTTTCAATTTAATGTCTCATTTAAGCTCTGTAATAAAAATAATTCAGCAAAGACTACATCATGTTGACTGGATTATTACTGAACATATTTTTAATAATGAAAGTGTATTCAACCTTCCAAAGTTACAAAAATTGTTAGTTACCAGCCAAAAAGATCTTAGAGATAACTGAAAAACACATATTATTTTAAGAAGTATTTTTTATGAATATAAATAATTACTTAAAATTTATGTTAAAATTCCCTTTTTGTGGCTTTATTTTTGGCCTGGGCCAGTTGGGTTGAATGTTTGATTAATTATGCACATATTTTTTGATCATGTTTTAAAGTGTGATTTCATTCCTTGGTTTTTGATTCTATCTTAGGGTCATGTTTAATTAAAACCTGAAGAAAAAAAATACTATATTACATTATTTCTCAACAGTAAATGCATGAAATCAAAGTTATTCACATATAATAATAAAGTCCTACCTGTTCAAGAAGGCTTATTAATTTATATTCCAATCAAATACATTTTGAAATCCACAAATGTAATTATTTCCTTTGGTTCCACCTCCCTTCACTTATTACCTTCTTATCTCTGACATGGTAGCTTTTCTTTGATCATACCAATTACACCTGAAGCAGCTGGCATGATCATTGGCAGATCACTATAAAGAAGTTCAAAGGCACTTTATAAACAGTGTTCAGCTGTTCTTTTTGTTGTTGTTGTTGTTGTTATAGATATTGATGCATTGTGCCATTTGCCTGCCCACTTACCTAAATTCAAATAGCCTGGTATAGCTTAAGCTCGGCAAATGCAAATCACCTAGAATATGCAAATTACAAGTTTGCTTAAAAACGTGGGTGTTTAGTTAAGGATGCTAAATCATCTTTCCATCTAAAGCTATTTTGCTTAATTACAAACTTGAAATGCACGCAGAAAACAATCCTACTCCCAAATCACTCAGAACCAACATACACTTCTTTGGCACCGTCTTAATTAAATCTGGCTTCTGAATATTAATTATGAACTTTACAGAGATAGAGTGATTAAGAAAATTTAAAATATAAGCATAATGCTGGCCATATAATGAGAAAGTTGTTTTTGCAGAAAAGAAATCTCAACTCCTAAGTAACTGTTGCAAGAAAATCATATAAATTTGGTATTATATGATGCAAGGACTTAAAGTGAAGACTGAGCTGAAAAGATTATATAATTGTATATAGGAGATAAACTAGCTTCAAGCTGAATTTATTATAAAAAATCACTCTTAAGCATTATCTAAATGTAATATATTACTAACTCAAGAAAATGCTTTTATTAATTGCTATATATTTAAGTTTATGTACTTTGAGCATACTAATGCATCATGTTAAGAAAGATAACTCGATAATATTAACATCATTGTCAAATCTGACCAAGGTTAAAGAGTCTCCATCAAGGATATCAAGTCAACATTTCACTTTATTTGAAGAAATAAAATACATTGTGACACTTCTGCCAACAGGGCCACTACTAGCCTCTATAGTGCTTTTACACAAATTATCAAGACGAGATCCTTCTGCAAAATACTTTATTTCCATATGTCAGAAATTTGTCAGAATATACTAACATTATAAAAAGAAGATATTTTATAGCTTTCTGTTAGAAAATGTTCACAGTATATATGCAAATTGACTGCCTCTGATGCAGATGATGCATCACAAGGTGACTCAACCATGTTAGAGGTTTTCAGTTTGTTTCCTTGAGAAATATGCTCTAAAACACTCCATTCACTTCATTGGTGAATTCTACAGGACATTTAAAGACAAATTATTGCAATACTTCTCAAACTCTTCCAAAAAATTTGAGTTTGGATCACTTCCAAACTTATGTTATGAAGCCAACATTGCCCTAATACCAAAGCTAGACAAAGACACCATGAAAAAGAAAAACTACAGGCCAATATCCCTGATGAATATAGATGTAAAAATTACCAACAAAATACTAGCAAACGGAATCCAACAATACATTAAAAGGATCATACACCATGGATAAATTTCAAGTATGTATCCTTGGAATTCAAGGGTGGTTCAAAATAGAAAATCAATTTATGTGATACACCACATTAACACAATGAAAGATAAAAATCACATGATTGTCAATAGATGCAAAAAAAAAAAGTGTTTGGTAAAATTCCATACTCTTTCATGATAAAAATCTCAACAAACTCGGAATAGAAGGAAAGTACCTCCACACAATAAAGGCCATATATAAAAAGCCCACAGCTAACATTAGACTCAGTGGTGAAAAAATAAAAGTTTTTTTAAAAAGGATCAGTAAGAAGGCAAAGATGCCACTTTTTCCTCTTTAATATAGTACTGGAAATCTTAGCCAGAGCAATTAGGCAAGAAAAAGAACTAAAAAGCATCCAAATCTGATAAGAAGTCCCTCTTCCAGATGATATAATCTTATATGTAGAAAACCATAAATACTCTGCAAAAAACTGTTAGAACTAATAAACAAATTCCTCAAAGTTGCAATATACAAAATCAACATACAAAAATCATTTGCATTTCTACACACTACCAATGAACTATGTGAAGAGAAAAATCCCATTTACAACAACACACAAAAAATAAAATATTTAAGTATAAATAACTAAAAAAAGTGAAAGATTTATGTACTGAAAATTCCAAAAAAATTAATGAAAAATTAAAGAAGACACAAACAAATGGGAAGGCATTCTGTGTTAATGAATTGGAAGAAACAATATTAAAAGTTCCATAATACCCAGTAATCTACAGATTCAGTGCAATCTCTATCAAATGCCCATTGATATTTTTTTACAGATGTACAAAAAAAATCTAAACTTCATATGGAACCACAAAAGACCATGAACAGCCAAATCATACTTGAGAGAGAACAAAACTGGAGGCATCACACTTCCTGATTTCAAAATATACTACACAGTTACAGCAATCAAAACAGGATGGTACTGGCATAAAAACAGACATACAGACAAATAAAACAGAATAGAGAGTGCAGAAATAAACCCATGCATATAAGGTCAATTAATCTTCAATGAGAGTGTCAAGAATGCACAGTATGGAAAGGATAAGTCTTTTTCATAAATGGTGTTGGGAAAACTGGATATCCACGTGAAAAGAATGAAATAAGACACTTATACCATACACAACAATCAACTCAGAATGGATTAAACATTAAACATTAACATTAAACATTAAACACTTAAACATTACACCTGAAACTGTAAAACTCCTGACGAAAACACAGGGGAAATGCTTTATGACATTGGTCTTGGCAATGATTTCACAACTATGATACCAAAAGCAAAGACCACAAAAGCAAAAAGAGACAAGTGGGACTACATCAAACCAAAAAGCTTCTAAATAGCAAAGGAAATAATCAACAGAATGAAAAGACACTGTATAGAATGGGAGAAAATATTTGCAAACCATATATCTGATAAATGGTTGAGCTCAAAATATATAAGGAACTCCACAACTCAATAGCATAAAAACAAATAACCCGATTTAAAAATGGGCAGAGGAACTTAATAGACATTTCTACAAAGAAGACATACAAATGGCCAACAGGTATATGAAAAACTGCTCAACATCACTAATCATCAGGGAAATACAAATCAAAACCACAATGAAAATCACCTCACAGGATGTCAGGATGGCTGTTATAAGAAAAAAAAAGACAGAATGTTGGCAAAAATATAGAAAATTGGGACCCTTATACCCTTCCCATTGGTGGTAAGGAAAAACAGTGAAACCATGTAAAACAGTATCAAGTTTCCTAAACATATAAAAATAGAAATACCGTATGATCCAGGATTCTCACTTCTGGGTATTAATCCAAAAGAGTTGAAATCAGGATCTTGAGGATACACTAGCAGTTTCACATTCATTGCAGCATTATTGAAAATAGCCATGAAGTGGAAACAACCTAAATGCTCATTGAAGGCTGAATGGATAAAGACAATGTGGTATATACATACAATGGAAAACTATTCAGCCTTAAAAAAAGAAAGGAATTCTCAATATGTGAAAACACGGATGAAACTTGAAGACATAATACTAAGTGGAATAAGCCAGTCACAGAAAGACAAATAGTGCATGACTCCACTTCTAAACGATACTAAAATAGCCACACTTATAGAAAAAGAAATAATGGTGGTTGCCAGGGGCAGGAAAGAGGAGAAAATGGGGAGCTACTGATGAACAGGTTTAAAGCTTCAGTAATACAAGATGAATAAGTTCTATAGAACTACTGTACAACATTGTGCCTACAGTTAATATTGTATCATACACTTAAAACTCAGTTAAAAGGGTAAATGTCAGATTAAGTTATTTTACCACATTAAAAACAATAATTTTTTAAAAAGAAATCAGGGTTCACTGTAGAACAAAATCATAATGACCTATTTTTCCAGAAAGATCTATTTCATTCATTCTTTTAAATGTTTAACCTAAATATTAAACTAGAAATACAAATAGCAAATGCTTCTTAAGGAAAAAACAAACAAAACCTTATAATTCTAAAGTTCAGAAAAATTACTCTTGATTGAATTTCAAATTTACTTTAAGTTTCCTGACAATCATGACACAAAAGAAAAAAACTCAATTATACAGTGAAGCTTATCAGACAGGAAGTAAATCTCAGGGTAAAAAGTAACAAAAATTAAACTTTCCTTGATTTTATAATCTAAAATAAGTTTTCATGTGGATCTTATATAGTAGACTCTAACTTTTATAAAAAATATTCTTAGTAATATATGTATAACAAATATACATATAAAAAATATTCTTAGTAATATATGTATAACAAATATATGTATAACATGGTGGAAAAGACCATGTAAAAATATTTTTTAATATTTGTTTATGGTATTTATGTATGTATTGATTATATATTCTACTCCCTGGATATTTCCAATACTCATTCTTCTAGACAGAGATGACAGCTGCACTTCTTTGCTCACTGTGGTTGTCCAGCCATATGAACGGTTTAGTTAATGGTTCTTAAGTGTAAGTGCCATGTGTTACTTAACTGCCCGTGTGGGTTCTCCACAGCACTCTTTTCCTTCTGTCATGGTACAGTGATGATGTTCAAGATTGTAGCCATTCCTTAGCCTGTGTACCAGAGTGAGAATAATTCAGAGCAGGACATCTGAGAGTAGAAATGAACATAAGGCATGGACAAGAAATAAAACCTATCTGTAGTCTCTGAGATTAGGGAGTTACTATTCAGCATAACCTTGCTTCACACTGTGAGTTTCAAAACTGAATTCATTCAAAGTGGTTTTATGTTGTACTAAAATCTTTAGACCAAGTTATATTTTGTATGGTATCTTTTAATACAAAGATATTTTTGAGTAGCACAAATGACATAAACATAAAATTTTCTCCAAGCATCACTTTGCCTTTGACAGGAGCTAGATAGAAGACTGTTCCAATCTGCTCTCTCACTACTCTTTACTCTCTTACTACTAGAAGTATAGGGTTACTATGAAATAAGGGACAATTCAAATGTTCTAAAACCCAGAATGAGTCTGTAGCTGCATTATGAAAACTAAAGTTTAGCGAATCTTCTAAAAAAGAATGTACCACTTCTCTTGTACACAGAAATTATTGCAAGAAAAAGTAGAAATTTTCTCAGAAAGTAACTTGGAGTTTCCCCTTCCAAATATGAATTATCAACTGATTGGTATATTAAAATTTGTTCTATAATATTCACTACCCAATTTTAAGGAGGAAAATTTAGATCTATAATTTTTTAATGAAGTTTGCTATGAAGTTTTAATTTCAGCACCCTAAAGTCAGGAACACTGCCTTCACATCTCCCGTCTATGCGCTTTTTCAATTCCTTTTTATATTTCCTTCTCTTCTCATGCTGTCCTACTGGCTTTGCAAAATCCAACTTGCCCTGACATTACAGGTGGGTCAGCTTCCCTCAGAAATTCCTTGATACTTAACTCCTTCGCAAATATTTCTTCTTTTCTATTCCTATAGTATAAGTTGTAGATCAGAACTCTCACACTTGAAAACTCAAACCCATTGTAAGTATAAATTAATAACTGAAAGACAGTGGACTTCCCATTCGTGGTTGTGTGTCTCCTGGAATATAGGAGCAATCCTTAGTAATTCACAGGAACTGCATAGCATAGAAAGTATTTTTGAAATGTGGTGTTTTCAGTACACTTCAAACCACACTACATACATCAAAGTTCTCTCCATCTATTAGTTAGAAATGGACACTACCTTCTAAAAACAATATACAGGAAATTGGCTCGATTTCTTTACCATCAGGGCATTTATTTGTTACATTAATGTATATGATTGTTATTAGGAGTATTAGCAGTATTGTGTTACCTTAATAGAAAGTCAGAATCCCCCCAAACGCTAAGTACTTTGATTTATGAAGTTTACATAAAGAAAAATCTTAAAATTACAAAAGTCACCTTTTCCAAAACTAAAACTCATTAAAACTAACAATAATTTCTAGAAAATCAGTAGGCATATAATTAAAATGTGAGTTTAAGCTAAACAAACACATACAGACACATGCACTACATACAGACACAATCTTTACAGATTGACTTTGTCATGTCTATACCTGACACAATATGCTCATTAAATTGGGAAAATTAATTAGATCATCCAGTTTGTGATGCTCAGAGTCTAAGCATCACTATGTAGTAAAAAAAAAAGTACACATCATATTTGTTTCTGAACCAAAAGTTTTGCTAATACACATGCTGCGCATTTACATTTGTGCTACTCCAACTCCTGTATTTGTGCTCAGATTAAAAATAAAAAAGCAAAGAAAATATATAAAGACACAGGAGACAAAAGAATTAGAAATAGGAATTATAAGACATGGAATTCAAAAAGAAGAATTATTGATGTTTGAGTAGGCAGGGAATTGAGAGAATTAAGTGTGAAGTTGTAGTAGAGAAATGAGAATCAGAAGTTACTGGAGAAGTGGTCATGTTGGAATGGGGCAAATTCAGATAGGAGAGAAATAGGAACACTCACTTGTGGAAAGAATTTATCCCAGACTATTCTGCTAGCCATTTCTTTCCCCAAATACTCTTCATAAACCTATATTATTTTAGAGATTGAAAGGATCTAATAGTCATTAGTTAAAACCTCTAATTCAACTTACTGAATTGCTTTGGGCCACCAAGCTGATTAAAGGTAGAGCCAAAGAGAACTCAAGTATTTTAATACCACTCCAATCTGATTTTCCTCCTGCCTCAAGTAAACATGAACAAAACAAAATAAAAATACGATATGATAGGATTTACTGGTGATCAAACATCTATTCAATGCATTTTTCAATAAGAAACCTATTTCAAATTGTCAACCCCTGCTATTCCTAAATTGCACACTACTATTTTAGCATAAAAATTGTGTACCTAACATACCCAAATTTGAATTAATCAATCAATGCAACTATTCTTTTATAACCCACTTGGCTTTCTAGAAAATTTATTATCACCTTACACATCCTATTGTTGCAGATGTATTTTGAGTTAGCATTTCCAGTCTAATACTATTTTGTTCAATTTTATGAGTGAATTGGGTTTGCTGGAGTACATAGCTAATTAGACTCAATAACCTAATTTTTAGAAATCTAAAATATTATTTTATATTAAGTATGTGAATTAGTGTCAATAATGCATACTTCTACTCTTAAATTAGTAATATCTCTCTTAAATTTTGGTTGAAATGCAGGAACTCTTAATTTGCTCCCTGTTTTTAGACATAAATTATTATACAGATATAAAGGTTTCCAAATAATCAGAGCTAACCCACTTTAATCACTAATGCTTTTTTATACTTTATGCATTTTAATGGAGTTTTTTTAGAATCCTTTCTGCATGACATTGTCCCCTTAAACAAATAGTAAATCTATCTTACATGTTTCCTGAGGAATCCAGCTCATAATTATTTATATAATAGATCTTTAGTGATGAAAAAAATCTAGTCTGGTTTGGCCTCTTCATTTTGTAAAAGAATAAACTGAGGCTCAGTAAGAGAATCATCTTCGCAAGGGACCGGAAAGCCTAGGGCTCTAACCCAGGTCTAGGGGCTCCTTCTACCCACCTCATTTGCCAGATTCCTTTCTTTCCTCTACAGTTGTGGAGGTGAATGGAAACTTTTGTCCATCAGTCTACACTATAGTGTTGAATTCTTTAGTACATTTCAGCCTTTATGATTGTATTTTACCTTGGCATCATTTCCTATGTTTGATTGCATTTAAAACATTGTAGCCTAGAAGCCTCCTTTTGATGCTAATAGTAGGTTAGAAATGACAAACTAGATAAGCAAGCATTTTATAATTGAGTATAAGCTAAATATAAGAAAATAGGACTTGAATGAGTGACTAAGAGTATCCTGTACAATAAAATACATGTTTTCCTCTCTGCCTACTTTGGGGAATACATATTAGCAGATTAAAATTGTATATTATGTTTAATTTCTCAATTCTGACATGGTCATTTTAGAGACTTGTGGTGAAGTTTTGTCATGATGTTTTAAGTCAAATGTTAGAATAGATTTTCTGTAATTCCTAATGCCTTTCCTAAATTCAAATTTATTCTGAAAATTATTAGTGGCTGAAAAGATATATATATATATATATATATATATATTATACATATAAATTTATTCAAAATGTGTAAATCTAGAAGTTGTGTTAAAGTAAAAGAAAAAGTAGAGTTTGAATAAACCCACACACACACACACATACACATGTATAATAATGTTTCTGTGTATATAAAGTCCAAGGGGCAGAGGACACCCACCGAATATCTTAAATTTTAAAGATAATCTTTAAAAGAAAACTGAAACACAAGGCATTCATCTTTATGTTTCTTTCTGTTCTGAGTGGTTCCAGACTGAGTTTTGTTTGTGTTCCAGAATGTTTCCAGACTGGCTGAATTGAGTTGTACAAAAGGCTAGGGGCATATTTCAGCTCACCAATAGGTTAATGAGCCCTGGTGTCTATTTTTATGATCTTTATATAATCTATACCATTCAAACCTGTACCATTTCCAAAAGACTTTGGAGCTAATTGGCTCGTAAAGGTTCAGGAAGAAAGGAAAATATTTTTACCTCCTGTGCATCACAGAAGGCTCACACTTCCAAGCGTCTCTGTTCGTCATGTTTTCCTCCAGGCTTGCTTTCCAGAGGACCCTGAGATGGAGGGACCAGGGAGGTTTCCTTTTCAGAAAGCAAATGTCATTGGGTTGCTTTGTTTCAGGGTTATTTGAAAGCTGAATACCTTCCTGAGGAATTGTTTCTACAGTGATTGCCAATTTTCTGCTTGAAAGGTTTATGATCAAATCATCTCTGGTAGGAATTTTTAGTTGAGATTCTTTCTACTGCTGATGTTTGAGGATATTTGCTAGCACATGGTAAAATGTCTTTTTCTACTGTAGTTAACATTTACAATTTTTAGCACTCACTAAAAATGAATTATCCAAAGCATATGGCTCAGAAACTGACAGATTTAATTTCAAGGAGGAATAAATGCATATAAGATTATAAAATTGAAGGTGGGAAGACTGTGGGTAAAACATTAAAAAAAGTAAACAATAATCTTCAAATAAGCTTTAAGATGTAAAGATTTTGCTAAAGAACCAATAATGTTTCCTGGAACTTAACAAACACACAAGAAAAGGTCTAATATAAGTTGATATAACAACCACAATTAAACACTTCAATAAACAAAGTAACTTAGATAAAAATACCCTTATTTTCTTTCGTTTCTGCTTTTCAAATATCATCTAAAAGAAAACTAACTTTCTTAAACTATTCTCATTGTCTGTCTATAGATCATGGCCTTCAGTATTCTCAGGGAGTAAACTTTAAGTGAAATAATGAGTGACATTCTTTATGAAGACAATGTAATAATAACAATAATTCCTGTGTGGAATGAACAGATCTAATGTGACATGTATTGCCCAAGAATAACTCTATAAATTAAAAGTGCTTCATGTACCAGAATTCTGTATAATTAAAAAAAAGGAACATTTACATCTTTTTCAGAAGTTATAATCACTAATTCTCTCCATTATATCCGATCTTCCAGTTATTCTAGGATTCAGTAAATTAAATATAAAATAAGTTACATTTTTAAATATCAGAGTCATTTAAAATTTTGGCTCAATATGCTCCATGTCAGAAATAAATGCTCCTACTTTGACCACCTAAAAGAGAAATATATGTGGAGAAGATGTATAAATATATACATGTAAATCCCTTCCAGAGAATTAATTTCAGTCTAATGCACCTAAAATAGAAAATTGTTAAGAATATTAGTGGAATCATTGTTTAAATATTATAATTTATGGATCATTCCCATAAGTAAGAAACATTAAACAGGTGATGACAATAATGGTAGTGAATTTCACAGTAGCTTGAAACATTTTTAAATATCTCTCAATCATTTATACTAAACAAGAAAACATTATGATTTCATGTTTTGTACTTCTTGTGTACTGAGTAGCTTATAATGCTTTGTGCGTGCCCAAGCAATTGTTTTGTTGAGCCCACATAAAAAAGAGAGATGAGAGAAACCTCAAATTTAATGTCATAATTTTAGAAAGCCATGAATTCCCTTTCCTAAATCTAGAATCAACCTCTGACTCTCTCCATTGTATTCCTAATCTTGTATTTCATAAATTTGTCCACCACACGGTAATGAAATATTGAGATTTGAGTTTAACTTTTCCATTATAGCCAAAACATCCAGTAGAAACTAAATTAAAGCGTTGTGACAGTCACCTCCAACTTTCCCAAGCCAATTAAATGAATTTCACAAAACACAATTTACTAGGCTACATATAACTTCTAGGTAGAGTACGGAATATGTATGTAGGAGCATAAACATTTTCAGAGAAAAAGAGGTCATTTAATGAATGGCCATGGCATAGAAAAAAATAGAACATGACTCATCTGGAAAAGTTAAAAACTTTCCTCTACGTTACCTTGTATCCATAGAAAGCACATTTTAGATTTCCTTTTTTTAAATTTTTTATTGTTTGGGAATGTCCTGTGGCCTGCGGGATCTCAGTTCCCCCCCCAGGGATCGAACCCACCCTTCCTGCACTGGAAGCCCAGTCTTAACCACTGGACTACCAGGGAAGTTTTGAAAGCATAAATCAAGCACCCACATGGAAAGAAAATAGTGAATTTTAAACAATAAGAACCACAGATGCTAGCGTACAATGTGCATACTGAGAAACCAGAATATACCTCCTAAGAAAGAAGTTCTGATGGGACACAGATTCTGGTTTCATTCACTCGTTCATTCAAAATCATTAAGGAGTTGTATTCTGTCAAGAATTGGGCTGCACAAATGCTAAATCATTCTTACCTCAAGTAGTTTCAATATAATTGGGTATTGGAAAGGTCAGGTAAAAACAGAGACGATACAATATAGTGTAATAATTTCTATGGTAGAACTACAACAGATGATATTGGAACATATAAAGGGTTCCCCAAAGCTGAACCCCAGAGGCAGAACAACCTTAGAGGAAGCTTCTTGGAGGAGGTGATGATTCAGTTCTGGAGGATAAACAGAAGTCATCCAAGTGGGGAAAGGAAGCATATGCAACCACTGGAGAGGAGACTGGTACAGTGCACATTCTGGGACTGGGAATAGTTCCCATGCCTTGTGCTATAACAAAGAAGAAATTAGTGGTGAGATGGCGTGATGGAGAAACCAGTCACCAATTAGGCAAGAGTCTAAGAACTGAGTCTCATTACCTTTTATTACAGGTAATGAGAAATAGCTAAAGGATTTTAAACAGGCGTGGCATATCATATATTTTTTTATTTGAAGGGAGTAAGGACTAGAGGTATGGGATTGATTAGGAGATTGTTTTTATAATCTCAGTGAGAATTGAGAATGATAGTCCTTAACATTTTGGAGGAGATAAAAAGAATTGGGCAAATTAAGGAGGTCTAAATGGATTGAATCAATAGGATTTGGTAGCTGATTACATGAGTAAAAAGGAGAACTAAATGATGGTTTCTGATTTTGTGATGTTTAAAGCTGAGTGAAAGGCTGGGACATTCACTGATAAAGGGAACATAGAATTAAAACAGATTTAAAGTAGAGAAGGAGGTTATTAATTGATAAAATGTTTGGTTTTATACACATTACACTTATGATACTATACTTTGGATTATCTGGTTGGAGATATCTAGTGGGGAGATGGACATATAATTTTGGAAAATTAGGTTGAAGATTACTGTCTTAAGATTCATCACCATGTTGAAGGGTATTAAAACTTTGGCATACTTTTGGTGAGATTAAATGAGAAGAGGACTGGAAGTGGAACTCTGTAGAACTTCAACATGATCAGCATGTTCAGAGAAAGAGGGGAAGAAGATAAAGGATTATTGAAAAATGAGAGATAGAAAATCAAAGTATCATTATGTAAATCAAAGAAGTAAAAATTTCAAGGCAGACACCCTCAGCACACTTTCAAACCATTTTAATTAAGGTAAGATAACTTAGAACCTTAAAAATTTCCCTTGGATTTAGAAAAATGACCATGGCAAGAATATTTTTAATGGTATTATGGACTAGGGAAGCACACTGCACAGAGTTACAGAGTAAATGAGAAGTAAACAAACAGAATCGATTCAGTGGATAATTAACGAATTCCTGCTAGGCATAATGCCCTATACAAGAAGTCTGAGGTAAAATTATGAAGACAATAGGCATGGTTTCTATCCCATACATTTTCCATACACAAGGTAAGCCTCAATTACATGCACTCTGATAAATCCTGTGATTGTAATTAACACTTCCCTCATTTTTAAATGAAAATTATCTCAGAGAGAATTTTAGAGATTATACACATATACACACAATATTTAGAATGTAAACCCTATAGTTATGCCCTACAGGTAGAGAAGTAAAAACAGCTCTAGAAATTAATACCCTGTTAGTGAATACTATAGGACAAGATGAGAAAAACTCAGAATCTTAATTTGAAGGTGTGTGGCAGAGGCTTGAGAGGTAGAGATTAGGTAGGGAGAAGAAAAATCTTTAATTAGTAATAACTACTAGCATTAAGTGTAAATAGTACCCAAATTAGCTCTTTATTGCAAGTGGAATTGTCAACAGGTAAACTCCTTAAGGGTAACGGCTGTAATTTTAATTTTACATTAGCTATACTTAATCTTATTCCTAGCACATAAGACAATTAGAAGCTCAATGCACTCTCTATTCATGTCATTAATTACAAATGAAGCCAAGCACCAGAACAAAATCCAAATTATTAACCATCTTTCAGAAATAACCTGAAGTAAGCAATTATTTATAAATAATATTTTAATAGTATTAAGATACTTTAAAATATTATCAATGACAATGACAAGTTCAAAAAAGGATCTCAAAATTGAATGTGACTTCAGAGATCATCTGGTCCAGAAAAGCTCAAAACTAATTAATGCCAGCTTGGCTCAAGCTGAGTCAGCCTCTAGGCCTGCTGCTCTTTAGCCTGGAGGAGGGGGCTTGCTTTGATACAATTCAATTCCATGATGACTAGTTAGCTTGGCTCCATTCTCATGGCCTTAGGACCATTCTAGTGAGAGTCAACAAGAATTGAGTGCAAATTCTTCACTACTCTTAGAACACATGAGTCCTCCTTAATGAGACTTAAACTTCATCTTCACACAGAATTAAAAAAAAAAAACTAAGAATTTCTGACACCCAATCCAGGGATTTAATGGATAACTATTGAAAAATTACAGAATCTAGTAGGAAAAAATGACTTTCAGAATGAATAGAAATATTATTTCACAGCCTAAGGAAATAGTCCCCTATCCCATTATACTAATATGATAATCTAAAAGAATTCATCCATAAAGGAATGAGTGGTCAACTATGTACAGTGCTTGTGTTTAAGTTTCTGGAAATAGAAAGATAAATGAGATATTATAGAGGAAAAAATGCTTCCTTAAAATTATCACAGTTTTCACTAGGAAATCAAGGAATAAAGAGAGGAGAATATAAAGAAGCAAAAAAAAAAAAAAAAAAAATTAGAAAGACAATCATATCAACTATCCACTAAAAAAACATTAAAATTAGAGATCATTGGATATGTCAGTTCTTGGTAAATTAAACTTCTTTAATTTCCGTGAATCATGATAATTTGATAGCCGAAAAAATCTGCATACACAAAATTTGTCAAAGGCTTAGGGTATTTTATTTCTCAGAAGTTTATTTTTTACTTATCAAAATTAGTGTAATACTGTAGACCGCTACAAAACCAAAAATTTAAAGAAAGAAAGTATATGCTGGAAAAATCCTGATCTTCATAAAATCCTGGCAGAGAGAATATAAAACGACATGAAAATATAAGGTTACAAAGAAAATGTCAACATGTTTATTCATATTAAAGAATACCTTCTGATAACCACTGGATTAATCTTCTAATTATAATGCAGTTTTTCCCCTAAGAATCCAATTACAGAAAGTAGTAGAAAAAATTCCATTTATACCAATATTGTGAAGATTCTGCTAATGGAAAAAATATGTAAACATATGACCAAAGTTTTCTTTAAAAAATATCTGTAGCAGAAAACCTGACCCACAGAAAAGTGGGAAAGCAAAAAGGACTGAGACCTTCTCTCTGATCATAGGATGAAAACTTCAATACTATTAACAGGCCCTCAAATTTTGAACCTGGAGAAGATATTAGAAATAATTTATTCCATCTTGCTTGTTAATTGTGTCTCTGATGGAAAGAGAGCTGGCAGGACAACAAATCAACCACTTCCTGCCAATTTATTTCCCAGGGTGTGTACTGTATATGTGTGCATTTGTTTGTACCCATACACAACACAAAATGCACACAAAGGGCAGTCCAGGCCAAAGAACTCTTTATTATAAGTGGAGGCTTTGGCTGCATTTTCTTAGCCAATCTCTTATCCTGCATCATTAGTTTTTACACTCAGAACAAATTTGTGGTAGATAATATATCATTTTCATCAAAACTTCTTTTTATTATAACCTAAGATCTCAAGGTAAACAAAGTTACCCTCCAAACTTTACCTTTGACATCTTAAGAACAAACATGGAAAGAAAATTCCAGGGGAATTCCCTGGCAGTCCAGTGGTTAGGACTCTGTGCTTTCACTGCCGAGGACATGGGTTTAATCCCTGGTGAGGGAACTAAGATCCCACAAGCCATGTGAGAACCCTGAAACACAGCCAGTCTGACACACTCCTTATCTTTTCAAAAGACCCTCTCTTGTACTCTGAGATCATTAGTTCTCAAATTTTAAGATCAGTAGGATCACTTGAAGAGTTGTTTAAACACAGAAAGATAAGTGCCCCTGCCCTCAAATCTCTGCTCCAACAGGTCTAGGGTGGAACTCAAGAAACTGCATTTCTCAGTTCCCAGGTGGTGCGGATGCTGCTGGACCACACCTTAAAACCACTGTGCTTTGATAAGATGCTTATCATAACTAATTATTAGAGAAATGCAAATCAAAACTACAGTGAGGTATCACCTCACACTGGTCAGAATGGCCATCATTTAAAAGTCTACAAATAACAAATGTTGGAGAGGGTGTGGAGAAAAGGAAACCCTACTACATTGGTGGTGGAAATGTAAGTTGGTGCAGCCACTATGGAAAACAGTATAGAGGTTCCTCAAAAAACTAAAAATAGAATTACCATATGACCCAGCAATTCCACTCCTGGGCATATACCTGACAAAACTGTAATTCAAAAAGATACATGCACCCCTAGTTCATAGGAGCACTAAGCACAATAGCCCAGACATGGAAACAACTTAGTGTCCATCAACAGATGAATGTGGTACATACACACGATGGAATATTACTCAGCCTTAAAAAAGAACAAAATAATGCTATTTGCAGCAACATGGATGGAACTAGGGATTATCATACTAAGTGAAGTAAGTCAGAAAAAGACAAATACTATGATATCACTTATCTTTGGAATCTAAACTATGACATAAATGAACCTATTTACGCAACAGAAACAGACTCACAGACAGAGAGAATGGACTTGTTGTTGCCAAGGGCAGGGGGTGGGGGATGGACTGGGAGTTTGGGGTTAGTAGATGAAAACAATTACATATTGAATGAATAAACAAGGTCATACTTTATAGCACAGGGAACTGTATTCAGTATCCTGAGAAAAACCATAATGGAAAAGAATATAAAAAAGAATATATATATGTATAACTGAATCACTTTGCTGTACAGCAGAAATGAACAGAACATTGTAAATCAACTATACTTCAATTTTTAAAAATGCTGTTCTATGTCTTCCACTAATGGGGCTGAGGTGGGATAGGGAAAACAGCAGAAAAGACAAGGGCAGTCAAGAAAGAATCAGTCTAAATCTTCTTCCTGAAACAGAAGAACGGAAAGGAAAAGAGAAAAGAGGAGTAAAGTAAAACAATGTAAAAAGCAACCAAACATTCCCTTTCCAACAAAGTACACTTTATGAAAATGATATTATTTATCCTATTGTGATTAGCCCAAATAAGTGAGATGGACTCTCCACTCAAAATTTCATTTGCAAGTTGCACACACACCCAGAGGGTATGAAAAGGTTTGTTACTCACATAACCAGGCTTTCTTGGGAGAGCTCAGCTGACTTCCAAGTTGATCTCAAAATGGCTTGAGAAAAAAAAAAAATCAAGGAAGGGCTATTGGCTTGGGGTTTTATAGTAGTGAGGAAGTGGGCTGGGATAAATGTTCTCACATGTGCAAACTCATATCGTATGGTTTGAACTTCCCACTGATGCCAAAAGAGAGCACACTGAGGCTTTCTTATCAGCTTGCCCAGATGTGGTATAGCAGGGAAGGAGATGTGATAGGCTTGAAACCTGTCAAGAGTTAAACATCAAAACTGGAGTCAGATTCTTTATTACAACTAACTCCTGAAGATTTACTGATAAATGAAATACATCATGTTTAATTTAATTAAATTTGAATTTGTTTACAAAAGCATTATGGCACTCTATGAACCCTGTAGCCTGAGGCTGATAAATTATTTTTTTATGAATCCAACACTGTGCATTTTAACACGTGAAATGAGTGCCTTGGTTACTATCAAGAAGGTTTGGGCCTTCCTAAAGGAGATAATATATGAGAAATATAGATAAGTTTTATTTTGCTCATAATTAAACATAATTAAAGAGAAATACATATATACATGTATACATACATATGAAATATATATGAGTCTGGAATGAAACGTTTAACCCAATGGCACTTTAAAGTGGACTCTCATCACATATTCTTGCTTCTAAATGTTTGAAAATTTTGTCTTGGGTTGGTTAATCTGTAACAGATGCTCCATACAACTCAGCAGATGCAGCACAAAGTAGCACAGCAAAAAGCACAAGCTTTTCAGCATGCAGCATCTCAAAGTACATGCTGACCAGCAGGCAGCAGAGCCAGATCAACAAGCCAAAGCAAGAGAAGAAAGACCCATGGTGAAGGTTTCCCATCACACAGACACTCTGCTCACAATGTCCATTGTTGTGGCCATCCCATGGATATGGGATGGGTCCCTCCATCCAAAGTTTGGTTTAGAATGTAGGGATTGATAAAGCCACATGCATAACAAGAGGTATGAAAAGATTTATTACTCATACACTGAGGCTTTCTGGGCAAAGCAGAGTGTGTTCCCAGGCTGGTACAAAAATGGCTTGAGAGAGAAAGAGTAAGGAGGAGCAACTGGCTTAGAGTTTTATGGTGGTTAGGGGTTGGGGCTGGAATAAGGGTTTCCCACAAGTATGGGTTGAGCTTATGTGGTATAAATGTCCTTATGGTGCCAAAGCAGGAAACAGCTAGGCTTTACTTTGTCCAGATGTGGATGGAGGGAGCGGAAGTTGAATCTTGAAAGTTACTAGCAATCAAATATCAAAAGTGGACACTTTATTTCACTCTTTTCTTGTCTCTTCAATTCTCTTACCATGTTTTACATTATTTTGTTGGGTGGAGCAGGATAAAGGAAACTTCAGCCCACTCAAATTATTGATTGAAAAAGAAAATAGAAGAATTAGAAAGGAAGAGGAGAGAGGACTTATATTGATTTTGAGTCTTCTTTTTGGAATTCTTTTGTGGTAAATATTTTCTTTTATTTTGCTCATAATTAAACATAATTAAAGAGAATGAGTGACTGTAAGTGATTTTCCCATTGTCACACAGTTGTAAAAGAGTAGAAATGGGTTAGAGACAGGCTTTGTGCCTGGGTCTAACCACAAATCACTTTTTTCCCCATTACTCCAGGATATCTTTCAGTTCAGGTTTGTTTGTTTTTCTTTTTGTTTTTCCCAATGTGGTTTCTCAAATAGATATAAAAAAACAAAAGTTATAAAAATCAAATCAAAAAAATGAATACAGTTTGCATGTTAGAACCAGTTTTTGTGTGTAGTCTGTCTACATGTCAAAGTATCCATGTACCTAGCTAGTTAGCTATCCTCCAACTGTATTTTCAAAGAATCTTAAAGGTTAGCATTTTTGGACTCAGTTTTCAAAGGTTAATGGTATTTCACTGGTGCCTTAGGAAAGGAGAAACTGGCATTTCATTAAATAAACTTTTATCACTTGAAAATTATTTGTATATATTCTCATTAGATTTTTTTTCTTGCGGACTGAATAACTTATTTTGTTAGACTGTATAGCTCTTTTAATATAATCACACTAAAATGGATTTTCTGTCACAGTGGAGGAGAAAGTTGTAGGTAAATTTTAGTACTAGTTACTCTACTTTTCTAATTTCTTTGGTAAGGACACTGCATGTTGTGACTTTAAATATATTATAGGGTTTTTGTAATTATTTCTTACATTCTAGCTATTTAAGTTGTCAAACTAAGACAAATTTGCAAAAATTCTATTTGGCTTAGCATAACAAGAGTTATCGGTCTATATTTCTCCAACATCACAATTTCTACTCTTTCTCATATAACTACAGCTTCAAAAACCAAAATCAAATACTCACCTAAACAAGTACACTTATGGCTTAGTATATGTTTCAGAAATGGTGAACAGACACTGCAACTGAAAAATCTAAAAACTAAATATGTCTTTCCCTCTCCCTAGCCTTGAATATTATCCTCTTGGTAATATTCAAGAGGATGGGACCCTAGAAGAATACAAATCATGAGCTTAGAAATGTCTCCTTCACTAGTCTCCACAGTATTCATATTCAGACAGAGAGATGGGAGATGACAGAGGCAGAAAATATCTTTGCTAAGTGCTCAAATTATTCACGTAGTCACTGTAGAGACTGGCAGCAGTTGCACTCTATAATTTTAGTTGCTAGTTATAACATCTTTATTCATTCAACAAATATTCATGAAAATTATATCTAGAATAACTTGAAATATAGAAATGAAATAAAAGATAGTTCTCAGGGTCTTCCAGTTCAGATGGTAAGGTGAAAAGTATAATGCAGTATGGTAATTCTAAAATGTATCAAAAGCATTGTGAATTAACTGTGTGGAGTGGGAACAATGAAATGCTTCTTAGAAGGGGGAAGAGTTTTTATTAGTTATGAAAGATGAGTAGGAGTCCGTTATTTAAGGAGGTGTTTAAGTAGGGGAAGAACTGAATATGTATTTGCAAAGGTGTTAGAGTGCAAGAGAATATTCCACATTTGATTAACATCTGGTAGTTTGACTTTCATAGGCACCTTAGCTCTGGGAAGGGAATGGGTTGGAAATGAGACTGAAGAGATACGCATGGTAAAATTATAAAGAGCCGTAAATATGATTCTAAGGAATTTGAACTGTATCTTATATTTACGGTGAACTTAATGACTGACATTTAATAGGAGAATGTGTCCAATGCCATGTATTATTCAAATTCAGTCTGAAAGCAGAGTGGAATATAAGAGAAACATTAGATCTTTGTGGAAACAGAAAGGTCAATTAAAAGGCAAAAGATATCATATAGATAAAAAAAATTTGAAGGGCTTGAGATATGGCAGTAGCTGAGAGAATGTGGCCAAGGGAGTAGACTTAGGAGATAATAAGGACATAGAGTTACCATAATTTGGCAATGAATTAGATTTGGAAGAAGCAGAGGTTGAAATAAAAGGAGTCTGTTATTTGTCAAGGTTTGTGGTTAACTCTATGATAGTGTATTTCACTGTAATTGAAAAAAAGGAAGCATAAGAGCAAAGTTGAGAAGTATTGTTTTGTAAATGGTGAGTTGAGAGTGGCTTAGGATATCCAAACAGAAGTGCTCCAGGTGTAGTTGGATATGCAGGGCATCTGACTGTGCTCAGACTCAAGTAGAGTTGGAACAGTTCCCTTGAAGTATCCAGGGGAAGTGATGAGCACATGCTATATGACTGAGTTGGACAAAGTTCTTCTTCCCACTATTTAGGAATTTCTATCCCTGGTTTGTATAAAAGAAGAGGGCTTCCCTTCCTAAAAAACCCAACTTCTGCCTTGTGTTCCAAGTTAGTAAACCAAGACAGATGAGTCCAAGAGCAGGGCTGAGCAATGAGATTCCTGCAAAACATTTCCTCATTTGGAGGTGATGGAACTAGTTGGGTGACTTGTATACAACGGATAAAGATAAAAAGAAAACATTGGTTGTAGCCTGTCATATCATTGATATGAATCATGAACTTATACGTGGCACATGAATCAATACATGGAATAAATTAAACTATACACAGAATAAAATTGCATAGATCTACACATACACATATATACACAAAAACAGGAATGCAGATTTTTAAATGTTGAAAACTAAATAGGTCTAAAGCCTTGTTAATGGTAATGTTCCAATGTCAATTTCTTGATTTTGATGTTGTACTACATCTGTATGAAGTGTCACCACTGGGAGAAATTGGATGAAGGATATATGAGACTCTTTATACTATTTTTGTAACTTTCTTTAACTCTACAATTATTTCAAAGAAGAAAACCAGCCTGAGCTAATTTTGCTGTCTGCTGAACAAAACAAAAGAGGTTATCCTTATTTCAGATATATGAGTTTTGAGATGGTCATTATTTACACCATTTCCAGTCACATTTGAATAACAGTTAAGAGGGACGCAATCTACCTAATAATAAGGCTGCTTTTATTTCATTATATAATCTCAGTACATCTGTTGTATAAACTTGAGAAAGTCACTTAATCTTTCTGTTCCTTATTCCCCATAAGTAATGGAAATAATGGTTGCTAATGGTTGTAAAGAGGACAAAATGAGTTAGCATAACAAAACACTTTGACCATGTTTCTAGAAGGTATTATCTTTACGATCAGTGTTTGCTAGTAGTTTCTAGCAAAATACCTTGCACATATTAAAAGAATATTTCCAATTACATTTACGGCAACTATTTTTTTAAAATCATATCATTTAACTGCTTACTTCAGTATGCAAGTACTAAGCAAAAATGTTTTAGTTACTTTTGTTGACATTAAAGCTCTTAATGTTTCTAAATTAATAGACATTCTTAGAAGCACAGATCTCAAGGGCCCATCACAAAGAGCAATATAATGAAGACAGTGTACTGCAGCAATCCCTTAAGTATTTATTAGATAGTGATTCATCTATGTTTTGTGAAGGAGGCCTAATTTACCAAGAAGACATTGATCTTGCAGGAATGCATAAAATTTGACCAACTCACACTGTTTTTAATTGATTCATCTTTCCCTAAAGTATACACATGGTAAACCAATATTTGATTTATGATATTATTAACCAGTCAATAAGTAAAAGGATGAAAAATATAGTTAACAAAGTTTGAGTTAAAGAAGAGGAGGAGGAGAAGGAAGTGGGAGTGGATATACAAGTGGAAGAGGAATGGGAAAGGTGGAGGAAGGAGAAAAAAGAAGGATAGCATTCATGATTGACTTACCAGAAGGAAACGTGTTCTAAAGCACAACTGGCCAACCTGACCAGCATTCATAAAACATAATAAAAAAATAATTGTGTAATTTCTTTTGAAAATATTTGTACATAATTCAAAATTAAGCAGACACATGATTTTATTACTTATTAATTCTATATAATCATTTCTATATTGGTAATTTTAGTAAAAAGAAAAGTCCTTACCCCTGTTCACACTTGTTTTGAAATTCTATACATTACATTCTCCAGTGGACTGGAAGAGTGACCCCTCATCATCTATAATTTTTTCTCCCTACCATACTTTTGGTATCTCCTGAAATAATTTCAGTCATTAATTATGTGTTTAGTTTCCAATAATTCTTTACAGCTGTGCCATACTATCTTGATTACCGTGATAATAAATCTTGAAATCAGGTAATGCTCTTGCCACATTGTCCTTATTTTTCTCATTGTATTAACTATTATAAATTTGATGCATTTCCATATGAATTTTAAAATCACTTTCACAATTTCTATATTTAAAAAAGTCTGCTGCAGTTTTGATCTGGATTGCATTGAATCTACAGATCAATTTGGAGAAAATTAACATCTTTACCGTGTATGTCTTCCAACCCATTAATGAGGTGTTTTTCTCCATTTATTAAGATCTACTTTAATTTCTACGTAATCGTTCTTAGTTTTTAGTGCACAGGTCTTACATATCTTCTGTCAGATTTACCCTAATTATTTCATGTTTGATGCTATTGTAAATGATATTTAAATTTTTTCAATTTATAGCTGTTTGTTTTTCATATAGAAATACAATCATTAAACCCTGCATCCATTAGCAATTACCCTCACTTCCCCACTAACCTACTCTCTTTTCTCTGTGTGTTTGCCTTCTTGACATTTCATACGAATAGACTCATAAAACTTGCAACCTTTTGTCTGTGGCTTCTTTCACTTAGCATGATGCTTTTCAAGGTTCACGCAAGTGGTCCTGTATCAACACTTCATTCATTTTTATGGCTGAATGATATTCTATTATTTGGACATATCAAATTTTGTTTATACATTCATCCACTGATGAAGATTTTGGTTGTTTTCACTTTTGGCTGCTATGAAAATACTTCTATGAATATTCATTTATGAATTTTCATGTGAACATGTCTTTAATTATCTTGGATATATAACTAGGAGAGAAATTGCTAAGTCATATAACTCTTCATTGAGGAACTGTTGAACTGTTTTCCAAAGTGGCTGCATCATTTTACATCCTGACCAGCAACGTATGAGGGTTTCATTTTATCAACAATCTCACTAACACTTGTCATCATCATTTTTTGATTATAGCCACCTTAGTGGGTATGAAGTAGTATATCATTGTAGTTTTTATTTACATTTCCCTAATGAACAACAATCTTGAGCATCTTTTCATGAGCTTACTTGCCATTTGCATATTTTCTTTGGAGAAATAGCTATTCAAATCCTTTGCTCATTTATTAATTATATTTATTTGTCTTTTTAATGTTGAGTTATTAGAGTTGCTTATATATTTTGGATAATAAGCCTTTATGAGATATATGATTTGAAAATATTTTCTCCAATTCTCTGGACTTTCTTTTCACTTTCTTGATACTATCCTTTGAGGCACATACATTTTTAATTTTGATGAAGTCAAATTTACCTATTTCTTTTGGATGTGTGTACTTTAGATGTCATGTCTAAGAAACCACTGCCTCATTCAAGTTCACAAAGATTTACATCTATATTTTCCTTAAAAAGTTTTATAGTTTTAGCTTTTACATCTAGGTCATTAAGGGCACTTTGAGCTAATTTTTGCATATGGTGTGAGGTAAATTTTCAACTTCATTATTTTGCACATAGATATCTGGTGGTCCCAGCACCATTCCTTGAAAAGAATATTCTTTCCCCATTGAAATGGTCTTGGCACTCTTATCAAAAATCAATTGATAATAAATATAATAACTTATTCCTGGACTTTCCATATGATTCTACTGATCTGTATATCTATCATTGAGTCACTACCACACTGTCTTGACTAGTGCAGCTTTGTAGTAAGTTTTGAAATTGGAAAGTATGAGTCTTACAATTTTGTTCTTTATTTTCAAGATTGTTTTGGCTGTTCTGGGTCCCTTGCATTTCCATATGAATTTTAAAATCAGTTTGTCAGTTTCTACAACAACAAAAAAAACCTAGATGGAATTTTGATAGAAATTAGGTGGAATCTATAGAACAACTTGGGAAATACTGCTGTATCTTAACAATATTAATTTTTCCCATCTGTGAACATGTGATTTCTTTCTGTTTATTTAGGTCTTCTTTAATTATCTTTATTGACATTTTGTAGTTTTTACTGTACAAGTCTTGGATCTCTCTTGCTAAATATATTCCTAAACATTTTATTCCTTTTTGATGCTGTTATAAATGGAATTGATTTCTTAATTTTACTTTTAGATTATTCATTGCCAGTGTATAGAGATACAGTTGATTTTTGTATATTGATTTTGTGTCCTGCAACCTTACTGAATTTGTTTGTAAGCTCTAATGATTTAGATGTGCATGTGTATGTGGACATGTTCCTCAGGATTCTATATAGGCAAGTTCATGTCATCTGCAAATAGAGCCAGTTTTACTTCTTCCTTTCCTATTTGGATGTCTTTTATTTCTTTTTATAGCCTAATTGCCTTGGCTAGGACTTCCAGTACAAAGTTGTATAGAAGTGGTTAGAGAAGTTATCTTCGATTTGCTTTTGATCTTAGAAGAAAAGTTTTCATTCTTTTACCATTCGATGTGTTGTCAGTTGTGGGTATTTTGTAGATGTTCTTTTTCAGATCGAGAAGGTGCCTTATCCCTAGTGTGTTATCATGAAAGTGTGTTGGATTTTGCCAAGTGCTGTTTCTGCATCTGCT
Organism: Balaenoptera musculus; assembly: GCF_009873245.2. Taxonomy (NCBI): domain Eukaryota; kingdom Metazoa; phylum Chordata; class Mammalia; order Artiodactyla; family Balaenopteridae; genus Balaenoptera; species Balaenoptera musculus. The sequence goes on from NC_045796.1 coordinate 41,699,629, forward strand.
GAGATGATCCCATGGGTTGTCCTTTACTCTGTTGATATGCTGTATTAGCAATACATTGATTTTCATGTGTTGAATGTACATTAGTCTTGAATCCTACAACATTGCTAGATATACTTGTTAGTCCTAGTAACTATTTTTTTAGACTTTCTATAAAAAGGTTTAGTCATCTGTGAATAAAGGAAGTTATACTTCATCTCTTCAATCTAGAAGTTTTTTTTATTTTTTTTTAAATTTTTTTAGAAGTTTTTTAAAAAAAATTCATTTGACTTGCTTTATTGCATGGCTGTCAACACTACTGCATTGTGTTGACAGTGGATATCTTTGCCTTATTCATGCATTAGGAAGAAGCATTCAATCTGTAAGCATTAAGCGTGATGTAAGTTTTAGGTATAGATGCTCTTTATCAAGTTGAATGAATTACTTTTACTTACAGTTTGCAGAGAGGATTTTTAAAAATCAGGAATGAACGTTGAATTGTGTCAGATAATATGTTCTATATCCATGAAGATGATCATATGACCTTTATTTTTTAGTTTGTTAATATGGTGAATTATATTGATTGATCTTCAAATATTTACATTCCTGAGATAAACCCTACTGAATAATGATGTGTTACCATTTTTATTTAATGTTGGATTTGATTTGTTAAATTTTTGTTGAAAAATTTTACACTTATACACATGATAGATACTCATCTATAGTTTACTTTTCTTGTAATGTCTTTATTTGGTTTTGGTATCAAGACAATGCTGACTCCATAGTATAAGCTGTGAAAAAGTAGTCTTCCCTTTTCAATTTTCTGGAAGAACTTATGTAAAATTTGATATTATTTCTCCCTTAAGATTTGTTTGAATTCACCAATAAAGCTGTGTGGTCTGGTGGTTTCATTACAGAAAACTTTTAAACCATAAATTCAGTTTAAAAAAAAAGATCAATATAGAACTATTGAGGTTATCTTGGTTTTTCTTTAAAGAGTTTCAGTTCATCTCTTTCAAGGAATTTGTCCATTTAACCTAAGTTGTTAAACTTATTGGCTAAATTTCCTTTATTCCATTATTATATTTTCATATATGTAGAATGTCTATGGATGCCAGACTTCTGATTCTGATATTGGAAGTTTGTGCCTTCTTTCTTCTTTCCTAATCAGTCTAGCTAGAGATTAATCAATTTTACTAATCTCAAAAAATGAGTTTTTGGTTTCAGTGATTTTCTCTATTTTTTCTATTTTCTGTTTTATTGATTTCCACTCTGATATTTATCATTTCTATGCTTTTGCTTATGTTGGATTCAATGAGCTCTCCTTTTCCTAGTTTTTTTGTTTATTTTTTTGTTTGTATTTTGGGTTTTGTTTTTGAAGCTGACATCATTGATTTCAGAACTTTCTTCCTTTGAACATATGATTTCATTTTCACTCAGTTCAAATTATTTTCTAATTTCCCTTTTTATACCTTACTTGATCTATGGGTTATTTAGAAGTGTGGTATTTGGTTCTCATAAATGTGGAGATTTTTCAGATAGTTTTTTGTTATTTTTAATTTAATTTCTTTATTATTAGAGAACATACTTTGTACTAAAGTCTTTTTAAAAGACTTGTTTATTATTTAGTGCATTTGTTAAAATCACTAGCTTTCAGCAATTATTTTGTGATTTTCTTTCATGAAGTTTTCTTCATATTTTTTAATGTTGAGCCACTATTTCTTCAAGTAATCTTCCTCCACCTCACCTGAGCCTCTGCAGAATAACCTGTCCCACATTTCACTGACACTGTGTTCAGTTTATCTTTTTAGTAGGTGTGTTTCATTTTGAATAGTTTTTATTGTTATGTATTCAAATTCACTAAAATTTTATTTTGCTATATATAATCCTCCTTTAATTCCATCCACAGCATTTTCACCTTAAATATTGAAATTTTCATCTGCAGAGGTTTAATTTTTAAAAAATTAATAGGCTTTATTTTAGAGCAGTTTTAGGTTCACAGAAAAATTGAAAGTACAGAGTCCTCATATACTTCTCCCCCACACCCAACGTTGCCTCCTTCACCATCGAATTCCATATCACTGTGGTACATCTGTTACAACTGATGAACCAACATTGACACACCATTACCTACCAAAGCCCATAGTTTACATTCCAGCTAACACAGCGTTGTCCATTCTGTGGGTTTGGACAAATGTAGAATGACACGTAGCCACCATTGTAGAATTATATAGAATAGTTTCACTGTCCTAAAAATCCTCTGTTCTCAGCCTATTTATCCCTCTCTCCCTCTACACCTCTGACAGTCATTTGAAAGAAAATAAAATTTTCTTTTCTGAAAAATTCTTCAGATAATCATATTCAGCAAGAAAACTCAGATCTTATCAGTTTGCAATAGTAATTCTATATGTGTACTACTACTTTCTGAAAATACAGCTTTGGAAAATAGGCAGATAGCAACACATCTCTGTAGCTAGCGTAATATAAGACATATCCTTATTTTCTGCAATAAATATCCCTTTAAAAACAGAACACTGAAGCTATTCACTATGTGTCAGCTTAAATATGATTGAAAAATTTGAAGTATCATTAATACAAATGAATATGAAATAAATTGAAAAAATCACAACCATTACAGTTGATTTGTTACAAAGTACTATCAGTGTGACATTCGGGCCTAAGGTGAACTAATATAATTGATGACAGTCAGCATTTATACATACTTATGTAATGATGTTTACATGACTGTTTATGCAGCTCAATAGCATGCTATTAAAAATTTCAGAAGGGGCTTTCCCATGGAGTCAGATGTAAAATCTACAGCTTCTGGATGCTACATTCTTTCTACAGCATTCCTATATTGACTATATTTCATTTTAAAGTGATTAATTAACTCTAAGATTCTCCTGAATCAATTAGTCTTTCTCACTCTCTATTTCATATCTTTTCAAATATTGCTAATTTTCACTAAAATTTTCTTACTTCCCCTTTAGTCTAGCGAATTCAGTTATCACTTTTACCAGAGAATCTTGCCTCTTCTGGTCCCAAACCCCACACCAGTTTATCAACGATACTTCTCCTGTATGTCTCCACAGCCCCTTGGGCATACCCCACTCATAACACTTAATACACTAGATTGTGCTCACTTGTTCATATATCTGTTTCTCTTACTAGAGCAGTAGCTTTTTGAGATCAGGGATGATTACTCCTTTCTATTCCTTCTGGAATACTCCCTTTGATACACACAGCTTCTCTATTTTTAGGTAATTGTTATCAGTCAAGGTGTAGTCGTTAAATAAATACTTTGAATATAATATATACACTAGATGTGACTAAGTATGTGTATGCGTGTGTGTATACTGAGTGTAGGTGAGACTGTAATGATAAATCTCAAAAATCTCCCAAAAGCTCATACAACTCAATAACAAAAAAAATATAGTAACAAACAAATCAAAAAATGGGCAGAAAACCTAAATAGACATTTCTCCAAAGAAGACATACAGATGGTCAACAGGCACATGAAGAGATGTTCAACATCCCTAATTATCAGGGAAATGCAAATCAAAACTACAATGAGGTATCACCTCACACCAGTCAGAATGGCCATCAACAAAAAATCTACCAACAGTAAATGCTGGTGAGGGTGTGGAGAAAAGGGAACCCTCCTACACTGTTGGAGGGAATGTAAATTGGTGCAGGCACTGTGGAGAACAGTATGGAGGTACCTCAAAAAACCAAAAATAGAGTTACCACATGAACCAGCAATCCCAATCCTGGGCATATACCTTGAGAAAACTCTAATTTGAAAAGATGCATGCGCCTTGATGTTCACAGCAGCACTATTACAATACCTAAGATATGGAAGCAACTTAAATATTGATCTACAGATGAACTGATAAAGAAGATGTGTTATTTATATATATATATATATAATGGAATATTACTCAGCCATAAAAAGAATGAAATAATGCCGTTTGCAGCAACATGGATGGACCAATAGATTATCATACTAAGTGAAGTAAATCAGACACAGAAGGACAAATATAATATGATACAATTTTTATGTGGAATCTAAAAAAATGATACAAATGAACTTATTTACAAAACAGAAACAGACTCACAGACATAGAAAATAAACTTATGGTTACAAAAGGGAAAAGGAGGGAGGAGGGATAAATTAGGAGTGTGGGATTAGCAGATACAAACTACTCTATATAAAATAGATAAACAACAAGGTCCTACTGTATAGCACAGGGAGCTATATATTTAATATCTTGTAATTAAACTATAGTGGAAAAGAAAAAAAAAAACTCCCCAAAAATATTTAAGGTAAATGCCAATTTAATTGACCCACACAAAACCACAAACTGTATAAAAAATGCAAATATATAGAAAATCTTACATCAACACAGAACCAAAAGTAAGCATGTAATCATCATCCCATAATTGTTAAGAAAAATTTAACTTGTGTTGCAAAATTTACCACATTAAGAAAGATATCAAGGTCCAGTTCAAAACTTGAGAAATGCATGCCACATAGCTGAGGGAATCTGAGTAGGTACTTAAATTTTGTGTCCATTAAAAGAATAGTTATAGCTGCATTATATACAACAGATTTAAATTAGAACAATCCATATAACAACCAGCAGTATGATGGATAAAAAGTGGTATTTAAATAATGGAATGAATTAAATTACTGCTACATATAATGACATGAGTCATTTCAAAAAATAGTATTGAATAAAAGAAGTCATGAACACAAAAATGTGTAAATAATTCATTTACATTTGTGAAAGCTGATTTCCTAACTTAGATGGGTTTTTTTTTTTTTTTTGGCAATTAGATAAGAAAATTTCTTTGCGAATGTGGTTTCCATTGTGTTGCAGAATTGAAAATTTCTGGTATAGGAGGTAGAAAACAGCCAAAGACAAATGTCACTTACTTGAAACTTTACTTAGTTGTGCCCAAAGTATTCCCCCAAATGCAGTCAATCTTAAGCAGGAGAGCATTCTTATACTATCCTATATCTTATACCGTTTTGACCATTTACTGTTTTGACATTATTTTTATTAAAAAATACTTTTTTGAATGAAAATATTTTTTTCCTAAAAGTGATTTCTACTCTATGTGTTTCTTAATCTAAATACAAATGTTTGACAATTAATTCAACATATTTTTGATATGCAGACTTCTTCAGATCCATGTTATTCCTATAAATGAAATCATGAACCATTTTATATTACCACATAGCAAGCTTTTGTTTTATTGTTTAACATTTTAGAAATTTGCTTATAACTTCATTTTATGGTTAATTAAGAATATGAGGTATACATAACATATAAAGATAGGCAATTTGTTGTTAAACCCTGTCATATTTTACCACTTCCATAACAAGATATAATAAATAATTGCCTGTTATGTCAGGGATACCAAAAAAAGTTATCAATTTATTTCTCTGAACATATACAATAATATGACACTAAGTGGTCTCATTGGCCTTTGTTTTAGTAATAATGTTTCTGAAACAGTTTTAGAAGAGCTTAAAACTATGCATGTTTTATAATAACAATGCCTTATGAAAAAGTAATCCTTATTAGGTATACACTTAAAGTTCTTGCTCTGCTTGGTGATTCTGCTATGGCTATTCACTTAAGATGTTTCCTGAGCTCTTTAATATTTTTTCTTATGACATAAAAATAAAAATACATGTTGCCATAATAGCGTACGGCAAGACATTTTTGCCAGGCAGTTTGAACCATTTCTTGTTTGTTTTTATTTTTTTATTTTATTTTTATTTTTATTTTTTTTAACATCTTTATTGGAGTATAATTGCTTTACAATGGTGTGTTAGTTTCTGCTTTATAACAAAGTGAATCAGTTATACATATACCATTTCTAAATGCCATTATGTGGTTAAGCAGTGAGGCACAACAGGTTATACTACATTGTGAAGTTCTAAGGTGTGGAAATTGCCTCTCAGCATCACACCCAGGCGTATCTTTGAGATTTTACATGACAATTTCACAGGGTTATAAAACAAATAAATGAAGTCATTAAAAAACATTTTTCTTAGGTAAATTTAAGCTTTCAATCACCCCGTGTGCAGTCATTAAAGTCTAATGCCTTTTCCTGGGAAAACATTTCATATAGATTTTTTAGCTTCCTTTACTGGTAACTCAAAATTTGTTAAATTTGACTTATTTAAATTTTGTCCCTATCTTGAAAAATAATGGAAGCAATTACCTTCAACTCAATTTCCAAGGTGACAGTTTATCAATCACAGTGATAAGTGCTAGGGCTTCTTCATAACTTATTTGACTCCCTGACTTTTCCATCTTTCTTCAACCCTCAGATTGCCTCGAATACTTTGTGGAATCTTCTGTCTCAGATGAGAGTGAGAATGCCCTCCCCAGGGAGTGACTGTGGAGGTTTAGGAAACAGAGGAGTATTCTTATGGTAAGAGAGCCCAAGGGTATGCAAAGTTGAGGACCTTAGTCCCTCTGTTCAGTTATTGTATATAAGAGCACCGGAATCAAATATTTTAATTTACTCTTTGGTTACACAAAGTGACTTATAAGGTTATTGCTTACTTATGAAATGGCAAGAAGCTATGTCCACATTCATAAAGTTTTTCTAAATCAACTAGAAGTTAGAGCAACAAAAGCTCTTGGATTGATTCCAGGAGTCCTCGTGGATACCAAAATCCTCAGATGCTCAAATCCCTTGCCTAAAATGGCATACTGCAGTGAATAAAGTGGGCTCTCCATATCTCCAGATGCCAAACTCGCAGATAGGGAGGGCTAACTGTATTCGTTCCTGGAGAAACGGACCTTGAGGCAAGTGTATTCAAGGGCAGAGAGATTATTTAAAAGGGTGAAGGGGAATGGTAGGAGAGATTTGAAACAGACAAGGAAATTCAGCCAACAAAGTGTGTGCTATCAAGCCAGCACCACAGTAGTCAAATGGAGCTTAACTCCATGGTGAAACTCTGGGAAACAATCTAAAACACACACGTTAGAATTATCCCGAACCAAAGTAAGGGAGCTGGAGATTAATATACCAACTCTAGAGAGCACTGGGTGATGCTACTGGAGTGAGGAAATGGGTATTAATTCCACAGCACTTCCAGACTCCCAAGAGCATGTGAGCAGAGTGACCTTCCATAACTGGAGAAACAAAGCACTAAGGAACAAAGACACAGACAGTGGCAGTTGAAAGTTCAGTGGAGTATAAGGCAAAGTCCAAGAGTGTGAATGGGCATCTCCTGTATCTATTAAATCCACAAAACACTGCAATATTTCTGCTAACTACATTATATTTCCAGGTTTTCTATTATTTACAATTGGATAATCATGTTCTCTACAGTTTCACTAAGAAACTGAAAAATGTTTATCAGTAAAGATTAGAAGACAGAACATAAATCTTCATGTAAAAGGAATAGATATACTTATAACCCTCTTTGTTCACTGTTGGTTATCATCTATGCATTCTCCAGTGCATCCTTTCATGACTTCATATAAATTACGGGGTCCACTTCCATTTAAATGATGAGGACCCTTAAATTCAACCACATCCTGGATATCTCTCTTGAGCTGGAAGCATTTGTCCAACTATTTTTTGTAGGTCTCATTTTAAGTAATAATGTTCTAATAAATTAGCTAGCATTGATCAGGTATGTACTTTGTGCTAAGTATTATATTATGCAATAAGCTTTGCTATGGATTATCTTAATCTTCAAAGCAATGCTAGAAGTAGATACTCTTTCTATTAGAATTTAAAACATGGGGAAATAGGCTTTGAGAGTTTAATTAGCTTTGACATTAGCTAGTGGGTGGTAGATTATGAATTTGAATCAGGCATTCTGATTCTGAAGCCCCTGTATCAAAGTTTAACTAGGGAAATAGAACCAGTAGGTGATGTATAAGAGATTGATTGCTTGTGCAATTATGAGGGCTAGCTGGACAAGTATGAAATTCGTAAGGCAGGCTGTCCAGAAGTAGGCTATAATTCTTGGGCATGAGCTGAAGCTGTTGTCCACGGGTAGAATTTAACTTCAGGAAAACTTCAACTTTTTTCATAAGGCATTTCACCTGATTATATCAGGCCCACAGAGATTTTGTTCAATAATCTCCCTTATTTAAAGTCAACTGATTATGGCACTCCCTCTTGCAAGAGCACCGGAATCACAACTAACTACTGAACAATCATCGACAGGAAGACACTGGAACACACCAAAAAAATATTCCACATCCAAAGACAAAGGACAAGCTGCAATGAGATGGACTTCAACAGGACTGGGGAAAACAGACTCCACTCTTGGAGGGCACACACAAAGTAGTGTGCACATCAAGACACAGGGGAAGGAGCAGTGACCCCACAGAAGACGGAACCAGACCTACCTGCTAGCACTGGAGGGTCTCCTGCAGAGGTGGGGGATGGCTGTGGCACACCACCGGGACAAGGACACTGGCAGCAGAAGTTCTGGGAAGTATCCATTGGTGTGAGCCCTCCCAGAGTCCACCATTAGCCCCACCAAAGAGCCTGTAGGCTCCAGTGCTGGGGTCACCTCAGGCCAAATAGCCAACAGGGAGGGAACTCAGCCCCACCCATCAGCAGACAAGTGGAATAAAGTTTTACTGAGCTCTGCCCAGCAGAGCAACAGCCAGCTCTACCCACCACCAGTCCATCCCATCAGGAAACTTGCACAAGCCTCTTAGACAGCCTCATCCACCAGAGGGCAGACAGCAGAAGCAATAAGAGTTACAATCCTGCAGCCTGTGGAACGAAAAACACATTCACAGAAAGTTACACAAAATGAAAAGGCAGAGGTCTATGAACCAGATGAAGGAAAACGATAAAACCCCAGAAAAACAACTAAATGAAGTGGAGATAGGCAACCTTGCCTCTTCCAGAAAAAAAAATTCAGAATAATGATAGTGAAGATGATCCAGGACCTCAGAAAAAGAATGAAGGCAAAGATCGAGAAGATGCAAGAAATGTTTAACAAAGACCTAGAAGAATTAAAGAACAAACACCTAGAAGAATTAAAGAACAAACAAACAGAGATGAACAATACAATAACTAAAATGAAAAATACACTTGAAGGAATCAATAGCAGAATAACTGAGGCAGAAGAACGGATAAGTGACCTGGAAGACAAAATGGTGGAATTCACTGCTGAGGAACAGAATAAAGAAAAAAGAATGAAAAGAAATGAAGACAGCCTTAGAGACTTCTGGGACAACAATAAACACACCATCATTCTCATTATAGGGGTCCCAGAGGAGAAGAGACAGAGAAGGGACCCCAGAAAATATTTGAAGAGATTATAGTCAAAAACTTCCCTAACATGGGAAGGGAAATAGCCACCCAAGTCCAGGAAGTGCAGAGAGTCCCAGCCAGGATAAAACCAAGGAGAAACATGCCAAGACAAACAGTAATCAAATTGACAAAAATTAAAGGCAAAGAAAAGTTACTGAAAGCAACAACGGAAAAATGACAAATAACATACAAGGGAACTCCCATAAGGTTAACAGATCATTTCTCAGCAGAAACTCTACAAACCAGAAGGGAGCGGCATGATATATTTAAAGTGATGAAAAGGAAGAACCTACAGCCAAGATTATTCTACCTGGCAAGGATCTCATTCAGATTTGATGGAGAAATCAAAGCTTTACAGACAAACAAAAACTAAGAGAATTCAACACCACCAAAGCAGCTCTACAACAAATGCTAAAGGAACCTCTTTAAATGGGAAACAAAAGAGAAGGACCTACAAAAACAAACCCAAAACAATTAAGAAAATGGTAATAGGAACATAGATACCAATAAATACCTTAAATGTGAATGGATTAAATGCTCCAACCAAAAGAATGGATACAAAAACAAGACCCATATATATGCTGTCTACAAGAGACACACTTCAGACCTAGGGACACATACGAACTGAAAGTGAGGGGATGGAAAAAGATATTCCACGCAAATGGAAATCAAAAGAAAGCTGGGGTAGCAATATTCATATCAGATAAAATAGACTTTAAAATAAAGCATGTTACAAGAGACAAGGAAGGAAACTACATAATGATCAAGGGATCAATCCACAAAGAAGATATAACAATTAAAAATATATATGCACCCAACATAGGAACACCTCAATACATAAGGCAAATGCTAACAGCTGTAAAAGAGGAAATCGATAGTAACACAATAACAGTGGAGGACTTTAACACCTCACTTACACCTATGGACAGATCATCCAGAAAGAAAATTAATAAGAAAACACAAGCTTTAAATGATACAATACACCAGATAGACTTAATTGATATTTATAGGACATTCCATCCAAAAACAGCAGATTACACTTTCTTCTCAAGTGCACACAGCACATTCTCCAGGATAGATCACATCTTGGGTCACAAATCAAACCTCAGTAAATTTAAGAAAATTGAAATCATATCAAGCATCTTTCCCGACCACAACACTATGAGATTAGAAAACAATTACAGTGAAAAAAATGTAAAAAACACAAACACATGGAGGCTAAACAACACGTTACTAAATAACCAAGAGGTCACTGGAGAAACCAAAGAGGAAATCAAAAAATACCTAGAGACAAATGACAACAAAAACATGATGATCCAAAACCTATGGGATGCAGCAAAAGCAGTTCTAAGAGAGCAGTTTATAGCAATACAATCTTATCTTAAGAAACAAGAAAATTTCAAATAAACACTCTAACCTTACACCTAAAGGAACTAGAGAAAGAAGAAAAAACAAAACCCAAAGTTAGTAGAAGGAAAGGGATCATAAAGATCAGAGCAGAAATAAATCAAATAGAAACAAAGAAAACAGTAGTAAAGTTCAATAAAACTAAAAGCTGGTTCTTTGAGAAGATAAACAAAATTGATAAACCATTAGCCAGACTCATCAAGAAAAAGAGGGAAAGGACTCAAATCAATAAAGTTAGAAATGAAAAAAGAGAAGTTACAACGGACACCACAGAAATACAAGGCATCATCAGAGACTACTACAAGCAAGTCTATGCCAATAAAATGGACAACCTGGAAGAAATGGACAAATTCTTAGAAACGTATAACCTTCCAACACTGAACCAGAAAGAAATAGAAAATATGAACAGACCAATCACAAGTAATGAAATTGAAACTGTGATTAAAAATCCTCCAACAAACAAAAGTCCAGGACCAGATGGCTTCACAGGTGAATTCTATCAAACATTTAGAGAAGAGCTAACACCCATCCTTCTCAAACTCTTCCAAAAAATTGCAGAGGAAGGAATACTCCCTAACTCATTCTACAAGGCCACCATCATCCTGATACCAAAACCAGACAGAGATACTACAAAAAAAGAAATTGCAGACCAATATCACTGATGAACATACATGCAAAAATCCTCAACCAAATAATAGCAAGCAATCCAACAACACACTAAAAGGATCATACACCATGATCAAGTGGGATTTATCCCAGGGATGCAAGGATTCTTCAATATATGCAAATCAATCAATGTGATACACCATATCAACAAACTGAAGAATAAAAAGCATATGATCATCTCAATAGATGCAGAAAAAGCTTTTGACAAAATTCAACACCCATTTATGATAAAAACTCTCCAGAAAGTAGGCACAGAGGGAATTTACCTCAACATAATAAAAACCATATATGAAAAACCCACAGCCAACATTGTTCTCAATGGTGAAAAACTGAAACCATTTCCACTAAGATCGGGAACAAGACAAGGTTGCCCACTCTCACCACTAATATTCAACATAGTTTTGGAAGTCCTAGCCATGGCAATCAGAGAAGAAAAAGAAATAAAAGGAATACAAATTGGAAAAGAAGAAGTAAAACTGTCACTGTTTGCAGATGACATGATACTATACATAGAGAATCCTAAGATGCTACCAGAAAACTACTAGAGCTAATCAATGAATTTGGTAAAGTTGCAGGATACAAAATTAATACACAGAAATCTCTTGCATTCCTATACACTAACAATGAAAGATCAGACAGAGAAATTAAGGAAACAATCCCATTCACCACTGCAACAAAAAGAATAAAGTACCTAGGAATTAAACCTACCTAAAGAGGTAAAAGACCTGTACTTAGAAAACTATAAGACACTGACGAAAGAAATCAAAGATGACACAAACAGATGGAGAGATATACCATGTTCTTGGATTGGAAGAATCAATATTGTGAAAATGACTATACTACCCAAAGCAATCTACAGTTTCAATGCAATCTCTATCAAATTACCAATGGTTTTTTTCACAGAAGTAGAAAAAAAATTTTAAAATTTGTATGGAGACACAAAAGACCCCAAATAGCCAAAGCAATCTTGCAGGAAAAGAATGGAGCTGGAGGACTCAGACTCCGTGATTTCAAACTATACTACAAAGCTACACTAATCAAGACAATATGGTACTGGCACAAAAACAGAAATATAGATCGATGGAACTGGATAGAGAGCTCAGAGATAAAACACTCACATACGGTCACCTTATCTTTGATAAAGGAGTCAAGGATATAGAATGGAGAAAAGACAGCCTCTTCAGTAAGTGGTGCTGGGAAAACTGCACAGCTACATATAAAAGAATGGAATTAGAGCACTCCCAACCACCATACACAAAAATAAACTCAAAATGGATTAAAGACCTAAATGTAAGCCCAGACACTGTAAAACTTAGAGGAAAACATAGGAAGAACACTCTTTGACATAAATCACAGCAAGATTTTTTTTGTCCCACCTCCTAGAATAATGGATATAAAAACAAAAATAAATAAATGGGACCTAATGAAACTTCAAAGCTTTTGCACAGCAAAGGAAACTATAAACAAGATGAAAAGACAAGCCTCCGAATGGGAGAAAATATTTGCAAATGAATCAACAGACAAAGGATTAATCTCTAAAATATATAAACAGCTCATGCAGCTCAATATTAAAAAAACAAACCACCCATTCCAAAAATGGGCAGAAGACCTAAATAGACATTTCTCTATAGAAGACATACAGACGGCCAAGAGGCACATGAAAAGCTGCTCAACATCACTAACAGAGAAATGAAAATCAAAACTAAAATGAGGTATCACCTCATACCAGTTAGAATGGACATCATCAGAAAATCTACAAACAATAAGTGCTTGAGAGGGTGTGGAGAAAGGGGAACCCTCTTGCACCACTGATGGGAATATAAATTGATACAGCCTCTGTGGAGAACAGTATGGAGGTTCCTTAAAAAACTAAAAATAAAATTACCATATGACCCAGCAATCCCACCACTGGGCATATACCCAGAGAAAACCATAATTAAAAAAGACACATGCATCCCAATGTTCATTGCAGCAGTATTTATAATAGCCAGGTCATGGAAGCAACCTAAATGCCCATCGACAGACGACTGGATAAAGAAGATGTGGTGCATATACACAATGGAGTATTACTCAGCCATAAAAAGGAACGAAATTGGGTCATTTGTAGAGACGTGGATGGATCTAGAGACTGTCATACAGAGTGAAGTAAGTCAGAAAGAGAGAAACAAATATTGTATATTAACGCATATATGTGGAATCTAGAAAAATGGTACAGATGAACCGGGTTGCAAGGCGGAAATAGAGACACAGATGTAGAGAACAAACGTATGGACAGTAAGGGGGGAGAGTGGGGGTGGGGCGTGGTGGTGGTATGAATCTGGAGATTGTAATTGATATATATTCACTAATATGGATAAAATAGATAATTAATAAGTACCTGCTGTTAAAAAAAATAAATAAAAAAATTAAAAAAAAAAATAAAGTCAACCGATTATGGACTTTAATCACATCTACAAATACCTTCACAGCAACACCTATATTAGGTGTTTGATCAAATAACTAGAGCCTAGCCAAATAGACATATAAAACTAATTATCACAGTGCTAACCATTAAACTCTATGACTTCATCTGAATAATCCACAACATCTCAAACTCAGCATGACTGAAATGTTTCCTAAAATAAATGCTCTTTTTCCTATCTAGATTTCCTACCAGCCTTATCTAGATTCTCCTATGGAAAAAAAAACCTCTTTGATTTCATCTACACATCTCTACATGATTTTAAAAATCATTTTTATGTTCAGTACCTAGCTAATGAACACATATGAAGTACTCAATAAATGCCTGTAGAGTAAATAAATACAACTTTACCCAGCACACATCTGTTTGGTTCAAAACTATAATATCTTTATAAATATATATTTGTAATCTATATATTTAAATGATGTATCACTCCTTTCATCCGTCCTTACACAGGCTCTATTTAAAAATAAAATAAAATAAAATTAGTTTTCCTTGTTTCATTTTATGGTTATTTTAAATATTAAAATGTGAAACAAATATTAACATGTATCTACATAGTGTGAAGTTCTTTTCCAAATTAGCCACTGAGGTTTGCATTTACTGAGCTTGTATTTAGTATCAAGGACAAGATGATAGATTTAAATGAACATATTTTGATAAAATTGATTCAATATTATAAGGCTTTCATGAAGTCATTTTTATATTTCCTTTTATTCATTAAATGTCCATTGATTGAGCATTATAAAACAGATTCAGAAGGTATAGAAATGATTATGAGATAAATTTTGCCATAAAGAAGTCAAGATTAATTTTATATTGTCTAAGGAATCTTGTTGCATTTTACATGACAATTTTTAACCTATTATATAGAGAGAAAAAAATATGACAATTTAGGAAAGAAAAAAATGGATAGGGAGAAATATGTGTTCATATTGTAGTTTACATGGAATGATTCCTTTGGTCAAACTGAACAGACATGGAATAGAATATTTCACGTTATGAAAAACAACAGATCAGAAAGTTTGAAGTGTGAATGTTATAACATGATACTATTACAATTTCACACACATACATACACACATACACAAATAAATCCCAGAATATTTTAAATTACAAAGAAATTTGTCAGTTCATATTTAAAACAAAAATTCTATCAAAGTAATGTGGGAATTGCCAAACTATTTCTTCCTGAATAATGAATGATTTAAAATTTTCAATTAAAAAAATCAAGGCAACTGAATGGTTACTGTCTATAAATTGTGTATTTTCAGCACAATTTATCTTAACTCATTGGGTAGAACCACAGTAATAGTGTGACACGATGGACCGAAGAGCTGATTCTGTGCAGTGGCTTGTTCCGAGTCCAGCAGGTTAAATGAAGAATAACTAAAACTCCTGAAGAGATCACAGGAATTTAATGGTACCCATCATTACACTTTTTAAACATTTTGCTATTTGGAACTAACAGAAAAAAGAGACAATAGTTGAAATTGTTTTAATAACTCAAAAGAAAATGTGCTCCTCCCATATTTCACTTTCTGAACAGGAACAAAAAACTTAAAATTAGAAATCAAGGAGAAGTTACCAGGATAAGGATTGCCTATAAATAGGACTTATAAACCAGAACATATTTTTCTCTCAGAAATTTTAGTAGCATTTAAAAAATAGACATATCTTTGTACTCCTATACCCATTTTATTAATTAGTTTTGTAAAATTGTTTGTAGGAATTCAGAAGATATGCATAGGGGATACTGTCCACTTCTCTAGGTAATTGTTGATGTGGCTCTCTAGTCCCTTAATCTTGGTTAGTGAAGGAGTATCGAGTTCAATTTCCCCACTATGACAAAGTCCCGATACAGTGTCAGTATTGCCTTTGCCCAAAGGATATCGCCAGCTACCATTTTCTTACTGTTCACTGCTCATAGCTCTATAGAGTTTCAGTTTAGGTCATATTGTGGCAGTAGGGAGGCTCAGAGTAGTCTTTTATTTCCTCGAAGTCTAGGTATAATAAATGAGTAGAGTTGGCCCTCTGAATCTGTGCACTCCGCATCTGTGGATTCAACTAAACTTGGATCAAAAAAAAAAATTCCAGAATGTTCCAAAAATCAAAACTTGAATTTGCCTCGCACCAGTAACTATTTACTACTATTCACATTGTGTTCACAACTATTTACATAGCATTTACATTGTATTATGTATTATAAATAACCTAGAGAGGATTTAAAGTATATGGGAGGATTTGTGTGATTATATGCAAATACTACATCATTTTACATGAGGGATTTCAGCATCCTCGGATTTTGATATCTGTAAGGACCTGGAAGCAATTCCCTGTGGATACCTAGGGATGACTGTAAATATTTTTTCAAGATTTAGTTGTTTTTCAGTGGGAAGACATTTTAGAAAATCTCATCTCCCATACAATTGGGGCAGAACATATTTTTAGGCTTTGAACTCTAAATATTTTACCTATATAAAACTTAAACTAATTAAAAATTATTAGATGAAAACAAAACAAATCTAACATGAATATTCAGCATGACTGATGTGAAAAAACCACCAACTATTTTTGACATCACAAACTAAGTTATTTGGGAGAATGAATGTGTTTATCAGGCACTAGGAAACACAAAAAGGAAACTAATCTGTAAAAGTTAATACTCTCGACAGCATGACCACAGGGAACAGACCTTTTAGTTGACACTAATTTTGTAGCATATAGAAATAAAAGGGCTTCTATGATTTAAAAAGTTACAGTACGCATTCTTATTTGACCCTTTTTTGAAAGACATCATTATGAAAATTCTGAAAATGACATTAAAATTAGGATTCTAAAAGCATGAAGTCATGTTCTCATTTTATGTATTGCCTTTTCAGTTATTTTATTATTACTTGTCAAAATATTCTTTATCTAATTGGTTGAATTGCCATGCATTGCCTGAGAGTTTTGAATTTAATTTTAAGACCTGAAGCCCTAAAACTCTTAGAAGAAAATAGGTAATGTCACCGTAACTCACTCAATTGCTTAAACCAGGCATTGTAAACTATGACCCTTTACAAAAAATGTTTGAGGACCTCTGGCTTAAACTAATCTTCAGTTTTCTCTCTCATTCATCTTACATGTTTAGTCAATTGCTAACTTCCATTAAAACTTCCAGTTATCTAACATACATCCATCAAATTTGTTTCTCCTCTATCCCCACTCCCACTATTGTTCCATAATTCCTCCTCTTGATTGCTGTAAACTTCCCTAAATGTTTTTTGGCTTCTATCCATTCTCTCCTATTCTTGATTCCAACTGCTGCACTGAAACTTCCAAATACAAACAAAATTATGGCTGCTTAGAATCCTTCATTGCCTTTGCATTACTAAATTATTTTATTTTCCATTGTTAAGTTACATGGCTCTTAGTATGATACCTAAGATCCTTCACAAACCGGCCCTCTGACACAATCTCTTTAGCTGCCCACTTCACCTATATCCACTCAACCTCTGTCATTTTTCACCCTTACAGAACTATTTGGTGGAGCAAATGTTCTGTGATACATACTTTTCTTGACTTTGCACATGATGCTTTTTTTTTTTGCCTACAACACAGTGAAGATATACAGAAAATGGCTAAGACATAAACTGAGAGAGAAAGACAACGCTGAAAATAGAAATAAAGGAAGCCCATGTTTATGTAGAAGACTACACTAGAAAAATTATAGAAAATAAATAAAATATATCAATCCCAAGACAAAGAGAATAGGAGAAAAAAATGGCAACAGATGAAAGATAAACACAATAACATAATGCATTGTTACTAGCTTATTTTCAGACTTAATGAAATCCCATCTCAAGAAAAATCCACTTAAAGAGAATTGAGGAGGAAAAAAAGTAATTATTGACCATTTGCATCTGCTTATATCATCTTAACACTCAATGTTTTAATATGTTTCTTTGAATTTAGGCTTTCTCACATACTTGACAAATAAAAAATGGAGAATAGAAGAAAATAATATGCTTTGATTTCTCTTTATTATCTCAATTCTATCCTTTTCTCAAGCCTTCTCTAGAGGTCAGCACAGAGTGGATGCTTATTAATTATTCCTGAAATTAACTACTTTTTGCAGGGAAAGCAATATCTGATTCTGATCTCGCTAGAATTTAGATGCTTCCACAGAACAATCACTGTATTTGTATTGGCTCACATAGAGTCCTCCCAAAAATATCCACCAAGAGAACCGTTCCAATATTTCTTGACAATTTTCATTGTTCGTCTCAGCTACATGTAAACCTTTATTAAATCATTTCCCCTTTTGGAATAATTCCACACAATGATGGCAATTAGATTAGAAAAACACAAAGGTTTATTACTTTCAATGGACCTTTTATTTTTTGTAATACAGAAAAGCTGCCTTAGTGTCCTCATTTTGCAGTTTTTCAGGGTAAGTGAGTATGGCAGGGACAAAGGCTTTAGATAATGTTCCCTGCCACTTTCATCTTTTACAGAACTACATTTAGAGGAATGGCTTTTGGAGTTAATGTATTACTAAGTACTTTTATGATAAATTCTAAATGTGTTTATGCTGATTTGTACTCTAGCTTATAATTGTATTACATAAGCAACACTGCATTTTCTGGAAACTGTCAATAGCAATGGCAATGGGCTATAAAAACACTAATGGAAGGTTCAAGATATTAACTTTGAGGGACATTTGTCACTAATATGCAAAACTGTGTGGTAGAAGAATAAATGTTTTCATTTTATTAATTGTTTGTTACACCCTTTCTTTTCAGTGGTTGCACTCAGTTTAAAAAAATAATAGTTTCTATTGTGAATTTATGTGGCAGTTTAGAAACAAAACTCACAATTTCCAAATTTGTAGGTATAGGTGGAATCATAAGTGTAGTTAAATAATATGTCAAAGTCTTTGTTTTGAAAGTCTCAAAAGAGAAAAAATAAAATCTTAATAGTGAGATGTTTTAAAGACTAATAAGATAACTTGAGAGATTAGATTTAGATTTTAATTAGATAACATCTCTCTAACTTGAGAGACAGGAGCATTGGAACTCTAGAAGGAGCAGTTATTTCAAGTGTACAAGAAGTCAGGATGTAAAATATAAAGTGCAAGATAAAAAATTATGAGAACAATGAGAATTAGCAAAAATATTAAGAGGAAAAACAGAGTTTAAAGTAATCTTAGCCACATAGAACTTTCAGGTTGTTTATTCTTGAGGAAAAAAAAAAAAGACAGGAAAAAAAGACAATTATGTAGTCACGTTCAGTAAGTATTTAGTTTTAATGACATTTATCTTTTTTATTATAAATTTATTTTTATTATCCAAATGTTAAAACAAAGTTTAAACTTTAGTAAAGGGTGAATCTAACTAAATATATATTTAAAATACACTATTTCTTTAACTAAGAAAGATAAGCAAATGTGGTTTTTAAAAGTAATTAGTGGGAGTTCCCTGGTGGTCTAGTGGTCAGGGTTTGACTCTTTCACTGCCGTGGCCCGGGTTCAATCCCTGGTCGGGGAACTGACATCCTGCAAGCCACAAGGTACAGCCAAAAAAATAATAATAATAATAGTAAAGGTATATATCCTAATAATTTATTATATTTAATGAGAAGACTATCTGGAGATGCAAATGAAAATGATGAGTTGAATATAACATTTTAATGTTTCATACACTAAAGCATTCAGGTTCCTTGGTATATAATACTGAAAACACAGTTTAAGAAACTATAGGACCTAAAGTTGTACATTCCGGTGAAATAAAGTTTACTTTTCAATTTTGCCTGATTTTTTGCTGGAGATGGTAAAATTCTAAAAATTCATTCTCTCCTTCTTCCAAGCCAGTCTTTAGGAGTTAGGTGTAGCCTAACTTTCTTGAGTGTTATTGAAAACAAATGTACGTAAGTGCAGAGATATGCCATATTAATGGTTGGAAGATTCACTATCGTAAATACCTCACCTCAAAGAAAATTTTATGTACAGATTCAATGCAATCTCAATCAAAATCCCAAGAATGTTTTGTGAAAATTTTGTAACAAACTTCATACCAGTGAAATGTGAACAGATATTATATAAACCATTTCAAGGACTGGGTCTTAAAAATGTGTCCCTCTAAGCCCACGTTCCTCTTTCCACTGCCTGGAATCTGGACACGGTAATTCAGTTTTAATTATGTAGATGATGACAATACTCTTGTTACATAACTAATAGAATCAACCTGGGGGACCCTAATTTACCACGGGATACAGAACCATCCAACATATCGGAGTTGCTTAACTTGGAACTATTATGTAAGGAAGTCTTCTTTTCTCTAAGTTATTTTTGTTTTAGATTACTTTGTTACATTAGTTTGGATTGCAATTCCGTGGTCCACTGAAGTCAATGTGGCTTGCTCTGGCCAAAGAAAAGTGAGTGGAGATGAAATACTTTCAGGAAGGATGCTTTAAGAGTCAGTTTATTGTCTATTATGTCACTTTTTCTGTGTCACAATAATGTCAATGATTCAAATAGAGGTTTCTCTGTCAAATTAGTTTCTGGACCAAAGACAACATGGAGTGTTGCCTAAGCCAATCTATTCTGGATAGTGTGTAAGCAAGAAATAAACCTTTGTTATTACAAGCCACTGAGGTTTAGAGGTTGTTTGTTCCTGCAGCATATTGTATCCTATTTTGGCTAATTGAAGAAGTTTAGCCTGAATCTTGATACAATCTCACTCAGTCATTTCATGGTTTAATCAGGCTATAATAAAGGAGTACTGTGGTAAAATAAGAAGTGGAAAATATAGCTACAGCTTGTGTATGATGTATAAAAGAAGAAGATACAGTACAAAATACAAATTCTTTTTCTTTTCTTTTCTCTCTTTTTTTTTTTTGCAGGCATAGAAGAATACATTTTCTACAGATTTAATGGAGAAAAGGAAATAAGTAGTACAAATCATTCTTATTGATAAAATCCAAAGGTACATTAACTAAAGGAGTAGGTGTAGTGAAGATAGCTGAGATTTTAAGATAGAACATTAGTGAGCTTCTCATTTTAATTTAAAAGTATAGAGGAAGAATTATTAAAATGTACAGAGGAAGAGTTATATTTAAATCCAAAAGTCTGTCAGAAAGAATAGTGGGTAAATACTAAACCTAGGGAGAAAGGTTAAAAGTTGGGAAGAATGACTCACCATGCTGTTTACAGCATGAATATTAAGGCAGTTTAGAAGAGGGTTTGGAGATGCTTTTGAAGAGGTCACTGGACGTGTAACATGTATGGCCTCAGACAAAACCAATTTAGAGTGGGCCCAGGGAAAAACTAAGGGAATAGCAGGAAAAGCCTACACACTCTAAGTATTTAGAACTGAAAAGAAAACCAAATGAGAACAATAAGTGAGAAGGGTAAATAAGTCAAACAGAAGCATTTCAAGGATCACTGGAAATGCTTGAAAGCAGATAGGTAATGACAGAAGTTGATTAAATAAAGGAAAGTGAAAAAGTTTGAAATAGCCATGCCACAGGTGAAAAAAGATGGGAAACCAAAAGATGAGTGAAGCAGGGAAAGCTAGAATTTCTGCATAAAAAGTGTCAACAGACAAAAGAGAGCATGAGATTATACAGGATCAGGGAGCAGCCACCAATTTAGAAAACAGTGGAAATAAAATTGATTTCATAAGAAAGACCTCTTGTTATCCTTTAAAGCACTTGAGTTGACTACTAATACCTACACATCCAGTTTTCTCTTCATGAAATAATATTATAAACACTTTCATATTATTATAGTTTGATTGCAAGTCAGCTAGTTTTACAAACTTGTTTTTCTGTTTCATTTTTAACAACTTTATTGTGAAATGCAACATACACAGAAAAAACACATCTGCTTAAAATATTTATGTACAGATTAACAAATAGTTTTAAATTGATCTTCCAGGTAACTACCAGAATGGTTAAAAATAGAACACTGGAAGCTACCCCGAAACCTCTTTGTGTCCCTTCCTGCTCATAACCTCCTCCAACTCCTCCATACGTGGAGGCTAAACAATGTGTTACTAAAGAACCAATCACTGAAGAAATCAAAGAGGAAATCAAAAATACCTAGAGACAAATGAAAATGAAATGTGAAAATGAAATGTGACAAAACCTATGGTGCGGAGCAAAAGGAATTCTAAGAGGGAACTTTATAGCAATACAATCTTACCTCAGGAAACAAGAAAAATCTCATATATGAAAGGAAGATCTGGGAATAAGATGTCCATGAGGGACTGTGAAAAACTATGACATATCATTTAAATGCAGATCACTACATATATATGCAGGGCTGAGCATATACCTAGGAAAAATCTGCAAAGGCCCTAATCTCTCATCTCTGGATGATTCTGAATCCCTTTATAAGCAGGAAGTAAAGAATAAGGAAGAGTTTTAAGCCACTGGAGGATAGAAGGTGTGCTAAAGTCACACACAGTCCATCTGTTCAAAGGCAGAAGCCTTATTTGTTCAAGGCATTTAAAGAAATATCTGTTCAGATGACTGCTAAGCAAACCAGAGACTTCAGTGGCTGCATTTGCAGGGAATACGGACATTCTATAATTAGTCCAAGACAGTTACTAAACAGACAAGAAAACAACAAGGCAACAACAACAATCCCTGGGGAAACGGGGAATTTTATTTCCACATTTTTTCCAATATGTCATTTTCAATGTCCAGTTTTCAATGAAAAAATTAAGACAATATAAGTAAACAAGAAAGTGTGATCCATACACAGGAAACAAAGCAGTCATTAAACACTGTTTTTAAGGACCATTGGATTCACTACACAAATACATTAATTGTATTTATCTATATTGTATTGTCTACTGAAAAAATGCACAACATAAAAGTTGAGAATTATGTTTTATTAGGTAGACTTACTGAGGACTATAGCCCAGGAAAGCAGCCTCTCAAATAGCTCTGAGGGATTGTTCCAAAGAGGTAAGGGAGGAACCAGGATATAAAGGAGTTTTTGCAAAAAGCAAACAAACAAACCAGAAAGGTAGTCGAACATCAAAAGATTACTGCTAATCACAAAAAAATTCAGACATCTCAAGTTAAGATTTTAGCGCTTTTCTATTTTAGGAAGGTACAAGAGTCTGAGCTTACTGAAATCATTCCTCAGATATACACCTTAATTATGTAGGCCCAGTATCCTGTTTTTCTCTATCTTAATCCCCTCAGGGCACACTGTAGGGGGTGGCTGCAGTGGCTGATAGCTTAATGGCTGCAACATCCTTTGTTTACTGAAATGACAAGCAACATCTTTTGTCACAGTATATTATAAATATATTTAAAGAACCAAAAGAAACATGTCTAAAAAGTAAAAGAATGTATGATATTCTATGAAATTAAGAGGTACAAGCTTACCACTTACAAAATGAATGAGTCATGGAGATGAAAGGTACAGCATAGGGAGTATAGCCAATAAAAATGTAGTATCTTTGTATAGTGACAGATGGTAACTAGATTTATTGTGGTGATCATTTTGTAATGTACAGAAATAATGAGTCAATATGTTGTGTACCAGAAACTAACTTAGTGTTATACATAGGTCAATTATACTTCAACAAACAAACAAGCAAACAAACTCACAGAAAAATAGATCAGATTTGTGGTTACCAGAGGTGGGAGGTGGGGGGAGGGGGAATTGGATGAAAGTCAAAAAGTACAAACTTCCAGTTATGATAAATAAGTACTAAGGATGTAAGCTACAACATGATTAATATAAATAACACTGTTGTATGTTATGTATAAAAGTTGTTAAGAGAGTAAATCCTACAAGTTCTCATCACAAGGAAAAAAATTTTTTTTCTTTTTCTTTTATTTTCTATCTGTATGAGATGGTGGATGTTCGCTAAACTTACTGTGGTAATCATTTCATGATGTATGAAGGTCAAATCATTATGCTGTACACTGTAAACGTATATAGTGCTGTATGTCAATTATATCTCAATAAAACTGCGAGAAAAAAAGAATGTATGATAACAATGTCTCACCAAATAGAGAATATCAATTAAAAGATAGATATTTAAAAATAGAACCTAATAGAAATTCTGGTTAAAAAGTACAATAACTAAATAAAAAAATTCACTAGAGGGGCTCAATAGCAGATCTGAGCAGGCAGGAGAAAGAATCATTAACTTGAAAGTTAACTTGAACAGTTAGTTCAATTGATATTCCATCTGAGAAATAGAAAAAAAGACAATAAAAATAATCCATTATTTTCCAAAAATTGTCAATAAAATTAATAGTTTGTGTTTCATCAGAAACCATGGAGGCCAGAAAGCAGTACATATGACATATTCAAAGAGCTGTAAGAAAAAGACTGCTGACCATGTGCTCCATATTCAACAAAACTATCCTTTAAAAAGTTAAGGAGAAATTAAGGTAATCTAGGACAAAAACAGAGAGTTCATTGTTAGCAGATTTGCCTTACAAGAGATACTAAAGTACTAGACAGTAACTGAAATCCACATGAAGAAATAAAGAGCTCTGGTAAATGGAACTACATAAGCAAATATAGAAGACAGTATAATTGTATTTTTTTGGCAACTCTTTTCTTCTGTTATCTGATTTAAGACAACTGCAAAAAGCAATTATTATAAAACTGTGATGATGGGCTTATTGTCAATTTGTGATATGATTGACAATAATAGCACAAAGGAGTGGGGAGAGAACAAAGCTATATTAGTATAAAGTTTCTGAACACTATTGA
This sequence comes from Balaenoptera musculus, assembly GCF_009873245.2. Lineage (NCBI taxonomy): Eukaryota > Metazoa > Chordata > Mammalia > Artiodactyla > Balaenopteridae > Balaenoptera > Balaenoptera musculus. Next base: position 41,724,195 of record NC_045796.1, read on the forward strand.
AATTAAGTTGGTATTATTCCAAACAAGATTATTTTAAGAAGTTAATTATAATCCCAGAGCAGTCACTAAGAAAAAACTACAAAATACAGTAAAAGGAAAAATAATAGAATTAAAATAGTACACTAGAAGGGGTCTATTTAACACAAAAGGGGAAGGAGGAAGGAATAGAGAAACAAAAAGACATGGCACATAGAAAACAGAGAGCATGAAATCAAACTTAAATTCTACCTTATCAGTAACTACATTTAATGTAAAAAGATTAGGCACTATAATCAAAAAGCATAAATTGGCAGACTGAATTAAAAAGAAAAATGATCCAGCTATATCTACAAGACAGTTTAGATTCAAAGACACAAATTGAAAGTAAAAAAGTAAAAGAATGAAAAAAATGTATCATGTCAATAGTAACCAAAAGATAACTGAAGTAGCCATACCAAAAAAAAAAAAAAGTTAAAGTGTTATTAGAGGTTAAGAAGGACATTTTGTAAGGACAAAATTATCTTGTCTTCAGTCTTACAACAAAATGGCCATATAAACTGCTAGTCCATGAATTTTCTTGAATCTATCAGAGAGCTAAGGTCACAGGGCAACCAAGTAAACTATAATCTACAGAGAGGCAGATACCTGCAGATAGAGAGGAGAACTGCGCATTTGCTCAACTTGAGCAGACACAGATAGACATTTGTTAGAACTCAGCTAGAGCTGTGAAATAATTGAGTCTAAGCATGCGCTAGCAAGAGCTGTGGAGGCCTTGAGAGCCACAGATATAGACAGAGTTTGCAGGCACTTGATGTTTCTTCTCTGTAGACCCCATTGTGCTGTAGAACACTCACACAAAAGATTAGTAAGAGTAGAAAAAGCATTCCTTGTGGTGCAGACTTAAGAGGACACAGTAGCTTCTAAAAGAGGGACAAATATCAACTAAACCATGGTAATTCCATATTCATTTTCTTGGAGCGCATTTTTGAGGCTTCCTTATAATCACTAACAGCCATAAAATAAGTTATGGTCAATGAAATGGAAGACAAAAGCATCCTGGAAGCTTTCTAGAAAAATTTTCTTCTCCAATAAAAGGAGTCAGACACTGGAAGAAATATTTACTCCCTTGCTCTCAGACTTCTTATAATGTGAGATCATCTACTATCTTTGTTATATAGGCTACTGTAATTATATAAATTTGGAAGTATTTATAAATGGTACAATGATCCTCACTTTCCTAAATTTACTGAAATTTTGCAATGGTAAAAGTCCATGAATAACAACAATTCATCTAATCATTGGAAGATACAACTGAACAACTACTTTGTGTGAGGAATGCTACATTTGTGAAGCCTAAGTAAAAAAAGTGGACTAAAGAACTCAGAACCCCTCCCCCTTTGTATTCAGTCTGTATCCATGTCTTCATTTTAAGAATGTGCTTAGGTTTATTGCACTACAATTAAAATGAAATTTAAATAAATAAAATAATTACGTATGTGTGCCTCTAAAAATAAGTGTAAGACTAAAGTAATGACCCATAGTTTATGTCTCAGGTATATGCAGAATTTCCAAAATAACTGCAAAGAGTATTCTTTGCTCAATTTTAGACAAGTAACATATGCCAATTACAAAATTGTGTCCTTTTTATAAGCCAGAGACACTTTTATTTTCATCTTTTAAATGAAAACCAATCAGTGAGTAAGGATGAAATTCCTGCTCCTGTACAAATTAAAAACAAGAATTCTTAGAGGACCCTATTTTTTTTGTTGTTGCCAGATTAAATCTCTACTGATACCCAGTGTATAGGGATCAATTCCATCAAGCTCAATTCCATCTGTCTAATTCGACTATAGGTTCCCTTTTGGGTTCCACTGAGTTCTGATAAAAAATACAGTGCCCATGGGGATGTTTGTGGGGCTTCAATGAATAGCATATTTCTTCCTCTTCTAAGAGCTAAGTCAGCTGAGAAATAAGAAAAAAGAGTAAGTAGTTATAGGTCAAGATATCATCTTTATTACTGATAAAACTTATTTGGAGAACATGGCTTATACCTGTGGGAGAGTGAGCTTCATAATTCTGAAGCTCATAGTTAAACTCACCAAGCAGGCCTTGTCCCTATAAATTAGTATAATAAAGTGTTAGGAACAATGTATGCTTTATTAAGATAGCTAACTTGCTTGGGGGAAAGATTTTTTGAATAACACTTAACTGGATTTCATTCCAAAGTCATTAATCAGAGAAAGTTACTTTCTGTACCTCAGGGAAAAGTAACTCAGAGTGTATGATAAACCAGGAGTTGGTTGTTTAGTGTATAATAAATGATCTTAGTGTATAATGATCAAATGAGTTTTATTCAAGAGACAGATATTTAGTCTAACATTTAAAAATTAATCAATGTAATTCAAAACATTAACAGAATAAAGGAGAAAATTATGATCATATCAACAGATACAGAAAAAGCCTTTAACAAAGTCCAGCAAACATTTATGATAAAAAATAATTTCAGCAATAAAAAAAACAATATATAATGAAAACGCAGTCCATCAGTTTGAAAAAGGGATTTGATAAAAACTGCAGTTAGGGGTTTCCCTGGTGGCGCAGTGGTTGAGAATCTGCCTGCTAATGCAGGGGACACGGGTTCGAGCCCTGGGCTGGGAAGATCCCACATGCCGCGGAGCAACTAGGCCCATGAGCCACAACTACTGAGCCTGCGCAGCTGGAGCCTGTGCTCTGCAACAAGAGAGGCCACGATAATGAGAGGCCTGCGCACCGCGATGAAGAGTGGCCCCCGCTTACTGCAACTAGAGAAAGCCCTCACACAGAAACGAAGATCCAACATAGCCAAAAATAAATAAATAAATAAATAAAAAACAAAAAAACAAAAACCTGCAGTTAGTATCATAAATAATGATGAATGTGTTCTCCTTAAAATTGGGAACAAGACTGGGATATATGCTCACACTACTTATATTTGACCTTGTACTAGAGGTTTTAGCTAGCTCAATAAGGCAAGAAAAAGAGGTTAAAAATCAAAAGAATTGGTAAATTAAAATCAAAGTATGTGTTTTCACAAATGGCATAACACAGAAGATCCTGATGAAAATACAAAAAAAAAAAACCTCATATGAATCAAAAGTGAATTTATTAAGGGTCAATTGCATTTCTAAATTCTAAAAACTGTAAAAAACAATCAAAAAATAAAATGTTAGAATACCATTTACAGGAACTTCCAAAATAAAAAATATATAAGAATAAACTTAAGAAACATGAAATATGTTTTCTCTTCTATGTCTAACTCTACACACAAAAAAATAAGCTATAAAACATTGCCAAAGGAAATTAAAGAAAACCAAAATAAATGTAGATAGAACATGTTCATGAATTAGAATAATACCGTTAATATGTCTATTCTACACAAATTGGTCAATAGAATCAAAATAATCCCTATAAAATTCCCAAAGTGCTTCTGCAGAAATATAACTAGTGTAGTTATAGGACTCACATGACCCTGCTTGATTCCAAGACTTTCTATAATGCTACAGTAATCAAAATAGTATGTTCATTTAAGTTGACATAAGCACTGTCAAATAGTGAATATTGTAGAACCAAATAGACAGTCTAGAATAGACATACCTTGCATGGTCAATTGATTTTCAACAAATGCATCAGGGCAATGCAAAGGTGGAAACTATAGTCTTTTCACTAATGTCATTAGCAAGTGAATAAATACATGAAAAAAATAGTAACTCTGATAACTATTTAAGACCGATTGTAAAAGTTAAAACTACAAAGCTTCTAGAAGAAAACATCTGATGATATTTTCATGACTATGTGGTAAGCAAAGATTTCCTTATTAGGACAAAAACAGAAGATCATAGAAGGACAAGAAAATAATAGATTAACTGTACTTCATCAAAATTAAAAACTGCTTCACAAAAGACACTATCAAGAAAATGAAATGTAAGTCGTGGTGTACCAGAACATTGTTGCAATACATATAACCAAAAATATATCTGAAAAAGAACTTATCTTCTACAAATTGATGACAAAAACATCCACAACTTAATAAAAAAATGTACAAGATACATAAAGCAACACTCAATAAAGAAGACATATGAATGCCCATTAAGCATGTGAAAAGATACTCAACATCAACAGTTATTAGAGAGAAGTAAGTTAAAATCCCAGTGAGATGTGAATTCAGTTTCACTAGAATGGATAAAATTTTTAAAACAGAAAACTTGCATTACCAAAATTTGGTGAGGATGTGGAACAATCTTTATTTTTAATAATCACAAGGGGAAAAGGCAAAATGCCCATCAGTGATAAAATTGGGCAAATTATTTCTTTATTTAATATGATGGATTACTACTCAGCAATAAAGAGAAAACATGTAATATGTACATGAATCTCACAGAAATAAAAATAGTACCTAATATATGATTCCATTTATATGTAGTTCAAGAACAAGCAAAGCTATTATGGTAGAAATCAGAAATTTGATTGTCAAGGGGTGAGGATTTCCTGGAAATGCACAGGAGAAACTTCTGGTATGATAGAATCTTCTATAACATGTTTGAAGTGTGGATTCAACAGGTTTATATATTTATTAGAACTCATTAATTAATGTCACCATTTAACTGTATGTAAAGTGTGACTGAAAATTCATTTAAAATGTTAAAACAAGTACTTTTTATCAAATTATTATTTAAAAGTATCTCCTCTCACAGTAAAACCATCTCTAATCTCACAATGTTTTACAAAATTTTCTATTTTACCAAGTTTAGTTCTCCCTGGCAGTTCCTGAAAAACAAAATATTCTCCTTGGATTTCTTATTTTGATTTATCATATTGTTATCTGGGAACACCTTTGGTTAATATTCTTGTGCAGCATATTTTGTGGTTTTAGTTTCTGACCACTAAAGATGTCTAAGGACATCTTTTTCTTGCTTTCATAAATGGAAACTTATGTGGAAATAAATTTCTTATGTTAGAAACTTTTCATCTATAAAAACTGTATCACTGTCTTCTGATATTTATTGTTCAAATGGGAAAATCTGAAAGTTGGTAATTCCTAATTATTTTTTTCAATATGAATGCTTGTAGGATAATTTCTGTAGAATTTGAATTTCAAAATTGTGTCAACATGCATAACGTTGTGGGTTTTCTTTAATTTATTCCATGGATAATTATGCTCCACATTCTCAGTTCCATTTTAAACACAACTAGTTTATTATTTTATCTATTATCTTCTGTCTCATACTTTCAAATTCATAGTCTAGGTCCTCTGAATCCTGGGAAATGTTTCAACATTTTTCTACACATCACTGGTTTGCTTTTGTGCACTGTCAGTTCTGGTCATTCTACTACCTACTCTTGATTTTAATTATCTTAGTAAGTTTTAAGTGGCAAAGAGTAGAGATGGAAAAAGGTTTATTTTAGTCTAGATTTTGCTCTGTTCTCACATGTGTGGGCAGCCAATTTTATTTCTCAGGACATTTCTATTAAAATTGTAGCTTATGCTGATTTCTCTCAGGGTCTGATTATAAGCTGCCCAACGGGTACAAAATAGTAAGACAATAATACATGTTATTATTATTGTTTTATTATTATTTTAAAGTTTTTAAGATGTTTCCACAGGACAGAGTAGAGATTGCTGCTGAGAGTGAAGAGGATATTGGAATAGACCTTTATGTTCTCTCTGTTCATCCATTCCCTCTCACTGAATAGCTATTCTAATTTGACTGGGGAGAGTCTGATGTCCTCTGAGATACATTTCCCACATGATCCCATACAACAGTAAATCCTATTTCTGGATGTTCTGTTTTTGTACTCTCTGTGCTTCTGGCCACTGGATTTCTGAGGCACACAGTATGTACATGTGAACTCTGAATCTACTTTGCAAGCAAGCTCAACTCTCTCCACAGTTTACTTCCAAAGTTTGGACCAGAGCAAATTTTTCACTTTAGTCTCTATACTCCTGTCCAGCAAACAGGGAGCTCCTTTTCTTTGTGGAATATCAAACCACCCATAACAACGTTTAATGCCCATTTGACTTAGGAGGGGAGAGCTGAGTAACTGACATCTCTAACGTCCATGCTGACAGAACTGATGTGGGAAAATTATCATTCCCCAACATTGTTAGGGATATTTTATGGAAGTTATTAAAGTTTTAACCAAAAAAAAAAACAAAACAATTTGAGTGTTATGACACTTCCTCCAATGCTACTTAGCAAGATACTTTTCATTCTGCCTGTTATAAAACTAACCCAACTACTTAAGTGTTACTGAACTGAATGCAGATTGCAGAGTTCCCTCTTATAAAGGACTCAGATCACCTAAAATTTCAAAAGTCAACATTTATATTTTGTAATCAGAGGCATCTGCATTATGAACTATTTTATTTCAATATTACTAAAAGCTCATAGACCAAAGTTAAGAATGTCTGACTTAGAATGCATTGGAAGTCTAAAATTTTATAACATGCCTAGCACTTGAATAAATACAAAAAAGCCTTTAAAAATAAAAATACATCCGAAAATGATTACCTTAGGAATACCAAAATCTAATTTTAGATATTTGTCAAGTTGATCTTTCATCTAGGACAAGTCATTTAACTTCAAGTTACTTCAACTGCAAAAAAAGAATTATATAACTAAAAATAATTGTGATAGATAGTGAATGGCTATACATTAAAAGACTAAGGAGTCAGTACTTGTAGGAAATTTATAGCATAAAATTTGCACATTAGGCAACGACCTCCCTTACAAACAAAAGCCTTCCTTCTCTGTAAAATATTTAGCTCAGGAAATGCTAAGTGATGATAACTGGTCTGTGATTTTTGCTATGCCAATATCATATTACTTTCAAAAGGAGTTAAGAAGGTTATTCAAATTTCTTAATTAAAGTATTTCCAGGAACAATAAAGTTGCCTTAATATAAAAACCACCCACAGAAGGAAACCGTCATATTTTTACTGTGACCTGTTATGTCAAACCTGAATACGGTCTTTTATGTGTGTGATCTATCATAGGAAACCTTTATCCCTCTTGTTTTTAGAAGACCCTCGTTGATGAAAGAGCCCTTGAATACCCATTCAAGTAGGGTACTTAATTTGTGACTCTATTTTTTGAAAATAGGGCAAATATAGGACAGAGTAGTTTCTAATAATATTCTTTAAAAAGTATAAGTTTAAAAGTATAATTGATCAGTTTTCATGACTAGCATAAGAAATCCTCCAAGGGAAATCCAACTTCTTGCTCCTATTCCTTGTAGAAACAATCTGTTTTTGTCCAGAAATAGCTACATTATAGACCAAAGACACATAAGAGAAATATTTGAAAGTGGACTATATATTCTTTATACAAACTCAGATTTATAGGTTTATGAAATTTAAAGGAAAAAAGTTATGCTGATAAAAAACTGACCTAAGTTGTGTTCTATAGGTTTATTATGGAAAAGGGAGAAATTTATAGTAGGATAAGATAAAAATAAATTGAGTTAGTGACTGAAAATCAAAGATAAACATATGTTAATACATTCAGAAACTATTTCTTGATTACATATATTACATACGAAACTCAGCTTTCTATAGCAAATTATGACTGTATGTATAGGGAGGATATTGTTAACAATAATGAAGATTTATACCTGAAAGACAGAACATTATTTTTCTCCTGCTTTATTTGGAGCTCATAATTTCAAAAGGTGATGTAGTTCAGATACTTCATTATAGACTAGATTTCATTCACCTTGTAGCATCAAGTTCTGCTCTAGGGATGTTTCTCAGAAACCGAGTCAGAATTATTGCTCTCCCATAGAAAAAGCATATTTTTAAAATTAAGAAAATAAAAAAGTGTACAGAACAAGTATCTAGTGGATTAAATAGCAACATGGTCATTTTACCTATGTCTATCTTCTGTGTAGATCAAGCCGCATACAATTTATGAGAACTTTTAATATGAGAGCTAAAGATCAGAATCTATTGAACCAAATCCCTGCCTAAATTGACAGAACTACACATATGAATATGAGACAAGAGAATCTCATTTTTCTAATGCTTGAATAAATAGGAATTATGAAGTTGTACAATAACTTGAAGAAGAAATCTACAGTCTTGTGAAATTCACAGAAACATAATACAGGGGATATTGTGACAGACTGCAAACCACCAGTCCACTCATTCCTTTTTGGTCTCGTATTTGTCCATCCATTTTTACTCTTGCTTGCTTCTTCAGTTTGTCTCCCATTTGTCTGTGGTATTAGTTATGATGCTTTTGGAAATATTAGAAATCCCAAATTAAATTGGTTTAAAATTAAGAAGAATCATTGTGATGATTAATTTTATGTGTCAACTTGGCTAGGCTAAGATACACAGTTGTTTAGTCAAACATCAGTCTAGATGTTATGGCAAAGGTATTTTTTAAATGTGATTAACATTCAAATCACTACACTTTGAGTAAAGCAGATTACCCTCCATAATGTGAGTGGGCCCCATCCAATCAGTTGAAGGCCTTAAGAGAAAAGACTGTGTCCCCAGAAGAGTAAGGGATTTTGCCTCCATACTACCTTTGGCTTCAAGACTGCAACATCAACTCTCCCCTGGGTCTCCAGCTGACCTGCACTACAGACTTTGAAATTTCCAGCCCCCATAACTGTGTGAGCCAATTCCTTAAAATAATTCTTCTCACTCAAGCAGTAAAGGAAAAAATAATAATAACTTTGGAAGAAGACTGTCTTCTCAATCTCATAACAGTAGAATGGTTTTATTTTGAAAACATGATCTATATCCTAGAATATATCTCAAATATTAGGATAGGAGTTCCACTTCTAAAAACAATTTTATCAGTTGGTGTCTTTTTTTAGTTTTGAATAATATACATAAATGTTTACTTCTATAATTTCTACTTTTTATGAGAATGAAAGAGATAATACAGGAACACTAGACATTAAGATTAAGTGGATTCACTTCAAATTTAATCAAGAAGAACACTGGCCATAGTCCTTAGGGTCTTATCTAACATTTTTCAGGACTGGAGGGTTTGTGTAAAAGCAGTCTACTCCTGTTGGCAGTCTTTTAATTTTCCTTTCAAATATATTATTTAACCTTAATAGCTAATTTCTTTACATGCTTTCAAAGAAGAGCTAGTCGTGAAAAGCTAGGTTTTCTTTAGCAGGAAAGTTTTTTCCCCCAAGGAAAGAGATATCTCAATCAAAAAGTACCCTAGAGGAAATAGAGATTTTTTTAAAAAGTAATACTATTGCATAGTAAGCACAGACTGCATATGTTACTACCCTCAAGGTTTAGCTACTGAACCTTGAAAATTTCAAATTTTGTATTCAGTGTAAAGCAACAAAGTTTCCTAAACAAAATTAATTGCACAGATTCACAAAATGCCTTAGAGGATTTAAATTCTAAGCTCCAATTTCATTATAAATACTTATTTTATCTTATTTGGGATAAGGTGTAAGATCATATTATATTTTGGAAAAGTCTGCTATTTTATTGCTCTAGGAACCATCTAAGCAAGTGTAATGCATGTTTAAGGATAATACTAAAGCATATCATCTCTAATGGATTAAAAATAAAATACAATTATCGATATATTTGTACAGAAAAATATTGAACGAGATAATGTCATACAAGGATTACATTATAGTAATCAAGAGTTTTTAAAAGAAACTTCGTGTATAAAACAGCTATTTTTACCTACTTTGTACAAAATAACGAAAGAAATACTCAAATAAGAATACCAAATAACTTCATGTGCAAGGTCATGTGCTAGTCACTGTGAGAGGAATAAAATATAATGATAAAATACAATAGAATAATCTATATTCTTAAGAAAATTGCATATTTAATTGTAAAATCAAGGTACAATATATTAAATAAAATAAGAAAGGTAACTAAGATATATAAAGATATGACGTTACAAAGAGGTATAAATGAACTATAATGTTTATAATGAATTCAATTAAATATTGAAGTATCTTTGGAAACTGGAGTATCCTGGAAGGACTTCAAGGCACAGGAAACTTTTGAGGGGACAATAGTATAAACACAGTTAATATATGTAATATATTTATGTATTTATGTAGTATGTAATATAATATATATAATTAATGTAAGTATGCAAATATTGTTGCACTGGAAATAATATCAACATTTTTGATACAAATCACAGGCTTGGAAAATAATAATTAATATGAAAAAAGATTAATTTCTATAATACATAAATATGTTTGTAAATTTAAAAATATGAGCAAAACTCAAATGAAAATTCCAAAAAAATGCATAGGGATTCACAGAAGCAGGTGAAAGATCTCCAGCAACACTTGACAGCATGTACAATGTTACTAGCAGTTGACAAAACATTATTAAAAAAATCAGTAAAGTATTTTAAAATTATAAAATTAGAGATTTTTAAAAATTAATTGATTAATTTATTTATTTATTCTTGGCTGCATTGGGTCTTCACCGCTGCACACGGGCTTTCTCTAGTTGTGGTGAGTGGGGGCCACACTTCACTGCAGTGTGTGGGCTTCCCACTGCGGTGGCCCCTCTGGTTGCAGAGCACGGGCTCCAGGCGTGTGGGCTTCAGTAGTTGTGGCGCTCGGGCCCAGTCACTCCATGGCATGTGGGATCTTCCCGGACCAGGGCTTGAACCCATGTCCCCTGCATTGGCAGGCGGATTCCCAACCACTGTGCCACCAGGAAAGCCCGAGGTATTTTTAAATTATAATAATCAGGTTGTTGAAAATGTGGTGAGGTAGTAACTCTCATAATCCTTGGAATATGAATTGATTTTTTATATAAAAAAATTTGTCATTGTGTTTCAAGAACTTCAAAATGGTTGAAAGTTTTCAGCCCAGTATTTTAACCAATGTATCTAAAGAAATAATCTAGCACACACAAATAAAATGAGGAATGGTGATATCCATAACTACATTTCATATAACACAAAAGTGAAGAAAGCTAAATATTCAGTAGTCTGGAAACTGCTGCAATAAAAATGATTTCATTCATTCATGTGATGAAATGTAATGAAATCAGTATAATTGAATTTAAAAATATTAAAAATTCTCTGGAGGTGATGCTCTATGAATAAAGGTAAAATAACTATTTTATAAATCTACTTTGCTAAAAACAGTTGTATATAATTGTTTTCAATTATATCTATAGATAGGTAGACATAGCTATATAGAGACATAGAGATATAGATATAGATAGACAAATAGGTAGATAGATGATTCATAGATAGCGATACTAGAATCTTGAGTTTGCCGGCTATAATTATTTTTTAGGGGGAAAATGCTTTTTTATCTAAATGCTAAGGGAATTTTTGGCATTTATTTCTCTGTAAAGGATGCTTTGCAATAGCCTCAGGAGCAATTACATAAAAAATAAAGATTGGCTTTATGTGGACATTTTGTGTATCAATTATCAGTAACATTTGTGGATAGACAATTAAATTATATTTCTGTGGAAGCATATCTCCTTGGAGTCAAAAGGATATAGTCAAGTTACATAGTTTTTATGAAATATATTGGAGAGAGATTATAGAGACAGATTAATCATTGTAGTGGCCATTGGACAACTATCTCAGATATCACGTTTAAATGGATATTTAGAGATGGAGCAGGTATCTGATATCTCATCTTTCTACCCAATATTCTAAGATATTTATTCTTTTGAGTCCTGAGGAATAGGACTTTTATAGCATATCCTCAGGTTATAAGACATGAAATATCCAAGTTGAGCTATTTTCTAAATGGAGGCTTTCCCAACCTCATGGAAGGAAGCTGAAAGAGATGTCTGTGATATAAAATACTTGTAGGCACTACTTAGCATCCTATTTCCTAAACCATTATAAAATCTTAATATGTTTATTGTAAACAATGATTTTTTAAGAGTTCTTGTTTTTAACTTAATACCTGGCAAAGGTGAATTTTAAATGACACTAAATAAATGTTTTGGATACCATGAATACTACCAGTCAGAATCCTGAAGAATAATTTATTAAAAATAGTTGTTTTTACCTGTGTCTCTTTCTAGTTATAGGGGCAGTAAGAGAGGCATGCTATATAAAAGTGCATTAAATTATTACTAGAAGAGGGAAGTCCTAGCCACACCCAATAAATTCTAGTGATATTTGGAAAGGTTTAACCAAGACCTTTACTAATATTAATGTTTCTCTTCCTTGATAAATATTTATAGACAAATAGATATTTTTATACCTATAGATCCCATGAATAAAAATATTTATAATCAACAAATATATGACTTGAAGTCAAAGTTTTTGTTACTTTTATTTATATAAATTACTAATTATAATAAATAAAATAATAAATAAGCAAAATAATATAAAATAATAAAGCTCTGTAAAATTTAATGATAATCAGTAGCATATGCTTAAACTCCTTATTATGAGATTGACCAGTAAAGGGCTGCAATTCAGTGACAAGAATGCTAGTGTAGTGATGATAGAAGATACAGCATTTTAGAAAAATAGAGTAGAAAGGCAATTATAGAAAATTTTATTAACGATTGAGTGTGAAATACTCAGAGCCCAATTTAAGTAGTTGCACTGAAGCCACTCTAACAAAAAAAATAAAATGGGTACTGAATCAAACAAAATAGTTTCCTTGCTCATGTATTTACACACAGTATAGTATGGATGTGAAGGTTGGTGGGTGGCTTCCTTACATGTGGTGAGTCAGGGACATACACCATTTTTTAGTGTGTGGTTACAATCCACACACACCTAAGAGAAGAGAAAAGAGATCTTGTAGAAGGAATACCTATTTCCTAAATTTATGGTCCACAAATGGCACATATCCCTTCTTCACGGGATTCATTACTAATATATATAACTGCAGAGTGGGGATGGGAAACTCAATGCATTTATAATCTCAAAAAGAAGGGGAAAATAGACTTTGATAAACACTGAGAAGTCTTCATCATAAGACAACGTGAATGAAGAATCACGTGTATAGATCATGTTAAAATTTTTAAATTCTCATTAGTTAGTGCAGCATTATCATATCCATTTTGCAGCTGAGAAAATTTTGAGACCTTAATAAATGTTCCCCAGTTTTTCCACCTTCTCCTCACAGAGTTCTTTCTCAGTTTCTAGGGAAAATTAGACCTGGTCAACATAAGGAACTTATCACTGTCATTAGCATGAAGTCATCTTGTCAAGTAATTAATCCAGCTATGGCTTTGAATTTCTGTTTTGCTGTATTTTCCTGTGTATGAACTTCACTTGAACAATCTGTCTTGGACAAAAGGCACAAAGGTTTAGAACCTAGTCTTCGATTTGCCAGCCTCTCAAAAACACATGAAATATTTCCTCTTAATTCCAACCCAGAATGAGGCCTTTCTATCTACTAACAGCATACTTTTGAAAAGCCTATTTGTCTGCTTCAGTAGTCCAGTGTTGCATCCACATGATTTGACATCGCAGAGCTCTGTCTGCTTGTTGCTTATCAATATCCCACCCTCAAGTCTTAACAGATTTATCAATACCAGCTGCCAACTTCTACCCTGACAACATTCAGACAGATACTGTACTCTGTTGGTATCCTGAACTTCCCTCCAGTGGCATAGCTCAGTCTGCCCTCTCAGTGTCTTTAACTGTCTCAGGGGATAAGCCTGTTTCTAGGTCACTGAACCACCTCCTCTTCTCTGGCCCCCTTTGATGCATAAGTCTTAAGATAGGGAAGAAACTGAATTTACCCACACACATACCTAGAATATACATGCATATAAGGTCAATTTATCCTTGACAGTGTGCCAAAAACACACAGTGAGAAAGAATAATCTCCAAGAAATGGTGTTGTGAAACCTAGATATTCACATGCCAAAAAAAAAAAAAAGTAAAAGAAAAAGAAATCAGACCCCTTCATTACACCTCTTTTGAATTTCAAAAGAAATTCACTCAACATTGAATAAAGACTTAATCACAAGACCTGAAACTGTAAAAGTCCTAGAAGAAAACATAGGGGGAAAATCTTCTTGACATTAGTCATATTGTCATTAGACTAACTGACATTAGTCATAGCAATGATTTCTTGGATATTGCACCAAAAGCACAGGCAACAAAAGAAAAATAGAAGAGTAGGACTACATCAAACTAAAAAACTGGAAAAGTCATCCTGAAGATGGCGGAGGAGTAAAACATGGAGATCACCATCCTCCCCACAAATACATCAGAAATACATCTACAAGTGGAACAACTCCTACAGAACACCTACTGAATGCTGGCAGAAGACCTCAGACTTCCCAAAAGGCAAGAAACTCCCCACGTACCTGGGTAGGGCAAAAGAAAAAAGAGACAAAAGAATGGGGACAGGAGTTGCACCTCGCAGAGGGAGCTGTGAAGGAGGAAAAGTTTCCACACACTAGGAAGCCGCTTCACTGGTAGAGACGGGGAGTGGCAGGGGGTAGCTGTGAAACCATGGAGGAGAGCATAGCAACAGGGATGCAGAGGGCAAAGCAAAGAGATTTGTGCACAGATAGGTGCCGACTAGCACTCACCAGCCTGAGAGGCTTGTCTGTCACCTGCCGGGACAGGTGGGGGCTGGGAGCTGAGGTTCCAGCCTTCAGAGGTCAGATCCCAGGGAGAGGACTGGGGTTGGCTGCTTGAACACAGCCTGAAGGGGGCTAGTGCACCACAGCTAGCCAGGAGGGAGTCCAGGAAAAAGTCTGGAACTGCCTAAGAGGCAAGAGACCATTCGGGGTGCGCGATGAGAGGGGATACAGAGCACTGCCTAAAAGAGCTCCAGAGACGGGCGCAAGCCACGGCTATCAGTGTGGACCCCAGAGACGGGCAAGAGATGGTAAGGCTGGTGCTGCAGCCACCAAGAAGGCTGCGTGCAAGCACAGGTAACTATCCACACCTCCCCTCCCGGGAGCCTGTGCAGCCCGCCCCTGCCAGGGTCCCGTGATCCAGGGACAACTTCCCTGGGAGAACACACGGCACACCTCAGGCTGTTGCAACGTCATGCCAGCCTCTGCTGCCGCAGGCTGGCCCAGCATTCCGTACCCCTCGCTACCCCCAGCCTGAGTGAGCCAGAGCCCATGAATCAGCTGCTCCTTTACCCCGTCCTGTCTGGGTAGGAACAGATGCCCTCAGGCGACCTACATGCAGAGGCGGGGCCAAATCCAAAGCTGAACACCAGGAGCTGTGTGAACAAAGAAGAGAAAGGGAAATCCCTCCCAGCTGCCTCAGGAGCAGAGGATTAAATCTCCATGATCAACTTGATGTAACCTGCATCTCTGGAATACATGAATAGACAATGAATCATCCCAAAACTGAGGCACTGGACTTTGGGAGCAACTGTAGATTGGGGTTTGCTTTCTGGATCTGATTTGTTTCTGGTTTTATGTTTACCTTAGTTTAGTATTTAGAGTTTACTATCATTGGTAGATGTGTTTATTGATTTGGTTGCTCTCTTCCATTTTTTTTTTAATATATAGACATATACATATTTTTTTCCTTTTTCTCTTTTCATGACTATGTATGTATATGCTTCTTTGTGTGATTTTGTCTGTATAGCTTTGCTTTTACCATATGTCCTAGGGTTCTGTCTGTCTGGGTTTTTTTGTTTTTTTCAGTATAGATTTTAGCACTTGTTATCATTGGTGGATTTGTTTTTTGGTTTGGTTGCTCTCTTCTTTCTTTTTTTCTTTTAAATTATTTTTATTTTTTTTCTTATTTTTAATAATTTTTAAATTTTTTAATTTTATTTTGTTTTACTTATTTTTTCTTTTTTTTGGATTGAATGTTTGATTTTTATTTTATTTACTTTTTTATACAGCAGGTTCTTATTAGTAATCCATTTTATACAAATTAGTGTATATATGTCAATCCCAAATCCCAATTCATCACACCACCAGCCCCCCCAACTACGTTCCCCCCTTGGCGTCCATACGTTTGTTCTCTACATCTGTGTCTCTATTTCTGCCCTCAAACTGGTTCATCTTTACCATTTTTCTAAGTTCCACATATATGCATTAATATACGATATTTGTTTTTCTCTTTCTGACTTACTTCACTCTGTATGACAGTCTCTAGGTACATCCACATCTCTACAAATGACGCAATTTCGTTCCTTTTTATGGCTGAGTAATATTCCATTGCATATATATACCACATCTTCTTTATCCATTCGTCTGTCAATGGGCATTTAGGTTGCTTCCATGACTTGGCTATTGTACACAGTGCTGCAATGAACATTGGGGTGCATGTGTCTTTTGGAATTACGGTTTTCTCTGGGTATATGCCCAGTAGTGGGATTGCTAGATCATATGGAAATTTTATTTTTAGTTTTTTAAGGAAACTCCATACTGTTCTCCATAGTGGATGTATCAATTTACATTTCCACCAACAGTGCAAGAGGGTTCCCTTTTCTCCACACCCTCTCCAGCATTTGTTGTTTGTAGATTTTCTGATGGTGCCCATTCTAACTGGTGCGAGGTGATACCTCATTGTACTTTTGATTTTCATTTCTCTAATAATTAGTGATGTTGAGGAGCTTTTCATGTGCTTCTTGGCCATCTGTACGTCTTCTTTGGAGAAATGTGTATTTAGGTCTTCTGCCCATTTTTGGATTGGGTTGATTGTTTTTTTAATATTGAGCTGCATGAGCTGTTTATATATTTTGGAGATTAATCCTTTGTCCGTTGATTCGTTTGCAAATATTTTCTCCCATTCTGAGGGTTGTCTTTTCGTCTTGTTTATGGTGTCGTTTGCTGTGCAAAAGATTTGAAGTTTCATTAGGTCCCATTTGTTTATTTTTATTTCCATTACTCTAGGAGGTGGATCAAAAAAGATCTTGCTGTGATTTATGTCAAAGAGTGTTGTTCCTATGTTTACCTCTAAGAGTTTTATAGTGTCCGGTCTTACATTTAGGTCTCAAATCCATTTTGAATTTATTTTTGTGTATGGTGTTAGGGAGTGTTCTAATTTCATTCTTTTACATGTAGCTGTCAGTTTTCCCAGCACCACTTATTGAAGACACTGTCTTTTCTCCATTGTATATCCTTGCCTCCTTTGTCATAGATTAGTTGACCTTAGGTGCGTGGGTTTATCTCTGGGTTTTCTACCTTGTTCTATTGATCTATGTTTCTGTTTTTGTGCCAGTACCATATTGTCTTGATTACTGTAGCTTTGTAGTATAGTCTGAAGTCAGGGAGTCTGATTCCTCCAGCTCCATTTTTTTCCCTCAAGACTGCTTTGGCTATTCGGGGTCTTTTGTGTTAAGATTTTTTGTTCTAGTTCTGAAAAAAATTCCATTGGTAATTTGATAGGGATTGTATTGAATCTTTGATTGCTTTGGGTAGTATAGTCATTTTCACAATGTTGAGTCTTCCAAGAACATGGTATATCTCTCCATCTGTTGGTATCATCTTTAATTTCCTTCATCAGTGTCTTATACTTTTCTACATACAGGTCTTTTGTCTCCTTAGGTAGGTTTATTCCTAGGTATTTTATTCTTTTTCTTGCAATGGTAAATAGGAGTGTTTCCTTAATTTCTCTTTCAGATTTTTCATTAGTGTATAGGAATGCAAGAGATTTCTGTGCATTAATTTTGTATCCTGCAACTTTACCAAATTCATTGATTAGCTCTAGTAGTTTTCCGATGGCATCTTTAGGATTCTCTATGTATAGTATCATGTCATCTGCAAACAGTGACAGTTTTACTTCTTCTTTTCCAATTTGAATTCCTTTTATTTCTTTTACTTCTCTGATGGCCATGGCTAGGACTTCCAAAACTATGTTGAATAATAGTGGTGAGAGTGGACATCCTTGTCTTTTTCCTGATCTTGAGGAAATGCTTTCAGTTTTTCACCATTGAGAATGATGTTTGCTGTGGGTTTGTCGTTTATGGCCTTTATTACGTTGAGGTAGGTTCCCTCTAAGCCCACTTTCTGGAGAGTTTTTATCATAAATGGGTGTTGAAGTTTGTCAAAAGCTTTTTCTGCATCTATTGAGAAGATCATATGGTTTTTATTCTTCAATTTGTTAATATGGTGTATCACATTGATTGATTTGCATATATTGAAAAATCCTTACATCCCTGGGATAAATCCCACTTGATCATGGTGTATGATCCTTTTAATGTGCTGTTGGATTCCGTTTGCTAGCATTTTGTTGAGGATTTTTGCATCTATATTCATCAGTGATATTGGTGTGTAATTTTCTTTTTTTGCAGTATCTTTGCCTGGTTTTGGTATCAGGGTGATGGTGGCCTCATAGAATGAGTTTGGGAGTGTTCCTTCCTCTGCAATTTTTTGGAAGAGTTTGAGAAGGATACGTGTTAGCTCTTCTCTAAAGGTTTGATAGCATTCACCTGTGAAGCCATCTGGTCCTGGACTTTTGTTTGTTGGAAGATTTTTTTTTTAAAGTATTTATTTATTTATTTATGGGTGTGTTGGGTGGGTCTTCATTTCTGTGCGAGGGCTTTCTCTAGTTGTGGCAAGTGGGGGCCACTCTTCATCGCAGTGCGCGGGCCTCTCACTATCGTGGCCTCTCTTGTTGCGGAGTACAGGCTCCAGACACGCAGGCTCAGCAATTGTGGCTCACGGGCCTACTTGCTCCGCGGCATGTGGGATCCTCCCAGACCAGGGCTCGAACCCGCGTCCCCCGCATTGGCAGGCAGACTCTCAACCACTGCGCCACCAGGGAAGCCCCTGTTGGAAGATTTTTAATCACAGTTTCAATTTTATTACTTGTGATTGGTCTGTTCATATTTTCTATTTCTTCCTGGTTCAGTCTTGGAGGGTTATACCTTTCTAAGAATTTGTCCATTTCTTCCAGCTTGTCCATTTTATTGGCATAGAGTTGCTTGTAGTACTCTCTTCGGATGCTTTGTATTTCTGCGGTGTCTGTTGTAACGTCTCCTTTTTCATTTCTAATTTTATTGATTTGAATCCTCTCCCTGTTTTTCTTGATGATTCTGGCTAATGGTCTATCAATTTTGTTTATCTTCTCAAAGAACCAGCTTTTGTTTTATTGATCTTTGCTATTGTTTTCTTTGTTTCTATTTCATTTATTTCTGCTCTGAGCTTTATGATTTCTTTCCTTCTGCTAACTTTGGGTTTTGCTTGTTCTTCTTTCTCTAGTTCCTTCAGGTGTAAGGTTAGATTGCTTATTTGAGATTCTTCTTGTTTCTTGAGGTAGGCTTGTATAGCTATAAACTTCCATCTTAGAACTGCTTTTGCTGCATACCATAGGTTTTGGATCGTCGTGTTTTCACTGTCATTTGCCTCTAGATATTTTTTGATTTCCTCTTTGATCTCTTCACTGATCTCTTGGTTATTTAATAACATATTGTTTAGCCACCACGTGTTTGTGTTTTTTACGTTTTTTTCCCTATAATTCATTTCTAATCTCATAGCACTGTGGTCAGAAAAGATGCTTGATATGATTTTAATTTTCTTAAATTTACTGAGGCTTGATTTGTGACCCAAGATGTGATCTACCCTGGAGAATATTCCTTGCGCAGATGAGAAAAAAGTGTAATCTGCAGCTTTTGGATGGAATGTCCTATAAATATCAATTAAATCTATCTGGTCTATTGTGTCATTTAAAGCTTCTGTTTCCTTATTTATTTTCATTTTGGATGATCTGTCTATTGGTGTAAGTGAGGTGTTAACATCCCCCACTATTACAGTGTTACTGTCGATTTCCTCTTTTATAGCTGTTAGCAGTTGTCTTATGTATTGAGGTGCTCCTATGTTGGGTGCATATATATTTATAATTGTCATATCTTCTTCTTGGATTGATCCCTTGATCATTATGTAGTGTTCTTCCTTGTCTCTTGTAACATTCTTTATTTTAAAGTCTATTTTATCTGATATGAGTACTGCTACTAGAGCAGTACTTTCTTTTGATTTCCATTTGCATGGAATATCATTTTCCATCCCCTCATTTTCAGTCTGTATGTGTCACTAGGTCAGAAGTGGGTCTCTTGTAGACAGCATATATACGGGTCTTGTTTTTGTATCCATTCAACAAGCCTGTGTCTTTTGTTTGGAGCATTTAATCCATTCATGTTTATGGTAATTATCGATATGTATGTTTCTATGACCATTTTCTTAATTGTTTTGCGTTTGTTTTTGTAGGTCCTTTTCTTGTGTTTCCCACTTAGAGAAGTTCCTTTAGCATTTGTTGTAGAGCTGGTTTGGTGGTGCTGAATTCTCTTAGCTTTTGCTTTTCTGTAAAGCTTTTCACTTCTCCATCGAATCTGAATGAGATGCTTGATGGGTAGAGTAATCTTGGTTGTAGGTTCTTCCCTTTCATCACTTTAAGTATATTATGCCACTGCCTTCTGGCTTGTAGAATTTCTGCTGAGAAATCAGCTGTTAACCTTATGGGAGTTCCCTTGTATGTTATTTGTCATTTTTCCCTTGCTGCCTTCAATAATTTTTCTTTCTCTTTAATTTTTGCCAATTTCATTACTATGTGTCTCGGCGTATTTCTCCTTGGGTTTATCCTCTATGGGACTCCCTGTGCTTCCTGGATTTGGGTGGCTATTTCCTTTCCCATGTTAGGGAAGTTTTCGACTATAATCTCTTCAAATATTTTCTCTGGTCCTTTCTCTCTCTCTTCTCCTTCTGGGACCCCTATAATGCGAATGTTGTTGCGTTTAATGTTGTCCCAGAGGTCTCTTAGGCTGTCTTCATTTCTTTTCATTCTTTTTTCTTTATTCTGTTCCTCAGCAGTGAATTCCACCATTCTGTCTTCCAGGTCACTTATCCCATCTTCTGCTTCAGTTATTCTATTGATTCCTTCTAGTGCAGTTTTCCTTTCAGTTATTGTATTGTTCTTCTCTGTTTGTTTGTTCTTTAATTCTTCTAGGTGTTTTTTCTTTACTTCTTCTAGGTGTTTGTTAACCATTTCTTGCATGTTCTTGATCTTTGCCTCCATTCGCTTTTGGGATCATCTTCGCTATCATTATTCTGAATTCTTTTTCTGGAAGGTTACCAATCTCCACTTCATTTAATTGTTTTTCTGGCGTTTTATCTTGTTCTTTCATCTGGTACAGAGCCCTCTGCATTTTCATCTTCTCTATCTTTCTGTGAATGTGGTTTTCGTTACACAGGCTGCAGGATTGTAGTTCTTCTTGCTTCTGCTGTGTGCCCTCTGGTGGATGAGGCTATCTAAGAGGCTTGTGCAATTTTCCTGGTGGGAGGGACTGGTGGTGAGGAGAGCTTGGTGTTGCTCTGGTGGGCAGAGCTCAGTAAAACTTTAATCCACTTGTCTGCTGATGGGTGGGGCTGGGTTCCTTCCCTGTTGTTTT
The DNA here is from genome assembly GCF_009873245.2 of Balaenoptera musculus. Lineage (NCBI taxonomy): Eukaryota > Metazoa > Chordata > Mammalia > Artiodactyla > Balaenopteridae > Balaenoptera > Balaenoptera musculus. The sequence goes on from NC_045796.1 coordinate 41,745,483, forward strand.
TTTTTGGCCTCAGGTGACCCAACATTGGAAAGTACCTGGGCTCTTTGGGAGGGCTAATGGCAGACTCTGGAAGGCTCACGCCAAGGAGTACTTCCCCAAACATCTGCTGCCAGTCTCCTTGTCCTCACCGTGAGCCACAGCCACCCCCCGCCACTGCAGGAGACCCTCCAACACTAGCAGGTAGGTCTGGTTCAGTCTCCTATGGGGTCACTGCTCCTTCCCTGGGTCCCGATTCGCACATTACAGTGTGTGTGCCCTCCAAGAGTGGAGTCTCTGTTTGCCCCAGTCCTGTCGAAGTCCTGCAATCAAATCCCGCTATCCTTCAAAGTCTGATTCTTTAGGAATTTCTCTTCCCATTGCTGGACCCCCAGGTTGGGAATCCTGACGTGAGCCTCAGAACCTTCACTCCAGTCATGGACTTCTGTGGTAAAAGTGTTCTCCAGTTTGTGAGTCACCCACCCAGTAGTTATGGGATTTGATTTTATTGTGATTGCACCCCTCCTACCATCTCATTGTGGTTTCTCCCTTGTCTTTGGATGTGGGGTATCTTTTTTGGTGAGTTCCAGTGTCTTCCTGTCGATGATTGTTCAGCAGTTAGTTGTGATTTTGGTGCTCTCGCAAGAGGGAGTGTGAGCACGTCCATGTACTCCGTCATCTAGAAAAAATCACCTCTTCTTTTTTTCTCCCTTTTCTTCTGAGCTGTGGGGCTGACAGGCTCTTGGTGCTCTGGCCGGATGTCCGACATGTGCCTCTGACGTGGGAGAGCTGAATTCAGGACACTGGTCTGCCAGAGACCTCCCAGCTCCAAGTAATATCAAATGGTGAAAGCGCTCCTGAAGATCTCCATCTCAACGCTAAGACCCAGCTACACTCAACAACCAGCAAGCTACAGCGCTGGAAACCCTATGCCAAACAACTAGCAAGACAGGAACACAACCCCACCCATTAGCAGAGAGGTTGCCTAAAATCATAATAAGGTCACAGAGAGCCGAAAACACACCACCGGACGCGGTCCTGCCCACCTGAAAGACCAGATCCAGCCTCATCCACTAGGACACAGGCACCAATCCCCTCCACCAGGAAGTCTATACAACCCACTGAAGCAACCTTAGCCACTGGGGGAATACACCAAATACAACGGGAACTATGAACCTGCAGCCTGCAAAAAGGAGACCCCAAACACAGTAAGGTAAGCAAAATGAGAAGACAGAGAAACACACAGCAGATGAAGGAGTGAGGTAAAAACCCACCAGACCAAACAAATGAAGAGGAAAGAGGCAGCCTACCTGAAAAAAAATTCAGAGTAATGAGAATAAAGATGATCCAAAATCTTGGAAATAGAATGGAGAAAATACAAGAAACGTTTAACAAGGACCTAGTGGAAATAAAGAGCAATGAACAACACAATAAATGAAATTAAAAATTCTCTAGAAGGAATCAATAGCAGAATGACTGAGGCAGAAGAACGGATACGTGACCTGGAGGATAAAATAGTGGAAATAACGACTGCAGAGCAGAATAAAGGAAAAGAATGAAAAGAATTGAGGAAAGTCTCAGAGACCTCTGTGACAAAATTAAACGCACCAATATTCGAATTATAGGGGTCCTAGAAGAAGAAGAGAAAAAGAAAGGGACTGAGAAAATATTTGAAGAGATTATAGTTGAACACGTCCCTAATATGGGAAAGGAAATAGTCATTCAAGTCCAAGAAGCACAGACTCCCAGGCAGGATAAACCCAAGGAGAAACACACCAAGACACATAGTAATCAAACTATCAAAAATAAAATACAAAGAAAAGATATTGAAAGCAGCAAGGGAAAAGCAACAAATAACATAAAAGGGAATCCCCATAAGGTTAACAGTTGATATTTCAGCAGAAACTTTGCAAGCCAAAAGGGAGTGGCAGAACATATTTAAAGTGATGGAATGGAAAAACCTACAACCAAGATTACTCTACCCAGCAAGGATCTCATTCAGATTCAACGGAGAAATTAAAACCTTCACAAACAAGCAAAAGCTAAAAGAATTCAGCACCACCAAACCAGCTTTACAACAAATGCTAAAGGAACTTCTCTAGGCAGGAAACACAAGAGAAGGAAAAGACCTATAATAACAAACCCAAAAATTAAGAAAATGGTAATAGGAACATACTAATCAATAACTACCTTAAATGTAGATGGATTAAAATGCTCCAACCAAAAGACATAGCCTGGCTGAATTGGTACAAAAACAAGACCTGTATATATGCTATCTATGAGAGACCCACTTCAGACCTAGCGACACATACAGACTGAAAGTGAGGGGATGGAAAAAGATAGCCCATGAAAATGGAAATCAAAACAAAGCTGGAGTAGCAATTCTCATATCACACACAATAGACTTTAAAATAAAGACTATTATAAGAGACAAAGAAGGACTCTACATAATGATCAAGGGATCAATCCAAGAAGAAGATATAACAATTGTAAATATTTATGCACCGAACATAGGAGCACCTCAATACACAAGGCAAATGCTAACAGCCATAAAAGGGGAAATCGACAGTAACACAATGATAGTAGGGGACTTTAACACCCCAGTTTCACCAATGGACAGATCATCCAAAATGAAAATAAATAAGGAAACACAAGCTTTAGATGATACATTAAACAAGATGGACTTAATTGCTATTTATAGGACATTACATCCAAAAAAACAGAATACACTTTCTTCTCAAATGCTCACGGAACATTCTCCAGGATAGATCATATCTTGGGTCACAAAATAAGCCTTGGTAAATTTAAGAAAATTGAAATCGTATCAAGTATCTTTTCTGACCACAATGCTATGAGACTAGGTATAAATCACAGGAAAAAATCTGTAAAAAATACAAACACATGGAGGCTAAATAATACACTACTTAATAACCAAGAGATCACTGAAGAAATCAAAGAGGAAATCAAAAAATACCTAGAAACAAATGACAATGAAAACACGATGACCCAAAACCTATGGGATGCAGCAAAAGCAGTTCTAAGAGGGAAGTTTATAGCAATAAAATCCTACCTCAAGAAACAAAAAAGAAGTCAAATAAACAAACTAACCTTACACCTGAAGCAATTAGAGAAAGAAGAACAAAAAAACGCCAAAGTTAGCAGAAGGAAAGAAATCACAAAGATCAGATCAGAAATAAATGAAAAAGGAAGGAAACGATAGCACACATCAATACAATTAAAAGCTGGTTCTTTGAAAAGATACACAAAATTGATAAACCATTAGCCAGACTCATCAAGGAAAAAAGGGAGAAGACTCAAACCCATAGAATTAAAAATGAAAAAGGAGAATTAACAGCTGACATGGCAAAAATACAAAGGATCATGAGAGATTACTACAGGCAACTATATGCCAATAAAACGGACAAGCTGGAAGAAATGGACAAATTCTTAGAAAAGCACAGCCTTCCAAGACTGAACCAGGAAGAAATCGAAGATATAAACAGACCAATCACAAGTAATGAAATTGAAGTTGTGATTGAAAATCTTCCAAGAAACAATCCCGGGACCAGATGGCTTCACATGTGAATTCTTTCAAACCTTTAGAGAAGAGGTAACACTTATCCTTCTCAAACTCTACCAAAATGTAGCAGAGGGAGGAACATTCTATGAGGCCACCATCACCCTGATACCAAAACCAGACAAAGATGTCACAAAGAAGAAAACTGCATGCTAATATCACTGATGAACATAGATGCAAAAATCCTCAACAAAACACTAGCAATCAGAATCCAACAGCACATTAAAAGAATCACACACCATGAGCAAGTGGGGTTTATCCCAGGGATGCAAGGATTCTTAAATATAAGCAAATCAATCCATGTGATAAACCATATTAAAAAATTGAAGGAGAAAAACAGTATGATCATCTCAATAGATGCAGAAAAAGCTTTCAATAAAATTCAACACCCATTTATGATAAAAACCCTCCAAAAAGTAGGTATAGAGGGAATTTACCTCAACATCATAAAGGCCATATATGACAAACCCACAGCCAACATCGTCCTCAATGGTGAAAAACTGAAACCACTTCCTCTAAGATCAGGAACAGGACAACGTTGTCCACTCTCACCGCTATTATTCAAAATAGTTTGGAAGTTTTAGCCAAAGCAATCAGAGAAGAGAAAGAAATAAAAGGAATCCAAATTGGAAAAGAAGTAAAGCTGTCGCTGTTTGCAGATGACATGATACTATACTAGAGAATACTAAATACGCTACCAGAAAACTACTAGAGCTAATCAATGAATTTGGTAAAGTAGCAGGATAGAAAATGAATGCACAGAAATCTCTCACATTCCTATACACTAATGATGAAAAATCTGGAAGAGAAATTAAGGAAACACTCCCATCTACCACTGCAACAAAAAGAATAAAATACCTAGGAATAAACCTATCTAGGGAGACAAAAGACCTGTATGCAGAAAACTATGAGGCACTGATGAAAGAAATCAAAGATGATATAAACAGACGGAGAGATATACCATGTTCTTGGATTGGAAGAATCAACATTGTGAAAATGACTATACTACCCAAAGCAATCGACAGGTTTAATGCAATCCCTATCAAACTACCAATGGCATTTTTCACAGAACTAGAAGGAAAAATTTCACAATTTGTATGGAAACTCAAAAGACCCCGAATAGCCAAAGCAATCTGGAGAAAGAAAAACGGAGCTGGAGGAATCAGGCTCCCTGACTTCAGACCATGCTACAAAGCCACAGTATTCAAGATAATATGGTATTGGCACAAAAGCAGAAATATAGATCAATGGAACAGGATACAAAGCCCAGAGATAAACCCACACACATATGGTCACCTTATTTTTGATAAAGGAGGCAAGAATGTACAATGGAGAAAGACAGCCTCTTCAATAAGTGGTGCTGTGAAAACTGGACAGCTACATGTAAAAGAATGAAATTAGAACACTCCCTAACACCATAAACAAAAATAAACTCAAAATGGATTAAAGACCTAAATGTAAGGCCAGACACTATCAAACTCTTAGAGGAAAACACTGGCAGAACACTCTATGACATAAATCACAGAAAGATCCTTTTGACCCACCTCCTAGAGAAATGGAAATAAAAACAAAAACAAATATATGGGACCTAATGAAACTTAAAAGCTTCTGCACAACAAAGGAAAACATAAACAAGACAAAAAGACAACTCTCAGAATGGGAGAAAATATTTGCAAATGAAGGAAATGACAAATGATTAATCTCCAAAATTTACTAGCAGCTCATGCAGCTCAATCCAAACGACTCAACCCAAAAATCGGCAGGAGACCTAAATAGACATTTCTCTAAAGAAGATATACAGATTGCCAACAAACACATGAAAGGATTCTCAACATCACTAACCATTAGAGAAATGCAAATCAAAACTGCAATGAGGTATCACCTCACACCAGACAGAATGGCCATCATCAATAAATCTACAAACAGTAAATGCTGGAGAGGGTGTGGAGAAAAGGGAACCCTCTTGCACTGTTGGTGGGAATGTTAGTTGATACAGACACTATGGAGAACAGTATGGAGGTTCCTTAAAGAACTAAAAATAGAACTACCATATGACCCAGCAATCCCACTACTGGGCATATACCCTGAGAAAACCATAATTCAAAAAGAGTCATGTATCAAAATGTTCACTGCAGCTCTATTTACAATAGCCAGGACATGGAAGCAACCTAAGTGTCCATCGACAGATGAATGGATAAAGAAGATGTGGCACATATATACAATTGAATCTTACTCAGCCATAAAAAGAAACGAATATGAGTTATTTGTACTGAGGTGGATGGACCTAGAGTCTGTCATACAGAGGGAAGTAAGTCAGAAAGAGAAAAACAAATACTGTATGCTAACACATATACATGGAATCTAAAGAAAAAAAAAAAGGTTCTGAAAAACCTAGGGGCAGGACAGGAATAAAGATGTAGATGTAGAGCATGGACTTGAGGACACGGGGAGGGGGAAGGGTAAGCTGGGACAAAGTGAGAGAGTGGCATGGACATATATACACTATCAAATGTGAAAGAGGTAGCTAGTGGGAAGCAGCCGCATAGCACAGGGAGATCAGCTCGGTGCTTTGTGACCACCTAGAGGGGTGGGATAGGGAGTGTGGGAGGGAGACACAAGAGGGAGGGGATATGCGGATATATGTATATGTATACCTGATTCACTTTGTTATAAAGCAGAAACTAACACACCATTGTAAAGCAATTCTACTCCAATAAAGATGTTAAAAAATAAAAATATAAAAGTCATCCTACCCAGGATATATCCCAGATCAAGTAAATCATGACCTCTGTGGGTAGGAAAAAAAACCACTAAAAAACTGCACATTAAAGGAAATTTAAAAAGAGGCAGCATACAGAATGGGAGAAAATATTTGTATACCAGGTTTCTGATAAGGGGTAATATTAATAATACATAAGAAACTCATACAAGTCAATAACAAAAAACCAAGTAACCCTTTGAATTTGAGCAAAGGACTTGTACAGCCATTTCTCTTAAGAAGACATACAAATAACCAGTAGGTACATGAAAAGATGCCTAACATCATTAATTATCAGAGGAATGCAAGTCAAAACTATAATGAGTTATTAACTCACATTTGTTAGGTTGGCCATTAACCAAAAAAAAAAAAAAAATGTTGGCTAGGATTTAGAGAAATTCAAACCGTTGTACACTGTTGGTGTGAATGTAAAGTGGCACTGCAACTATGGAAAACAGTATGGATATTCCTCAAAAAATTAAAAAATCTACCCTATGACCCAGCAATTCTACTCCTGAGTACAGGTATACCATGGAGATATTTGGGGTTTGTTCTAGACCACCCCAGTAAAGCAAATATTGCAATAAGTGAGTCACACAAATATTTTTATTTCCCAGTGCATATAAAAGTTATTTTTGCACTATACTGTAGTCTATTTAGTGTACAATAGCACTATACCTTAAAAAATGCCCATATCTGAATTAAAAGAGCTTTATTGCTAAAAAATGTTAACCATCATTTGTAATAGTAAACATCAAAGATCACTGATCACAGATCACCATAACAAATATATAATAATGAAAAAGTTTGCAATATTGTGAGAATTACTAAAATGTGACACAGAAACCCTAAGCGAGCAAATTCTGTTGGAAAAATGAAGCCGATCGACTTGTTCGATTCAGGGTTGCCACAAACCTTCCATTTGTAAAAAATACAGCATCTATGAAGTGCAATAAAACTAGGTATGTCTGTATATTTCCAAGGGAAAATAAAATCAGTATCTTGGGGCTTCCCTGGTGGCGCAGTGGTTGAGGGTCTGCCTGCCAATGCAGGGGACACGGGTTCGAGCCCTGGTCTGGGAAGATCCCACATGCCGCGGAGCAACTGGGCCCATGAGCCACAACTACTGAGCCTGCGCATCTGGAGCTTGTGCTCCGCAACAAGAGAGGCCGCGATAGTGAGAGGCCCGCGCACCGCGATGAAGAGTGGCCCCCGCTCGCCACAACTGGAGAAAGCCCTCACACAGAAACGAAGACCCAACACAGCCAAAAATAAATAAATAAATAAATAAAATTTAAAAAAAAAAGTTTCCAACAGGGAAAAACAAAAGCTTTAAAAAAAAAAAAATCAGTATCTTGAAGTATCTGCACTCCCATGTTCACTGCAACACTACTCACAACAGACAAGATACAGAAACAGCCTAAACGTTCATAGCAGACGTATGAATAGAAAATTTTGGTATATATCTCTAACAATAGAATATGATACAGTCTTAAAAAATAAGAAAATCTTGCCATTTGCAACAACATGATGAACCTGGAGGACATTATGCTAAATGAAATAAGCCAGTCACAGAAGGACAAATATTGCATAGTTCCACTAATATGAGATATCTAAAACAGTCAAACTCATAGAAACATAGGATACAATAGCAGTTGCCAGGTGCTAGGGAGTGGGTAAAACAAGGAATTGTCATTCAATGGGCATACATTTTCAGTTATGTTAGATGAATAAATTTTAGAGATCTACTCTACAACATAGTGCCTATACAGATCTTCCTCGACTTATGATGCATTTGTGCCCAGATAAAGCCATCCTAAGTTGAAAATATCGTAAATCGAAAATGCTCTTAAGAAACTTAATCTACTGAATATCATAGCTTAGCCTGGCCTACCTTAAACATGCTCAGAACACTTAACATTAGCCTACAGTTGGGAAAATCATCTAACACAAAGCCTACTTTATAATAAAGTGTTGGATATCTCATGACATTTATTGAATACTGTACTGAAAAGTCAAAAACAGAATGGTTGTGTGGGTGCAGAATGGTTGTTAAGTGTATCAGCTGTTTACTCTAGTGATCATGTGGCTGACTGGAGCTGTGGCTTACTGCTGCTGCCCGGCATCATGGGAGAGTACTACTGCATATCACTAGCCTGGGAAAAGATCACAATTCAAAATTGGAAGTAAAAAAATTGGTTTTTACTGAATGTGTATCACTTTCCCACCATGGAAAAATTGAAAACTCGTAAGTCGAAACATTATAAGTTAGGGACTGTAGTTAACAATACAGTGTTGTACACTTAAAAATCTAAGAGGGTAAGTCTCATGTTCAGTGTTCTTACAACAAACACAAACCAAAAACACTAAAGTGACGTAAGAAACTCTGAGGTGTTGGATATGTCTATTACTTTCAATAACTTCAAATGAATGAGAGTGGAAAGGGCATAATCATAGATGATGCTGAATTTCCAGCTCTCCCCTGTAACACATAATATGACTTATGAGAGACAAGGCAATGAGTTTCTAATTTTGGACTTGTCATTTAAATCCAAATTTTAAAAAAAAATTTATTCTACTGTAGCTTTTAAATCTTAATAGACATATGTAGAGTGTATCAAAATTCTTTGAAGCTTACTTAAGCTTTAAACTAAGCAGAATATAACTTGTCATAAAATATCCAAATACATTCAGATGATCCTTGATACTATTTTCATACCCTTGAACTGCATGACATGAGACTTGGTTTAAAATTGCTTCATGTAGGGTTTTGAAAAGTAGGCACACTGTACATGATGTAACTCTTGGCCACTTCTCAGCCCATATCCATACCGATACGGAAGCAAAATGAAGTGATGCATAAATGTGCAGGTATTTAATTCAAGTTTATCATCTACATTAAATATGCTCATGAGATTGGCATCCAGTACTACCCGTCATGTTGCTAATTAACTTTCCATAACCTTAGGCAACTTCATGTGGTATACTTTAACAAGTACAGAGAACTAGCTGATCTCAAATTGGCAAGAGATATCTGCAAGGCATTTCTAGGATGGCACTAACATATGGGATGATGTGAGAAATACCAACACATCTTCAATACCTTCTCTCTGTCTCAACATACATATCTAAGAATTTAGCAAGGCTATTTTCAGACTCAATGGCAGATGTTTCTAATGGCTTATTTCCTATAAATTTGATTATTTTGGCCTAAGTCTGGTCAAAACTTAGCAGTCTGTGGTTAGAAATAGTTTCTCTGAGCATCCTATTTAATATCAGAAACTGTCTTGGCCACTTTTGATGAAGGTGTAATTTCTGTGTAAGACACTGACAACTTTTTTACTGTCAGTTTCCTACTGAAGACTTGTATATCTTCTTTATGCCTCATTCAGTTGTCCTAGTAGTTGCTATTCATGGTTACTACTTAATAAAAACAGATAAGAGATAGGAATGTGACAAATGTAACATTGTGGCATAGTTACAAGAGTCAGTATTTTGGATATAATATCTTCAGAAGGATTGGGAAATCACAGCTATTTATGGAATAGGGAAGAAGATAATCTTTTCCGAAGGGGTGGACACTCGGTAGAGAAATTGAAAATAATAATGAAGAAAAATATACAGTCATAGTTTTTTACTCTTCCAGTCCTCAATTGTAACATTTAAAATTAAAAATAGATAATCATGTATAAAATCATACAGAAAGTAAGTATAGAGTATGAAAATATCACATAGAATCTTAAAATGTTACAAAGAACATATGATTCTATTAGATGCTATGAGGAGAGTGGAATTTATGTTATGTTATGAGGAGGGTAGAAACTAATAAAAAGTTCAGATAGTAAATAAGATCATAAATTTAAAATTTCTTGAGCTGTTCAGAAAAAGATACTAAGTAAATCAGAGTACCATTTCATTAATGCAATAAGCCCCAACACCAGAAAAGAAGAATGCATGTACAGACTGTTAAGTTCTGTTCATAGCTCATTAATTTGTTTAACTTTCACAAATTAGATATCCCATTCATTTTCCATGCCCCTGTTCCTCTGAGCAGATGCAGTTATCATTGTCCTCTGTTACATTCCTCTTAGTGAGGACACTGACAAGAGAAATGAGATCTTAACTGTCTCTGACAGTGAATCCAATTGACAAACAGATTGAATAATACTTTAAATGGCTAGAATACCCTTACCAAGAGTGCTGTGAAGATTAAGTATGACATTGTAGAATTGAATGTATTGGCTGTTGTGGAGATAACTCTTTAACATAAATCTATAAACCCAATGAAAAGCTCTGATAAAAAATGTACCAGGAACACTACATTTTAAATGTCATATAAGCATTTTGCCTCATACAAAGTATCCAAAGTGAAAAGTTTTTAAAAAGTATAGACTTAAGACATGTCAGTAGAATTCAAAGTAAATAGGGCTAGCAACCACCAATGGTTGTAATATTTCAGGAAATGGGCTAGGCTTGAGGAATATTCTGAGTGATAAAAAAATAACCATGAATATAAGTTGTGACACCCTTCCAAATTCATAAGATTGAACAGGGAAAAATATAGTAAATGTAAGAGTGAACCAGAAGAAGATGATAAAGAAAAAAAAAATGAATATGATGGCTATCGGATTCCTCCTAAGCTTTTCTATTTTTTTTTTTTTTTTGGCTATCTTTTTTATTTATTTATTTATTTATTTATTTATTTATTTATGGCTGTGTTGGGTCTTCGTTTCTGTGCGAGGGCTTTCCCCAGTTGCGGCAAGTGGGGGCCACTCCCCATCGCGGTGCGCGGGCCTCTCACTGTTGCGGCCTCTCTTGCTGCGGAGCACAAGCTCCAGACGCGCAAGCTCAGTAGTTGTGGCTCACGGGCCCAGCTGCTCCGCGGCATGTGGGATCTTCCCAGACCAGGGCTCGAACCCGTGTCCCCTGCATTGGCAGGCAGATTCTCAACCACTGCGCCACCAGGGAAGCCCAAGCTTTTCTATTTTATGAGACAATTTGATGGTAATAAAAATAGGTTGAATAAACCTTTCTTAGCTTACCAACTAACTAGAAGCAGGAGAAAATATGTTACTGTTATCCTCATGTTTTCTTATTACAACAGTCTATTTTGAAAATGTTTTGTATGATCTTAACCAGAAAATACTGAAGAAAATATTTGATGCTTTTCATCAGGCTTTTTTCTTATCACCTGTGAAATAAAGTCAGCATATTAGAAAGATAAATTTCAACATATTCATTGTCATAGTTTAAAAACGTGTACAACCAGGTAATAGCATGGAAAACAGTGTAATGTGCATGTTTTCAGATGTTATAAATTAGAGGTTTCATTTATAACTCCCTGAAATCACTTAACATATAGAACTGGAATGCATTTAACACTGATGGCATCGCCATACCATTTTGGCAGCTTTGATCAACTTTGTCATTTCAGACATCTAGTAGTTTTAATATTTATTCATGCATTAATCAGAGACACTTTATTTCAGAACTGGCATACCAAAACTGTTCTGAGTTATAGTGCTAATATGTCCTATTAAAGACTAAATTAACATTTTACTACTGTTAACCAGAGGCAATACCGCATAAAAAAAAAACAGTTGCCAAAACTTCACAATCCAAGCTGTTTAAATTTCAGGATTTCTATACCTACAGATGAAAAGGAGGAAGCACATCTCCTTCTTTTCCTGCTGACAAAATTAAATGCCAGGTTTCAAATGTCTAATGAAAGTTTTGATTTCCCATTAATCTAACTATGTGTTTACTAGCAATTAAAAAAGCCTAACAAGACCATTTAACATCCCTAATAAAAATTTATATAATTAGTGAAGTCATAATTTTAAAGATAAGCAAATGTAAAACTGTCTATGAATATTATATTTCTAATCCTCTTCTAGTATTACTGATTATTTTATGTAACAGGGAAAGTTCATTTCAAATACTTTCTAATTTCATCACTGAAACATGATAATTGGCAGAAAAGAAAAGCAAAAATTTATTCATTTCTGTGAGTATAATTTGGTAAACTTTTTACTTAGCAACTGTCCTCAGGCAATAGTTATGGATTAGGGTTCATCCCAGAGAAATTCTGGCTCCCAGCCCTTAGAGGTTTACACAGCAAATGTCACATTTTCCATGTGCAGATAAATTCATAAATCAATGTGTACAGCGCATATTGCCTGAATCTTTACAGCAAAGTTTAATCAGTTAAACACATACAAATTTTGCCTCACTTCATCCACTGCTATGATGAGATCAGAATACAGCAGATGTAGCTGCATGACAAAGAAATATTGCAATTAATGTCAAGCAGATTCTGGGTAAAATGTCTTATGAAAATGTAACTAACATTTACTTCCAGGGATTCAATCATGTCTTCACACTGTAAAACAGAGTGAGGAGATAATCTTGCTATTCATAGGAGAACAGTTTCAGATATAATAAACAGATATTTTGGCAAGTTTTCCACAAAGTCAAGTTGCTTTAGGAACTTGAGGAAGGACACGTATACAGGCCGTAGGGTTGGAAGAAGAGAAGAGAAGGAAGGAGAAACATTAGTGTATGCTTCATCTTGTCTTGTGACTTTAAGTATATATATCTGGTTGTATTCTTTGAGTAAAAGGAATAGTTGAGAAAATATTCCACACTGGTCAGGGTAATGGATAAAATGAAATAAAAATTTGCTCACAAGGCAGTTTAAGAGAGAGATATGAGGATGGACATCTCAGAATTGTCACAGAGTGTAAAGAGAGTCTGTGTTCATAGAAGGGGCCAACGCTGAGCCCTGCATGACACTCTTCACTGTGGGGAAGCGGAGCAAAACACCACTCTGTGACAAGCTGATGTTGGCAGGCTGATTACACAAAAGGGTTTTTGACTTGGAGGGGGCAGATGTTGTACTCAAGGAAACATATAATTGTAACATGAATTTGCCTTTTTGCTTAAGTGCATATAAAATCACCATTGGTGGATCTACAGAATGCCTGAGTCTTCACCACACAATATTGTTGCTGACTAAAGGACATACTTTATATAAAAGAAGTACATGCATGAGTTGATACTCAAAATATTCAACTGTCTTACCATGTGCCCTTTATTCTAAAGCCGTTAGCTTTATAGAATGATGAGACAGACGAATGCAGGCTCAACTGCAGAATACACTAGAAGAAAAGCCATTAGAAGCCTGTAGCACTGTGCTATAGGATACTTTGTATGCCTTAAATCAGTGGTCAACATGTGATGCCATTTCCCACATAGCCAAATTGCCCAGGTCCAGGGACCAAGCGGTAGAAGTAGGGATGGCCCTCTCACAATTATAAATAATAATAATTCACATAAGGATTTTTTTCCTCACAATCATTGGGTACTTAAGATATAAATGCTTCTATCAGGGCAAAGAGTTGTTTCCAATAAATGGAAAATTGAGAGAGCCACCTGACAATTTTTTAGATCATTATAGCACTGAACCAAAGAGGAGTGAGTGATCCTAACTACCAGTCATGATATAAAATGGGGGCAAGAAGGAATCATGTCAAGAATCAGAATATTGGGCTTCCCTGGTGGCGCAGTGGTTGAAAGTCTGCCTGCCAATGCAGGGGACACGGGTTCGAGCCCCAGTCTGGGAAGATCCCACATGCCGCGGAGCAGCTGGGCCCGTGAGCCACAATTACTGAGCCTGCGCGTCTGGAGCCTATGCTCTGCAACAAGAGAGGCCGCGATAGTGAGAGGCCCGCGCACCGCGATGAAGAGTGGCCCCCGCTTGCCACAACTAGAGAAAGCCCTCGCACAGAAACGAAGACCCAACACAGCCATAAATAAATAAATTAAAAAAAAAAAATCAGAATATTGACTGCGTTGCCACTTAGTATTCCCATGCCTAATAATACTATCAATGGAAAACTGTGGAAACTCAATAAATACATGACTACTCAGGATTTGTGTTTTCCTATATTGAGGGCTCAGTTTTTCTCAGCCAAACAAAGGGCTAGAGTGGTTACTAAGGGGCATAATTTGTGTATTGTACTGTGTATTCTATTTTTGTACCTCTAGATCTAGTCTTCATCCTTCTCTGCCCTTCTCTGTATACAAGATGGCCTGACCTCTGGGGCTTCCATCTGAGTTCAATTAATGGGAGACTCTGGTGGGAGAGAGAGGTTGGGTATTCATTCTCTTTGCTTCTTGCCTTTCAGTCTACACTATGGTCTTTGCTGCATTGTTCTCCCCAAGCCATAGCTTCTGCCTGGGTCCCACTCCCAAGAAAACAGCCTTCACTGGGTTGCAGCAAATGTCCCTTTCTTTCCCCTTCCAGGCCTATGGCGGGTGATCATTCCCCACTGTTGCTGGGTCCCAGAGGCATCATCATCTTTTTATTTTTGTTGCCCACACTGCTATAAATTTTCAAATACTCCTTTGAATGTCTCATCTGTTCCAGTCAGGTTTCTGACTAATATGTCATCATATTAAATGACTTAAGGTAAGTGGTTCATTTTAGATAACTAAGAGTAGTTCAAGAAAAAGGAGGAAAATTCTGGGATAAATGTAGAGAAAGAAGGCACAAAATTAAATAGTGCAGAGTTTAATAAACCAAAAAGGACCTTGCAAAGCTAATGTATAACTCAAAATGGATCACAGACCTAAATGTAAGACGCTGAACTATAAAACTCCTAGAAGATGATATAGGAGAAAACCTAGATAACCTTGAGTATGGCAATGAGTTTTCAGTTGGAATACCACAGGCAAGATGCATGAAAGAAATAATTGATAAGCTGGATTTTATTAAAATTAAAGCCTGCTCTGCAAAAGACAATGTTTTTTAGGACAGTGAAAATATTCTGTATGATATTATAATGATGGATACATGTCATTATACATTTGTCCAAATCCTCAGAGTGCACAGTACCAAGAGTGAACCCTAAGGTAAACTGCAGACTTCCGGTGATGATGATTCGTCAATATCGATTCATCCTTGTTAGAGAATGTACCATTCTGGTGAGTGATGTTGATAATGGGGGAAGTTATGCACATGTAGGGACAGAGGTATTTGGAAAATCTCTGTACCTTCTTCTCAATTTTGATGTAAACCACAAACTGCTCTAAAAAATAGTCTTAAAAAAAGACGGTAATAAAATTTTCTCATGGAGTGATGAAGTTAAAACGGGATGATGTATTTTGTGAACAAGGACAATATCTAGCTCATAATAAAATAGCATTCATAATTGTTAATTCCTTTCCCCAGCTTTTTTCTCCAAACAGGATGAACAAGCATTGGACAAGTTCTCTTTTCTAGTTTACTAATTCCGTATTCCAGGTATAATGAAATGTATAAATGATGAACATTAATGTGCACATATTTCAAAAAATGAGTGCAAATTATTTTACAATTAGCATGGTATAAATTAGATTAATGGAAGAATACTATAAATAATAAAGCTTCCTCTAATTTCACTACCTAAGAAAAAAGACAATGTCAAGATAATGAGAAGATAAGCCACAAAGTGTTAGAAAATACTTGCAAAGGACACATCTGATAAAGGACTACTACTCAAAATACACAAATAGGTCTTAAAACTCAATGACAAGAAAACAAACAACCCAATTTAAAATTGGGCCAAAGACTTTAACAGACATCTCAGCAAAGAGGATACACAGATGGCAAATTAAGCATATGAAAAATCTGTTTTATATCATATGTTATCAGAGAAATGCAAATTAAAACAACAGTGAGATGCCACTACACACCTATTAAAATGTCCAAAGTCCTGGACACTGACAACACCAAATGCTGGCAGGGATGTGGAACAACAGGCCCTCTCTTCTGTTGCTGACGGGAATGCACAATGATACAGCCACTTTGGAAGATAGTCTGATAGTCTGGTTTCTTACAAAATCTAACACACTGTTACCATAAGATCTAGCAATCACATTCCTTGGGATTTGCCCAAAGTAGTTGAAATCACGTCCAAACAAAACCTTGAGCACAGATGTTTATAGCAGATTTATTCATAATTGCCAATAAATTTATTATTATTAAATTAATAAATTTATTGAGTGTTCAAAAAAATGTCTGGGCTTATGATAAGTATTGTGGTGATCGCTAAAACATACAAATAAAAGACCTTTTCTTTGATTTTTAATTATAAAGAAAGTAAAAGTAAACATTATTAAAATAACATGAGGTGATAAAGAATCATTGAATTATTTATGGATTAATTTTAAGGCAACTGGATCTTAAATTTGGAAGAACTTAGAGAAAAATTATTAATTTATATATCAGGTTTCTTTGTTTTGTTTTCTTATTCTATATTAAACTGGACAGTTCAAAGCAAATAATGAATAACAACATTAATGTTCAAGTTCTGAAGTCCTTGCAAATGCCAAATATAAGTAGCATATACAGTTTTATTTCTCTTCCATTAACTTGTTATTTTTAAGTCAAATAGTTCACAGAAATGTTTATTTTTGTCATTATTGCTGTTACTATTAATATAATAATTACTTGTCTTAGGTACATTCCCAGAGATTTACAGGAAACACAGGTAGGAAGTGCATTTATCTGTTATGACCAGAAATAAGGAATAACAAGAAATATAGAAGTTGTTTGTTCATTCTCTTTACCTGAATAAAAAATGCCTCCACATAGGCAGGCCAGTATTCAAGTGGAGTCCCACTATTATTGGGTCCCATTTATCTTTCTGCTCTTCCATCTTCGCCTTTTATATTAACAGCCTCCCACCACCACCCCCCCCCCCGCCCCCGTATCACACAGCTGTGGGAATTCTAGTCACCATGTATGCATTTAATATAAGAAAGGTTAAAAAAAAGACATTCACAAACTTTCTGCCCCAGTTTCCCAATTTGAGGAGTTAAGTTCCACCAAATAATTTCTGCTTGCATGATCAGCCAAAACTTTCTCACATGGGCACAGAGAGCTACAAGAGAGACAGGGGTATGGAAACTTTAACTGTGTGTGTTTTTTGTTTTTTTTTTTAATTTGCTCACAAGAATGAAATTGAGACTGCAATTAGCAATCTCTACTACAACAATTCTACTGATTTCCAGTGTTTAGCAACTGAAACAAGTCCAGGACACTCTCTAACACTGAGATAAGCATTTTTCTGGATGCTAAACTATCATTAGGTCCATTGAAGACATATTTAGAGAGGTTATTCATAATATATATTCTTCCTAACCTTACTTGTACCAATTTTAAAGAATTCTCCTAAGGGAGGAGAGAAGATGGCGGAAGAGTAAGACGCGGAGATCACCTTCCTTCCCACAGATACAGTAGAAATACATCTACACGTGGAACTGCTCCTACAGAACACCCACTGAACGCTGGCAGAAGACGTCAGACCTCCCAAAAGGCAAGAAACTCCCCCGGTACTTGGGTAGGGCAAAAGAAAAAAAGAAATAACAGAGACAAAAGAATAGGGACGGCACCTGCACCAGTGGGAGGGAGCTGTGAAGGAGGAAAGATTTCCACGCACTAGGAGCCCCATCGCGGGCAGAGACTGCGGGTGGCAGAGGGGGGAAGCTTCGGAGCCACGGAGGAGAGCGCAGCCACAGGGGTGCGGAGGGCAAAGCGGAGAGATTCCCGCACTTCCCGCACGGAGGCTCGGCGCTGACCAGCACTCACCAGCCCGAGAGACTTGTCTGCTCAGCCCCCGGGGCGGGCGGGGCTGGGAGCTGAGGCTCAGGCTTCGGTCGCAGGGAGAGGACTGGGGTTGGCGGCGTGAACACAGCCTGAAGGGGTTAGTGCACCACAGCTAGCCGGGAGGGAGTCTGGGGAAAAAGTCTGCAGCTGCCGAAGAGGCAAGAGACTTTTTCTTCCCTGTTTCCTGGTGCGCAAGGAGAGGGGATTCAGAGCGCCGCCTAAACGAACTTCAGAGACGGGCGCGAGCCGCGGCTAACAGCGCGGATCCCATAGCAACAGGGGCGCAGAGGGAAAAACGGAGAGACTCCCGCACAGAGGCTCGGCGCCGAGCAGCGCTCACCAACCCGAGAGGCTTGTCTGCTCCCCCGCCGGGGCGGGCGGGGCTGGGAGCGGAGGCTCGGGCTTCGGTCGGATCGCAGGGAGAGGACTGGGGTTGGCGGCGTGAACACAGCCTGAAGGGGTTGGCGCACCACAGCTGGCTGGGAGGGAGACCGGGAAAAAGTCTGCAGCTGCCGAAGAGGCAAGAGACTTTTTCTTGCCTCTTTGTTTCGCGGCGGGCAGGGAGAGGGGATTCAGAGCGCCGCCGAAACGAACTCCAGAGACTGGCGCGAGCCGCGGCGGTCAGCGCGGACCGCAGAGACGGGCGTGAGACGCTGGGGCTGCTGCTGCCGCCTCCAGAAAGCCTGTGTGCGAGCACAGGTCACTCTCCACACCGCCCCTCCCGGGAGCCTGTGCAGCCCACCACTGCCAGCGTCCCGTGATCCCGGGACAACATCCCCGGGAGAACACACTGCACGCCTCAGGCTGCTGCAACGTCACGCCGGCCTCTGACGCTGCAGGCCCGCCCCGCCTCCTCTGTACCCCTCCCTCCCCGCGGCCTGGGTGAGCCAGAGTCCCCGAAGCAGCTGCTCCTTTAACCCCGTCCTGTCTGGGCGGGGAACAGATGCCCTCAGGCGACCTACACGCAGAGGCGGGTCCAAATCCAAAGCTGATCCCCAGGAGCTGTGCGAACAGAGAAGAGGAGGGGAAATCTCTCCCAGCAGCCTCAGAAGAAGCGGATTAAAACTCCACAAGCAACTTGATGTGCCTGCATCTGTTGAATACCTGAATAGACAACGAATCATCCCAAATTCAGGAGGTGGACTTTGGGAGCAGGATATATTAATTTTTCCCCTTTTCCTTTTTTTTTTTTTGTGAGTGTATATGCATATGCTTCTGGGGGATATTTTGTCTGTATAGCTTTGCTTTATAATAGCTTTATTTTACTTCACTATATTATAGCTTCTTTCTTTCTTTCTTTCCTTCCTTCCTTCCTTCCTTCCTTTCCTTCCTTCCTTCCTTCCTTCCTTTCTTTCTTTCTTTCTATTTTTTCTCCCTTTTACTCTGAGCCGTGTGGACGAAAGGCTCTTGGTGCTCCAGCCAGGCATCAGGGCCGTACGTCTGAGGTGGGAGAGCCAACTTCAGGACACTGGTCCACAAGAGACCTCCCAGCTCCACGTAATACCAAACGGCAAAAATCTCTCAGAGATCTCCATCTCAACATCAAGACCCAGCATCACTCAATGACCAGCAAGCTACAGTGCTGAACACCCTATGCCAAACAACTAGCAAGACAGGAACACAGCCCCATCCATTAGCAGAGAGGCTGCCTAAAATCATAATAAGGCCACAGACACCCCAAAATACACCACCAGACGTGGACGTGCCCACCAGAAAGACAAGATCCAGCCTCATCCACCAGAGCTCAGGCACTAGTTCCCTCCACCAGGAAGCCTACACAACCCACTGAACCAACCTTAGCCACTGGGGACAGATACCAAAAACAACGGGAACTACAAACCTGCAACCTGTGATAAGGAGACCCCAAACACAGTAAGATAAGCAAAATGAGACGACAGAAAAACACACAGCAGATGAAGGAGCAGGGTCAAAACACACTAGACTTAACAAATGAAGAGGAAATAGGTAGTCTACCTGAAAAAGAATTCAGAATAATGATAGTAAGGATGATCCAAAATCTTGGAAATAGAATAGACAAAATGCAAGAAACATTTAACAAGGACGTAGAAGAACTAAAGAGGAATCAAGCAATGATGAAAAACACAATAAATGAAATTAAAAATACTCTAGATGGGATCAATAGCAGAATAACTGAGGCAGAAGAAAGGATAAGTGACCTGGAAGATAAAATGGTGGAAATAACTACTGCAGAGCAGGATAAAGAAAAAAGAATGAAAAGAACTGAGGACAGTCTCAGAGACCTCTGGGACAACATTAAACGCACCAACATTCGAATTATAGGGGTCCCAGAAGAAGAAGAGAAAAAGAAAGGGACTGAGAAAATATTTGAAGAGATTATAGTTGAAAACTTCCCTAATATGGGAAAGGAAATAGTTAATCAAGTCCTGGAAGCACAGAGAGTCCCATACAGGATAAACCCAAGGAGAAACACGCCAAGACACATATTAATCAAACTGTCAAAAATTAAATATAAGGAAAACATATTAAAGGCAGCAAGGGAAAAAAAACAAATAACACACAAGGGAATCCCCATAAGGTTAACATCTGATCTTTCAGCAGAAACTCTGCAAGCCACAAGGGAGTGGCAGGATATACTTAAAGGGATGAAGGAGAAGAACCTACAACCAAGATTACTCTACCCAGCAAGGATCTCATTCAAATGTGATGGAGAAATTAAAACCTTTACAGACAAGCAAAAGCTGAGAGAGTTCAGCACTACCAAACCAGCTTTACAACAAATGCTAAAGGAACTTCTCTACGCAAGAAACACAAAAGAAGGAAAAGACCTACAATAACAAACCCAAAACATTTAAGAAAATGGGAATAGGAACATACATATCGATAATTACCTTGAATGTAAATGGATTAAATGCTCCCACCAAAAGACACAGGCTGGCTGAATGGATACAAAAACAAGACCCATATATATGCTGTCTACAAGAGACCCACTTCAGACCTAGAGACACATACAGACTGAAAGTGAGGGGATGGAAAAAGATATTCCATGCAAATGGAAATCAAAAGAAAGCTGGAGTAGCAATTCTCATATCAGACAAAATAGACTTTAAAATAAAGACTATTACAAGAGACAAAGAAGGACACTATATAATGATCAAGGGATCGATCCAAGAGGAAGGTATAACAATTGTAAATATTTATGCACCCAACATAGGAGCACCTCAATACATAAGGCAAGTACTAACAGTCATAAAAGGGGAAATCGACAGCAACACAATCATAGTAGGGGACTTTAACACCCCACTTTCACCAATGGACAGATCATCCAAAATGAAAATAAATAAGGAAACACAAGCTTTAAATGATACATTAAACAAGATGGACTTAATTGATATTTATAGGACATTCCACCCAAAAACAACAGAATACACATTTTTCTCAAGTGCTCATGGAACATTCTCCAGGATAGATCATATCTTGGGTCACAAATCAAGCCTTGGTAAATTTAAGAAAATTGAAATCGTATCAAGTATCTTTTCTGACCACAATGCTATGAGACTAGATATCAATTACAGGAAAAGATCTGTAAAAAATACAAACACATGGAGGCTACACAATACATTACTTAATAATGAAGTGATTACTGAAGAAATCAAAGGGGAAATCAAAAAATACCTAGAAATAAATGACAATGGAGATACGACGACCCAAAACCTATGGGACGCAGCAAAAGCAGTGCTGAGAGGGAAGTTTATAGCAATACAAGCCTACCTCAAGAAACAGGAAACATCTCGAATAAACAACCTAACCTTGCACCTAAAGCAATTAGAGAAAGAAGAACAAAAAAACCCCAAAGCCAGCAGAAGGAAAGAAATTATAAAGATCAGGTCAGAAATAAATGAAAAAGAAATGAAGGAAACAATAGCAAAAATCAATGAAACTAAAAGCTGGTTCTTTGAGAAGATAAACAAAATTGATCAACCATTAGCCAGACTCATCAAGAGAAAAAGGGAGAAGACTCAGATCAATAGAATTAGAAATGAAAAAGGAGAAATAACCACTGACACTGCAGAAATACAAAAGATCATGAGAGATTACTACAAGCAACTCTATGCCAATAAAATGGACAACCTGGAAGAAATGGACAGATTCTTAGAAATGCACAAACTGCCGAGACTGAACCAGGAAGAAATAGAAAATATGAACAGACCAATCACAAGCACTGAAATTGAAACTGTGATTAAAAACCTTCCAACAAACAAAAGCCCAGGACCAGATGGCTTCACAGGTGAATTCTATCAAACATTTAGAGAAGAGCTAACACCTATCCTTCTCAAACTCTTCCAAAATATTGCAGAGGGAGGAACACTCCCAAACTCACTCTACGAGGCCACCATCACCCTGATACCAAAACCAGACAAAGATGTCACAAAGAAAGAAAACTACAGGCCAATATCACTGATGAACATAGATGCAAAAATCCTCAACAAAATACTCGCAAACAGAATCCAACAGCACATTAAAAGGATCATACACCATGATCAAGTGGGGTTTATCCCAGGAATGCAAGGATTCTTCAATATACGCAAATCAATCAATGTGATACACCATATTAACAAATTGAAGGAGAAAAACCATATGATCATCTCCATAGATGCAGAGAAAGCTTTCGACAAAATTCAACACCCATTTATGATAAAAGCCCTGCAGAAAGTAGGCATAGAGGGAACTTTCCTCAACATAATAAAGGCCATATATGACAAACCCACAACCAACATTGTCCTCAATGGTGAAAAACTGAAACCATTTCCACTAATATCAGGAACAAGACAAGGTTGCCCACTCTCACCACTATTATTCAACATAGTTTTGGAAGTGTTAGCCACAGCAATCAGAGAAGACAAAGAAATAAAAGGAATCCAAATCGGAAAAGAAGAAGTAAAGCTGTCACTATTTGCAGATGACATGATACTATACATAGAGAATCCTAAAGATGCTACCAGAAAACTCCTAGAGCTAATCAATGAATTTGGTAAAGTAGCAGGATACAAAATTAATGCACAGAAATCGCTTGCATTTCTATACACTAATGACGAAAAATCTGAAAGTGAAATTAAGAAAACACTCCCGTTTACCATTGCAACAAAAAGAATAAGATATCTAGGAATAAACCTACCTAAGGAGACAAAAGACCTGTATGCAGAAAATTATAAGACACTGATGAAAGAAATTAAAGATGATACAAATAGATGGAGAGATATACCATGTTCCTGGATTGGAAGAATTAACATTGTGAAAATGACTCTACTACCCAAAGCAATCTACAGATTCAATGCAATCCCTATCAAACTACCACTGGCATTTTTCACAGAACTAGAACAAAAAATTTCACAATTTGTATGGAAACACAAAAGACCCCGAATAGCCAAAGCAATCTTGAGAACGAAAAATGGAGCTGGGGGAATCAGGCTCCCTGACTTCAGACTATACTACAAAGCTTCAGTAATCAAGACAGTTTGGTACTGGCACAAAAACAGAAATATAGATCAATGGAACAGGATAGAAAGCCCAGAGACAAACCCACACACATATGGTCACCTTATCTTTGATAAAGGAGGCAAGCATATACAGTGGAGAAAAGACAGCCTCTTCAATAAGTGGTGCTGGGAAAATTGGACAGGTACATGTAAAAGTATGAAATTAGAACACTCCCTGACACCATGCACAAAAATAAACTCCAAATGGATTAAAGACCTAAGTGTAAGGCCAGACACTATCAAACTCTTAGAGGAAAACATAGGCAGAACACTCTATGACATACATCACAGCAAGATTCTTTTTGACCCAGCTCCCAGAGAAATGGAAATAAGAACACAAATAAACAAATGGGACCTAATGAAACTTAAAAGCTTTTGCACAGCAAAGGAAACCATAAACAAGACCAAAAGACAACCCTCAGAATGAGAGAAAATATTTGCAAATGAAGCAACTGACAAAGGATTAATCTCCAAGATTTACAAGCAGCTCATGCAGCTCAATAACAAAAAAACGAACAACCCAATCCAAAAATGGGCAGAAGACCTAAATAGACATTTCTCCAAAGAAGATATACAGATGGCCTACAGACACATGAAAGAATGCTCAACATCATTAATCATTAGAGAAATGCAAATCAAAACTACAATGAGATATCATCTCACACCGGTCAGAATGGCCATCATCAAAATATCTAGAAACAATAAATGCTGGAGAGGGTGTGGAGGAAAGGGAACACTCTTGCACTGTTGGTGGGAATGTAAATTGATACAGCCACTATGGAGAACAGTATGGAGGTTCCTTAAAAAACTACAAATAGAACTACCATACGACCCAGCAATCCCACTACTGGGCATATACCCTGAGAAAACCATAGGTCAAAAAGTGTCATGTACCACAATGTTCATTGCAGCTCTATTTACAATAGCCAGGACCTGGAAGCAACCTAAATGTCCACCGACAGATGAATGGATAAAGAAGATGTGGCACATATATACAATGGAATATTACTCAGCCATAAAAAGAAATGAAATGGAGGTATTTGTAATGAGGTGGATGGAGTTAGAGTCTGTCATACAGAGTGAAGTAAGTCAGAAAGAGAAAAACAAATACAGTATGCTAACACATATATATGGAATCTAAGGAAAAAAAAAAAAAAGGCCATGAAGAACCTAGTGGCAAGACGGGAATAAAGACACAGACCTACTAGAGAATGGACTTGAGGATATGGGGAGGGGGTGGGGTGAGATGTGACAGGGTAAGAGAGTGTCATGGACATATATACACTACCAAATGTAAAATAGATAGCTAGTGGGAAGCAGTCGCATAGCACAGGGAGATCAGCTCGGTGTTTTGTGACCACCTAGAGGGGTGGGATGGGGAGGGTGGGAGGGAGGGAGATGCAAGAGGGAAGAGATATGGGAACATATTGTATATGTATAACTGATTCACTTTGTTATAAAGCAGAAGCTAACACACCATTGTAAGGCAATTATACTTCAATAAAGATGTTTAAAAAAAAAAAAAAAAAAAAAGAATTCTCCTATTTCACCATGGGGAAAAATGAAAAAAAACTCTAATTATTCTGAATTATGCTACTCATGAATCAATTCAATGCGAAATCAAATGTTTATTCAGATAATATTGGCCATAACCCAATTCAAAGGGCTCTTTTGAATATTTACTTCTCCTTTAAAATAAACCTGAATTAACTAAGAAAGAGAAAATACAAGATGTTGGTATCTTCCAAAATTCTAGATTATCTATTCAGACAATATTGATTACATACTACGGCAGGCAATTCTGGCTGTATGCATTACTATCATTCCTCTTCTTCCTTTCTAATGGAATCTCCATTGCATTTGGCTTTAGAATCTATAAACTTCAAGAGAGAGTTGGTCACTTTCAGACTTTAGGGGATGAGTCTTGATTAGTCTAAGCCAGTCATGTTATGTTAATCCTAATCTATTTGCTGTGATTAGGTTAACATTGGACAGTGACAAAATTCTGGTCAATTAGCTGTTAGTGAGCATTCTTGTTAAGATTTAATAATTTTAAAAATGGAGAGAAGTAACTGCTGCACTTTCTTTTCCTCTTCTGGTTTTCTCTCCCCTCCCCGCAAGGGTAAAATGCTTGGAGTTTCATGGAGCCAACCTGTGATCATTAGGGGACAAGTTTGAGAACAATCCTCAACAGAATAAAGATGATAAAATAGAAAGATAGGAAAAACCTGGAACACTGATGTTGTTGGGCCACTGAAATAAACAGTCCTGGAAGTGCTCTATGTTTGGATTTATTATTTATAATAGATAATTCCTGTTTTTATTTTTAAATGATTAGTCCACTGAATGTTGGGCTTTCTGTTAAATACAGTTGAAAATTTCCAAGATGATACAGATGTCGCTTACTTACAGGACACTGGGCTTCAGTTTCAAGTATCTTACCCTCCAGAACTGCAATAACCAGACAATGATTTGGCATTCAGCAAGGAAAAAAATGTGTATCACCTTTCTTCTCTCAAAATGATCATACTCATTTCTGGACACTTAGTTAAAGAAGAGCCATGTTTATATTTCTTTAAAAGCTGTGTCTGTTTTACAAGTCTTGACCTTGTTAAACACAGAAATCATAGCACAGTGTTTGTTCTGGAAATTAAATAGGAAGCTCTCTGAATTCTTCCCAGCAACTTTGTTAGAGAGTGAAGTACAGATAATCATCTCTAAAACTGTTTTTCTAACCAATATTATAAAAAGATACCAAGTTAAAAAAAAATACATTTATTATGATCTCATGAAAGTCTCATTTATTAGTCTTAAAAATTCTGCAAGAGCCTATTTTAACTGATTCTAATTTTGAAAACAAGCTTTAAAATTTAATATTTAATTGATAACAAGTGACTGAGCTTTCCTGAGTTTCTTGCTAACAATAGAGTTTTGGGTCACATTGGACAGCTTTAATCACATGGTATAGCTGAGGAAAATCTAATTCCATTATTTTCTAAGTTTCAGTTTAGCAAAGATTCATCACTTTACAATTCATTAAACAAGTAATATTTTTAACAAAATTTGTAAATACATCAATA
Source organism: Balaenoptera musculus (assembly GCF_009873245.2). Classification (NCBI taxonomy): domain Eukaryota; kingdom Metazoa; phylum Chordata; class Mammalia; order Artiodactyla; family Balaenopteridae; genus Balaenoptera; species Balaenoptera musculus. Next base: position 41,772,043 of record NC_045796.1, read on the forward strand.
ACCTGAAATGTGAAGCTAGTGAGGTCAGATATATGAATCATAAAATTGAATTTCATGAAAATGTTACACAATCTTATAGTTCCCTAAAATTACCTTTATGACACTTCTCTCAGTATTTTTGTTGCCATTGTAAAGGTCAATCACATTTAGATCAAGAAAGAGTTTTGTGCTTTGATTCATAATGTGCAGGATTTATCTAACTGACATTTTAGAAATGCTTTGTGAATAGACCTTTAATAATTCATTACAGTTTAATAAATGCCCTTTTCCTTGTTGTTAGTGGAATTTACACATGAAAATTAAGCATTGATTAATGAGCTTTCTTTTATTAAAAGAAAGATTACCAAAAATTCTTCTTTACAAGCATTCCTCAAAAAGTTATCAGATTGGCAGATAATCGTTATTTAATTGACCACAAACCCAATGATAATGCAATGGTTATGATTACTCAAATTTCTAGTGACTTAGCTTCTCAGAGCTTGTTTCCTTCTATTAGTTAGTTAACAAACTTAGCTGCTATAACACATAAAGCCTAAAGATTGTTACTTTTATTTAGAAATAAAAATTTTCCTCTTATTTACCTAAGTGTCCATTGCAGGTTGATTGTGTGTGTGTGTGTGTGTGTGTGAGAGAGAGAGAGAGAGAGAGAGAAAAGAGAGAGAGGAGCAGGGAGAGAGTCAGGTCAGGGGCATTCTGGTTCTGCAGTCATTCAAAGGCCCAGGTTCCACTGAACTTTAATAAGTGGCTTGAAGGTTTTCTGAGCATTATCCAGCCGGAAGAAGAGCAGAGTAAGGATAAACAGAGAAAGGATAAAGGAAGCACATCTGCTCTCTACTGTTCTAAAATTAAAGTGACTCAAATCACTTTGCTTAAATTTGTTTGGAGGGAACTATTCATGTGGCACCATCTAGATGCAAAAGAACTAGAACATGTAATTTAGCTTTGTGCTCTGAAGAAAAGGAAAGGGATTTAGTGATAATCTTACCAGTTTTGCCATACCCATTATCCAAACATTACAGTAATGATATCCTTCACTTGTCAAGTGATATTTGGCACATCACAGATAAGCTATTAATGTTAGTTCCCATCTCTATCTCAGTCCAAAGTAATGTTTTCCAAATAGCCTTTATTATTGTATTTTCTATATTAGAGTAAATTGAAATCCATGAAAAACATTTTTTAATGAAAGAAATTAGTAATGATTTACATTTATTGGAATATTTGGTATTGACCAAATATGAAATTTTATAGCTTAGTTAATAAAAATGGTTTGAATAAATCGTTATCTTTTTTTTTTTTTTTTTTTTTTTTTTAAAGAAATTCACGTTCTTTTATTTATTTATTTATGACTGTGTTGAGTCTTCGTTTCTGTGCGAGGGCTTTCTCTAGTTGCGGCAAGTGGGGACCACTCTTCATCGCGGTGCGCGGGCCTCTCACCATCGCGGCCTCTCTTGTTGCGGAGCACAGGCTCCAGACGCGCAGGCTCAGTAATTGTGGCTCACGGGCCCAGTTGCTCCGTGGCATGTGGGATCTTCCCAGACCAGGGCTCGAACCCGTGTCCCCTGCATTGGCAGGCAGATTCTCAACCACTGCGCCACCAGGGAAGCCCAATCGTTATCTTAAAGGGACATCATATATATATAAATATACATAAATAAATGCATAAATACATTTACTTATATATATAATCAAGTTCCTCTAACCCCATTATAATGTCACCTACAGAAGTAACTTATGCTTACAGCTAATACGATAAGTTGTAATTTTCACTATTTTGTTGCAAACTTTTTTTTTCTCAGCTTATTTTTTATAGTTGGTAATTTATGTTAGCATCTAAGCCTAAACTGCAAAACTGAAAAAAGGCACTCTAAACCATTTGAGTATATAAAACAATTTGAGAAATGATGATATCTAAAGCACTATTTCTCAAATTGTAGGTCTCAAATCCTTCAGTGCATCCTTAAATGAATTTAGTGGACCATAACAAGCATGTTTGTGTAAATAAAATAGCACAATAGAATAGAATTGAAAATAGCAGAATATATTATAAGAGTAAGAATTTTCACTTGAAACTTTTATTTAGGGATGCTTGCTTGGACATGTGTATGTGTAATGTATTTCTTTCCTGAGATCGTTGTAAAAATGTTTCAAAACTATTTGTATTCTGTAGAAGTACATTTTTACATGTAAGAAAAGTTCCTAGATGACCTCATTCAAATAGCAATTGAATCCATTCTGATAATTTTACTGGAAATTAATATTATATTAAGTTTTAAGGAAAAATCCCTATTATGCTATTACATAACAATTTATCTTCTAGGATTGAAAGTAAATCTTAAGAACATCTGTTCCTACTAGTTATATACTATTATTTAGCTTTGTAATCTTGAACAACGTATTTGACCTTTATGGCCTCAAGTGAGGAAAAGTGAATTGCTAATCCTAAAGTCCATCCAAAACTCATTTTCTAAGATGCCCTGTTTTGCAATATATTAATACCCTATGGAGCTGTTGAGCTTCAAAGGCCAGCCCTGCTAAGGTAGCTTTTCACAGCTTCATCTTCCAACAATATTCCTACTTCCTCTGTTGGTATTCTATTATACCATAACTAGGGCTGTTAATTCAGAAGACTAATATCTCAAATAATTAAAAATGAATTCCTATATTAATAGGTTTTAAGACTCTTACAGGAAGAAAAGTTCATGAATATATGATAGCTGTGACATCCACATCAGGATTATCATTGTTATTTTTAAGTCAGATACTATATTTTAAGAGTTGGTAGACATCATGAAGAGATAGACAAGTTGAATACACCGTATGTAGATTTATATCTACTCTTTAACAGGTTTTTTTTTCTATTTGTCCTCCATTTTATGCTCTTTTCTCTCCTCATTTGCAATATTCAGATATCTTTAGTATTTTTTTGCTGTTAGCTTATGAAGAAATCATTATTTTATCCTTCTTCTATTTGTTACCCTTGAGATTATGTTATGCATGCTTAATATATTAGAAACAATGTTAGGAATACAGAAAATCTGTGCCTTTTACACCCTCTTGCTTCTTGTGATGTTACTTCTTTGCATTTAAAATGTATTTCATGTGTATGTGCATGTCAACACTGTTACTTATTTTGATATATTTTATACAGTTACTTGTCATCAAGATATATCCACATAATGAATAGTTTCACTGCTCTTCAGCTATTCTTTCATTTACTTTTATATTTCTTTCTAGGATAAAATTCCTTGTCTCTGAGGTTAAAAACAAACCAAAAAAACCAACAACCACAACAAAACTTTTCTGTTATTTGTTCTAATGCTAGTATGCTAGCAATGAAACCTCTCAATTTTTGTCTGAAATTATCTTGTTTCATCTTCACTTTTGAGGAACATTATCATTTGGTTTGCAATTCCAGTTTGGCAGTTATTTTTATTTAGCATTTTAAATATACTATGCAATTACCTTCTGCTTTTGTTGTTTTTGTTGGGAAGCCAGCTGTCTTATTGGTGCGGCCCGGTTGATCTTTATATATTCCCTTTGTATTTTGTTTTTAGAAGTTTTACTACAGTGTGTCAAATTAGGATCTCTTTACATTTATTCTACTAGAGTTCATATTACTTTTTATATCTGTGGGTTGTTATCTCTCATCAGTTTTGAAAATTCTCAGTCACTAGCTCTTCAAATATTGCTTCTGTTTCCTCATCTTTTTCTAGAGCTTCAATTGTACATATTGTAGACATTTTATGTGTCCTATGTGTCTCTTTGCTTTATTCTGTATTATTTTTCTTTCATCTCTCTGTTTCAGCCAGAATATTTTCTAATGACTTCTAGTTTACTAGTCTCCTGCTGTGTCCAAGCTGATCTTTAACCATATATTTAGTGATTATTTCTGTTACTGGTTTGAATCAATTCCAAGACATATATTAATACATCTCCAGGTGTCTCAACTGAGAGGCTAGGGTTTCCAGCAGGATCAGACTATTCTTTCTCTATTATACACAGACAGTTCTTTCTCCATTGAATGACATACATTTGCACCTTTTATGAAAGTGAAAAGCCCACACATGTGTCAGTCTATTTCTGACTTTGATTCTTTCCCATTTTCTGTCCCTTTATTGATATCACACTGCTTGATTACTGAAGTTTTATAATAAGTTTTGGAATTAGGTTGGGTAAGTCTTCCATCTTTGTTCTTATTTTTAAATATTTTTGGAGAATATAGATTATACCTTTTCATTGTGCCTTCCATGTGTATTAATATATCCTTCATAATTTCTATCTCATTGTCTATCTGAACTGGCTTAACAGTGATTTATTTAGAATTATTTTCTAATTCACAAGTTTCCCCTTCATAAATGTGCATTCTACTGTTAACCCATTCTTTGGGTTCTTAACTTCAGTGATTACATGTACTATTTTTAGAGATTCTTTTTTTTTTTTAATCTTGGCAGTCATTTTGGAAGTCAGTTGTTTTTCTTTTCCTATTTCCTCATTTATTTCTTTATTATTATAGTTTGTGTCTGAAATCTCAATATGTTGGGGTTATTGTGAATCTCAATCTGTTTGAGTGTCTTATTGATAACTCTTGCTCATGGTGCATTAGTTTTGCCTGTGCTCTTTACTCTGAATCCATGTTAATTTGGACTTCATTTGTAGACATTATATGAGACCTAAAGTGTGTTTCTACAGGGAGACTGGGTTTTTGCTTCTTCCAAGTACTTCACAAGATAGCAATCTATAACTACTTTAATTTAACTCTTGGCCAGCATTTGCTGTACCATACAGGGAGTGTATATTTAAACCCTCAAGATTTGTGAGGTAGGAAATTTTGTTGAGTTCACAAAGAAGTGATTTGTCTCCTACTTGGATCGGAGATCAATATCAGACAAGTTTCTTTGAAATAGCCAGCTGGTGAAATTTACACACACACACACACACACTCTGTACTGAAGGTATATTTCTGCAAAATCCTACATGTTTGCTATGCTTTCATTTCAACACCTACCTCACATGATATCACAAAAGCCCCAGGCCACCCACAGCTTTAGGATCACAGCAATCCCTTTTATTTCAACTCCTTCTTAAACTGGCTGTTGAGAATTTTAAAAAATTTACTTCAAATTTAGCTATGAATTCAAAAGTGTGTTTAGTATTAATTTATTATTTCTAGATTTCTTTTAAAGAGGGATTTTTTAATGCTACATAGCATCTCCTGTCCTATTGCTCAGGACTAATTACTTGATTACAGGGGATTTGCCTGCTGGTAAGAAAGTGGAGAAACACAGTCCTCCTGAAGAGATTAGAGAAAACACAAAGAGGAGGGTATAAATGGTATGAAGGAGATTCCAGATGACATGATAATTTCTAATTTTGTTGAGTCCCTCCGTATAGCTCTGATTTGTTATTAAAGACGGCCCTATGTCCATATAATGCTCCTTGTTCTTAGTGTAGGCAAGTGGACTTATGCTTTCAAAGAACATTGCTAGTACCAGTTCTGAGCAGTCTTTGCTTGGCTCCCAGATCCCAGCTCCAGATATTAGCCACAGCATTCCTGATTTTGGTTTTACTAGTTTTCTGGCTTGCCTCTGTCTTCCCTAGGACAAATTAAGTCTGGAGAAATCTGGAACATTAGAATCTTAGTTTACTTTCTCATTTGCAGGAATCTGTTATTCCACACAGCCCTTCATTTTCCCTCACTGATGGCTAAAATTGGACTCTGAACCACCTGTAAAATATCAGACTGAGACATCCTTCTCTCCGTCCATACTTATTTTTCTTTCAGATTTCTTACCCAAGTACTTGCACTACAGCTTTTTTTCTTTTCTTCTTTTACTTTCTCCCCATCTCCTTCTTTTACTCTTCTTCCTCCTTTCTTCCCTCCTCCTCTTCCTCCTCTCCGTACCCCTCTTCTGTCCCTTCTCTTTCTTTTCCTTCTCCTCCTCCTCCTCCTCCTCCTTCTTCATCTTCTTTGCTCTCTTGTAAGTAGTGGAGTCTCCACTCCTTTGACTCCTCCACTTGCTCTCTGTCGAATATAACTCTTTGTCTTTACTTTGTTCCCTTAGGTTAAATGAACCATCATTTTAAACCCCATCTGGCCAAACACATCTCATTGTTCCCTATTGGTTTACTGTCTCACTTTCTTGGCAAATCCAAAACTCTGGATCTATCCAAATGTCCATCTTCACAGGGTCTACATACAAGCTGCTGAACAATACTGGACATAGTCATGCCCTCCCATTGTTCTCACTAAGATACAGGAAATTTTTTTTTTTATCATCTTTATTATAGTATAACTGCTTTACAATGGTGTGTCAGTTTCTGCTTTATAACAAAGTGAATCAGTTATACATATACATATGTCCCCATATCTCTTCCCTCTTGCATCTCCCTCCCTCCCACCCTCCCTATCCCACCCCTCTAGGTGGTCACAAAGCACCGAGCTGATCTCCCTCTGCTATGCGACTGCTTCCCACTAGCTATCTATCTTACGTTTCGTAGTGTATATATGTCCACCACTCTCTCACTTTGTCCCAGCTTACCCTTCCCCCTCCCCGTATCCTCAAGTCCATTCTCTACTAGGTCTGCATCTTTATTCCCGTCTTGCCCCTAGGTTCTTCTGACCATTTTCTTTTTTTTTTAGATTCCATATATATGTGTTAGCATAGGATATTTGTTTTTCTCTTTCTGACTTACTTCACTCTGTATGACAGACTCTAGGTCCATCCACCTCACCACAAATAACTCAATTTTGTTTCTTTTTATGTCTGAGTAATACTCCATTGTATATATGTGCCACATCTTTATCCATTCATCTGTCGATGGACACTTAGGTTGCTTCCATGCCCTGGCCATTGTAAATAGAGCTGCAATGAACATTTTGTTACATGACTCTTTTTGAAATATGCCAAGTAGTGGGATTGCTGGGTCGTATGGTAGTTCTATTTTTAGTTTTTTAAGGAACCTCCATACTGTTCTCCACAGTGGCTGTATCAATTTACATTCCCACCAACAGTGCAAGAGGGTTCCCTTTTCTCCACACCCTCTCCAGCATTTACTGTCTGTAGATTTTTTGATGATGGCCATTCTGACTGGTGTGAGGTGATACCTCATTGTAGTTTTGATTTGCATTTCTCTAATGATTAGTGATGTTGAGCATTCTTTCATGTGTTTCTTGGCTATCTGTATATCTTCTTTGGAGAAATGTCTACTTAGGTCTTCTGCCCATTTTTGGATTGGGTTGTTTGTTTTTTTTGATATTGAGCTGCATGAGCTGCTTATAAATTCTGGAGATTAATCCTTTGTCAGTTGCTTCATTTGCAAATATTTTCTCCCATTCTGAGGGTTGTCTTTTCGCTTGTTTAAGTTTCCCTTGCTGTGCAAAAGCTTTTAAGTTTCATTAGGTCCCATTTGTTTTATTTTTGTTTTTATTTCCCTTTCTCTAGGAGGTGGGTCAAAAAGGATCTTGCTGTGATTTACGTCATGGAGTGTTCTGCCTATGTTTTCCTCTAAGAGTTTTATAGTGTCTGGCCTTACATTTAGGTCTTTAATCCATTTTGTGTTTATTTTTGTGTATGGTGTTAGGGAGTGTTCTAATTTCATTCTTTTACATGTAGCTGTCCAGTTTTCACAGCACCACTTATTGAAGAGGCTGTCTTTTCTCCATTGTATATTCTTGCCTCCTTTATCAAAAATAAGGTGACCATATGTGCGTGGGTTTTTTTCTGGGCTTTCTATCCTGTTCCATTGATCTATATTTCTGTTTTTGTGCCAGTACCATACTGTCTTGAATACTGTGGCTTTGTAGTATAGTCTGAAGTCAGGGAGCCTGATTCCTCCAGCTCTGTTTTCCTTTCTCAAGATTGCTTTGGCTATTCGGGGTCTTTTGTGTTTCCATACAAATTGTGAAATTTTTTGTTCTAGTTCTGTGAAAAATGCCATTGGTAGTGTGATAAGGATTGTACTGAATCTGTAGATTGCTTTGGGTAGTACAGTCATTTTCACAATGTTGAGTCTTCCAATCCAAGAACATGGTATATCTCTCCATCTATTTGTATCATCTTTAATTTCTTTCATCAGTGTCTTATAGTTTTCTGCATACAAGTCTTTTGTTTCCTTAGGTAGGTTTATTCCTAGGTATTTAATTCTTTTTGTTGCAATGGTAAAAGGGAGTGTTTCCTTAATTTCTCTTTCAGATTTTTCATCATTACTTATAGGAATGCAAGAGATTTCTGTGGAATAATTCTGTATCCTGCTGCTTTACCAAATTCATTGATTAGCTCTAGTAGTTTTCTGGTAGCTTTAGGATTCTCTATGTATAGTATCATATCATCTGCAAACAAACAGTGACAGCTTTACTTCTTCTTTTCTGATTTGGATTCCTTTTATTTCTTTTTCTTCTCTGATTACTGTGGCTAAAACTTCCAAAAGTATGTTGAATAGTAGTGGTGAGAGTGGGCAACCTTGTCTTGTTGCTGATCTTAGAAGAAATGGTTTCAGTTTTTCATCATTGAGAACGACGTTGGCTGTGGGTTTGTCATATATGGCCTTTATTATGTTGAGGTAAGTTCTCTATATGCCTACTTTCTGGAGGGTTTTTATCACAAACAGGTGTTGAATTTTGTCAAAAGCTTTTTCTGCATCTACTGAAATGTTCATATGGTTTTTATCCTTCAATTTGTTAATATGGTGTATCACGTTGATTGATTTACGTATATTGAAGAATCCTTGCATCTCTGGGATAAATCCCACCTGATCATGGTGTATGATCCTTTTAAAGTGCTGTTGGATTCTGTTTGCTAGTATTTTGTTGAGGATTTTTGCATCTATGTTCATCAGTGATACTGGCCTGTAGTTTTCTTTCTTTGTGACATCTTTGTCTTATTTTGGTATCAGGTTGATGGTGGTCTCATAGAATGAGTTTGGGAGTGTTTCTCCCTCTGTTATATTTTGGAAGAGTTTGAGAAGGATAGGTGTTAGCTCTTCTCTAAAGGTTTGATAGAATTCACCTGTGAAACCATCTGGTCCTGGGCTTTTGTTTGTTGGAAGTTTTTTAATCACAGTCTCAATTTCATTACTTGTGATTGGTCTGTTTATATTTTCTATTTCTCCCTGGTTCAATCTCAGAAGGTTGTGTTTTTCCAAGAATTTGTCCATTTCTTCCAGGTTGTCCATTTTATTGGCATATAGCTGCTTGTAGTAATCTCTCAGGATCCTTCGTATTTCTGCCGTGTCAGCTGTTAATTCTCCTTTTTTATTTTTAATTCTATTGTTTTGAGTCTTCTCCCTTTTTTCCTTGATGAGTCTGGCTAATGTTTTATCAATTTTGTTTATCTTCTCAGAGAACCAGCTTCTAGTTTCATTGATCTTTGCTATTGTTTCCTTCATTTCTTTTTCATTTATTTCTGATCTGATCTTTATGATTTCTTTCCTTCTGCTAACTTTGGGGTTTTTTGTTCTTCTTTCTCTAATTGCTTCAGGTGTAAGGTTAGGTTGTGTATTTGCCTTCTTTCTTGTTTCTTGAGGTAGGATTGTACTGATATAAACTTCCCTCTTAGAACTGCTTTTGCTGCATCCCATAGGTTTTGGGTCGTCGTGTTTTTTGCTACAACACTTTCTAAGCACTTCTCTGGATACTGCTTTTCTCAGAATTAAGGATTTTTTAGTTAAGTCTAAGTGCTCCTTCATTCAGATTACAATCATGAAGTGCAGGAATTTTTTTAAACTTTGGCTTATGAAAAACTCCTTTCCTCAATTTTCTGGGTCGCTTGAAGTGTTTGACAAGTGTATCCCCTGGGCCATTTCCCTCATGGTCTTTGAGTCGCATATATTATGGGTGCGTGGCTGGGGTTCTCTGGGTGATAGTAAAGGAAACTGCCTTTGAGTTCTATGCTGAGTGTTCATTGCATTTGTTACTGAAAGGAGAATATAATTTGTTTAGGAAATCAAAAACAAGCAAAAGAAAAAAATCAAGGATGCAGTAGACTAATATAGAAATTTTAAGTCAAGAGGATTTTGGAAGAGGTTTGTTTTATAGATATTTAGTTCTTTGACATTTCACCATTTGTTTGGATGAGTTATTGCCAATTGGATGCCACTTGGTTAACATATTGCAAGCCTAGTCATATATATCTGATCATTTCTCCTTCATATCACTTGGTTATTACTGACACATTTATCACCGTCTAAATTATGAGAGAAGATCTTAACATAAACAGCAGTATACCCACTGTAGAACAGCTTTGATACAATAATAATATTCCTTGTCATTACAAATTAGTGCTTATCTCATCCATATCACTGTAGACTATGGACCTTAACCTCTCTTCTACTTACAGAAAATATCTTTTGTCAATTTGATCTCACATAAGTTATGATGCTTTACAGAATAAGTGAATTTATTTGGTTACCAGTTTCAAGTGACAGGTTCAATTAAGATTGTTTATTCTTGGTATATCATATTTGCCACTGTCTGTCTTCTTTCAGACTAATTTCCCCTGTAAAATCTTATCAAAAGGAGGAAATTCATCCAGACATTGCATAAGGCTATTACAGAGATGAAGAATATTTTTGTGTTCTTTGCTTTACTAAATTTATGACTGAAAACATTTAACAAATTTAGTATGATTGTATAATTATAGATTGCCAGAGAATCATAATAGAAAAGTAGACAAGATGTCCTCTAATAACTCCTGATACAATTCAGATAGAAGTATCAATTCATAAAAGGAATTAGATTAATTTTAAACATATTAACTTATAGAATAAAATAGTGGTGAATCCAGCTTTTATGCAATTTTGTTTCTAAATTAATTTTCCATCTCATCTACTAAAGAAATGACACATGAAAATGGTTCTAATTTCCATGTGACCATCTTAAGCAGAGAATGCACAGTCAGAGCTGGCTTCACCGATAATATTGTTCCAAGGTTAACTTTATCTGAATCCCAGGAAGATGAAAGAAAAAAATGTAGCATTTATGATGGGTCTCACTTTGTCTTGAATAAATGAGCACTTAATCCAGTGAACCAGAAGTGAGCATTTTAGTATTCTTTACCTTGTTCTCTTCTATACCCTCAGCCCAGAAGTGATGCTTGCTATAAACATCTCTAAAAACTACATCAATTGTGACCTTCTTTGAATCTGAATTAAGACTACAGCATTATCTTGCTTTTGTTTTTCCCTTCTGGAAAATTTTGCCAAAATGTTTTCTAATTTCCCTTGTATTCCTAGATAAAATTTATTGCTCATCTAGCTATTTACCAGCAAGAAAAAGAAACCTGAGATAACACAAAAATTGAGTTATTTCATTACTTGCAATTCTACATACTAGCAACACTGATAAATTATTGTGAATTCCTAAAGTTGATAATTTTGTATACTTTAATTTTGTAGCATATTAAGTTTTCACTCCCTTAAAATTTCTTACTGTCGAGGTATAATATTGTACTGTTCATTCGTAAAATGTGAAACTATATAAGCAATAAAATATCTTGAATAAAAAAGCAATTTTTATCACTTCTTGAAACTTAAACCACACAAGTTGCCAGCTAGAATTTGCTTGTTTTACAAAAGGAGGTGCATTAAAAAATGTATCCAGTTAACCTAACTTACTTTGTAGTAAATTATGTTTAATATTAAAAGCTATATATCAATTTTTAAATAATTCCACCAAAAATTTATGTTTTCAAAGTATTTTTTTCCAGGAGATTATCTGTACTGTTTCTTTTTCTAGGCTGTGTCATACAGGAAAGCAGACACTAATACTTTATAAAAGGAAAAAAATTCACTAATTAAATAAGCTCCAATCCACAGGGACACTGAAGAAAATTGATTGGGATAAATGAAAAAGAACTGTAGTCTTACAAATAGAAAAACACACTGGAAACTTATGAACAAGGAAAAAAGTATTCCAATACCTTTAAAGTTTTCCTGGAATCCTACAGTATGCAAAGTTAGTTGTATTCTACCAAAAATTCTCAACAAGCTCACATGGACTGAATTAAATACCTCTAAACTTTGTCCAAATACAATGATTTACTTACAACTCCTTGTATGTAAACAATGTGAACTTTGTTATCAGGAAATACCCACTGAGAATATCTCTGAGCAACATACTATGCTACTTTTCAAAGAAAGCAAGGATACTTAGACACTGGGTAATTCATTTTCAATTTGCTAATTCCTACCTGTCTAAAATGACTTTCCAGAAAACTTTAGGGAACCAGAAGAGTGCACGTGTAACAAGGATTTATAAATGCCCAGGCCTGTCTGGTAAGGGATTCTTGGAAGGAGTGGGCTGAATGAAGTTGTTGAGTAGCTCTGGGGCAGAGTATAACTTTAGTCAGTATGATATTATCAAAGCGTGACCTTAACTAAATAGCAATAAAAATACTCCCTCTCTGCATATTATCCTTTTCCTTTAATCTTCATTTCCTTGCCTTGCCACCTGTGTGGTAAAGTCATGACTTCTGTGCTTGCTTGGATCTGCTTAGCCTATTTTACCGATATAGATTGCTTAGGTCTGCCCACAGAAAAGGCTGAATGGTCCTCTCTGTGATCAAGCCAGGTAAACAAGAGGCTTCAATAGCTTCTGAAACACTATATATATATATATATATATATATTTTTTTTTTTTCCCCTGAATGATGAGGACAGGGTGTGGAATGAGTAAACAAGGTCAAGGATTCTAGGTCCTAACCAAATACCACTCTTTCAAAAATAGCTTACAGGAACTCAGACACTCTCATAGTTGGCTTGGGCTGCCATAACAAAATACCCCAGATTGTGTGGCTTAAACAGCAGAAATTTATTTGCTCACAGTTCTGGAGGCTAAAAATCTGATATCAGGGTACCAGCATGATTGGTTTCTGGTGAGACCCCTGTTTCTGGCTTGTAGATGAACAGCTTCCAGATGCATGCTCACAGGGCCTTTCCTTGGCGTCGGGAGGGGAAGGGAGAGGGTGAAGGAGAAAGAGGGAGAGTGAGAGAGGGCTTTTAGGTGTCTAAGGGCACAAATCCTATTAGATCAGAGTCCTACCCTTATGATATCATTTAACCTTACATACTTTCTTAGATGACCCATCTCCAAGTACAGCCACACTGGGGGTTAGGGCTTCAGTGTATGAATTTGCTGGGGGAGCATAAACATACAGTCCATTATAGGTATTGTTTTCATTTATGCCAGAAGGAGAAAGTGAACTGTATAAAATACCTTTTAAAATCCTACCATTCCTTAAGAGATGAAGCAGAAATACATCTAGAAGTAGTGCAAGAGTACACATTTCCAGCCTACTTTCTGTTGAATAAAGATGAGAAAGGGCTGAAGGGAGAGAAAAGGGACAAATGGAAAAAAAGAAAATCACACCCAATTAATTAGAATATTGTCTTTAAAATTAAATATACCCTGAAAAGCAAAATAAAATCAGAACTGAAAGTTTATAAGTGATTTAATTGTTCTGTCTTATATGAGCAAGTCTTAATGAAGGAATTTTTTCCAACTACTTCCAATTTTCTTCCAGATTGAACTGCAAATCGCTACTTCTACTTTTCCCAGGCTACTCAAAGTTTGAACTTCTGTCAGAGCTGCCATGAAAAGCCAAAACCTGAACATACCAAATCTGTCAGTTCACTGTGGCCACATTATGAGGAATTAGTCCAAATGAGGAATGACTTCATGAAGAAGATGACACAGATGGAAGAGGAGACAGCTCATGAGTACTCACCTTGAAAGGAAGCTTCATGCTGAGTTGTGTATGAAGTAGGACTTTTGAAAGTCAAATATGGAATAGGATATAAAATATAAAAGTGCAGAAGGTTCTTGACATTTACTGACAGAAGACTGCATGTAGTAAGACTCAATAGTAATAATTTGTCATTGATGGGATTTCAGGAAGAAAAATAATTGGGCCCAAACAGTGAGCATACAATATAATTGTGAATAAAGCTAAGGGCAAACTTTAGACAGAAATGACCAAACAAGGGGAATTTTGAGAGCTAATTATGTGAAGATAAGGGAACTGAGTGCTTTATTGATGATAAGAAAGGAAAGGGCAAAGTTAAGATATGTGAAATGAAAACAATAGGATTTAGAAAATAACATGTGTTTTAAACTGAAGTTAGTAAAATGGTAGGCTAATGACAATATTGATGATAAGGACAAAATTAGGCAATGAAGAGGTTTCAGGAAGAAAGATCAGTTGATACATGCATTGTTTTCCACTGAATTTTGGGTACTAGAGGAAAGGTTTAGAAAACACATTATACCAGCAAAGAAAAAAAGTTTTCTTTGGGAGTTATTAGGATAAAAATCCTGTGACATATTAGTATTGCTAACATAGATTTGTTTTTATTAATTTAGAAATCAATTATATTTGTCTTACTGCAGACATGTCATTTCAGTTTATCTTAAATAGAATTATTTTAATGGTTTTATGCATTTAAGAATCTACTGTAATTTCTACCTGACAGAACCTACTAATATAAACTATTGGTCACTAGAAATCAGACTATTTCAATAGAAATTAAGACGGAAGTTGCTTTTCACATATAATCTGCAATATTCCCCAAACTTTAGTTTTATAGTAGAAACTTACTTTAAGATATTAATATGGAGTTAGAGTATTAGAATGTGAAGGTTGTTGCAATAAAAATCCCTCTCCCTTCTTTAAAAGAGTAAATCAATTCTGTGTGCTAAGGCTTTCCTCTGTGCTTCTTTGCTCACAGTCGTTTTATAAGAATTCGTCTTCCTACTAGGTGGTAAATTTCCTTGCTCCCTAATGCTCACTCAGAGCAATGTTCAAGCTGTCCTGGGATACTTCTCTTAAGTAAAACACTGTTATGTAACTATGTCAATTTGAACTTAAGGTGCATTCACTGCTGGAATCTAAATTTATCTAAGATGTGTCTAGAAAGCTTGTAGGACAGATTAATGCAAATCGAGGAGCCTCCTGAGTGGGTGACTTATTCTAAAGGAGCCTGGCAGACAACGTCAGTCCAATAAGAAGACCGGCATGATATCAAGGAAGGCAGAATCTCTTGCTATTTCTCTTGCCCCACCCACTCCTCCATCTTATTTGTCCTAGGCAACTACCAATCTACTCCTCTAACAATAGATTAAATTTGTCTTTTGTAGTTTGTATAAATGCATGCTCTGCTTCTGGTTTCTTTCAGTTAGTAAAATGTATTCTGTATCATTCTTTTTTATTGCTGAATATTGTTTCTCTCTTTCTTTTACTCAGTGTAGAGAGATTCTTTTCTTTTGTTACTATTATGAATAAGCTGGATATGAATATTTGTGTACAGGTCTTTTGTATACCTATTTTATTTTTGGATAAATACTTAGGAATGGAGCTGCTGGGTCATATGGTCCATAGCCATTGTCACACCCTCCTTTATTGTGCCTTGGCTCCCTATCTCTAGGTTGCTCAAACTTCCAGAAGAAAATTACCAAATGAAAAAGAAAGCATAAAAACTCCAACACTGGGGGCAAGTCAGAGAAGAGAGACTCTTGTGAAAATAGAGAAGCACTGAAACGTCTTCCCACATGATAAGATAATTTAGACATTTGATCAGAAAATCTATAAATGTGTACCTCTGATACCTTTCACTCATAAGTTTCATGTATTATCTGTACTAATTCAATTAGAAAAGGAATGAAGAACAAAGATAGCATATTGAACTACATAATACATGCTAAGTGCATTAAGAAACACTTTTAAACTATTTTAAATAGCTTAAACACATACTATACTTTTATGATGTTCATGCAATTATGGCATTTGATTTTTCAATCCCATTTAATGAAAACCAGAAAATGAAAATTTCTAGTCAAATAATAATTATTATCTTTTCGAGTTAAGTGAAATTGAAAAAGGGATTGGAGCTGACTACCAGATAAAACAAGACATCTTTCATATCTTGTCTCCAGGATATTTCTCCACATTTCTGTTCTCCTAAGTAATGCAAAGGTAGATATGGTTTTACACTGCATATGTTTATTACTTTTTTTCCACCTCAAGGACCATGCTGAGACTTACTCATATTAGAGCTCTAAATTTGTAAGGAACGCAGGTAACCAGTAAGAAGGTACTTGCAAAGTCTACCTGGCTCAGCCATGGCTCATCAAGGTCTATTTGAAATAAAAGAATGTGAATTCTGCTGTTTGACTTTGCAGTACAAATAGAGACAGCACTTTCAAAAGAGTTTCAGGCAAACTCATAAATAGGATATTGCCTATTAAAGAACACCACTAAATAACAACAATTCCATTTATTGGATGCCTGCTCGCTCTGTGCCAAAAAGGAACGTACGTGTATTATCCCACAGAATTGTCACAAGACACATAACAGGATAGTATTATTTACAGAGAAGGAAACAAGTTTAGAGCAGTTAAGTAAATCACTCATGGTCACATTGCTTTTAGTGTGGGTGTTAAATTGAGTTTCCTTGAACTCAAGCTTGTGTATCTTAATGAAATACTTGTCTCTATTCATAATGGAAAATGGAAGTTTAGAAATCTAATAAGCTAACTAGTGGGAAGCACTAGAGAAAAAGACACAATTCTTATCTTTGCATCTATTGAAGGAACAATTGTTACATGTATAAACTCTATTACCTATAGGAAGAAAGAATGCATTTATACAAAATACAAAACGAGAATAACAAGTACATGTTGATATACTTAGGGTTGCTGTTCATAACAGAACATATAAATCAAGTACTCAGGGATAGAATTAAGAAGCGCCTCCCAAAGCAGGATAGTTGAAGAGAAGAAAACAGTTTATAAATATTATACATTACATCAAATTAAAATATCTTCATAGTAATATATTATTAAGTATAAGCCATTTATAACTATTTTCAAAGTATAATAAAAGATACATCCTTAACCTAGTAAAGATTATACTCTAGTAACTTCAGTAAACATATTCCTTGCCTTTTAGAGCTGGAGGTTCAGACATTAAAACATAATTTGATTGAGATGAATTCTATAGTGAATAAATTCAGGGAAACACGCATAGATAGCATAATCCAGTCTGATCTGACCAGGAAAGATGTTTGAAGCTAAAGGATGGATAAGAATAAGCTATGTGAATAGGGGAGAGGTGAGCCCACTATGCAAAGGGAACCAACACTTCCAAAGGACCTGAGAGAGACAGGGGTATGGCATATTCAAGAAACCAAAAAGTCCAGTGGTTTTTGTTTGTTTGTTTTGTTGTTTTTGTTTTGGAATAAAGAGTACAGGAATGAAGGGTGACAGAAATAATTTTGAAGAAGAATTAAGATCTATACCCTAAGATAGAGAAGGGTCACTTGAAGACTTTATTCAGGAATATTTTCATTTATTCTTTCTTTCTCCCAGTTACTTTATTATTCAGTCCTTATTAAGGAACAGACTATACTACATATTGGGATACATAATGGGATATGGCAGGGAACATAACAAAGCTCTTGTCCTAGTAAGCTTATGTTCTTGTAAAGGATGATAGTCTACAAACAAAATTGCAGATTAATACATAAAATATGAAGAAGTCATACGTATTATTAAAACGAATAAAAAAGTAAAGAGATAGAATACCACTCAACTTAAGTGTCCATAAGAATCATCTAGCAAGAGTATTAAAATGCAGTATTAAAATGCAGCAGTTCTAGAGTGAGGGCTGTGATTTCCATTTCTAATAGCCTCCCAGGGGATGCTGATGTTGCTGGACTGCTCACCACATTTTGACTAATGGGGAACAGAGGGTAAGGAGTTGTTTGTTCAAGGAAGAACTCTTTGGTGGATTACATTTAAATACATTCATAAATAGAGACCTAACAATGGAGCCTCCAAAAATACATGAAGAGAAAAATAGACAGTTCTACAATAATAGTTGGATAGAAAGTAGTAATACGTTTTAAAAGATTGAAATCATACAAAGAATCTCTTCTGACCACAATGGAATTAAGCTAGAAATGATTACAGAGAGAAAACAGGAAATGTGTAGAAATTACACAACATCCTTAAAACAATGAATGAGTCAAGGAAGAAATCACAAGGGAAATTTTAAAAGACCTTGATGAATGAAACAAACATACCAAAATTTGTGGATGCAGTGGAAAGCAGTGTTCAGAGGGAAATTTATAGCTGTAAAAGCCTACATTAAAAAAGAAGAAAGATCTCAAATGATAAACTCATTGTAAACACTTTAAAGAACTAACTTATGAAGAGGAAACTAAACACAAAGCAGAAGGAAGAAAATAATAAAGGTTAGAATAGAGATAAATCAAATAGAGAATAGAAAATTAGGCATTTACTTCTATCAATATCAAAAATAATGAAATTTCATTAAAAACTCCAGGATAAAAGGTCTCTATATGAAGCAAAAAAAATAATGGCATGATTTTGAGCAAATTGTGGAATTCAAGTAAAGGTCATTCATTTAACCTGCATCATTGTTGTCCAAGTGGAACAGATATTGTGACATTAAATTATGAAGAAGGAAAAATAATTGTTAAACACTAATTGTCTCTGCAATAAAGAATTATCATAATATAAATGTAAATTGATTTTCAGTGTTTAGAATGAACCCATAGACAGAAGTGAAAGACACCATTATTTAAGAAAAGCCAGATAGAGAGAGAATGTAAATTGGACAAGCTTGACAATATAAAAGTAAAGTACATTCTTAGAAGTAGGTAGCAGAGGTGGAGAAAGAGAGGCTAGGAAAGAGTAGTTAAATTACCAGACTTGTATCATAGCATGGAGAGGCAAGAAAGCTGTATGTAATTGAAGGAAAAAGAAATTGAGCATATTAATGTATAAGTATAAGCAGTGGAAAAACAAAATAAATATACAATATAGCTCAACGTAGATGAAATGAAGGAAGCGCTTGGGGGTGATAATGTCTAAATAAGATTATACTTGTATTTTTTATATCAGGTGTTTATTTAAAGTCAAAAATAATAGTGACACCATATTATTTAGGACGATAAACCCAAGCACAAATTTAAAGAAAAGCAAAAATGCTTAGTAGGAACAGCTTCTAGACAGAAATTCTATGGCTGGAGATATGTGGAGCAAGGAATAACTGATTTTTATTATTAATTCTTTAGTACTATTGAATTTCTCAAAAAATAAATTGATTTATAAACTGAATAAAAGAGAAAAATAATGTTTCAATAAGTAAAGGAAGAATGTTATCTCAAGAGAGTGTCCAGATTATTATTTAAAGTCTCCTGAAATAACAGGTTGTCAGTGACTTCTCAGTGTAGGGAGCAGGTAACCAGACAATGCCCTGAAAAGGAAGAACTATATTATGTCAAAGGCTTGTAAGACTTATGACTGTAATCAGGAAGTTCAATAATTTCCCTTCCTCCCAGGGCAGACAATCAATCAGCCAGTGAACCAGTTGTCTTGGAGAAACCATCTCTCACTGGCATTCCATATTGTTTTTGAAGTCATAATCAATGCAGTACTTTATCAAATGAAACTAAGAACAGCAAATATTAAAATGAAAGGTCCATAAAGTCATTTTTTTCAGATGGCATGATACATACCTGAAAAAGTGAAAGGAATTAGAATTGATAAATTAGTTTAATAAAATAGTCAAAACCAGTACAAATATACCAAATTCAATAGTGCTCATTCATATCAGCCATATCTAGTTAATATACATAATGAAGAAAAAGCATCTGACATTATAAGTATATGAATTATAGGGAAAACAAACTATATGTCAAACTTTTTGAAACAGTTGCCTATATGAGCTTTCCCAACTTTTATATTTGTTTCCTCCATCATCTGTTGACATTGAATTCCTCTTCAGTTTCAAAATCCAAGTGTACATTTCTCATGGATTATTTTGCTTAGCCTCTTAGCTAACCATATCTCTTTTTTGAAGATGTTATTTTTATTGCTATTATGCTACATCTTCCACAATTTCTTCCTGCTTCTCTGTCTGATCTTTCTCCATGTATTTGCTTTCTCTCTTTCATCTACTCTGTTTTAAATATTAAACTTATTAAGCTTCTGTTCTTCGCCCCTTTTTCTTATCACTCTACAAACTCATCTCATGTCTTTCTATAGCATAAGTTTCTACCTTCATCTAGATGACTACCAAAATATGAATGCCAGCCTACATCATTCTCCTAAAGTTTAGGACAACTTCACTTGGGTCTTCCTAACATATTCCTAATGTTGGATATTTCTCACGTAATTCAAATGCCCTGATTCACACTTGGAATTTATAATCCCCCCAATTTCATGTATCAGTGAGTGACTCCAGCATTAATCCACCTATGCAAGTCAGGATTCTGAGTGTGATGTTCATTCATCCTTCTTTTTTCCCTCATTCATCTAATCTGTGAACTGTTCTTCCTAAATGTACCTGGAATTTATCAGTTCTTACCCTCACTTCTATAAATTTATTTACATTACCATTACCTTTCACATGGATTACTGCCCTGGGCTCCATATTGTTCTCCTCTCTCCTCTTTAACCCTTTTCCACAAGCAACAAGGGCCACCATTTAATATGTTAATCCTACCATGTTACTCCCCTACTTAAAACATATCAATGGTTCATCTTCTCTCCTTAGAATAAAGTCTAAACAAAGTAGCTGCTAAGACTGTCTGGTCATTGTTTTTTCACTTTAGCATTATTTACTCTCAACTTATCCCATATAGTTAGCAGTTCAGCCACACTGAGTTTCTTTCAATCCCTTGAAACTGCCATATAATTTTTCTCCTGGGTTTAAGCATGCTGTTTCCCATGTTTAGAATACACTTCCCTATATACATGGATTTGACAATTATTCCTATTCATTCTTTAGGTCTCAGTTTAAATCATCATTGATTATGTAAAACTGCATCTGATTTCTACGTACTTCTGCAGCATACCCCACTTTCCTTATCTCCTTTATTATCATTATATCTCCCATTAAATTGTAAATTTGTACATCGTAAGAGCTATGTCTATTTTGTTCATTCTTGTCTGCCTCGAGCCACATCAAACTTGGCACTTATTAAGCACTCAACCTTGATTTCTGCTTTACAGAGACATAATTCTCTCAATTTCTCCGGGCCTTACCTATAAAAATTCACATCTGCAGTAACCCTCTGTCATTTTCTTCATTCTCAAAAAACAGACTGTCCTGTTTGCTTTGCAGTCTACGTCAACCATGTGGCTTCTTGCTTTGATATGCTTCTGACTAAACATTGGCTATTCACTTTCTGTCATGTATTTCAACTTTTTCTTTCTTTCTAGCAGATTCTATACTGCAGAATATAAACTGTTGAAGTTCT
Source organism: Balaenoptera musculus (assembly GCF_009873245.2). NCBI lineage: Eukaryota > Metazoa > Chordata > Mammalia > Artiodactyla > Balaenopteridae > Balaenoptera > Balaenoptera musculus. Next base: position 41,793,328 of record NC_045796.1, read on the forward strand.
CTCGATTACAAAATATATCTGCCCTTGAGCCTATATTTTTGTTGAGGTACTGCCCTCTCTCTTTTCCTTCACCATCAAGACCTCCAACAAAGTTTCTAAATTGCTTGCTAAAAAGGAATAAATTTACTAAAACAAGCTTCAACCCTTGTCTCCACTGATTAGAAACCATTTGATGGCTTTGTGTTACCTTCAAGAAAATCGAATCATTTACAGTAAAACGCAAAAACTCTATACATCTTACTGTTGCCTCATTATAACCATCTTACACCCTTGATTCCTTTAATAATCCAGAATTCCCAGTGAGTCACTTGAACCAAAATTTATTCCTAGTGTTATGCTGTGCAAAGCCAATATGACAGCAGCTTTTGAGAAAATAAAAAGTATTATTGCCAGGTCAACTAGCAAGGAGAAAGGAGGCAGGGCTCAAATCTGTCTCCCCAGTCTGGGGTTTAGTCAAACTATTATGAGTTAGGGGAGGAGGGTTGGTATGCAGAAGCAGTGGTGGGGCAGGTTTCTATTGGAGGGTTTGGAACTAGACCATTTATGGTAAGCTATGGTAAAGAGGCTTCAGCACCAGATCTTCCTGGACAATGGACCCTTCCTTTCTGAAAGGGTTCTGCATTCATGTCCCTGTCCTTTGGTTCTGTGGGTAGGGGGGAAACTTTGGTTCCAGGTGTTGTTTGAGGTTAAAATTTTCTCCTCTGTGTATGCTTTAGCTGTACGACTTGCTGTTTTGTTCTGCTGTCTCTGAAAAACAATTCAGTATCTTTTTAGAAACAGGATAGGGTCAGTGTGGAGCTAGTTCTGTGGTACACTAGTAGCTTTACTGTTTCCTCCTCCTACACACCCTGTGCCTTGGGTTGAAGAGTGTCCCCAAAAAACTCATGAACCTGAAAATGTGACCTTATGCAGATATAGGGTCTTTGCAGATATAATCAACTTAAGGTGAGGTCATACTTGATTAGGATAAACCCTAATCCAAGACTGATACCCTAATCCAAGACTGATACCCTCATAAGAAGGGGGAAATTGGAACACAGAGACATAAACAGGAGAAACACCATGTGAAGACATAGAGGAGAATGCCATGTGAAGATGGAAGCAGAGATTGGAGTGATGCCTCTACAAGTCAAGAAATGCCAAGGATTGCAGGCAACTAACCAAACAATAGAAAGAGGATCCAAGGAAGGATCCTCCCCTAGAACCTTCAGAGAGACTACAGCCCTGCTGACACCTTGATTTCAGACTTTTAGCTTCCAGAACTGAGACAAATTTGTGTTGTTCTAAAGCTGCCTGGCTTGTGGTGATTTGTATGGAAGCCCTGGAAAACTAATATACCCCAGAATTCAGGCCACTATATCTTGATAGTTGCTGGTTAAACACAACTCAAATCTGACTGGATAATCATTTATAAATTGCAGGGGTTTTTTTAAGTATATTGGGTCTGGTTTTGCCATTTTCTTCATATATTAGAAGGTCTTCTTTATTGTGATGTTATCTAAATCACAGGATAATAAAAAACTACATTTGGGATTCTGCACAGTCAACCAAAGTTTAGCAACTGTAATTAAAGGAATTGAGAATAACTGAGGTAACCAATTGAGATACATTCTCTCTGTGTAAATAAGGTTTCTGGCGCAGGATTTTTATCTTGAGACAGTTTCTGGGAAATCATAGAAAATGGTGCCTTGAAACAAAAACATTAATCTCAATTGTTTCTGGTGCTCCTTTTTCAGTCACTTTTGGCAAGAACCCTGCCACGTTTAGAGACATTAACAAGGAGATGACTAGGTAGTGTGTTAAAAAATCTCCTCAGTCAAGGGAGCCCATATTTGTCAAATCAGGGCTAACATTTGTTTCAGTTGCTACAGAACCTTAGCAATCAGCTGATACTCATAAATTTATTTCACTTACATGGTCTATTGGGAGAGCCAATGGATCCGTTTAGCTTTAAGGTCACAACTTTCTAATTTCTTTGCTTGTAGATGTTCCTACATCTGTCACTTTTGAATAAAAGCATGTACATTTTTACATGCACACACACATACAAACACATTTTATCTCATAATTCAAAGAGGACCACCCAGCCAACTATTTTACTGTATCTATATCTGCCAACATTCTGAGTTACTTTAATTTGCATTCAAAAGAGAAGACAGAAAATTCCCAGTGAAATAAAAATGCTTAGTTTTGCTGGTTCAGTAAAGCAGAACAATGAGTTAAACACTGCCTTTTTTTAAAACAGTATTTGTACTTCTGAAGGTTAGTGGAATTTGTGGGGAAAAAAAATCTCTTAGTGATATTTTGGTTTGGAGACTTAAAGCTAAAAATCAAGAAAGCTTGGTGAGAACCGGGAGACTTCCTGGCAGATTAAAAAGGTCACCATTCATGCTTCATCTTCTTCTACACACACAGAGACCTCTGGAGTGCACTTTAGGAAAATCCTGTCAGAAGAAACAGCACCAGAAGGAACACTTAATCAGAGCTGTAACTGTAATCATAATAATTGTTCTACTAAAACTAATGAAAATTTATATTGGAATTCATCCTTGAAACATTCATGTAAAGTACCTATTCCTTCTGTGCTGTTAGTCATTAGTCTCTGAACAAAGTATTGGGGGAGTAAATGTCAACTTAACTCCTTTTTCATTCGATGTATCTGCTAAGTTAACACAGAAAAAATCCAGACAGAGCAATTACATAGATGGGCAAATGAGAGAGAAAACAAGTCTGTCTGATGAAGAGATATTTCAGGGAATATGTTATTCTAATGCAAATGTTACATTTTCTTGATGATTTTGTTTAAGGAGGAAACTGCCTTATTGCCGTTGCCACTGGAAGGCTAAATATTGTTGGTGTGCTGGACATCTTGAGCTACCAAGTTCATTTCCACTTTGAAGCTGACTCCTCCAGGGAATAGGTAATACATCTGACACTTTACCTGGATCCCTAAAGAAGACCACTGTCTTCTTCAGCTGGTGCACAGTATTTATCAATCCAGACATGTCTATGAGAAGATGATGATCTTAAAGCAGCCAGCGTCTTTCAAGTAACAGACAGATGGCAAAAACAAGACTGACAACACCAAGATGAAGAATAAAAAAATCAAGGGTAAACAAAATTATTTGTCTGGTTCACAGTGAGATGTACTTTGTCATTGAGCTTTGGAGCTTTGGTGTCAAAGAACTCTAAAAGAGATAAAGTTGGCAAGATAATTTATAGGTTGCGCCTAGCACATTTCATGGCATTTTGAAAATTTAACATGTTGTTCATATCAGGAACTTCTTCTGAAATTATCATTAGCAGCTATGGGACGCTTGACACTGATTCCATCACCTGTATTTCTCCCTTTCCAAGGACAGAGCAGGCTTCTCCTCACATCAAAGTTTATTTGCCTGTTCTCTCTTCTTTCCAGACTTAGAGTAGTTACTGACTAAGAAGGTGGAGAGATTTTTCCTTTCCCAAAGAAAATTCAGTCAGTGAAGTGGCCTGAATTTCTCATGAGAAGACTAACTAAATAAATGTTGTAAACTCACGGCGCTGGTCCTAAAATGGGTGAAATTTTCCCTACTTATTTTTCAGAATATTCTTCTGAAATATATTGAGAGCTATTTATCATTATGAAAAATTATTACCCTAGAAGTAAAACCATCTCTTTATTATTTTCTGACTTATTAATATTTTATATTTCACTGTGTCTTTTGGATACTCATATTCTCTTTTTCTACAGTGTTCATTTTCCATCTGATTTTTAAAACAATAATCCATTCACCTTGTATAACTTTCAGAAAATGAGATTTCTTTTAGTTACAGTGTGTCCTTCCTCACTTTACCTCTTTGGTCTTCTTCAGCTACGGGAGAGATCCATGACAAGAGTTCCAAACTAACTTTCTCACTGGCTTATCTCTTTTGAATTCCATTTGATATTGAAGCTCCAGGAAATGCTCTATTCACAAAGTTCAACACTTAGCTCAGATTTTCTTATAATCCCCCCTCCATACCATCATCCTCAAAGACTCGTATTGAAGATCAATAATTTCTCAGCCTTACAGTTGTTTGATCCTCTCAATTATTACATCTGGATAAACTTTAACATCATCTATGTATCAGGCATTGTGATAAGCCCTTTGGAAGAAAGGCAAGTAAAATATGGTCATATGAAAATAAATAAAGGAAACCTCCTTTAAAGTGGAGTGGTGAAGCTCTGAAGGGGGAACTCTCATGCATGTATCACTCACCACAGCTTACAAACCCAGCAGGAAGAAAGATTTCCTTCTGTTCCATGAACAACAAGCTGCCCACCACCTGCAGCCAATGAAGAAACATCACATCCCTTCCCAATGTCCTCCTAAAACCTAATAAAAGCTGGCCTTCCCTTTATCTCCTGGGACTTTCCTATGGCTTGCCATAGTTTGCATGTCTCTAATTGCTATTCTCTGCTATTCCCAAATACACTCATTTTGCTGGTAAAATAACTGGCTCTTTTGTTGTTTAAGGTCAATAGTAATTTTCTCAAGGCTATTCCAACGTGGAAGATATAGGAGTTATACCTCCCATAACTCGGCTGTCTTTCCCATTCCATAGCCGACTGGCTTTATTTACAGAGGTCAGCACCTGCATTTATTTTCCTGAGTGCTTTCTCTTGCAGCAAGGTCCCTGTCTGCCTTGCCCAAAGCAAGCTGGACAAGCCAGAGGTGTTTCCTAGAAGTGGCACTCAACTAACGACCGGTAGGAGTTAATGTATCAGTATGCTGACTCCCTTTGCCTTTGGGTGGGATGAGTCTGAGGCTCATGTTCGGGCTCCCAGGATTCCTCAGTGGGAATAAGATCTTATTGCTTAGAATGATTTCTCAGTATAAATTGTTTTATAGCATCCATTTCATTGGCAATTTTCCTTTCACATTCTTACTGCTGTCTTAGCTTAGATCCTTTAGAAGCAGAACTCAGTACAAGTATCAAACACAAGTCATTTATTTGGGAGGTATAAAGGAACATAGGCAAAGAAATAGGAAAGTGATTAAAGGAAGAAACCAATCCATTTTAGTGTGCATTACTAAGCTAGCAATGAAAGGGTTTGCTTAACTATGGGATAAAAGGAAAATTCATACTCAGAGTTGTGTCAACCAAAGGAAGGGAGACCTGGGTTTACACACTGACTACCATAAGTTATTGTTTGAGTGCTCTGGGGTTCATTTAGTTCCCTGGTACTCCTGCCTTGCTGATTGAACCAGCAGAGTCACCTACACATTGGGGAAAGCCCTTATACCTGGAGATGCAGATACAGTCCTTTGTGAAGCAGCATAATAAATATTTTGAAATAAGAAGATCTGAGGATATTGAATAGGATACTGACATTGTTTGCTACCCTTCCCCACTTGTCTGTCAATGTAGCCTGGGATCATTTCCAACAAATTACTTAACACTAGAATTTTTACCTCAAGAGTCACTTTTGGAGGATCCCACATGAAGAAAACTATGTTCACTTGTGAAAATAGATAAGTTGCCATAACCTGATAAATACTAAAACAAATGTAAAAGCAACATGCTTTGGAGAAAAGGCAAGGGAAGAATCAGGAAATGTCTCTTTGAGAAGATGAAGATTGAGATAAAAAATTTAGGACCAGTAGGAGCTGGGTAAGTGAAGACAGGGAGAAGGATGCAGATGCTAATAAGAACATTTCATCAAGTGGTAGGAGAGCATCAAGGGTGGGATTGTGGGAGTTATACAGCCCAAATGCAGGCAATAAGGTTGTGTGTTTGCTGGTACAGAATTTAAAACAATAATAATGTTAATTATAAATTAGTCCAATTTGATTATTATATGCATTCTCAGTTCTTAAAAATATCAGTGATAATATATTTTATCTATGTTCTTAAATATTTCTGCAGTTATGTAATACATATGTATGCTACACATATGTACTTTTTATTATGTATTCATTAATAAACATTATACTTTACCCATAATTTAGTTTGAAGAACCCAGAATCATCTAATGTCCAGGTACCTATGTTTGTTTCAAGAGTTTATCATAGTTCAGAATGATCTGAGCTTTCTTCTTGTTCAATTTGTGTCTTCAACCCATATAGTGCTTTATATTCCTGCATTTAAACAGTATACTTGAAATAAGGAATGAGAGCCCAGAGGTTGTAAGATGAAGAAACAGAAACTGAGTTACATCTATTCTGTCATTTGTGAATGCCAGGAGAAATGACAAAAGATGCTGTTCTTATGTTGCCAGCAAATATAAAAAAGCTAATATTTGAATGACTTGATTGTTTTATCATAAACTGGACACTACAGCAAATAATGTCAATGTTTGCTATCTTTAAGCCTTTCTTTTTTTGTGGGGGGTAGGGCGTTTTTAGCAGAAAAAGAAAATCTTTGGAAGTTTTTAACAAATATATTAGAAATTCTGGGAAGTTTTTCTGATGAATAAAATTAGTGGAAACATTTTGACTGCAGAGATATTTGAAGCCTTTGGAATGTATTTGAAGAAACATAGGTGTAGTATTATACATTTTGAAGTTATTATGAAATGGGATGTTTAATTTCTTCCAAACTTATACTTACATTTAAGGTAAATCTTCCTATTAACACACACACGCACAATTTTTTTTTGAATTTTCAATATCAAAAGGAAATTTTTTGATACTAAAAGATTTAAAAATTGTTAATTGATAAATTAAGAAGTAAGAAAGATTGATATGATAATGTGGCTATACTGTGTGTTGAACTTATATGTAAAAAAGTCTAAGTATTTTTATTTAATATAAATTAAAATTGACGTGTTTGGTGTACAGTGTTATGAAGTTGAATACTTGTATACATTCATAGAATCATGACCACAAATAGGATACAGAAAAGTACAACCACCTCTCAAAATTTTCTCAAGCTACTCATTTGTATTCATACTGAGTGAAGTAAGTCAGACAGAGAAGGACAAATATCATATGATAACTCTTTTATGCGGAATCTAAAAAACTGATACAAATGAACTTATTTACAAGACAGAAACAGACTCACAGACATAGAAAACAAACTTATGGTTACCCAGGGGGAAAGTGAGGGGAGGGATAAATTAGGAGTTTGGAATTAACATATACAAACTACTATATATGAAATAGATAAACAACAAGATCCTACTGTGTAGCACAAGGAACTATATTCAACGCCTTGTAATAATCTATAATGAAAAAGAATATATATATACATATATATATCTGAATCACTTTGCTATACACCAGAAACTAACACATTGTAAATCAACTATACTTCAATTTTTAAAAATATCTTCTACAAAGCAAAACATAATTTTGATGAAGTCTAGTTTATTCACGTTTAATTCATTTTTTAATGGATTGTACATTTTATATCACATCAGAACTCTAATCTCAGGGCAAAAATAATTTCTCCTATGTTTTCTTCTACAGTTTTATACTGTTTTACACTTAGATCTATGATTTGTTTTGAGTTAATTTTTATAGGATGTGAGATTTAAAATGAGGTGTTATTTTTGGTTTTTTTGTATGTAATTTTTCCAGCAGTCTTTGCTGAAGACTACCCCTTCTCCATTGAATTGCTTTTGTATCTTTGTCAAAAATCCAATAGCCATATTTGTGTGGATCTATTTTTTTTTTTTTTTACATGAGACATTCAACTCTTTTTTATAAAGTAAGCTTTGTGTTAGATGATTCTGCCCAACTACAGGCTAATGTAAGTGTTCTGAACACGTTTAAGGTAGGCTAAGCTGAACTATGATGTTTGGTAGGTTAAGGGTATTAAATGCATTTTCAACTTATATTTTCAATTTACAGTTGGTTTATTGGAACATAACCCCATCTTAAGACTGTATAGCATTAAGGTTTCAAGTGACCAAAAGATTTCAGAAACTATTTTCAAGTTGACATGCCATGAAGCATAATTATTGTTGAAAAGTTTATTTATAAACTTTTACCTTATTTACATCTATTTAATTTACTTATTCTTAACAATTGTGTTTAGACTACTAATGAAAATTTCATGAGACATTAAACAAATAACCATCATCTGTGTGGATCTATTTCTGGACCTCTCTTCTGTTTCACCGGTATATGTGCTTATAACTTCACCAACAGAACACTATCTTAATTACTATATCAACTTTATTCTACTTAATCAAAATTATTGAGCCTATTATAATTCATATTTTTTATATATTAATTTTAGCAGCAGCTTTGTTTTCTCAAAAATCCAGCTTGGATTTTAATTGGAATTGCATTAAACACATAAATCAATTTGGGAAAGTTTGACATCTTTACTATATTGATTCTTCCAATTCATTCCCATAGTATGTTTCTCCATTTATTTATTTAACTCTTTGATTTCTTTCATCAGTATTTTGCGGTTAACAGCATTCAAATCCTATCCATATAGTATTAGATTTATACCTAAATATTTAACTTTTGTAATTTTATAAATGGTAATTTTCATTTCTAATTTCATTTATTTAATACTAATATGTAGTAATTCAATTAAAATATGTATGCTGAAATTATATTCCAAATAAAGTTCTAGAAAATGTTAATTTTTCTTTATAGATTTGTGGGGGAGGGGTTTTACAAAGAGATTCATGTCACCTGTAAATATGAAAAGTTTTATTTCTTCCTTTCCAATTTGTTTGTCTTTTATTTCAATTTCTCGCCGTATTGCACTGACTAGGACATCCAGTTTTAGGATGAGTAAGAACAGAGAGAACAGACATTCTTATCTTCTCGCAGATCTGAGAAGGAAAGCATTCACTATTTCACCATTAACTTGATATTATCTGTAAATTTATCATACTTGCCCTTCATCATGTTGAGTAAATTCCCTCTAATTTCAGCTGGTTGCAACTTTTTATTATTCATGGGGATAGAGCTCTGTCACATAATTTTCAGCATCAATTGACATTATCATATGCTTTCTTCCCCTTTCTGTTAGTATGATAGGTTGCATTGATTGATTGTCAAATACTAAACCACCTTGTCATTCTCAAGATAAAACCAACTTGGTAATAACGTATTATTATTTCTGTATATTTCTGGATTTTAAAATTAAGATGTTATTCAGCTGGGATCTTACTGGAGGCTCTGGGAAGAATCTACTTCCAAACTCAATCATGGTGTTGACAGAATTCAGTCTCTTGAGCTATAAAACAGAGGTTCCCATTGCCTTGCTGGCTGTCAGCTTGAGGATGCCCTTACGTATGAGAGACCTCTTTCCAGTTCTTGCACATGGTCCTCTACATCTCAGGGCCAGCAACATCAGCTAAAATCTTTCTTGTGTTTGGATTATCTCTAAATTCTTCTGTTGCATCTCTTGACTCCAGCCAGAGAAACTTTTTTCTTTTAAGTGTTCATGTGATTAGATTAAGTCCACCTGGCTAATTCAGGATAATTTCCCTATTCAAAGGTCCATAACCTTAATTACGTCTGCAAAATCCCTTTTGCAATGTAATGTAATATATTCACAGAGGGATTTGGGCGTGGACATCTTTGGGAGGGGCTATTCTGCTTACTACAGGTGTATACAGATGTATGATAATTACATCTTGGTGATGAACTGTCCTATTAATCATTAGACAATGTTCCTCTTTATCCCTTTTAATTTTTCCCCCCAGGACTACTTTGATAATAATCAAGTCTGCATTTCTTTCTTTTGATGGTTTAATTTTCCCATTTTCTTACTTTTAACCTACATATATTACATTATTTGAAGTGAGTTTCTTATAGACAAAATATAGTTAAATCATTGGTTGTATCCATTATGCCAATATCTCTTATTTAACTGGTGTGTTTAGATCATTTACATTTGGTTTAGTTATCAATATATTTTGATTTAGGTCTATCATTTTATTTGTTTTATGTTTGTTCTTCCTGTTTTTTACACCTCTACTGAAAATATTTTAATATTCCATTTTACTTATCATGTTTTTGATTATATCTCTTTGTATAGTTTTTGGCAGGGGCCAAGTGGCAGGGAGATGGAGAGAAAAACAAAAGCAATGGGGATTGCTCTGCCACTAGGGACCATAGGTCACCCGATAAAAAAAGAAGGTTGCCCTGCCTCAGAGTTTTACGCTCTTGTAGGTCTGCAGTGCTGCTATGATCAATATTACTGCTGCTGCAGCAATGACATTGCCTGTGGGTTGGGGCATGAGAAAACAGAAAAGATAAAGAGGAGAATTCCCTTAATTTCTCTGAGCAGCATTATTATTTCTTTTTCCCTTTCCTCAAACCCAAAACAGAACTAACTCTCTCTCTCTCTCTCTCAGATTGCAACTACCTATCTCATTTCCCCATTCACTACCCCTTAATTATCAGCAAATCTGCCAATCACTCATTCCTCCAAGGTCTTTAATCACAAAATTAATTTTTTTTAAAAAATAAGGCTACATTTTTTATAAAACCCCCATCTCTTTCTTCTCTTGCTAATTCAACACTTGTATTCATTTTCCTCCCTTTAAATTCAGTCTCCTAATTATTGTTGGATATAGTTTAAAGATTTTTTGTTAATGAGATTCAATAAAAAATCATGCTGCTTAACTTCATCCATTTCAACTTTCTTTATTCCTCCTATGCAAACTTTATTTAACTTGCACAACGTTTTACCAATATTGCTGTAATGTTATCAGTGATTGTCTTGTGACTGAGTCGTAGTCTTTCCTCTGTCTCCATATTTGCAAGATTTTATTATGTGTACCACATTCTTCTTGAAAAAAACCCGTCTCTTGGTTTTATTACTCATTTTTTCTGTTTCCCCTAACTTCAAAGATGAATCAAAATATCGCTCAAAGTTTGGTTTCTTTTCTCAAAGTCTACATTTTTTAAAGGAAATGTTCTTTTTTGTACTCACAGTTACACATGGAGATTGTGGGGGGAAGTTAATGGCTTTTTATCCTGACCAAACCAACACCTACAAGGCTTCAGAAGTGAACATTTTTCAAAAAAAATGTTGTTTTTGTTAGTTAGCTCAGGGCATTTAGAATCACTTGGAAATAGTATAGCAAGCATTAATCAGTAAAAACGAAAGGACTGTACTGTTTTGATACATAATGAAGAAAATATAACTGATCACCTAAGAAGCCAGAAGTTAACATATCTAGAACTAGTGAGTAGAGTTGCATGTGTGCAGGTGGACCTGAAATTAAAGATTTGTAAACCATAGGTAGTACTATTGTTGATATCAACAAAAAGAAGAGCATTTTACTAAATTAAAGTTATCAAAGGTGGGCAGCAAGGAGACTGACCATAATAATTGTCATACTTATAAAAGTTTATCTTAAGAAAGAATAATGAACTAAGCTTAAATCACAAAGTAAGGATTCAGGCTCAAAATAAATTAAAAATTCTTCTCTGTAAAGGTTATTAACTACTGGGAAGAATTAATTAAGAAACCTTTAAAAACCTGAGAAGTCTTATTCCTTCAAGGTTTTTAATAACAGGATTGGCATCAATCTGTAAGACCAGGTATAAGCACAGGGCAAGCGGCTGAACTAAGCAGGTTCTTGAGAAATTTATACTGCTATAGATTAAGAGCCAGGATGATTATAATAAACTCATAAACAACACAGGGTATACCAAGAAAATAAGAATAATTAGAATAGATATAGAGCATTATTTAAAGGAAATATTTTCTTTCCTTTTTATATTTTTTAGATATATAAAGAATACATAAAAGTTTCTATACAGATGTCTGGGTTACATAAACACTTGTAAACCTCACAAAAGAAAACACAATTTCCTTATAAAATTCTTCAATTCTTTTATTGGTGAATTTATACCAATTTCCTTATTCAACTTTCATTTTTCAGTTATTTTTAGATTATAACCAATAATCTAATTGGAGAGGTAATGTATGAGTATCTGCATGTTTATGTGTGTGAATGTGTGATTGGAACCAGTATTATTAGTATGTTATTTTTACATCAGTAATATTGTTTTTCCACTGGGAAATATACATAGAAAGAAATCTACTTCTCCGTCTTTACAAACGGTTAGAGAATCATGTCACTGACCTAGAGGTGAAAAAACCTGCCTCATGTGAGCTTACTTTTGATCTGTCCAACTGACTAACAGTATTATTTTTGACAGAGATCCAGTAAATTTCAAATCTGGTCTCTATAAACCACTTACAGCCATAAGCAATCCTCACAGGCAGCCTCATTCCGTATTTATAAAGCCTTTGGGGGCAGATTTCTTACTGTATCTCAATTTCATCAGAATAGGAGAGAGGCTGAAAAACAATTTCTTTCAAAATCTTTTGTCTCTATAACTACACTCAAAGAATTTGCTAGAAAAAGTAAAACTCATTCCCAATCAACTGCCCCTTTCATACCAAGCAAATTCACTTGGGATTGCACAAATGAACTGGCTGAATATTTTGGCTTTTAGGTGAGTATACCTTCTTAGAGAATACAAAGTGCTAGAACGCTGAGCAATAGAACACTATGAATACATTTCAGAGACTTTTACAAGGAGGAAAATATGCCATTATAAAGAACAAGTTCTTTTGTTTTTGACATCCCCAGAATCCAGTAACGTTAGCAGTAAAAGCTTACTCTGAGGATAAAACATTCTGCCTAAGGAAATAATAGCTGTAATAGCTCAATGCAGCAATTTCAGGGAGGGGGAGGGAAATTAGCATGGCATACGCACACACACACACACACTTTTATTCTTGGTTCTTTCATTTAATCACAGATATGCCTACAGAAGCTTGTAGCAAAGTAAAAAATCCATGGCCCAATCAGAAAAGAAATTATTCTCTTGGTGAGAATTGCTATAGTAATCTTATTATTATTTCTAACTTTAGGGAAGAAGTACCAGTTTAAAGGTTGTACCTTCAACTATTGTGTCCAAAGTTTAGATGATGGCCTTCAACATTTTCCCTGCATCCAACTGTCATTTTAGTTTTTTATGCTAATAATTACTGAAAAACATACTGATGAGTCATCATACGTAAAACTGTCCTAGAGATCAACAGGTAGAGCAAAGTATCACCTGAAAGAACTTCAGAAAACAAGAAAGGATTTTAAGAAAACTGAACAAAGAAAAGGGTTGAATTATAATAAAGTAAAATGTGGAGAATTTCCACTATGCTGTACTCAGAAAAGGTATAGATTCAAGTTCACTAGTAATTTAACTGCAGATTTTAAAAAATACTGTAGTTTTTCCTGTGGGTATGGAGATATACAATGAACTATTTTTGGTACAAGAGCAAAAAAATAACTTGAATCACTTGTAGCATTTCAAGTATCTGTATCATTGCATTAACACGTTTATACCATTCTCATAATATTTTTATCATTGTACTCCACACTACTAAAAAAAAATCCTTTCCTTCACTATGGAGAGCTATGATGTTATGATGTTTTATGTGTTAATTTGGCTAAGCTACTATTGCTGTAAAAATATTTTTTAAATGTGATTAACTCTTTAAATCTATAGTCTTCGAATAAAGCAGATTATCCTCCATAATGTGGGCGGGCCTCATCCATTCAGTTGAAGCCCTTAAAAGAAAAGACCAAGATCTCCCAAACAAGAAGGAATTCTGCCTCCAGACTGCTTTCAGATTCAATATTGGTGCACCAACTCTCTCCCGGGTTTTTAGCCTGATGGGTTCTGATCTGCAGATTTTGGACTTAACTAACCCCACAATCACATGAGCCAATTCCTTAAAAACAAACAAACAAAAACTCTCTCTCTCTCTCTCTCTATATATATATATGTGTGTGTGTATACAGACAGACAGACAGACATACACATCCCTTTGGTCCTGGAGGACACTAATACAGGAGCTCATTCATACTCAGAATCTTCTAAAATTAAAATATTGACTCTTTTATTCCTATCCCTAATATTATGGTCACTTATTTGCTTTTATATAATTATTAATATTCAAAATTAAGAGCTTTCAGGTTATGACATTTCTAGAGATCTTGTCTTATTCATTTACTCAAGAATTATTCATTAAAACTAAACTCATTGCAGACATTGTTCTAGCAGCCAAAGCTATAATGGTGAATAAGATAGCCATGCTTCTGCTCTCAAGGAGCTTCCATTCTTATATAGACCAGTCAGGAACTCTTGAAAAGTCACTAAACTTTTAAACCAATTTATATTACATATTAACTAATATTAATAATTGCTGATACCACAAGCTTCTATATAAGAAGATGGCAGAGTAGGAAGATCTTGGGCTTACCTCGTCTCGTGAGAACACCAAAATTACAACTATTTGCAGAACAAGTATTGATGACAAAAATCAGAAGAGTAGCAGAAAAGGTCTAAAACTAAAGATACAAAGAAGGAACCACAATGAGAAGGGTAAGAGGGGTAGAGATGCTGTACAGCCAAGACTCATACCCCTAGGTGAGCGACTCACAAACTGGAGGTTAATTACAATTGCAGAGGTTCTCCCCAAGGAGCAAGGGATCCAAGCCCCACATTCGGCTCTTCAGCTGGGGAAGATGAGACTCCAGAACATTGGCTTTGAAAGCCAGTGGGGCCTATGTTAGGGGAAGCCAGAGGGCTGTAGGAAACAGAGCCTCCACTTTTAAAGGGCACACATAAAATCTCACGTGCTCCCAGACCCAAGAAAAGTAATTTGAAAGGAGCCTGGATTAGACCCACCTGCTGATCTTGGAGAGCCTTCTGGAGAGGCAGGAGGTAACTGGACCTCACCCTGTGGAACTAGACACTGGAAGCAGCCATTTTGGGGAGCTCATTCTACCATGTGGACACTGCTTCTGGCAAGTGCCAGTTTGGAATCCTCCCACTAGCTTATCAGCTATTAGCACTGGGACACAGTCCCTTCCACCAGCTTAGAGGCACCAGTACTGGAACACCTCAGGCCAAGCAACTAGTCAGGCAGAGACCCAGCCCCACCCACCAGCAGGCCCACTGTCTTAAGACCTCCTGAGCCTATAGCTGCCCTGGGACCTGTCCCTGTTCATCAGAGGGCCTAGGACCTGGCCCCAAACACCTGTGTACCTGCACTAGTCCTGGGACCCCCAGGCCCTGCAGCCAGAGACCCTGGGGCCCAGCTTTGCCCACCAGTGAGCCGGCACTAGCTGCAGGACCCCTTGGGCATCAGCCTTGCCCATGAGCAGGTCGAGCTCCAGGACCCCCAGATCCTGCAGCCAGAAATCTCAGGACCCAGCCCCACCCACCAGTGAGTAGGAATTTTAAAAGGCAAAAGTATTAAAATCATCTATATCCACAATAAGTAGTTAAGGGATACATAAAACAAAAAAGATATAAAATATGATGTCAAAAACAGTAAACATGGGGGGGAGGTCTAGTAAAAATGCAGGGTTGTTAAAATGCTGCATTTGAACCTTTTTGACTAGCAACTTAAAATAATTACATATATATTGCTATGTACAGGGTGGGAATACAGTCGATAACTATGTAATACCTTTGTATGGTAACATATTGTAACTAGACTTACCATGGTGATTACGTTGAAATGTATAGAAATACCAAATCACTATTTTGTGTAACAGGAACTAGCATAGTATTGTAGGTCAATTATACTTTAAAAACAAACTAGCTAACTAACTCATAGGAAAAGAGAACAGATTTGTGGTAACCAGAGATGGGTAGCGGGGGTAGGAGGAATTGGATGAAGGTGGTCACAAGATACCAACTTCCAGTTAAAAGATAAATAAGTACTAGGGATGTAATGTGCAATATGATAAATTTAATTAGCACTGCTCTATGTTATATATGAAAGCTGTTAAGAGTTAAGTCCTAAGAGTTCTCATCACAAGAAAAATATTTTTTTCTATTTCTTTAGCTTTGTATCTATATAAGATAATGGATTTCACCAAACTTGTGATAATTATTTCATGATGTATGTAAGTCAGATCATTATGCTATACACCTTAAACTTATACAGTGCTATATCTCAATTATATCTCAATAAAACTGCAAGAAAGCATTTTTAAAGTTTTTGTATAAAATTAAGATGCTTCTGGTTTAAACAGATCTATTTCATGACAATATTTAATGATTTGAAAGCTTTCACCTAATATTTAGTGTACATCTGAAATTGTGAATATATAAGGATTGTTTGAGTAATTCTTTTATTCCTTAACTCATTCAATTTTTATATCTCTTATACGTCTAAGAAGTATGTAAGACAGCTTAAAGAGAGGCCCAGGCATTGTCATTGCAATTTATGTAGTTAATCATGTAAAACTCAAAAGAAATAACCAGATACATAGATAACAGTTTTTCCTTGTTAAAATTTAAACTTGGATTATAATTTTTCACAAGAAATCACTTATTTTAAGTGGTTTTTATAAAGCAGTTGCATTTCTAATTCACATTCTGGTTCCTAACCACTGCTACTGGCCCTAACTGAGGGCTTCATTATTTCTCATTAGGACTATACTAACAGACTCTGAGCAGATCCCTTTCACCTCCAGCTCTGCCATCTTAAACCCAGCCTATGCACTATATGAATATGTAACTGCCCTATTAAAAAATTTTCAGTGATTTCATGCCACATACAGAATATCCTTCCATGGAAGTTCCTTAAAATCTGGCTATTTCTCAGGCCCCAGAAGTCTGAAGTATGAAAAATGCAATCAAAGCCTGATATAAAGTGAAGGTATAACTTACTGTTAACTTTAGATGTATAAGCTAAAGAAATAATATATCAACAAAGAGGTAGGTAGAGCTGGGTAGGATGCAAATAAATCCAGTAGAATTCAGAGAAAAGCTTTCGGCTCATGAAAATATAACAGATTCTAAGTAAGTGTTTTGTCAAGAACTGTGAATGGACGGAGATATTACCTCATTTTGCATGTATATATGTATATGTATATATGTACTATATGGCATATGGAAATACGTATATAGTAAATGTATATGTTTATACATGAAACATGAGACACCTGAGTCAAGGAAAAGAATTCTTTCTTGATACAACCCAATCAACTGCCAGAGTGACATAGTTAGCATACATCCTCCACATCTAGACCTGCAGGCAAGGCAATGAGAGCCAATGAAAACTTTCTGCATGAGTGGTGGGATTCACTCTATAGAGGAGGCATGGGATGGAGAACAACGGACCTTCTATTTTCACACAGGAAAGAGGTAGAGGCTTCCCTCTTCCCTCCTGAAAAGATGGAATCACTTTGGCTCTATACAGATGAGATGTGAAGGATCTTAGCATCTTACTTTATCTCTTTCGAACATAACTACATATATGTAAGAGCCAGGTAAGCCCCAGTGTCAAAATAAAGAGATGTCTCCAAGAACTGGGCTTCGTCCCATTGATATGCAAATATCTAGGGGGACAGTGCTTCAGTTTTCCTGGCACCTTGGAAGTTTAGGAGCTTAGTCCAGGCTATAACCAATGGCAATCTCAGGTAGATAACAAGTTTTATTATCTTTTTGGATCAGTGCAATTAACTAGATAAATGACTACAGCTCTAATTATCATGGTATGCGAGGAGAAAAATATTTCTAGGAGAAGTGAAAGTAAACATCCCTTACCTTTATGTTGTATACATTTCCATATCTAAAGAGTCTAGGGCTTTTCTCAGAAGCACTGAGAAATCTCCATAGTTGGCTTATTCTATTTCAGAGTTAGAACAGCACATTGGTCTTCACCATGGCTTGGATAAAACACTAAAGTGTAGCACTCTCTATGCCAAGCAAAGTCTGAGTATAATTTAATTTTCTCCAAGCCACAGGAAAAATACACTTATTAGAGTACCTATTTCAAGTTTCTTTGCAAGTTATTTTTATCACATTAATGAATAAGTGACTGTTAACTGACTACAAAATATTCTTTTAAGTTGGTCAGAATGAGACATACCAATGAACACAATCATTTATGGATACACCTGATTAAATCTAGCTTCTGGACCTACAAAACTACAAACTAAATGCTAAACCTTGGTTTTCCCTCCAATCTGACTAACCTTCAGATTTCCCTAAATAAATACATGTTCACACTTCTCCTTGACATGGTCCATACTTTACAGAATGGGTAGAATTTTTGGAATGGCCAAAAAGAACCAGTCTTTCTGGTTCACATGATCTCTCTCACCTAACCACAGTAAAATATCTTCTAGACTTATGCTGATAAAGGCCCTGTCCACGTTTGTTTCAAAATATTCATTCTAAGTATTTCGACTCCATCAGCAAACATGCCTCCCTTTGCAATAGCAGCCACTTGTGCAGTGTCCAGGTTTTATGCTGCTCCAAGACTGCTCAAATTCACCACTTTCCACTTCTAAGCCTGTGTTACCTGTAGGATACTTACACCTAGGTGTCTCGCTCTATTTCTCTTCTGTTTTGTTTCTGGGGCAAATTATGCTCAGAGACTGAGATTGCCTTTGCCCACATTTTATTTAACACAGGTTCACTGTGGAAATTATAATAATTTCACAAGCTTATAGCATACAGGATAATGTGTCTTAATAAGCCAATAAAGAAATAATGTACTCCAAACCAATGAGAGATTAATTGTACTATTGTTCCAGGCAAGGGGAGATAAAAGGAATAAAGCCTACATTTAGTTTGAGGTATACCTTTTTAGGAATTGGTTCTCAGGAGAGAGGCTTAATCTATGGAGTGTATGAATCCCAGCTGCCAGGGCAAAAAGGAAAGTCCCTGTCACTAGAGCACATTGCTAGGGAACAAAGGTGTCAGTGCAGGCTGGCAAGATGACCTCCTTCATGGTGTCACTGCACAGCTTCCACCACTTCCAAGCAAAGATTTGCCTTACCATGACAGGAGCTAATGCACCAAGGTCTTTGGAGAGCAAGAGTCACCTTGCCCCGGCCGAACATTCTCAGATAGTCCTCTCAAACTCTGGGTATTTATAGACTAAATGTCCCCTCGCCATAGTTGCTTCTTCATGGGTTCTTACTGATAAGTCCCCAGCAGCACCCCTCAGCAGCTGAGCTACTAAGCACGTATCAGCCACCACAAATGTCAACGATGACCTCCCGACACAACAAGCTCACTTTTATATTAAAGCAGCTTTACTTATAAACAAGTGGATTTGAACTCATATCAAACAAATACACAACATCTTCCTTTCAAATATTTTCCTGTGTTGTGTCCTTCTTTATCAGGTTAACCTAACTATCCCTGTGGAAACATGGTAGTAAATGAACTCATGGTTTTCTGGTAATGGATGTTAACATGTTCACTGAAAGAACACATGTGTACCTACCCTGTGCAATTTGAACATCATGCATATGGTTCCTAACCTGACATATATAACATAAAAACCCAGAATGATATATGTTTAAACAGGAGATTCTTAGTCCTTAATTGGGGGATTATGAGGAATATTATAAAGAAGGCACAGTGTACCTCTGTGTGTGTGTGTGTGTGTGTGTGTGTGCATGCTTATGGACACATAAGCATTAAGTTCCTTTATTTTTAGTGGAGGCCTTCCTGGTCAAAAATTACATCTAGCTGGAATTCTAGGCTTTGCACACATAAACCAGTCATATTAGTAGAACTAGAATTTGGCTTTGTTCTTTTTTGCAAACTATTGCTTCCAAAATGTCTTGTTATAAATGTAACTCTCTCAAAATTGGAGTTCATTATTTTTGTATTACATGTCTCCTTTCAAATTATCCATTGTCACTAGTGGTATCACACTGCAGTAGTTTTCTATGGTAGGAATTTTTTTCTAATCATAAAAAATGAAAGCTCAATGAAGGAAAAATAGGAAATATCCACAAAGAATAAAAACTGCTCATGAGCACAACCACCAATATAATATTTCATGCTTTATTATTTATCCTAATGAAAGTGAAAAGTCTGAATAAAATTTTTATACTTTTTTCACCTTTTACCTAAATTGGACCTCTTGGTCAATTGTTCATATATGAATTGTTTATATATGTCCTTTTAACTTTCTTACAGATTTTTCTTCACTGGTATATGAAATGCTTTTGGTTGGTGCCACTGTTGAAAATGTGAACTATGAGGCTAATAAAGGAATATTTTAAAAAATGTTTCCTATCAATATTATAATGAATGATACTTTAGAAAAATAATTTTATGATCTTTCTTAATAAAAACTGGTATTAAAACCAGAATTTTTTAATAAAGGTCTGAATTGAAAATAATGATCTGCAAGTTTTAACAAGGTACATATTAAAACTTATGTTTGTGATTTTTAATTATTTTAGATAACATATTACTGTTTTGCTTCCAAATTAAAGATAAATAAATATTTAATTTATATGCTTATTTTCTCCCAGACCATTAAAATTATCCATCATAAAATATATTTTTAATATTTGCAAAAAATGAAGAACATCGGCATGTATCATTTCATAATGTTTGCCAATTTTATATGGTGCTTATTAAAAATAATATTTTGCTAAATTGGATGATAAAGGTTTAGAAATGCTGAATGTTTTGCCAAAAATATTTTTCTCCTCTCTTATTTGTGAAAGGAAATTCAACTAATTCACTCTTTAAAATAGATAATCCCTGACATATCTAACAGATCCCTTTCAATACGAGTTTCCATATTCTGATAAGATGCCACAATCTTTTCTCTCTTTAATTAGAAAAGTGGTGGTCACCTAACTTGATATAAACTTTAACTCATCCTATACTTTTCTATTAAATATGAAACTAATAAATTAACTGGCATATTAATCAACAAATATTTTCTCTCATGTACAGCTCACCATTATTAATTGAATTATCTAGAAAGCTGTATAAAAATGAGAAAACTACCTGCAAAAACCCCAGGATGTTCTTTCCTTCAACAGAATAGCAGAGTTTTGAAAATACTATTGTCTAGACTTCACCCCAGACATTTTGAATATGTATATATATATATACACACACACATATATAGGGTTTATATATATATTAACGATATATATATATATTTAAAGGATTTATTCTTATTTCTGATTACAGCCAGAGTTGAATTAGAAATTGATGCATTTCCATTTCTAACATAAATTTTCATAGAAATGCATACTTTACTGACCACTAAACCTGGGTAACAGCAAATATTTTTTCATGAGAATTCATATTATAAAAAATGTATTTTCATCAGAGATTGAGTACAAGTCAAAATGGCCCTGAACACTTCTATTCAGGAATTTACTGGAGAAATTTTACAAACATCATAAACATCACACTGAAATAAAACTAGAATTTCCTCACAAAAACAAAGACAGAATTGTCCCTCCATCTGGAAATTTATAGACTTCCTATTAAACATCTCCAAAGTAAAAGGAGAAATAGAAACAGGAGAATAAAAATAATAACAACAAAAACAGCACTTATCACAATTTATGGGTGCAATTTAAGGGGGGGAGAGGAAGACGTAAATTCATTGCACCAAATACTTTTATAAATAAAAATAAAATAATAAAAATAATTGAGAGTTAAATTCCTCAAAATTTAAGCTAAAAAGTCTTAAAAAGGCACAACAAAGGAAATCAAAATAGAGGATAAAGGAGGAAATAATAAGTTAAAAAGCATTGCTTAATGAGGCAGAAAATAGAAAACAGTAGATTTAGTTAATAAATAAAAATGCTGGCTCATTGAAAAAAATTAATGAAATAGGCAAACTGCTAACTAACTTGATCAGTGGAAAAAAGAAGGCAAAATAAGGGGGCAAATAAGTATTAAAATAGAAAATTTTTTAAAATCTTAAGTGCGACTTTGATGACCTCCAACAAAAAAAAAAATCATTTAAATGAGATAGATAATTCCTTAGGGAAAAGCAAATATCTAAAGTTAACTGTATTTGAGTTATAATGCTTAAACAGACCAATTTTTCATTTAACAACTTTAGGGAAAAGAAAAAACTTTAGAAAATTTATTCACAGAGTACTTTTCTTTTATCCCTTCAGATTCACTTCACCATCCTTCTTGACCGTAATATCTGCCCAAGGAAGTGGTTCACTATTGACCACATTAATGTCCCCTTTAACCTCTAATTTCTGGTGGTGTTCTTGAATCTAGCCCCATGCTTTTCTATGTCTATGAACATGATCATACAATGAATCTAATGAAATGATGGATTACACAAATGGATTTCAAAGTATTGAATCATTCTAACATGCCTAATATAAACATCATTTAGTATGATAAATATTTATATTTATTTTCATTGTGCTATTGGTTTCTAAATATTTGTCCATACTTTGATTCTCGGTAATTTTTTAAAAATATTTTTATCATGAAAAATTCAAACATGTAAAAGGTAAACCCATTTGCCCATCACTCATCTTCCATAAATATTAATATCCTATCCTTTTACTTCATATATTACTCCTCTCACTCTGCAGAACCTTGCTCAATTATTATCATTATTATATAGTTATTTTGAGGTAAATGTACATATATTGAAACGCACAAATCTCCTATTCTATTTTCAAATATGACATTCCTGGATAATTTCTTATGTCCTATCCTGAAAAAAAAGTAACTCTGTTATTATTTACAAGGCCATACCTGTTTAATGCTTGTGTGTACTGAAACAATATAGTTCATTTCCTAATACAGGTATACCCTCATTTTATTGCACTTCCCTTTACTATGCTTCACAGATATTGCATTTTTTTTACAAATTGAAGGTTAGTGGCAGCCCTGCATCAAGCAAGTCTATCAGCACTGTTTGTCCAACAGCATTTGCTCATTTTATGTCTTGTGTCACATTTTGGTAATTTTTGCAATATTTAAAGCTTTTTCATTATTATTATATTTGATATGGTGATCTGTGAACAGTCATCTTTGATGTTACTACAATGACTCACTGAAGGTACAGATGATGGTTAGCATTTTTTAGCAATAAAGTGTTTTTAATTAAGGTATGTACATTGTTATTTAGAAATAATGTTATTGCAAACAATGTAAACATAACTTTTACATGTGCTGGGAGACCAAAAAAATTTGTGTGACTCACTATATTGTGATATTCACTTTATTGTGGTAGTCTGGAACCAAACCTGCAATATCTCTGAGACACACATCATTTATTTAGTGCTACTTACATTATTGTTCATGATGCTGCATTAGCTATTGGGCCACTTGAGAATATTGGCTTTCAGTGATTCTCTCAAAAGTTATTACTGTGCTTTATTGACTATAAGCATGAAAACAAGTCTTGCTCAGATTATGCAGAACCACATAAATAATAATTCACTTTCTAGTCATGTTAAATTTACTGTTCAGAATTTTCTAGCATTAAGGTGGGATAACACATTTTCCAACTGTGTTTCTCTTGAGCCCTCAAGGTCAGAATCAATGCATTCCTATAATGTAATCTCTTTCAAAATTGACTAAACCCCTGTCTTACAC
Source organism: Balaenoptera musculus (assembly GCF_009873245.2). NCBI lineage: Eukaryota > Metazoa > Chordata > Mammalia > Artiodactyla > Balaenopteridae > Balaenoptera > Balaenoptera musculus. Next base: position 41,816,670 of record NC_045796.1, read on the forward strand.
ACATTACCATGAGTGGGAAAAATAAGGGAAGGGGATATGGGTGGAGCAAAAAGCGCAGTTTTATTTGCTCAAGGAATACCTTTTCCTGTCCAGGATGGCTTAACACTGGCTTGGAAGAGCAGTGCCTCACCACATCAATCAGAGGAAAGAGAAGACAGCGATCTGAAGGGCCTTTTGTCACTGTCAAGCAACAGTCTTGAAAGCTCTTAAATGAGAAAGTCATGGCCATCCTCACAAGAATTCCTGACATATAGCATGAAGACTATGGAAGGGTTGGGTGGCCACCCTGGGTACCAGTGGCAAGAAGCACACAGGGTGAAGGATGCCTGCCACCATCCCCACTGCCTGTAGACTGGAGGAGGCACTGTGGTCAGAACAGAGACAGGCAAGATCTGACACATGGACCCATACATGTGCCTTAAGCCCAAAGGTTGGTAGTGAACCCTCCATAGCCCAGAACCCTTAACTCATCCTGTGTCCAACATGAGGGAGAAACATCCAAATCAACACCATTCTGGCAGCATAATTTTGTGTGATCATTCAAAAGAAGCACCACAGCACCCAGTGAGAGGAACCTTCTCCTTAGGATGCCCTCTGCAATCCAGGTCAACCACAGGCTCAGACAACTCATAGGCTCAATTTGCCAAGTGCCGTGGGACAAACAGTTGAACTGATGCATTAACACGTGGTCAGAGAGAACAAACTGTGAAATGGAAAACAGGGCTCAGAAGATCCTGGACCAGGCTCAGAGCACTACTCTCAAATGCCACTGCCAGCCCTAATTGGTACCAAGTACTGGGAGTGGGACTTAGAGGGGTCACCTTGCCAAGGTCTGCAGATGGTTCTGCTTTTCAGCATCACTTCAGCAATGGCACTGAAACCCAGGTGTAGTAGTAACTTCCAGGCTTCAGATTATCTTCACATACTTAGAGCCAACATCATGAGTTTCCTTCAGGGGTGCCACAGCAGCCTGGTAGCATCTCACCTTCTAACACCTGAGCTCCAGATCTGAAGAGTCTCTCTTTGAGACTGTAGATTTGGATAACCTCAACCTCTCCCTCTCTACTCCAAACCTGAGGGGAGGTTACCTGTTTCCTCAAGTTATCTTGGGGTGATTCTGTTTTTCCTTCTTGTTCATTAAGTGCTCCAACACCTGAATAAACATTTTTCTTTACTAAATTCCCTCTACTGAAAAAACTAGTATGATTTCTGTTTCCTTGACTCAACTCTCACTGATACACTTATAAATCAGGGATAAAGAAATAATTCGTTTATTGCACACAACTTTCTAAATTGTTCAGTATGAAACAAATGTTGCATGATCTGTCAGTTTGTAATTTATTTCAGAAAAACTGGTTTGGTTAGGACAGACCCAAACATCATGCCTCCTTTGTACTACGATAAAATTTGCTAATTTACATAGACTTGGAAAACAATATGAGATTGAGAAGAATTAACACAGAATAATTTTAACACATAATGGACTCCTATACCTTTAAATTAAACTTATTTCTGCAACAATTTATTGATATTACTGTATGTCATTAATTGACAACATACATTAAATATCACATCTTTTTTTTGTTATTCTCATTTCCCCACCATTATTAATTCAGTTATAACTTATAAGTGGATCTTGGTGCTTGACTATTACATTATTGTATTTCTTTTCATGTTCTCCAGTATTTAAAAGCAGTAGGATATAATCACGGAAAGATACAACCTGGAAAGTATGCTAAAAATGTGATAATTAATGAAGTTGGACTTTAAACAACAGAGTTTCATCATATATGATACAACTACAGCCATTCTATATTGTATCTATTATGTATTGCATTTGCAATAATGAAGTAGAAATAAATACTAATGGGATTAAATATGTACCACTTCATATCCATAAATCACATATATTTATTTAATGCACCATACTATAGCATCAGTTAAGTTTTCACAAAGAACAGTGAAGATAATCTTTTCCTCCTGTTACATCAGTTATTTAAGTGGAGGAACTGCATTCACAATATTGACAAATAACATAGAACATCTGCTAATTATGGTGAAGAACAGTGGAAACTTTTACTGTGCTTACTGCTCTTTCTCTTGATAACTTTCAAGTGAAAAGTTACAGCTCTACTTACAAGATGAGAAATTTTAAAGACAATACAATCTCTTAGACTATAGTTGTCAAAATAATGATGAACTGTAAAAATCACGAACTGTAAAAGTCAAATATACTGTCTTGGTTGGCAAAACGACCCAAAACTACAGGTGAGAATGGGGACATGAAACAGATCCATTTGAACATTTATCTTATTCTTTGACTCAGAGAGCACAGAAATCTCAAAAACCAGAAGCTAGCTTATGAGTGACAGGAAAACTTTTTAAATAATTCACTTTCTGGCCTAAATATTTTTGTTTCTTCCCCCCAATATTTTATCTTCTTATTTATTAATTTTTGTGTGAAAATAACATTTAGTTTGGTAACTCTTTATAGGCAATCCTATCTAATTAGAAAAATTATATGTGATTCTACATGTTTAATATTTAGACTTGGCTGATATTCTAAATAGTAAATAACAGATAGTATCACTTAAAGTGTATATAATATAGATTACTTTAGAAAGAAATTAGAGCTGAGTTATCTGAATTAAAGTTTTACTTAGTAAAACTAATCTTTCCACTAGATATATAAGCATAAGCCACTAAAGAGAGTAAAAATTATCTAAGGCTCAACTTATTTTTCCAGAATTCCCCATGATAGAGCTTATCCTGTTGCCAACTTGTTCTGTACTTGTAACTAAGGGTTTACAAGGATTTCAAAACACATTTGTACAGTACTCAGTTATGTAAATCCATGTCATATAATGAAAACCCACCCCCATGTATAAAAAAGTGCAGGCATTAAATGTTCCAGTTTTATACATCATTATAATAATTACTTGAAATGTAACAACTTTTAAGCTTGACCTACTTCATTAGGATGTTTTTAATATTTATGCAATTAGCAGAACAAATTTACACTCATGATATAAATTATTTCTACCTACTGATCTTGAAGTACTTTGTGAATTAAATATTTAAGTTTAACAAAAGTGTAAGGGAGGAGCTGCACTTCCCACAAAAGTAAACAAACATATAACATCTTAGGAAGAGTCAAATATTTTAAAAAAGACTAGAATTCTTTACATCTAACACAGAAACAAGATGATATATTACTTATGGAACAATATTAATGGATTTTACCATATAATTTTGTATTCATCTTATGCTCATATACACTATGGTATAGAAACTCAATTTTTTTAAAACTTTGCAAAATTCTAGCTTGTTTTTATCTCAAACACCCAAAGAAATATCTTAGAGGGGAAAAAAGATGGGTCTCAACTACCAGGAAGCCAGACTCCTTCCACAGGTTTTAGTGAAGCTGAACACTAAAACTTTTCTTTAAATCCCTGAATCCCTGGAAGTATGTATTTCAGTGGCTACAAGAATGTAAAACCCACATAAATACAGTTGACCACTGAACAACACACTTTTGAAGTATGTGGGTCCACTTATACATAGATTTTTTCAATAAATATAGTATCTGTATTTTTATTTTACAGATCTTTAGTTATGTATAGGGAAAAGTTTGTGTTCAGTTAGAGATCACAATATGTAGAATCATAGGGTTTGAGAACTAGGGTTTGAGTCCTGATTCTATCTAAACTGTTTCAGCTTCCTGCACTTGGATGAGTGATTTATAAATTCCTTTGTTTTTGCGGCAGAGATAGCAGTACACAAATTTTTGATGGGGCAGGATGTTGGTGCCCCTAACCCCCACACTGTTGAAGGGTCAACTGTACATGTTAACTTTTCGATGCACAATAATATTGTTGCAATCCGTTTCAGTCTATCATGAAAAAATTACTACTTAACATACCAAGAAAAAATGCTTATTACATGTCTAAAAAATATTAACTAGTTAAACTGTAGTAAAATGCATCTCGCTGTTACCTTAGTTTACCCACTGCAACTTTGTACTAAATAATATAAATTAAAATGTATGACATGTAGGAAGTTAAACAGTAATAAGGGAAACATTGAAAGTAGAAGTGCAGGACTGAATGCATCATTATATTGCACAAATGTATGTGCTTTATTTTTAAGTTGAAATACATATATAGACAGATTTTTTAAAGTTTAGTCATACTTTTGTTTCTGGTCAAGATGCAGTAGCATGAACTAAATTTATCTGCCTGCCTGAAATAATAAAAAATCAGACAATATATGAAAGAGTTGTTTTCAAGATACTGCACATCAGACAATAAAGGAGAGTCAGCACTGTGAGGTGGGAAACAAACAAGATGACCCTTATAATTATCTCAGCTTAAATTTTTGAGAAAGTTTTTAGGACATAGTTCAGGAGGAGGAAACCCAGGAGGATTAAAACAGATTCCTTGAGAAGACTGAGCTGAGTGTCTGGGAAGAACAAGGTACAACAGTTGCAGAACACATTACTGGAAAAAAAGAGAGCATCATTGAAAGAAAGCTCTGGGGATCTGCAGAGGGCACCCTTTGAACATTCAGTAGAACACTGTTCATTGTATGCATGTAAGGAAATTGCCTGAGGCTAGAGGAAGATCCATCTGAAAGTATTAAACGATGTCCACTGCAAACAAGAACAGAAATAATGACTGATAGCTTGGAAAAACTCATCGTTCAGACTCATCTAGTAGAGCTTTTAGAAAAGTCTTGCCTCAGTAGTGAGGAATAATTATCCCTAGATTACAAGCTGCTCTAAACACCCCTAACAAATCCTAAAAACGAGACTCAGAAGGAACAAACTGTTTCCAAATAAGTTAACTTTGTCCCAGAATAAAGCTTAATAAAATCTATAAGAATACAAAAAAATCTAGCAAACAAAAAGTTAAAACTAACAATGTCTGCCATCAAGTCAAAGATTGCCAAGTGTGCAAGTGAGCAGAAAAATACACCACATAATGCGAAAAAAAATCAACCAGTAAAAAACAACCTAAACTCACACAGATGCTAGAATTTATAGACAAGTATATTAAAACAATTATTATAAACTGCATTCCATATGTTTAAAAAGTTAAGTAGGTCATGGAATATATAAATAAGACCTAAAATAAACTTTTAGAGATGTCTGAGGAGAAAAATCCACTGTACGCTGCTAACAGCAAGTTAGTTATTGGAGAAGAAAAGATTAGTGAACTTGGGACTTCCCTGGTGGTCCAGTGGTTAATACTTCACCTTCCAATGAAGGGGGTGCATGTTTGACCCCTGGTCAGGTAGCTAAGATCCCACATTCCTTGTGGCCAAAAAACCAAAACATAAAACAGAAGCAGTATTGTAACAAATTCAATAAAGACTTTAAAAATAGTCCACATCAAAAAAAAAAAAAATTAAAAAAAAAGAAAAGGTTAGTGAACTTGACAATATAACAATAGAAAACATTCAAAATGAAATACAGAGAGAAAAAAAAACAAAAAATGAAAAGGATACCAGAGAAATTTGAGACAATTTCAAGCCTGCTAATATTTATGCAATTAGGGTCCCTATAGTAGAGGAAAGAAAAGAGGGCTAAACGATTTTGAAGAGATAAAAGCCAAACAAATCCAAATGTGATTAGATTTATGAAACTACAGAACCAAGAGGCTCAATGAACCGACCAATTTAAGAAACTCAAGTGAAAAAAGCATAAAGAAAATGTAACCAAGGCATATCATAGTAAAATTGCTCGAAATCACTGATAAAGAGAGAAATTTAAAAGCAGCCAGGAAAAAAAAAAAAGCAGCCAGAAAACCAAGACACACTACATACAGAGAAACAAAAATAGGGATGACAACATATTTTATGTAAGAGACACTGCAAGTGAGGAGAAAATGGAGCCTTACTTTTAAAATATGAAAAAAGAAAAAATGTTCAAATAGAATTCTTTACTCAGTAAAAATATCTTTCAAAAATATGAGCAAATTAAAACCTTTTTCAGACACACCAACTGGAAATAATTCATCACCATCATGACTCCACGACAAGAACTACTAAGGGAAGTCTTTCAGGTAGAAAGAACATGAAACCAAATGGAAGTATGTACCTTCTTAAAAAGATGAAGAACTCTGGAAATGATAACTACATGGGGAAATAACAAGATTAAACAAGGGCAAAATCTTTGAATAGATACTTCACCAAAGAATATATATGGATGTCAGATAAGCACATAAAAAGATGCGTGTCATCATTAGTCTTTAGGGAAATGCAAATTAAAACTAAAATGAGGTAATGCTAAACACCTATCAGAATAGCTAAAATAAAATGAACTGCCCATACCAAACGTTGATAAGGATGTTGAGGAACTAGAACCCTCTTACATTGCCAGTGGTGATGTAAAATTGTACAAACACTTGGGAAACAATTTGACAACTTACCCTATGATCTAGTCATTTTACATCTTAGGATTTAGCTAAATGCCAGGTAATAAGAAATACATGTTTGGTCTTTGTTCCTGGTTTCTTTCTGGCACAGAACTCCTAAAACCTTTGGAATTTCCTGAGTTGTAAGGATGATAGGAACTCTTTTTGTTCAAATGAGGCAGCTCTTGGCAGCTTTAGGATAGGTGCTGAACACCAGAAAGACCAAGCCCCAGAAGCTTGGAACCTTCAGCCCTACCTCCAACCCCAACCCCTGGGGAGAAGGGGCTGAAGATTGAGTTAACCAGCAGTCAATGATTTAATCAATCATGCCTATGTAATGAAACCTCCATAACAACCCCTAAACAACAAGGAGAGCTACTGAGTTGGTGAACATATTCATGTACTAAAAGGACAGATCACCCTAGCTCCAGGGGCACAGAAACTTCTATATTTAAGACTCTTCTAGACCTTGCTCTATATACCTCCTCATCTAGCTATTCATTTGTATACTTTACAATAAACCAGTAAACATAAGTAAATTGCCTTCCTGAGTTCTGTGAGCCACTCTAGCAAATTATTGAACCTGAGAAGGGGACGCCCCAATTTACAGCTGGTCAGTCAGAAATACAAGTGACCCGAGATTTGCAATTGGCATCTGAAGTGGGAGCAGTCTTGTGGGACTGAGCACTTTAACTTGTGGGAGCTAATGTTAACACCAGGTAGATGGTGTCAGAATTGAATTTTCGCATACCTAGTTAGTGTCAGAGTCGGAGAAAGGTGTTGGAAAAGACCGTGTATTCTGTGTCAGGAGGAAAAAAACAGATCATTAAGCAAAAGCACAAAATATACTTGTTCATGCATGTTCATCGAAGGTTTATTTTTAGTAGCCAAAATCTGGAAAACATTAGAATATCCTTTGACAGATATGTTCATTAAATGGAATACTACTCAGCTGTAAAAAGAATAAATTATTGATACATAAAACACCACAGAAGAATATCAAAATAATTATGCCAAGTGACATAAGGAAGTGCATACTGTATGATTCCATTTATGTAAAACTCCATAAAATGAAACTAACCTATAGTGAAGCTTGCCAGTGGTTACTTGGAAAGGAGGGAAAAAATAGGAAAGGTAGGGATGGATTAAAGTGGGAATGAAGGAAGTTTGGAGTGGTGGATATGTTCATTTTCTTGCTTATGGTGATGATATCAAGGTTGTACACATAGGTCAAAATACAATATTTACGTAGTATAATTGTCAATTACACCTCAATGAAGCTGTTGTGTTAAAGTAATAATCTACCCATTTTTCTTCTTATCTCTGACTTTTCATCTATTCTCATTTGTGTACATGAGTTCTACAGAAGTTTAGATAAAGGCAAATAGTTGTTACTGAGGAAAGAAAAAATAAATAAAAGGGGTAAAAATGTTTATCACTTCACAGTGCTTGTCTGCCTGAAAGAATAGAGTGCATTCACCACTTTTATTTATGTGTGTGTGGTGTGCATGCACACGTTTTCATGGCTTTTTCTTAAACAAAGTTAAGTCAGTTGGGTCAGCCCATCCATTGACATATCAACTCATACGCACGAAGTCAATCATTTTGAAGGTCAAAGCCATCCTGAAAACGAAATGTAGTCTATTATCTAAAAAAGGTCCTTAAAATAATCAAACACATTATTAAAAGGCCTGACTAATTATGAATCATTCTCAGAAATACCTATTTAAAAATCTTTGATAAGCTTCATTTCTCTTGAAAGAAATATCTTTTCAATGCAAGAAAAGGGAAACTCTATTTGCAAAACCCAATAGTATGCACGGTAAAATTTATTAAAATTTTCAAGTGAAAGTTTCTTTCTTAAGATTTGAGACCTTCCTCTGTTAAAACAATTGTGAGGGAAATGTCATCGATGGTCATGTGTGAGGCTTTCAGATAAGATCATGTAATGGAGAGCCCTTTCAAGGTTTATCAGTAATTTATATTTATATTCCATTCTTGGTTGAGATCATATTTAATGACAGGTGGAGTATCCTGGGCTCCTTAGTTGAGGTACCCTTTGAACAGGAATAAAAATAATCTGAATTCATAAAATATAAAGGTTATCTCAAATTTGTAGCTATTTAGCAACCAATAAATCCAGAATTAAATTACATGATCAAAGCTAAAACAAACAAACAAACAAAAAGCACCCTTTTTAGTAATGGACTTAAGTATGAAGCTTCTCAGATGACTGTGAGAAATATAGATGGAATATAAGGTATATCATTTTTGTAACTTTCACGGAGCTCTACTGATTTATTTACATCAAGACTGTCACTCTATCGGGCAGGAAAACAAGTAGAAGCTAAAAATGTGACTAGTGTACCTAATATAACCAGTGAGAGAAATAAAAATAATTTAATCCAGGAATTGTTGCTTTATCAAGGTTGAGCTATTTTTAAAGTTGAACTAAAAATGGGGATTATTTAGATGTATATTAAGATATGTAGAAAAAGTAGAGAGAGACCTATATTTCTGCAATTCGAAACACCTACAAAAAAATCTAGCAAGATTGTGGGGGGCATGAAGGAGAGTGGTGATTGCAGAAATGAAAGGTCTTAAAAACAACAGGAAAATAGCCTAATTTAATTTGCACTTACAATTTTCCTTTCATATATGTGAATGTGTATGTGTGCTTCTACTTTAGTCTTTTTTCTTCATTCTGTATTCATCATAGGAACTTCAACACTATCTAAATTAGTTTTAGCTATAACAATGCATTACCAAACACTTGCTAATAATTTCTGAGAAGTCATTCAGAATATGTCAAGTTTGAAGTTGAAATTAGTATTTACATGTGACGATTTATGAAGTTTTTTTGTGTAACAAGTATAAGATCATTTCCAATGTATCTAAAAGACAAGGAGACTAAAACCAAAACAAAGTAATAAAACAAGCAAAAACTAACTAAATTATTTGCTCCATAATTCTTACTTCCTTAACCTAATAATAGAAACTCAAGGGTACAAGAAAGGTGAAGGTAGAGAAGGAATAGATCTGCACAGGGATTGAGATTCTTGCTCAATATTTCCAAATATTGTTCGCATTGGGAACTAATCTCATGATATATTCATAGAAATTGTTTTAAAAGATTACAAGATAAAATAAACTTCGAAAATGCTACCTATATGCTAAATACAATGAAAGCCTCTTGGAAGTTTAAAATTCTTATTAACATGTTAAAGGCTCTGTAATCCATAGTTTAAATTATTCAAATCAGAATATACTGCACTCATTTGACCACAGAAACTTTTTCATTTGAACTAAGTATTTTAAAAATCATCCCTTGGCATTAACTATTACAAAACATATTTTGGGAAATACTGCTGTTGGCTAATCTTTTTAATAGTTTAAAAGTAATTATTTTATTCCTACAACATAACTCAAGTTGCTTTTCCATAAGAAAGAACAGATTCCAAAGAGGTGAAAACTTACAGTGTGCATGTTTGGAAAATTTTTTTTACGTTAATAGCAGCTGAAAAGGCGAATGGTATACTTATCTACATTAATTTTCCTGTAATGTTTTTAGATGTCACCTGCCATTTGGGCTCTTCACAATGAGTAGTACAGGAGGAGCTAAAAAGGAGCAGATTCTCCACACATGGAAAAATTATAATAACTCACAATTCAGTAAGTCACTAATAAATAGTTCTTACATGTATATAAAATGAAAGCCAAATTAACTACTTGCTGCTTGGCTATAAGAAGCAAAGAAAGGGGCTTCCCTGGTGGCGCAGTGGTTGAGAATCTGCCTGCTAATGCAGGGGACACGGGTTCGAGCCCTGGTCTGGGAAGATCCCACATGCCACGGAGCGGCTGGGCCCGTGAGCCACAACTACTGAGCCTGCGCGTCTGGAGCCTGTGCCCCGCAACGGGAGGGGCCGCGATAGTGAAAGGCCCGCGCACCGCGATGAAGAGCGGTCCCCGCACCGCGATGAAGAGTGGCCCCCACTTGCCTCAACTAGAGAAAGCCCTCGCATGAACCGAAGACCCAACACAGCCAAAAATAAAATAAAATAAATAAATAATCCATCAACTTTAAAAAAAAAAAAAAAAAGAAGCAAAGAAAGAACTTGTAGGTTTTAATGAATTTGAAGCATATCTGTAGTTTTTGGCTCATATTTTGAGGATAATTTCTAGAGAGATCAACTCTAAAACATTAGGCTAGACTAGAGAATCATGGTAATTTATTGTAATTCACAGTAATTTATTGTACCAAAGAGTTCATCTGGGCCTGAGATTCTTAATAATTAACCAGTACTGCATTATATAGGATGTATTTTATTACTAACAAAAATGTGTAAATATTTCATTAATAGTAAATTGCCATTGCTTTTGAGTGATTTGTTTCACAAATGTGATCAGATTAAAGATGAAACATATAATTATATCCCTCTTCCTTACATTCTGACATATTGTCTTCAGTGGAAGAAAACAAATGAAAGTTTAGATGTATGTACTGAATCAAATACAAGCTTGAGTTCTATTATTAGAATATGCCATAAAGGTAAACTTTACCTGTCACGTGAGTTGTTACAGGAAATAACTGAAGTCTGGGACCTAGTAATTTATATTAAGACATTCTAACAGATGTAATAATGTGCATTACTCCATTGACAATCTCTTGATCTCCTTTATAGCTCTATAACATGTACTATATTGAAAGCATGTATAGTGTATCCTGTGGACTGCTTGCCCTATTGCCACCTCTTTCCACAGGCCTTTCTGTACTATAAAGTCTGGAAGCTAAAAGCCCTATTTCCAGGCCCTTGCTGCCAGAGTTCTGGAAGTGAATTTCATTCTTCAATTGAAAACAATTTCATGCAAGATTTTGAATGAAAGTCAATAAAGTTTCTCTTCTGGCCTACTTCTGTTTTTCTACACACAAGTGAAGCCATGGGGGCCTGAAAGTCAAGAGGATGTTGCAGCTTTCCAAAGTCATCACCAGATTCATGGCAACCATGGAGGCAACAGTAGCATCTAACTAAGGAAGTATGTTCGAACCCCAGCAGGTCCTGTGGCCCCTGTGGTCCCCTGACTTCTATTCCACACCCCTTCCAATGATTTCTTAAGCATCACATTCTCTGTATTTAGTCCATTTCAGCTTAAAATATCAAATGTGGTTTCTTCTTCTTGCACTGAACCAGGACTGATATGGTAAAAATATTACAGAAAAGATTTAAAAAACTTTCATATTAAAAAATCTGTATAAATAAAATTATAACTGAAAATTATTAAAATGCTAGAAACAAGTTTTCTTTGCAATGCATATGGAAATACATGAGCACTTATTTTATGTAAAAGTTGTTGGAAAAAATTAGGAATGAAATTCTATTTTTCCAAAAGTTTGTTCAGTTTTGTCATGCATTTTTTTTTTTAATTAGGACAGAAGAAAGCACAACTCATATGCTTCTTGTCTCTCCATCATCATCACCAGTAAATCCATTGTTACCCTTTGACTAACCTAAAACTTAGAGGATAAGTATTAAAACTGGCTTTTTAAAGGAAGCATTTCATGTAGTTTATTAAGATGACCTTTCTCCATTGAATTGGTATTGAATAAAACTAGGATTATATTAATAAAATATTAATTTAAAATAATAACAAATAATAATAAACTATCTTTCATGTTTGCTTCATTATGCAGTTTGTGATTTAATCAATACTTTGAAAGTTTTTAAAGTAAAAGAGTACTTTTTGTCTAACGATCAAAAATTAAATTATGACTTTCAAGTTGTAAGGAAAGCAAAATTCTGCAGAATTTAATATTTTTATAATATATATACACACACGTATAAAGGATATTCACATATATTAGCTCATATAACTCTCAATAACATTGTAAGGTTCTGCCATTTTACAGAGAAAGAAAAGGAGACCTAGTGACCTTAAGTGCTTTGACCAAACTAGTTAATCAAGAGGCAGAGCTAAAATTTCAGGCCAGATGATCTGAACTGTGAGTCATATAGTGTTGCTGTTGCATTACAATTATTTCTGTGTATTCAGCATCTGGTATTTATTACATTCTAACTAGCTGACATAAAATTACTAACAAGGATGAAAATAACTACAATATGCAACAAGAAATTGAAAATAATTACTATCTCAGCTCAGATTTAAGTTAAATTCTCACTTACTGGATAAAATTCATATTTAAAGGAATAAAGCTTAATTGAAAAAATATATATCTGTAAAACTGAGAAGTGTCCCTCTCTTCCCAAACTCCTGTTTCATTAACTAAATTATTTTCTTGGAAAATTATATTTGATTTTAAATAAGAAACCCAAGTCTAATTAGCTGTGTCATATATTACCTGAAGAAATACTAAATTAATAAAAAAGAAATAGCTTTCAAGGAAGCTAAGAAATTAGTTAAGAGTTAGTTATTGTATCTTGACTCTGGCCTAGGGAGATCATGATATATCAATGAATACAAATATCCAATTCTGATATTAGTGAAGTTAGAAGCAAAAAACAAAACAAAACAAAAACAAATACCTGGCGTAACTTGATCATCTAGACGCTTTAAGATCATCTAACTCTGCTTTTTCTAATTATATTTTCACCATTAATTCTAGCTTTTCTATCTATAAGGAGTAGTGAAATTAGATGCTTGAGTTTGAGTGAATCTAGATCCACCAAATACCAAATGTGGTACAAATGTTCAACTTGTAGAGATTTAATTCCCTTATGTATAAATGAGAGTAGTAATAGCATCAAAGTCCCAGTATTATTGCAATATTCAATGAGTTAATACATACAAAATCCTGAGAAGACACTCTGGTATATAAAAAGTAGTTAAGAAGTGCTAGGTAACACTAAATAGTAATTAATATATATTGAGTTTTCACTATGCACCAGGTAATAAAGTAGACTTTTGTATGCATGATCTTCTTAACCTTACAACTAATTTATGAGGTAATGTCATTTTTTTAGATGAGGAAATTGAGCATAAAGAGGATCCCACTGATTATCAGTGACAACTAATAGTCCAAAATATTTTGTAGATACACAATTTCTCACTTATATCTGAGATTCTTTACACATTAGTATCCTGTGAATTTGGTCACAATGATTTAATCCCTAGGAAAGTAATACATTTTAGGAGATCAACTGTTAAATTACTCCACGTACCTGCAAAGTTGAACATTAAACTTTTGAAAGTGATGAGTGACCTTACAAGGTACTGTCTTCTTATGAGATTTTATCTGACCCCAGATGACAGACCTCCATTTTGTCACTTTACAAATTTAAGGACAATTTTCTGTCTACCCTTTTTATGGGGTGATTATGAAATCTTAAATTTGGATCTTGTACTTTGTCTGATCTTAATATTTAGAAGGCAGATCTATAAATTTTATTTTAATATCAAATCACCTGAGAATACTTATGAAAATTTTTCATAAACTGTTAAATTCAGTTTAACAATTGTGTTCAATTGTCATGTGACCTGATTATATATATTATGACCCAGAAGGTGGGGTAGAGATTTTTTTCTGGAACTCACATTACAGATGAAAGACTAGAATAACCTTCCTGGTCTCTTTACATCACCTTTCCTGCTCTTCCTTAGACAAAAGAGAATGAAAAGGGAATGGATATGTGGATGGAGGGTAAGGGGAAAAGGAAATTAGTTCCTTCCTTTCTTTCAATCAATCTCTCTTTCTCATCATCATCACTGTCATCATCATTATTATTACTGCCATCATCATTACTATCTTAGCCTGTTCTGCTTCAGAGAGAGTATATTTTACTCAGCTTTCATGTATGTGACAAATTAGGGGAGCAGGTTCTGCTTCCTGAGGAAGGGTGCAGGAGATCTAGAATTGTGCAGAGTAGGCTGTAACTGGTTAGATAAGTCTGCTTTCTTCTCAGATAAATTATCAGTGAGCTATTTTGGTCACAGATCTAAAGTCAAACTTTTCAATCACTTCTTTAGTAATAAAGGTATGACTGAATTATATACTGACCTCTTAATTAGTTCTGAGTTTTGGAAGAGGCATAATATTAATTCTCTCCTAAGACTTTCAAAACATAGGACAATCACAATGACCTTCATTGTGACCCCTATAGAAGCAGAGAAAAAGAAAAAGAGGAGACTAGTTGTCAAGCCATACACCTTTCTATATTTCCATCCCATAACACAGTTTCTAAGAGTATATTCGTTACCTTGAGCATCTTCCAATTTATCTATTTTCTCACCTATTTCTCCCGGATATTTCACCAGTGGAGGAGTGAGTACGTATTCAGACACTGCTTGCCTACAAACTTAGTAGTGACTCTCCATACATGTAAATTATTTCACTGAAATACTATGTGGAAAATTGTTAAAATAAAATGTATGTTATGCAAACAAGAATTGCTATAATTTGGTAGGAAACACAAAAAAATCAAAGCAATCACTTTTGATAATACTGTAAGAGAAGCCAGAGGGAGTGCAGAGTACTGAACTCTCAAGAGGAGAAAGGATAACATAATAGATCATTTCTGGCTTTCATTTCTATAAGTATTTGGACTCATTAAATGCATTACTAAGCTCCCTAGAGACATGTTTGCACAAGAATTAATTTGCCTAAAAACCCACTCCATCCTCCACAGAAAAGCATAAAAGGTTTTTCATATTCTATATTTATTAGGGTCAGTAACTTGGTTGCTAGGTAAAAGTTTCCCATATAACCAGGAAATCAGAAGAAATAGGCCAAAGAATGAAAGAAGTAGAGAGACAAAAATAGAATATTTTGAAAAATATTGTCGTAATGTCTATATATATGCAGTTGCCTACTGAAGGGTGGACTCACCTAGCTGATCTAATTACTGCTAATTACTAATAGTTAAAAGACAGTAAATGCTTCCCAGAGGGTTCCTCCAAGCACACTCAAAGGTTATTTCCCAGAACACCTTTTGTGACCAACACTACCTAAAGCCCAGAAAGATAAGAAGAACGGCAGTTGGCTTTATTGGAGGGAATTCCCAAGATTTGAAAGAAGTCAAATATAGTTATGAAATTTTAACATATAATTTTACATGTGGACATTAGTAGTATTAATTAATAGTAAAAGGTCCTGATATGGTTTTAACATATACCAAGATCCTAAAGCATTTATTCACAGGAAGGAAGACTAGAAGCAAAGAAAGATAAAAAGGAAGGGGAAAAAACGACCATTTCTTTTCTTTCTACAAACAAGTGATGTATAAGCAGCATTCTATTAGTGATTTGGCCTTTATAATGGCTCAAATATCTTTTTTTGAAATATTTAGATATATCATATGCATGTGAAGAATAGCGTCATACTAAGTTTACAAGATGGGTAAGGTAAATAAACAGATCTCTTATTTTAAATGTTTAATAATAAAATATTAATGTAGGAACAGAAGAACAAAAATATCAAAGAACTTTCAGAAGAATGAGAAATTACCTGACATAAATGTGTTAACAATGATCTTGTGCTTGAATACTGAGCTGTAAGGCTAGCAGTCCAAACACTTGAATGCATATGTTAATACTTTGTTCTCTTTCACTTACCTTTTCTTTGTCTTAGTAAGAGCTGCAGGCTATGCTTCCCCTTTACTCACTGGCTCCTTTCTGCATCAGAACACGGTTAACATCTGTTAATTTGATAAATGAGCTTACAAAAATCATTTAGCTATGATCAACACTGACTCAGTATGGGGTTTAATGGTGTTACCCTTATTTAAAGTTCTCAATAAATTTTAAGGTATAGAAAACACAGGCCTTGTGGCCTAAATTGAAAATTGTTGAGTTTTGGCTGTCTATGTGAAAAACATCCTGCTTTTTTCCTTTTTGGCCTCTTTAGAAATATTTCATATGTATTTGCTTACTGTTTAAAAATTATAATTGCTGGAGATCAATACTGGAATACATCTGTGGTTCTTGCTGGCATGAAAGAATTTGATTTTTTTTTTTTTTTAATTTAAAAAGTGCAATGTCACATCCCCAGGAAAGAACCACAGGAAATAGCCTATTCTTAGTTTTCTATTGATTTTTTCTGATATATTAATGAAAAGCATATAAAATACTATAGTAAATGCTGTATATATTATTCATTAATGGGCAAAGTACACATTAATAAACTTTTTTCTCCTTGTTCCTAAGGCAACAATTATATCAAATAAACAGATCTAAAATATTTCATATTTCAATTATACTAATTATAATTCAGTATATCATATTAAAATAATTTCAACTTTAGTATGACAATTTTGCACTGGTACAAACTTAAGGGGGCAAAATGAACAATTCAGCAAAAAAGCAATTACTTCTAATTTTCTATGCTAATTACTGAAGTTGCACTTGATTTTTAAAAATGTAGTCAAGCTTTCTCAGTTTTCCAAGCAAACATTCTTCTGTATTCTTTTCCCCAATATGCCATCACCTTTCCACCTACAATATATCTTTGGTGCTTATTTCTTTTTCCTTCATAAATTTGTCTTTTTCAAAGCTACTTTTCATTGCCTCCTGAATGCATCAGATCCCATATACTAAGTTTAGGGAAATATTTCTCATGCAGTCTTAATTCATATGGGATCAATATCACTATGTAGGTTTATAAGAGTTGCTTATGGATGAATATTCTAGACAGTTATTGTTAGATATCACATCTCACATAAAATAGGCAGAAGAATCATTCAGTTCACATAAATGACCATATGTAACATTATTTTTATATTCAACCTCCTTTAGGAAAGAGGACTAAGGTTTGCAGACCTATAATTTTCCTTTCTCCTTCCCATGGTTTACCTTAAATGTAGAATAAATTAAATATGGTCCTGTGACCATCTGAATAGATCATTTGGACTCATATTCTTCCTATCATGAATGCAGCCTATCATTTTTCAAACATAAGTATTTGAGATTTTTAATGAAATCAATGACCCAAAAAATTTGTACCTGTAAAAGATCTCAAATACATTTTCCAGAGTCTTATCCAGTAGGGACTTCAGTACAATAACATGTCAAATACACTTTTGACTTGCTGGAAACAATACTGAATCATAAAAATAATGGTAACCTGGCTACTAATGAAAACAGGGACATTTAATGTCTCATGGATTTAATTTTAGTTAATTTATTAAGTTAAAAGCAACACAGACTTAAGTTTAAAGGATCTGAATTCTACCCACACAGCTATCTGTGTGACCTTCTGGAACTTATTTAATAAATTTGGACACACTTTCTTTATTCATAATATAAGAAGTTTCACTGTAAAGATTCAGCAAAAATATGAATCCCACATTATTATTTTTATTATTTTATTTTTCTTTCTCTATTATTGCTTATTTATTTATTCTATTTTATTTATTGTTCTAAGTGTTGTTATGAGGCAAAGGTATCAACTGAAATATGATTTTGAATACATTTTATCTTGAATACATTTATCTTACAGCACTCTCTGACCTGAAAATTTACAGATTTAATTTTACAGTTTAGGTCCCCCAAGTGGCTTCTTTACTTCTTTTCGTGGAAGGAAGAATCATCAGGAGAGAGGATTCTGCAATCTACATATTTTGCCCTCTAGTGATATATTTAAATGTGGGAATCATTATCCAAAGGGTGCTATGTACATTGTTTGTATAAATTTCCTATTCACTTTATTTAACCTACTATTTTTGACCTTGATTTTAATACTTCTGTTTTAACCAAAACTATTTTATTTAAATAAGTAAATATCAATGACCTTATCCAATAAAGCTAACAGTATTTTCATAGTTAAGAACAAATGAATAAATATTGAAAGGAGGGAAAATGTTGTTTTATAAATTCTCCTTTTCTAATTTCTGTATTCTTCATATTCTGAAGATTATTGCAAGCTGGCATTACTTGGTGGTAATTGGTTGCATTTATCTGGTAGTAGCTTAGCACACATGGAACTGAACGAGATCATGTGAAGAGCAAGTAGTATTAACTGCCATTTTCAGATCTGATTGTGTTAAATAAAAGCCTACGAAAAAACAAGGAGTTTGCCTGAGCAATCATTCCAAAGGCATACAAAAGTTTTATACCAATCTGTTACCCTTATGAGAGGTAATCTACATGCAAATATAATGAAGGCAGATTGGTCTGAACAGTTAGGAAGCTATCTCAAAGTCTTGGAGTATGTTTATTCATACTTCAGTCTATCCGAATAGCTAGGCAGGTAATAGATTGGAACATGAATAGTTACAAATTAGTGGTAAGAACCCTTCTTCCAAGATAACCTAGAACCATTATAGAAAGCAATTTGATTGCTATTTGGGATCTATCAGCCATAAAAGGTTTAATAAAATACTTTGTTTCTCGGTCTCTATTGCCTTATCCATTAAAGGAGGTCCCAAATAAACTTTCAGAAATCTCCCAAATATTCCCTTCGTAGTATTTCTTTCTTTCAAATTATCAGAGAAGATGAAGAGAGCCTAAATATTAAAAAATAGAAATAAATAATTAAGCAAATAAATAAATGAGATGTGCTAGTAGGTGGAAGAGACTCAGTAAGACTTCACTTAATATGGAGTAATAGAAAAGGAAAAATAATCTGGACCATGGAAATATATAACAGGGTATGGCTTGGCCCATGGAAAAGCCATCAGCAGAAAATAAAGCAATATAGAAACGATAGAGGAAAATTCTCCAAAAGGGAAGAAAAAAGCAACACTTGGATAAAGAGGTAAAGATAGAGAAAAGTGTCAAGTAGAGGACAAGGAAATTCAAAACTTCACTCCTCTAGGGACAGGCAGGGATATTTAAGTATTGGGAAAAAAGCAGAAAATGGAGGATCTTCAGGCTTTGTATGTTTAAGGCAAGCTTCGAGTGGCTCTGAGGTGTAACTGTTATTAGACTCTTTGGTAATCTGCTTCTGTATTCTTTGTCAGAAGTGACCATAAGACTGAAAATACTAGAACAAAATTAGATTGTAGAAAACTGAAGTCCAATACTAGAGAGAAAAATTGTAATAAAAGAACCTATGCATCTTAGTCAAGAAAAATAATTTGCCCAGAGTCTAAGAAAACCTACAAATTCAGTAACTATGGCATGTTACTACTCTCTGAGAAACTATAAAGGAGGTACAAAGATGGGATATAGGAAACTGCAAAATGCTACTGCCTTGGAATTCTTTTGGCCAAAACAAGTCTCAAGTTTGGGCTGCTTTGTTCATCTCCTCTTCACTCTGTCAGTGAGGGAGGGATTCCTGCTCAAAGTTACTGCCCAAGCACACAACACCTGAGACTGGACAGATGAGTTTGACAGCAGATTATTAGTCACATATATTCACATCCTTGGGGAAGAGAAGACCACGCCGCATAGGTCCACACAGTAGTTGTACTTGGGAACAGAGGGAACAAGCAGGGGCTGCGGGAGGAGAACTTTGTAGTATTAGGAAGGATAGTGCCCCTGATTCCCACAGGAGGATTTGATTGGCTTGTTTGAATAATTTTAAGGGCTGGCAGCGACATGAAACCCATTATTTTGAGGAGTGGTGAAGTGAAGCTGGTCTGGCTGATAGAGGAACTAGCTGGGCACAGCTTCCCATCTGCTGGAAGGCATATCTGGGGAAGGCAAGGGAACTCATGGTTAGGACTTTGAGTCCCTGTGAGGTGCAAAGATGTCAAGGCAGCAATTCATACTGCATTTTAATTTCTAGCCTTATACCACACAACTCAGACTGAATGGAGAGAGAACTAATCTCCACCTCTGTAGTGGCTGTGCACTCTGCTGACTGATCTAACCATGCATTCCAGACTTGCCTTTCCTGCATGGATCTGGGCAAAGATTGGCCACTAGGGAAATCTGCATGAGATTTGGAAGTGGAAGTGAAGCAGCAGCCATGGGGATGTGGGTGTGAGGGAGACGCTACTGTAGCTCATGCATGATGTCACAGACCTGCTGGCATACCTTGTTGAGCCACCTTGCGAGGCCACAATAGGTCCTGAAGCTCCTCCACTTTCCATGAATCTTTGTCAAAACCTATGATGAGTTTCAGTTTACTCAACTTGCAACCTAACAAATTAGCCTGCCACAGTTTCGTGGATGCTGGCAGATAACACAAAATCCCTAGGTCAGAATCAAAGGACTTTGCACAGCACAACAGGCAGCATGAACTTCACGTTTGTGCTTATTATCTTGTCCTGCAAAACCCACAGAGGCCACATGAAATGGTCCAGGGTGATGCTTAGTATTTCCTCAATTCATCAGAATTGAGGAAATACTGAGCTGAGGAAAGCCTAATCTTTTAAAGGTGACGTAAGCAAAACTTCCCAAACTCTGCAACTGAGGAAGACAGTATCTTTATTGTATTGGTCAGCAATAAGTATGCCTTTTGTCCTGGGGAAAGGGTCTGTCTTCACAACTGTTAGCTATACAAACATCCTTGATGTTTAGCTCCATAGTGAAGTGACCAGCTTCTACTGTAGGTTACCTATATCACTGGTATTGACACTACAAGTGGTGAGGGGACAGTGTTGCACTTGTGGGTTCCAGTTAGTTCTCATAGTTTCCAAGTTTGTCCTGGCTCTCTCCCAACACAAGTCCATCTTGCTAACCGCCTGGCACCAGGTGCAGAAGCAATAGGTATACGTATATTGTTTAACCAGCTCACATAGTTGTCTTCGGCCATTTTCTAAAACAAACCTCTTATTCCATGGAAGTCCTACTGTTTCCACTTCTCCCATCAAATATAATATTTTAACAGAAGGATTTACAATGTCACATAGCAAAAGTGTGGCTGCAGGGAGAGGTTGAGAGGTGTACCACAGACAAAAAAAATGATTAATTTGCTTTTTGTAACTTTATGTACTGGCATTAGGTCAATGCGTTTACAGGGAGATTGATTTCAACTCAGTAAATGTGAAGTCTGTCTAAAAGCCATAGCCATCCAAAGATGAATCTTGATCTCAGAAACTTGTGAGTTCCCTTGAACTTCAAAGTCTTCAAGTTTAACTTAGATTAGCACTTGGCAAGGATACCACAGAAAGGAATGAAGCATTTGCTATATCACATATATCTCTCTAAATATCAAGTACCAAAGGAGATACACAAGAGTCAGTGTAGGGGAAATGGTAAGTAAGCATCAGTTTAAGTCCAAGAAATAAGAAATAGAAGCAGAAATGATGTCAGGTTCAAACCCATGACTCTAGGATGAGGGATTGAAGGTAATGGCATGAAAACAGAGTTTTGAATAAGAAGAATCAGCAAAGCAGGAGGGAACAAATGACAAAATGTGCTAAAATAAAGTGAAGAAAGAAATGCCCAGAGGAGAATTTTTTTAATGCAAGAAATTATAAAAACAAGGTTAACAGCTATTAATAAATCTACCAGCAGAATATTTTCCCTCAAATATTTTGCTATAAAAATGTTAATATATTTTTTACATATTTTATATAAAATGTTGTTGTTCTTTTTTTTATTAACACATCCTATATTTATGTACAATATATTTTAAAATATCTTAAATACCATTTTAGTGGTCACTATAAATTCATTCATGATATTTTATAATTTAATTGAACATAACTGTGGGATATTTTCATGTCTTAATTCCTTGGTAATAAAAATTTAATATATGTATGCCATAAAACAAAAAATATAAATAATAATATATTCAATTTTATATGTATTTCCAATTATTTCTTTTACTTGGTGCTTCAAAGCATATGAACTATTTAGGAACTCTTAATACCTATAATTAAATCCTTTTATGTAGGTTATACCTTTTAATAATCCTATAAGAGGTTTATTATCATACTACAAACTCCCCTACAATTAGTGTTTATATTAAATTTTAATCTTTGTTAATATGATAGGGAAATATGGCACCTTGTGTATTTCATTTCAATTTTTGATAATTCATGAGAATGATTTTTCATGTTTATTTAGCAATTATGTTTCCTTGTAATAAAGTATATGTGTATGATGTTTATTTTTTAGACACTTAGACATTTTCTTTTTAGATAACACTATAAGCAAGAAAAATTTGCTGAAACTTTGGAAGATATTTTTCCCTGTTCATACTAGTCTTATAGTTTTGCCTGTACTTGTTTTTCTCAAATTTATTTAAACTTTTTACATAATTTAACCTGCGAAAGTTTGCTTTTCCTTTATCTTGAAAAGTTAAATGTTCGCCTATATCATTACAAAGTTTCAGAAATTTTGTCCACTTTTTGAAAAACCATTTAATACACTTGGAATATAGTTCGGAATTGAGACAATTGTCACCAGGAGATAAATATCATTTTAGAGACTCTCCTCTAACTGATGTATGAAGCCAATTTTCTCATGTAACAACTGCATATCATTAGTTCTATTCAGTGATGTGGTAATAACTGTTTTAAAAATAGCAGTCAATTTTCATGGCATAAATTACTGGCACCGTGGGCTACTTCAAACTACCAATGTGATGTCTCTGAAAGCAGAGTTGATAAGAGATGTGCAGAATAGGCTCTTGTGGGCTTTTATCAGGGGGCTCCAGCACACTCTGGTTCTATATCTGGGCTATATTTGCCCACTGACCAAATTGTCTGCTCTTCTATCATTCACATTCATTTATAATACGCTTTAATGTCTGCAAAGACATCTAGTCTTAATTCATCATCTATTCAAAAATTATCTTAAGTATCCTGTCATTTTTTCAGAAAATTTAAAATTATATTTACTAAAACCCCCATTGGTATTACATTTAATCTGTAAATTACCTTTGAAAAAATGACATATTTACAATAGTCAAAAACTTTCATCAGGAAAAGGAAGTGTGTTTCTTTGTCTTAGTTTATACGTTGCAGAACTTTTTTCCTGTTTTTCATTTTTTACTCTCATATTCATTACTCTACTTATTTTAAAGTACATTTAAATTTCATTATGTGTGCATTTACTTATTTATTTATGCTATTATAGAAGAATGGGGATCTTTTATTTACCTATCGTGTCTTATAACTGATTTTTGCTAAATGATGATTTGTGCTATTACATTTGTGTAGTACTTCATCTCTGTGTTACTGAACTCAGACTGGTTCTGCAATGGGTTTGGTTGATATTCTGAGGCTTTCTAGATAGAGAGGATGGTGCAGTGGTTAAGAATCTAAGATCTATGATCTATGATCATACAGATTAGGTCTGAATTCTGGTTTTGTAATGTATTGAGGTACTGTGTGTAACCTTGGACCCATAGTTATTGTCTTGCTCTATCAATTTTCTCATTTGTAATTTGGAATGATAATAAGATCTATATAAGGAAGGAATGTTATTACATTTGACCAAGATACATTAATGTATCTTACAAATACTTTAAAGTTATTTTTATATAAATATTTTACTATTCTTAGTCTTAGCCATAGGCATTTAATTTGTTGTTGTTATTGTAAATGGGTCTCCTCTTTCATTATATATTTTCAATGATTGTTCTTTGCACAATATAAAAGTGATGAATTATTTATTACTTTTTATCCATACATCTTCATGACTTCTTTTACTATTTGTATTATTTTTCTCTTAGATCTCATGTGGTGTTTCAAGTATACAGTCATATTATCTGAATAAAGTGGTAATTTTCTACCTGTGTTTCAGTTTTTATACCTCTAATTCATTTTATTTTTCCCACTAAGAGTTCAAACCATTGTATATTGATAGTGGAATTAACAGACATAACTACCATTTAAAAAATTTTAATGTGACTATTCCTATAAATTATCCTTTTTTGTACGACACCACTCTGAGGTTGAGATAGATGATTTAGAATGATATGGAAGCGTGTAAGTATTCCTACTATATAATTTTGTTTCCTGTCAAAATATAATAAGCATAGAATTTTATCAAAAGCATTGTCACTTATACCAATGATCTGATTTTCTTCTTGGATATGTTGCATATGAATTCTCAGATAGCAAACCATCTTTGCAGTCCCATAATTAACCTCATTTGTTTATGGTATATGGAATACTCTGCCTAGTAATAATTTGTTAAGGATTTTGCATTGATATTTATAAGTAATTTTGATGTTAAGTTTTCTTTTGTGTGAGTAGTCCTCTTGAGTGTAAATACTAATATAATGCTCATTCCATGAAAATTATTTGCTCATTTTGTTTCTTTGTTGTATTCTGTAATATCTTAAATAGCACGAGAATCATCTATTCATTTCACTGTTTCTTGGAATTACTCTGTGAAAGTGACTGGTTCTAGATTTTTTTGGGGGAGGGGGAGTGTGTGGGATCCTTTTATGTGAAGTCTGAAGTTGCAGTTTAACAAGTAGCCTGACGTAGACTGGCTGGATGGGGCATCAAACCTTTATTTACTCACAGCAGTAACAACAGCAGGAGTAAGTGCATAGTGTAGGTTCCCCACACCCAGCTGTCCGCAGGGCAACATGATAGAAGCCAGATATTTACATCTGTGTGTATAGTAAATACACAGAAATTATGAAACTCAAAGCTTATATAGGGATTTCCGGTCATCCGTTCATCTTCCCTTTAGAAATAGAGATAGATGACAGAGACAGAGACAGAGACACAGCGAGAAGGAAAGGGGGAGGGAGAGGGAGAGGAAGATATAGACATTATCTTTTACTCTGGAAAGTAACAAATCATACCTTACGGAAGTAGGGGAAGTTCTCTACTCTGAAATATAAGCAGTTGGATCAAGAGAGATTGAAAAAGGAAAAGTTTTATTACTTTTGAGTGGAAGCAGATGGTTCCTAGAAGAGGGGAGAAGTGCCTCTTGGTCTATCACCTTAGAGTGGGAGTAAATGGTTTTGGGGAAACGGATACACTATCTTTCTTTACAGCACATTAATTTCTGTTGCTCAGAAAGCCAGGAATCTATAGGAACACCAGAAAATCTAAAAAGGTTTGCTTTCCAACATTTTGGGGAAAAAAAGAAAAAAGAAATTTTTTCTATATTATTTTGTTTGTCTAGACTTTCTAATGCATTTGGCATGAGTTCTGGTAAGCTATATTTCCCTAGAAAATTATGAATTTCATTTAAGTTTTTAAATGTATTGGTACAGATTGACCAATCTGTGATTGCTTCAGTTTTCCCTGTTTCTATGACTATTTCATTCTTATAATTTCTTATTTGAAGTACTGATATTTTCTTTTATCTTGATCAACTATGAATGTATTTATTTTTTATATGACCCTATGTTTTCTAAATAACTTCTCCTATGCTAAATAATTCTTTCCTTCTTTATTTTGTCATTCAATATTTTGCTTTTGGAAATTTTTTTATATTCATTCTTTCATTTAATAGGAATACTTAAGTCTACGAATTTCTTTCATAGTATTGCTTTACCTGTACGAAATGTAATTTTTAAACATTTGCCTGAGATTTATTTTTTAACTTAAGGATAACTTATTAATATAGAGCAGTATTAAGAAGAAACAAAAAGTGATTGATAATCCAACTATTCATTTGCACTTGTTTTATTTTTAAATAGAAGTTATATATTTAACTTCTATTTTAAATAAATAGAATTGTTAATATAATAGAATTAAATTTTTTAAATAAAAAACCTTTCAACTAAATATCTATTATATATTTTAAAAATTTAAAATTACATATATATATTTAATTTTAAATATATAAATTTTATATAATAATAGATCATCTCTACTATTCTCTATCTAAATTTATAATATTATAAATTTATATTTATATAGAATTTTTATATATCTGCAATAAAATTTATATTCTATAAAATATAAAATTATATAATATATACTAATTTATATAATATAATACCTTCTTCCTTTTCCCCTATCTCCCCTTTCCACTCCCTTCTGTCTTCTCTACTCCTTTCACCCTTTCCCTCCCTCTCTCTCTTCTCCCTCTCCTCTTTCTTTCCCCTCCTATACCACACATCTACACTCTCTATTCCTTTACCTGCCTTTAACATATCTCTTCATATTTAAAAGTATTATATATTATGGCTTGGAATTCTAATGGTACAAAATATGTGTAAATGAAAGAGTAAAATTTTTCCTCTTCTCCACCCATCCTCGAAAGTTCAAAACTGTATTTTATTAGTCCTTACAAAAATGTGCATACTTAAGTATGTCACCTGGATATACAACATTTTAAGATGTGCATAGGAATTACACATTATATAACCTGAAACTATCTCTTGGAGATCCTTACACATCAGGACCGAACTGCCCTTCCTCATTCTCTTTTTTTGAACAATGGATTTTTGTAAAGAGAACAAGCACTATGCTTTAAATAAATAAAGGCAGATTTGGAGGAATGATTAGATTGGGCTGTAAAATCTTTCCTTGAGTCTCACAAGGAGGAAGGAAAACAAACCAAAGGGAAGGTAACTCTAATACAATATTTGATATTTTGTAGATATTCAGAAGTTTACATTTAGACTTCATCTTTTTGTCAAGTGGTGTTTGAGGGGGAGCCTTTCTTTTCCAATTTCCAGTTAGAAAAGCATATTGTTCTTGTATTTTGTTATTAATTTCTAGTGCTACTGAGCTATAATTAGATGAAGTTATCTTTATAATTTCAGTATTTGAATATATTTTATGACTTTCTTTCTGATAATATGAACTCTAATATATGATAAATTCTTGTAAAAATTCCATGAGTCCCTGAAAAATGGTTTGTTCTCTTTTTTCAGGGTACAGATCTAATATGATATTTACATATAAGCTTGCTTTTTTTCTACTTGAAAAAGAAGAGTTGGCGTGTCTAGTTTTCTTTTCTTTCTTAACACCCTTTATTTTCCCATCTTATTTCTTCTTTCCCTTCACTATCTTCTCTCCAAGAGTATCAATATTTCTTTACATATCTGATTCTCCCTAAGAAACCATGCTTTTTGGAGGCTGCTGATCTTGTTACACACAGCTCCTAGTCTCTTCCTCTAGTCACAGCTGTGGACTACCAAGATCTGGTCCATATTTAGTAATTTGTCATGTATTTTCACTTTCTATTTTCTGGGGGTGATTTCATGTGTGCTTCTTCTAAATCCTCTCCTTCTCTTTACTGTCACAGAATCTCGTAAGCCATTATTCTTTGTTCTTGGCAGTGAGAGCTCTATTGGAGTTTGTTTTATTTTTCTACTTACAGATAACTTTGAGAATATAATGTTTTCTGTGTCCTAGAAAGAAGAAGTTCTGGGTGCTGTGGTTGTGTGGTTTCATTTGCCCTTTTTGTTTTTATGGCTTTGTTTGAAAAGAGGTAGAGGGGATTCATTATTGGACGATTCCATATAGGTTAATATTTTCAGTATATTTTATTTTTAAGTATGTTGTTTAATCTAGGAGGGTAGCTATTTACTCTGTGCAGAAAAAGTTAAGAACAGGAAAAATATGCCTCCATTCCACAATTCATCTCTTCTTCCTAGGTTTTTGGTGTTTGCTTTGTTTTGTTTGTGCTTTTTACTTTATTATCTCATTGTCAAGTTTTCTTTATTATTTCATTTTCAATCTGTTCTTTAATTAAACCCCCACAGTTGTTCAGCCTTATTTCTGTATAAAAAATGATTTTCTGTTTTATGTTTGCCTTTTTACAATAGCTTTTCTTTGTTGAATATAAAATTTTCATTATTTTCTTGGATTTCTATCATTTATATTCAAAATTTTCTTTTCTGAACGAGCTAATGGGTGCTGTAAGTTTTTGCATACCTGAAAATACCTTATTTGAAAAATAAGATATAAAAAATTATTAAGTAATACGTAAATTTATTTAAAAATTTACTATACAGTTCCCAGTCACCTTCTAGGTTTAAATATTGGTATAGAGAAATTTAAGACGAATGACATTTTTCCCATAGTGATGATTTTATTTCTTTCTCTAATGGCCCATAGGATTATTTTTTTCCACTGAATTTCAATATTTTAAAGGTTATTCTTGAGTGACGATAATTTTCTATCAATTTATCTGTTGAGTGTATGACTTTAAAATATTTACATTGAGATCTCTATACCTAGGTTTTATTCTATTACATATTTTTATTTTGTGTGTTTGTAGTTGTATTTTTCTCTTCTTAATGTTTGCAAGTATGTTTATGTTAGATTTCCTCTGCCTCCCTTTAATTTCTATCATCTTTCAAAGCATTTTAAAGTTTTTTATAATTTTCCATTTTCTTTTGTATGACTTCACTGTGCTTAGTTATTTTATCCTTGCCTGACTCAATTTTCTTTCCTTTTGAGTCTACCTTTATTGTTTTCATTATATCTATCATCTCTTAAGTGTTTTATTTCAATTTTTTTGACTTTTTAATTTTATTTTATTTATCTCTTTTTTAAACTTGCATTCCTCCTATATATCACTCCCTGAACTCATTTTATGGTATCATTATGCCTGTCGTTTCTATGAAACTACAGAGCATGATTTGTCTAATCTCAGGCAATTCCCTTGTGATATTGTTTACCTATCTTTTGCATAATTCCTTTCCATTTTTTCTTAAATTTATATGCTCTAGTTCCATGATGATTTACTTATGATTAGTATTCTTTTAAAAAGTATCAACTCAACAGGGCAAGTGATTAAAAGAGAGAACTACAGAAAACTTTAATTTTAATTTTATATTTTTGATATTAAATTTCTCAAATATCTCCTCCCCAGATGATTATTGCCCTGGAAGGAGTTCTGTCCTTAGATTCCCGGGATTAGCAAGTTACTGTGCTTATCAAAGGGATTCAGTTATGATGACTTCGCAGTTGTATGATCCTTGTTGCTTCCCTTTTCATCCTGCCTCATCACAACAATCTCTGTCATATAGAGGGCTAAGATGTTGAAAATAAAAATGCAGTGTTGATATGATTTCATCCCTCCTCACATACACTTTTTCATACTCTAGCTGCTATATAGGTTCACTGTAATCAAAATTGGTAGATGGAGCCTTCAAGATGTAACAACTGCTTAACTACTCCTAGGGAAATGTGTACCTGCCTGAATTATTGAGTTACATATATGTTATCAACATCCTTCTCGTATATGTCTAAATTCATAGTACTGGGTTATTTTTCTTCAGAGTTTGTAGTTTGGAATTCTGACTTTCTCTGCTTTTTAAAAATACAGACTTCTTTCCTTTATTTTCAATATTTTTGTTGGCTTTAGAAAACTTCAAGGATAGCAGAGAAGAGTATATTTGCCTTCATGCTGCCATTTTATCAAACTGCCTTGCAATGATTTTGATGGTTCAGTGAATCTTTATTAGATGTCTGATCATTTCAATATTTGCCTTGGATCTCAAGGTTGAAATCAGTAATGAATGTCTAAATAGATTTTTTCACTCTCAGTTCTTGAAGCTTATCTATACTCAGGTCTTTGACAAGTTTCTCTCCAGTCTTGCAACATCAATAAAGAGATGCATATCTATTTTAAATTCTATTACTTGATTTTTGAAGATATAGTAGTACTACTTATTAATCAATTATTATAAACAGTGATATCAAATTCAAAGAGCCTGTCATTTTCCAAAAAAAAGTTCTCTTAAACTCCCTTTAATGTATTTAAATTAAGCATAATTTCTATATAAAAATTTATAATAAGTTTTAATTAGTATTGTTACAGTGCTCTTTAAAATCAAAAACATATTATTCCCAACAGAATTATTATTTATCATTATCAGAAATGATACAGTCAGAAGAAATTAAACACATTTATTTTTGTATTTAATCCTACATTATTGTAATTAAATAGTTAAGTTTACAGTGGTGTAGTTAAAATTTCCTGCAGCTATCTCACAATATATTTTAAAAATAAAAAGCCTAAAAAATGGTTTATTCTCTATTTAAAGTCGCTTTCATCCTTATCTCCAAGAACAATGCAAATAAATATTTTCCTTTAACTGTGTGTACCTTAAAATGTTCCTTAAAATTGCCAGTTTTGCAGTTTATAGGAAGAAAAGCCACTTAAAGTATCCACTTTAAAACAAAATTTAATAAGACCCTTGTCACCACAGACGGGTAAAGGAACAAACACTTAAGCAACCATATTAAAAAGTCATTTATTTAAGCATTCATTTCCTTAGACATACTAGAAATGAAATGCAAACAAACTAACTAAATATAGGTTTTTAATCTAGGCCTCAGCAGTCTGTATATTCAGAAGAAAAAGTTTTATTGCTCCTTCAGTGATGTGAGCAGGAAAAGCAAACTTATGAATAAAGAAATATGTATAAAGGATGACACTCTTCATTATATTTCTTAATATAAAATGTCATAAAATATAATACAGATAAATATTTTGTAGCATGGCCAGAACCTAATATATAGCAAAGGCCCTAGGACTAGAGGAGAAATATCCAGATGAAATCTCATTTTTTAACTGATATCATAGTCTAGTATAATTAGTTCAATTACCGTGAAATTAAACTATTTCTAAACTCTTGCTACTTTATTTCCCTTAAATTTCTCATTTTTTGGAGGGAGACAGTTATATAAGCACATGTAAATAAAAATAACTCTATTCTTTATTTCTAGGATTGGTAAAACAGTAAACAAAAATAAATCTAGAAATCAGGTAGTAGGCTATACTTCATCATTTATCTTCTACGTGTACTGAATTTGTAACACTCCCTATTTAGGAATGAACACTTCCACATTCTTGATTATTTAGCCAAGGTTAACTGAGATGAGAGGTGAATAATTAATTCATGTAACATAACAGGATACCCAAATCATATTTTTGAAGACTATTTGCAAATATGTTACACCGCTGAGTAGATTCTCAGTATCTATGTTGTGGGCATATGTACGTGCACACGGGTAATTTGGCAAACGTAAATACCAGCTCTTCATTTCAAAAGACAATTTTAACTAGACAATAACAAGGCAACCCACCTCAAAGTAAAAAGCTATTGAATTTACTAGGTCTTCAGTAGGACACTCAATAGTAAGATGCTTCTTTCATTTTCAAAAAGTACGATTAGTAATTTATAAATCCTCCAACAATGAAGCATTATAATATAAATTTAAAGAACAGATGTTAAAATTAAAACATATTCAGGGATTTCTAAAAAAAATAAAAATAAGGCAAAAAGGATTTATTAAACTATCATATATGTATAAAATATTCACTAATAATTAAATGGAAAATATAGTCCTTTTGATGAAAGACTTTCAAAACAGGTTTAGGATCTGCAGAGTGGGTACCTAAACTTGAATATTGAAACAAAATCCAGAGAACAGAGCATATGTGCTTCATGGTTGTTTCCTCATGGAAATTATATCTGAACCAGTCCTCAACATCATGGATACAATTTCAACACGCAGAGAAGAATGAAAATGCTATTCCAGGCTGACAAAATAACAAGAGTAAAAGGATTTGGAAGCAATAAAAACAGGGAATTACAGAAGATACTGAAGACTAAAGGTCCCCAAATTCCAATTGCAAAAAAAAAGCAGCCTGGAGATTAGGGTTAAAACCAAAGCAGAGGTCTTAAGAGCTGCAATGACTGGAAGAATTGAGAAAGTGTTTACTAAGTAACAAAGACGAAGTTTGATATGACTAAACAAAAGTTTATTTTCAGACGTTGAATTTGAGGAACCAGGAGATCATATACTTGAAAATGTCCATAAATTAATAAATGATTAAATTTTTACCTGAAAAAAAGAACTTCAGCTATTTGTTTCTATTTTGACATAAACAAATCTCTCTGTAAGATTAGACTTTTCAAAACTATGTTTAAGCATTTGTAACATTGCAAAACTAGATTTGACAGTAATGTTCATGAAAATGATGTTTGTTGTAGCTTTGTGAGCTGATGAAACAGACAAAACCATAGACAAATAGGTCTTAAGAAAAGCTACCAATGAGGAGACATGGAAATAGTCATCAAAGATGGAAGAGGATTGAGACTGTATGTTACTTTGGAGGAAATGTGAGAAAATATCTAACTGGGTGAAATCAATGCTTTCCAATGTTGTGGAGACATCAATGAGGAAGATAGAAATTGGAGACAACAAATCATCAGTGGCCTGTTAGAAAAAGTGTGTAATGCAGGACGAGAGGTTTCACTAAGTTTGGAAGTGAAATAAATGGCAGTTCTAAGATGAAATTCTTCAGAGAAGGTAAGGTCAGTAAGAATGTTAATTCAGTCAGAAAAAATATGAGTGAGAATAATTCATCAGCCATCCCAGCTGGGCAGCACTTCAGTGACCTGGACGTTTACTTCAATTCAACCACCCACTCCAATGGTGACACACTCTACTCTGTCATCTCCCTGAACAGCTCCACTTCTTAAATGTTAAATTCAACATGTTCTCTTGCTGAAGGACTGCTATTTTCTTCTGATTCTCATTTCACTTATTCTTTAATCTCAAACAACAGTGATACTTCTAATTCTCCTTTATCGATCAGACTCTCTCAATCCTCATTTTTAACCCCAGTCATCTAAGCTATCCAGGCAAAATCTTGACAGTATTCTTACTCAATTTCTCCAATTTCTTTAATTCTTTCCAGTTTAAATATGTAGCACTGGATTAAACCAACTCTTCTCTACACCGTCACACAAGCTACTATAGAAAGCAATACTATAGCACAATTTTACCATAATAAAAAAAAAATCAAGGCTTCCAAAGCCGACTTGAAAACTGCCTCTCAATCTTTCTAGGTTTTCCAAATCTTATTTTTCTCAGCTTTACAGCAACTAATTGAATCCACATCAATTTCTTGAATGCCTCGTGAATACTCTATTGAATGCCTCTTCCACTTACTGTCTCAATTACTGCCTTAGGTCTCAGATCGTCTTTCTGGCCAAAAATCTGAATTTCCTTTGCATTTCCTTTTCCTCACTTACTGTTTAATCCTCACACAATGCTTGATAGTTTTTTTCCTCACAAAAGCACTGAAACTGTTTTTCACAGATTTATTAACTTATTTTGGATTCTAAATCAGGAAGATACGTCAATCTTTTATTATACATTATTTTTCATCAGCATTTAACACCATTTACTATGACTTTCTTTTTTTGCTATTTTTAATTTTTTAAATTTTTATACAATTTTTAAATGCTATTTCCATTTGTAGTTATTACAAAATGTTGACTTTATTTCTCGTGTCATACAATTGAGCCTATCTTAAACCCAATTGTTTTTATCTTCCACTCTTCCACCCTTATATATAATACCCTCCCTCCCCACTGGTAACCATTAGTTTGTTCTCTATATCTTTGAGTCTGCTTCTTTTTTGTTATATTCACTAGTTTGTTTTATTTTTTAGATTCCACATATAAGTGGTATCATATAGTATTTGTCTTTCTCTGCCTTATTTCACTTAGCATAATGCCCTCCAAGTCCATCCATGTTGCTGCAAATGGCAAAATTTTGTTCTCTTTTATGACTAAATAGTATTCACTCAGCCATAAAAAGGAAAGAATGACTTTCTTAAATAACGCCTCCTATGATGATGAACTCTTGAGGATTTTCTCCTTTTGTATTGCCACTGTTTTTCACAAACTACTTTGTACGGTCCTTTTCTTCTGTCTATGTCATAAATGACATTCTTCCTCAGGGTCTGCATTAGGTCTCTTTTTCTTTCACTCCCCTTGGGTGATCTCTCCACCTTTTCTAACAGGGCTATAACCATAAGCAAAATATCTATGGCTTCTCACCAGTTCTATCTCCTTAGACTCAGACTTAAACTGCTGACTTGATATTTCCATTTGAATTGTCCCATAACACTTCACATTCATTATCTCCAAAACTAAACATTTTGCCTTATGATTCTGAGTTGACCATCTTAATGAAAGTTGTCTAACTTTCTAAATATTTGTCGATATAGAAGATTTCATATCACTTTAAAAATACGTTCATTCTGCCTCTTCCTTCATTCCATGTGCCATCAAATCATGTCAATTCTTAGTGCTAAACTCACAAACCCATCCATTTTTCATTATCTCTGTTGGCACCAACCTACGTATGTCTCAACTATATAGCTGAAATACAAAACAAAACAATAAATATCTTTTTTACAAGTCTGCCTGCCTCCACATTTTCCCTTCTCGATCTACTCCCCATAAATAGATCAATTGAATGTGCAATTTAATTTCTAAACTCTGAACTTCCCTCCACTCATAACTCTCTTACCTTTGTCTCTTTAGTGTGTAAACCTCAATAATTCTTCAGGCTTCAGGGTTATTGCTTATTATTAGAAAATTTCTAAACTCTCTAATTGGCAAATGACACTCTTCCATGTTTTACAGTGCTTGTGCCAAATTTTTTGTGATTTCCTTTTTACTTATATCCATCCCTTATGTAACTTTAGGCTATATGAGTAAAATTAGAACATTTTGTAACATATGTACAAAAATAAACTCAAAATGGATTAAAGACCAAAAATGTAAGACCAGAAACCATAAAACTGCTAGAGGGAAATGTAGGCAGAACACTCTTTGATATAAATCATAGCAATATTTTTTTGCATCTGTCTCCTAGAGTAACAAAAATAAAAGCAAAAATAAACAAATGGGACCTAATCAAACGTAAAAGCTTTTTCACAGCAAAGGAAACCATAAACAAAATGAAAAGGCAAACTATGGACTGGGAGAAAATATTTGCAAATGATGCTACTGACAAGGGATTAATTTCTAAAATATACAGAGTTCAATAACAAAAAAAAAAAAAGCAGCTCAATAAAAAATGGGCTATTTAGAGGGAAAAAAAAAGTGTGTTTGTGTTTGGGAACCAGAGCAGAGCTCCCAAGAGCTCTACAACAATATGAGTCAGCACATACATGGAATTGCATTTTCAGAAAGAAAAAAAGAGAGAGGCAAAAGACATGTATAAGAAAATA
Organism: Balaenoptera musculus; assembly: GCF_009873245.2. Taxonomy (NCBI): domain Eukaryota; kingdom Metazoa; phylum Chordata; class Mammalia; order Artiodactyla; family Balaenopteridae; genus Balaenoptera; species Balaenoptera musculus. Next base: position 41,851,850 of record NC_045796.1, read on the forward strand.
ATGGTTTAGAATTTTTCAAAATTAGTGAAAGACAACAAACTACAACATCCAAGGAAGTCAGAAAAACCCAAACAGGAAAGATGCAAAAGGCAACCCTGCAGAATGGGGGAAGGCTGACTGACTACAAAGGCCATGAGGGAAATTTCAGGTCTGATGGAAAGATTCTATAAATTGATTGGCACCACTGTGAAAAATCATTTGACCATATAAGTGAGGTCAGATTTCTGGCGCTATTCTATTCCATTGGTCTATATGTCTCCTTTATGCCAGTACTACATTGTTTTGATTAGTGCAGCTTTGTAATAAGTTTTAGAATCAGTAAACGAGAGACCTGAAAACTTGTTCTTTTTTTTTAAGATTGTTTTGTCTATTTGGAGCCTGTTGAGATGTCATATGAATTTTAGAATGGATTTTTCAAATTCTGCAAAAAATTGTTATTGGGATTTTAATTGAGATTGAATTTAACACATAGGCCACTTTGGGTAGTAGTGACAGCTTAATAATATTAAATCTTCCAATCCATGAATATTTCCAGTCCATGAATGGAAAGATAGGATGTCTTTCCATTTCTTTATTTCTTTCATTTCTTTAAGCATTATTTCACAGTTTTCAGTGTACGTCTTTCATCTACTTGCTTAATTTAATTACTAAGTATTTTATTCTTTTTGAGGATATTGTAAATGATTTTCTTAAGTTCCTTTTTAAATTGTTCACTGGATCATTTTATATTGATAAAATTTACAAATAAATATTAAGCTGTAACTTGTTAAAACTTACGGCAATGCATGAAAATACTAAAAATATAGACAAAATAGGGAAAAATTGAAAAAAACAACAGTAATACTGAGAAAAATCTACCTCTGCATTTAGCAGATAAAATTGAAAATAAAAGAGAGAGAGAATGAGAATCATCACAGTGATTAAATATGATCCACTGTCTGTAGAAACAGCTTCAGGGAAATATATCCAAGGTCATTTGTATACAGAGTTGAATAGTTGCAACAGACCATAAAATCCACAAAATCTAAAATATTTACTATCCAGCTCTTTCTATAAAAGTTTTGCCAACCTCTACTGCAGAGAATAAAACTATATTTAATACAAATAGTGGCTTAAAGAAATAAAGAATTCCTTTGTCTCACATCCACAAAGCCTTGTTGTTGACTATTCTAATCTCATAAAGTAGCAGTCATTTTCCTCAGGATTCACTCAGTCCATACTCTGCTTACTTCTCCAGAACTGGTTCACATGACAGTTTCAAGCTGCAAGGGAGTCTGTGATGTGGCATATTCTGTGCTGGGCACTAACTATTGCAAACATTTTTTTATGTCAAAAAGAAAAAAAGGGAGAAAGGATATCTTGGATCAACTTCCAAAGCATACCATATTTTCATATCACGCACTCCTCAAATGCCATGGATCATGGAGTATCATAAGAGTTTATTGTATTATGGGATAAAAATTAATATCTCAGAATCAAAATGTGTTAAATGTTTTCTTTGATGTCATTGCCATAAAATAAGAAATTAATAACAATGGCCCAACTAAAAAAAGCTACAAATATTTGTAAATTAAAAAAACTAACCTCTTAAGTAAAACTTGGGTTAGCAAAGATGACAGCATTGCATCTCATGACCAATTAAGGGGAAAGCAGATTATAACACATTTCAAACATGGCATTTAAGTTGTATTCAGATGAAAAACCTGTAAATTCTTTATTAATATACATCAAAGACTGTACAGTAAAACAGGCTGTAAAAGAAAACGAGCCTATCCAGTCAAATAAACTGGCAAAGGTTTACAAATGAGCAAGGCAAAACAGAAAATTGATATAGGTAAACATAAAGAAAAATACTGATTTAGAAAACATAAAACAATAGAATTTATTAAATACACTGAATTTCTTAGTGGGTTTGTCGGCGTCGTCCTCCTCATGCTGCAATGAACACCAGGCTGATTTTTCAGACAGTGTGCACCAACAGAGTCTACCAATTGCTTACAGCCAGCATCTGCTCTGACTACTCTCTGTGCTGTGGGGTTTTTTGAATATTATGAGTATCACTGATGTGAATACCCAAATGCTAATTAGATTTAATATGAGACACTTACTGTTAACATAAAGGGGACCTAATTGTCAAATATAATTGAAGCAAACTCAGCTGCATCAGAAATGTTTAAACTGTTTTCATTTACCTGACCACAACACATGTATCTGTCTGAGCTATCATGTTCAGGAAGCTAGAGGGGCAAGTGATTTATTCTTTAATTTAAGAAATTCTTTAAAAGACTTTCTGCCTGCCATCCTCCCTTCTTCCTTCCCTTTTTTCCTCCAACCTTGCTTTCCTTCCTTCCTTTCTTTCTGTGACTCTCATGATAGCCATTTGTTTCTTCCCTGTTTGGAATACAAAATTGCTATTTCTTACATTTTTGGCTCATGCTTGCTGGGCACTGAGATATTGTGAGTGAACTTTAAATATTCCTGAGGTTGCCAAAGTTTCTGGGAAGAATAAAGGCATTGGGGGTATGTTGTATATCATATGCTGTCAGAAAAGGTCAATACTTAAAGGCAAAGACCAGGGAAAGTTGTTTTTCCAAAATACAGAGGGTAGAATTGGGAAGAAGTAATATAATGTTAGACTGGTGTTTGCATTAAAAAGAATGGTTTTATAAAGTTTTTCCTCTCTGATTTAGCCTTGGCCAAAGCTAATACCAGACTCCCGGGCTGAAAGCAACTGAGCATCATAACATCAATAAACAACTAGTATTTTGCAACCCAATCAGTCTCTGCTTCCTCTAAGTTAAACAGGGGTAATAGAGGGACAGAACCACTCTAGGAACATCTAATACGGCTAATCAGGAAAAATGGAGAAACAACAGTACAAAACATTAGGAACAAACATGAGCTACTGCTGCAGTTATGGGAGATATCATAGTACAGTAATTATGAGAGAACACTAAGTGAGATACTGTGCTCCTGAATTTGAAAACCTCCACAAAGTGCATCATTTTCTAGGAAAACAGAGAATGAAATTATCACCATAAAGAAGAAAAACCAATAATGTATAAAATTGGAGAAAAAAGTTGAAGGACAATTCTCTAAAACAAAGACTCATCCGTATTAATTTATGATTCAGATCTTCCAAGCTCTCACTATAAGATAATTTTATTAAAAGCTAAATCCAGGCCTCTATACACACATTTTAATATATTTCATATAGGTCCTGCTCATTCTTTGTTAATAGATTTTGTTATGAGCATTAATGGGATTTTTTTTTCCCATTGCTCTTATAAATTGGCTACTGTTTTCTCCAAAGCTATGTTAACTGGTCACATTAATGAACCTTTTTATTCATTTTTGTATAAGAATATGTTTAGCTGCAAATAAGTGAACACTCAAAGTTAAGCAAAATGTGAAATTAATTAGCTCACATAACTAAACACACCAGGCCTAATCTGGTATTTTTCAGATGAAGCTTGATTCAGTGCTTAAATAGCATTTAAGATCAGGATCCATCTCTTGATTTTCTTCCTTCAGTTGGATTGGCTCCATTCTCAGTCAAGCTTTACTCTTCTGGACACCAGAGGATGTTAGTAGCTCCCAGGGCTGTAACCTCCCAAGAGCACACTCAACAGTTAAGAGAGAATCTGTATCAGAGTACGGACAGTTCAAATCCTAGAACTGAAACTGATTAGAGCAGCTTAAATCACTTGCCCATCTTTGAAACCACCATGGTCGATAATACAGATTATGCCAATTAGTTTCAAATACTCAGAGCCCATTTCTGGTGTTTGATGTAGTACAGAGATGGCTACAGTTACACCAAATCATTTTTGGGCCCCTTCCCTGGAGTAGAAGTGTTGCTGGGAAATGACTTCCCAGCCATGCACTACCTTTCTGAGTTCCCCAACCCCTGTGAAACTAAACGGAGTCATGTGATCATTTCTCACAAATACTCAATAGAATGAGAGAGAACCAATTTTGAGTACCCGAACATTAATAGACTTCTTAAGATTGGATTATTCTTACATTAAAAAGACATAAATAGTCATGATGTATACCATTAATATAGTGCACTTATCTTGCTAATGTTCTATTAGCTTTTCTGTGTATTCATTAATAAGCAATATGTGTCATCCTAGCCTAATTTTGTATAAATGGATACATTAAACTTCTGTTCAGAAGGTTTTCTATTCAATGGGCAAGTTAATTGTCAAAGAAAATGTATGTATCTTGAAGGTTTCCAGGAATTTGTTTTAAAACCATCTAGGCATTAATTATTTTTATGTGAAAATAGAGAGAGAAGAAGGAAAATAGATCACTTTTCTTTTTTGATTATTCTATCATTTGTTTATCCATGTTTCTAATCTCTAGAAGCAATTTGGTTAACATACTTTATTAAAAGTTAACCTTTGTCTTCATACTTTATCTAAAAGTTAACCTTCAAAAAACCTTTATAGTTTTTTGACGTTAGTGGAATATAGTATACTATAATATTCTCTTTTTAATTATTTTAATCTCTGTCATTGTATCAACACTTCTATTCCTAATGCTTTTTGTCTATTTTTTGGTGAGTTTCAAATATCTTTCTCTTCTTTCCTATCCTACTTCTTTCTCTTCTTCTCTCTTCTTTCTCAAACCCTCTCCCTTTATTCTCTTCCTTCCTTTTTCTCTCTGTCTCTTCCTGTCTTCCCTCTCCTCTCTCTTTCTCTCTCCCCGCCCCCTCCCTCCCTCCCTCTCTCTCTCTCTCTGGGTGTGTGTGGGGGGAATGCGGGGTTCTCTCCAAAGAATTAATAGTTGGTTCTAGTTATCAGGTATACTGAATTTTTATTCAAATAATTAGTTTGGATTGCTCGTGAAATTGTGCTATGATGACCTTCTTTATTTTCCCTACTGTTGTGACTACAGTCATACACAGAAAGTGTACAGTTGGTATCAAAGAGTCTAAGAAATAATGTAGTTATTAAAAACTTAGGGTCAGAAGTAGGGCTACCTGTGATTAAATTCTGTCACTATCACTTATTAGCTGTATAACCTTAGAAAAGTTACTTAACCAATCTTTTTTTAAACTTATTTTTAAATATACTATAAAATATTTGGGAGATATAAAAAGGTATACAGAATAATATAATATCCATTTACCCACCACAGAGTTCAAGAAATCAGTATTACTCATGTTGTTGAATACTCTGGTGGCAGCTGTCCCAACTGCATTAATTCCTTTATATATTTATTATATTCTTATGCATTTCTAAAGCATACATTGTAATTTTGCATGTTTCTATCCTGTAGATGATTGATATCATACTGCATGTACCCTTTTGAAATTCCTACTTTTCCATCATTAATATATTATTTCCTTCTCTTTTACTTTTTTATAGTTATGTTTTATGATTATACCACATTGACTTTTTCATTTTTCTTTTAATATTTTGGTTATTTTAACTTTTATATTACTATAAACAATGTTATTATGATTAGTGTACGTATATATAATGTACATAAGCAAGACATTCATTCATGTACACACTTTCGAATTCAAAGGCTATAGGATGTACACATATTCAGTTTTAAAAGATAATATCAAAAGGGGTTTTCAAAGCAGTTTGTACCAATTTTCCTTCCTATTTGCAGCATATGATAGGTGCCATTGATCTAAACACCTGACAATACATCCTTCTGAACACTTGTACAATAAGACTTGAAAATGTTTGCTAATTTAATGGGCACAACGTATCTCCCTGTGGTTTTAATATGTACTTTTCTGATTATTAAGGAGATTGAGCATCTTTACAGATTCTTATTAGTCGTGTTTGTTCTTTGGGGAAATTTCTGTTCATATATTTTGCTTATTTTTCTATTGAATATTCTTTATTATTGACTTATAGAAAGTAACTATGAAGATTGAAAACTTTATAGAGATTATATTTCGACTATGTTTTCAAATCTTTTCTCCCTGTTCTTGGCTTATCTTGCTACTTTCTTTATGGTAACATTAGATAAACAATGTTTGTTCTCAATTTTAATGTAGCTAGATTAATCAGTCATTTACTTTGTGCTTTGCCCTTTTTGATTACTATTTAAGAACTAACTTCTTTAGGGCTTCCCTGGTGGCGCAGTGGTTAAGAATCCGCCTACCAATGCAGGGGACACAGGTTCGAGCCCTGCCGGGAAGATCCCACGTGCCGCGGAGCAACTAAGCCCGTGCACCACAACTACTGAGCCTGCGCTCTAGAGCCCGCGAGCCACAGCTACTGAGCCCGCGTGCTGCAACTACTGACGCCTGAGTGCCTAGAGCCTGTGCTCCACAACAAGAGAAGCCACAGCAATGAGAAGCCCGTGCACCGCAAATAGGAGTAAACCCCACTCGCCGCAACTAGAGAGAGCCCGCGTGCAGCAACGAAGACCCAACACAGCCAAAAATAAATAAATTAAAAAAAAAAAAAAGAACTAACTTCTTTACCCCCTAGTCAAAAGATGTTTGTTATATTATCTTCTAAATATTTGTAGGTTTTACAAAATTTAATTTCTTCATCTATCTATAATAGGTTTTTTCTGTATGGTCTCAAGAAAGGATAAAGTTATATTTTCTTTTATATTTTCTAGAACTAATTGTTCTAGTACAACTTGTCATATAATTCATTTATTTTCCACAATTGATCTGCATTCCAATTCTGATATGTGTGCTGTGTTTTGTGATTTTTTTTCTGTGTTATATTTATCTATCCCTGATCCTATCTTAAATACAACAGCTTTTCAATATAGAAAATAGTTAAGAACAGCAAACAATATAGATTTTTTTTAATTGAGATATAATTGACATACAGCATTGTGTAAGTTTAAGGTGTACAACATGTTAATTTGATATATTTATATATCATAATATGATTATCACTGTAGTTTTAGCTAACATCTCCACCATTTCACATAATTATTATTTCTTTTTCGTGGTGGGAACATATAATATCTATACTCTTAACGATGTTAAAGCATATAATACAGTAAAGTTAACTATAATCACTATGCTGTGCGTTAGATCTCCAGAACTTATTCATATTCTAATTGCAAGTTAGTACCCTTTGACAATATCTCCCCAATTCCCACACCTCTCAGCCACAGGTAACCATCAGTCTACTCTCTGTTTCTATCCCCACATATACTGTGAGCTAATATTTGACAAAGTAGCCAAAAACACTCAATGGGGAAAGGATAGCTTTTTCAACAAATGATATTGGGAAAATGGGAATAACAACATGTAGAAAAATGAAATCAGATTCCTATCTTATGCTATTCACATAAGACCTGATACGGTAAAACTCCTAGAAGAAAACATAGAGAAGAAATTGACATTGGTCTTGGCAATGATTTTTTGGATATGACACCAAAAGCACAAGCAACGAAAGCAAAAATCAACAAGTGGGGCTATATCAACCAAAACACTTCTGCACAGCAAAAGAAACAATCAACAAAATAAAAAGTGAATCCACAGAATGGGAGAAAATATTTGCAAACCACATATTGGATAATGGGTTAATATCCAAAATATATTAAAAACTCATACAACTCAACCACAAAAAAAGCCTCCAATCTGATTAAAAATGGGCAAAGGAATTAAACAGACATTTTTCCAAAGAAGATATACAAATGGCCAACAAGTACCTGAAAAGATGCTCAACGTCAAAAGATGTTCAACATTACTAATCAGGGAAATGCAAATCACAACCATAATGAGATTTCACCTCACACCTTTTAGAATGGCTATTATCAAGAAGACAAGAGATAACAGCTGTTTGCAAGGACACAGAGAAAAGGAAAACCTTGTGTATTGGTGGGAATGTACGCTGGTTCAATCACTATGGAAAACAGTATGGGGTTCCTCAAAAACTTAAAAATGTAACTACCGTATAATCAAGCAATCCCACTTCTGGGTATATATCCATAGGAAACAAAAACAGGATATCAAAAATATATTTGCACTTTGATGTTCATTGCAGCTTTATTGACAATAACTAAGATATGGAAACAGCCTAAATGTCCATCAATGGATGAATGGATAAAAAAGATATAGTATATATATGCAATAAAAGATTATTCAGCCATAAGAAAGAAGAAAATTCTGTCATTTGCAACAATATGGATGGACCTTGTGGGCATTACACTAAGTAAAATAAGTCAGACAGAGAAAGACAAATACTGTATGATCTCACACGTGGAATCTTAAAAAGCCAAACTCATAGAAACAAACACTGCAGATTTAAATCTTATCTTTACAACTTGTCAGCTATGTGACTTTCAATATGCTATTTAGTCACCATATAATTTGAGGATTTGGCAAGGATTAGTTTAGCTTATATATGTTGAAAAAACAGAAAATTGCATTGTATGTAGCTAAATACACTATGATAATATTGACATTGTCTTGATCTTGAGTAGGACTTGTATACCCCAACTTGATCTTTTTCTGAGGAAAAATTTTTAAAATTCTTGGCCCTTTTTATTTTTATACTTTTTAGAATGTATCTTTTGCAAACCAGATAATTGATGAGTAAAAAATATATTCCTATGGACAAAAAGGAAATATGATATTCTCACCCAGTCTGTCTTTCAACAGGAATATTCACACAATATTTTGCAACAAGAATCTAGAACATCCTGTTCTAAAATGATATACGAAAATATTATTTTTTCCTGTGCTAACGTTTGCGTGCCAAAATTCAGTTGATACAGTCAGTGAACAAATTCCAAAGGTATGTGAGTGCACAAAGGTGATGGGGAGGATATTGATTATGTGAAAATGAAGACATTCATTGGTTAATCATTCTAATTGATATGTGGTGCCACACAGGCAGTGAATCAAAGAATATCATCTATTTATTACCTGGAACTAATATGTCCCTACTCTACCAAGGAGGTGATGACTATGCTTTGAGTCCCCAGGTTTCAGTGTCAACTTCCTCCCTGTGTCAAACAGTATTCAAAATATTTGGATATTTCCCTTTCCAGATAATGAGCTGCAGGTCCCTTAGGGAAAAGATGATGTTGTAGAGTACTTTCTCCTGGACACCTGACCTACTGTCAAGACAATGGTGTCAGGACCTGGAAATTGGGCAAGGTTCATGATGTTTTATTGTGCTGATTGCCTTCAGCCTTCTGAAAATCCATCTTTGACTTTTTATGATTGTAAAAATTCAATCACCTCTTTGGCGCCGACAAACACTTTATTCAATTAACAGTCTCCAGAATTTAGCTGCCACTTTAGCTTTACCAAATCCATTAAAATTATATCCATTTGGTTTTGAGCAGTTACTTATTGCCACCTAGCTTCTGTTGCTTCAGGGTTCTATCATTCTTCTCATTGAGCCTAGTTCTATAATGGTCTCTCCTACTATTCACTCTGATCTACAGAGCAGAACGAGATTCTGGTGCTTTTCTCACTACTGCATTCCTTATGGCTTTGGTAACTGATATGGCACTTGTACCTGCCTTTGGAACACAATTCTCTTTGGGTCTCTGGCCTTATATAGTATATTTACCCTCACCTGCCCACTTTCCTGAACCTTTCAATCCCTTCTTTCACCGTCTGCCCTGACAATTATGGTATTTTGACCTCAGTTACCATGGATCATTACTTGTTTTATGCTTCTAGGAAACAGCCTCATAGCAAATATGCACCATCTCTTGGAAATCTTGTTAGGCATTAAATCTTCTATCTTGGGAGATAACTCACATAGCAATAATTCTTATAGCCTGGTTCCCTTGAACAAGCAATCTTGCTGTTTAAATTCCTGACACATTGCTTGGGATTCTGCATGCATGTCAAGTAGAAGTTCTTGGTGTATAACTTTCCTGATTTGTAAGATCCTTGTTGGGTTTTGAGACTAAGATAATGTTGGAATTTCAGAAGTGCATCTTATTTTTATACTTCTTGAAAGAGTTTGTATAATATTTGTGTTAATTTTCCTTAAACAGTTGTATAATTCAAAAGCAAAAGCCATACTGATCTGGAGTTATCTTTGTGGGAAGGGTTTTAATCACAAATTAATTTCTTTAATTGCCATTGGCCTGTTTAAATTCTATTTTTATTTTTGTATAAATTTCCATAAATTATATTTTTCAAGAAATGAGTCGATTTAATCTAAATTATCAAATTTATTGATTAAGGTATTTATAATATCCTTCTATTACTTTCTAATCTGTTAAAACTATAGTGATATCACATTTTAAATCTTGATATTAGTAATTTGTATTTTCTTTATTCTTCTTTAGTGATTTATTGACTTGGTTAAACTTTTAAAGAAATTGAATCAAAACTTGATGTTTCCCCTATCGTCTATTTGTTTTCTATTTCACTGAACTCTGTTTTTATCTTTACTATTCACTTCCACCCACTTTCTTCAGGTTTGATTTTTTTCTAGCATCTTGAGATGAAAACATTAATTTTCAGCTCTTCTTATATTTTAATATAGGAATTTAAGGTTAAGTAAAACTAAGCATTATTTTAGCAACACTGTACAAGTTTTGATATATTTTCCTTACACTAGAGCAGTATTTTCTAATTTCCATTGTTATTTTTCTTTGAACCACGTAGTTGTTAGCATTGTAATTGCTTAATTTTCAAGCAGGTGAAAATTTTCTGTTTTCCTTTTTTTTCTGTTTATCAATTTCTGAATTATTTCCTCTCTGGAAATATAGCGACTCCTAATGATTTCAGTATCTTATAATACTGAAATCATTATTCCTTTAAAACCCAGAATGCCATTAGTACTCATACTCTCACTCTTGTAGGACTCTCTCTATATATATTCATTTGGTTGAATTTGTTAATTACATTTTTAGACCTTCTGTAATATTTCTGGGTTTTTGTTTTGATTTTGTTGTTACCTGCTACTTCTTTTACTATTGTAAAATGTGGGCATAATTTCTTACTATAATACTGGACCTACTCTCTTTGTTTCTTGTTATATCAAACTTTCTAAACAGATATCACTTCGAACTTCTTGAAACGAATATGTAGACAACTAATTTTTTCTAGCCATTTTTCTAATATTTAAGGCTCTAAATTTTATTATAAGCAGATTTGGATGCACCCATCAAATACTGTTGCCTCATATTTCTATTATACAGCACAATTCATTTTCTAATTTTCAGTGTGTTTTTATTTGACCCATATGTTGTTATAATTATTGTATAATTTGCAAATATTTTGGATTCCCTAGTTGTCATATTGTTATTGATTTCTAACTTTATTCCAGTGTGTTCAGAGATCATACTGTATATAATTTCAATTCCTTGACCTTTGTTTAAACTTGCTTATGTGGCCAGTATATAGTTAATTTTGGTAACTAATCCAATGTGTACTTGTAAAGAATTGAATTATTCAGTTAGTGGAGATACCTATATATCTACTTATATCTATATCTACCTGGATATCTAACTAGATATAGATACACATCTTTATATCTATATCTCTACATACATACAAGCATACTTATAGATTCATACATACATATTTGATTTTGCCAATCACCATATTTAAAGCATTTATTGTTAGGTTTATATTTTGTTTTGTTTCTGGGGAGCTGGGATTTTTTTAGTCTGTGCACTTAATTGATTTCTATTTGTCCTTAACTTGGAGCTATTGAGCGTTTTGTCTAAAATCTTCTACCGTGAATATGGAATTGCTATATCTCCTTTAAAATCTGTCAATTTTTTAATTTATCTATTTTGAAGCTACATTACATCTTCTTGGTGGATTCACTACATAATCTATGATATGTCTACTATTAAATGTGTTTAAAAGTCCATTTTGTCAGATATTGAATAGTAACTTTCACTTTCCATTGATTTGTGTTTTTATGGTATATATTTTTGCATTCTTTTTCCCCAATATTTCTCTATACTTAATATTTAAGTTGTGCTGATTACTATTACCAGCATATAAATGAATTGTATTTCATCCATTCCAACAATCACTTTTTTTAATTGGAGTATTTGGTTTCTTTACATTTACTGTCAGAACTCGTATTTGTTTCAAATTTTTCATCTTCTACTTATATACGTCCCTTATTTTTCCTTTCCTTTCCTTTCTTTTGTTTTTTATCTTTCTTTGTTCTGTACCTTGTTTGCTTTTGAATTTTAAAAAGTATCTTTTCTAATTCTCTTTTTTCTCCCTGGTAAATCTCTATTTATAGATATTTTTTGTTTTCAAGAGTTACCATAGAAAGTATACTACGAATTCTCAGTTTATTAGTTTAATGCAAATAATCACTTTTAGCATTTCCCAGTAAATACCAGATCTTAGATCATTGTAACTGCATTTACAACTCTTTGATGGTTTTGATTACTTTGTCATTTATTTTAATTTTACAGTTAAAAATTCCAAAACATATTAGTAATTATTATAATTATTAATTATATTTAATCAATATTAATTTATATTTATTCATGTTTTAATATTTTCTCAATTTTGTTCTGCATTTTCAGAGATAATACATAACACCCTTCTTCCTGGATCTCTATTAGTGGCAGTCTGCTTGGGACAAATTCCTGGTTTCCATTTGTTTGGAAACATCTTTATTTTAACTTCATGTTTGAAGAGTAATTCCATTGCAGATAGAATTATACATTTTCAGTTACTTTCTGTCGGCACTTTTAATGCCATCTGAATATTATTCAGCCATAAAAAAGAAGAAATTACTGATGCATGCTACAACATGGGTTGATTTTGAAAATAGCATTGTGAGAGAAAACAGACACAAAAGGCTACATATTATATGATCCCATTATATGAAATATACATAATAGGCAAATAGACACAGAAAACAGAATAGTGGTTTTCTGGGGTTGGGAGGAAGGGGGAAATGGGAAGTGACTGCTTAATGGATACAGGTTTTCCTTTTGGGGGTAACAAAATGTTCTGGAGTTAGATAACAGTGATGATTGCACAAAATTATGGATGTACTAAATGCCACTAAATTGTAAACTTTAAGATGGTTAAAATGATGGATTTTATGTTATGTGTGTTTTCTCACAATAAAAAAATGCCAAATAGAAAATTGTATTAAAAATTTTTTTTCTGTTAAAATAGTAGCTGTCAAATTATTGTTGTTGCTTTACAATTAATATTACTTTTTTCTTTGCTGTTTATAAGACTTTTGCCTTTTACAGTTGGTTTACAAAATCTTACCATTATTTGCTTAGGTGTGGGTTTCTTTGGATTTATGTTGTTTAAAGCTTTTGAAGCTTCCTAAATTTGTGGCTTCATTTGTTTCAAATCTTGGAAATTTGTTGGTTATTTACTCTTCAAATATAACTTCTGCCTTATAATTTTCTCCTCTTCTGTGGGTCCATTTATACATAGTTTGGATATTTAACCATATCTCTTATAGTCCATATATCTTTACCCTATCTCTTTGCTTTAGTCTGTATTTTCTAATTATTTTTCTTCCACTTCTTAACTCCTGTTTTGAATTATTAATATCAAGTATTTTGTGTTTCATTTTTGAAATTTCTGTTCGATTTTTTATAGATATTATAGATTTGTTTTTGGTGAAATTCTCCATCAATGTATCTATTCTCTTGAGCATATTCAACAAAATTATTTCTAATTCTATGTTTAATTTCTTCAGGATCTGAATTGCATGTTGGTTTGTGTCTCTTTTTTATTTTTTCTTAATTTTTGGACATTTATTTCTGTCTTCATTAATTTTTATGCTAGCTATTTTATATAAAGTAAGGTAGATGTTCTACATGATGTAATACTCCTTCAGAGATATTCATTTGCTTTTGCCAAGCAGTTAGAATAGAAGCAGTTCTTGTTCCAATCAGAGAGTGAGATTATTAGGCCATGTTTCTGTCTCTGTGAGGACTGATCTATTTCTGGTATACTTTACTAATCAGGTATTTCAACTAAAAGCCTTCCAGGTTTTTCAACTGCAAGCCAAGTATAAATACTATGTCTCTTCCTTAGTGGCCCCTGAACACTAATTTTTGTGTCTCCAGCTCAATAAAACTGGTGAAAGCTCTGCTTAGTCTTTTATCTTCTTGTTACAACTTTCTGCTTGGGTTTTTTGACCTTTTGTTCTCTTCAGCTTAAATATCAGCTAATGCCTTGAGGGCTGGGGAGCACCACATAAAGTCAGCTCACTTCCCTTTAGTTTCTTTTCCCTCAGTGATACTGTCTCAATTCCTGCCTGCTTGGGTCGTGCTACCTTCCAGTGTTTGTCTAGGACCATGAGACAGCTGGAAGCTTGGGGGTGCCTGTTTTGGCTTGGTCACTTGGCCCAGAACCACAATGTAATGAGTGAACACATCAACGTGGAAAAGTGGCAGAGAATGTTATTTCCTTCACAAAGCATTTTCCTTTGTTTGGCACCTTTTATACTCAAATCCTGGGTACCCTGGATGTTCTCTGACACATTCTGACAACTGGGGTTTTAGTCTCATATAAGTTGATCCTTGATAGCCAAAAACAGTTTTTTAAAAAATAGTTGTTTTACTACGGAAATATTTTGAGAAAAATTGAGAATGTATTCTTTTTGAAAGGATTTATGTTAGATTCTATCATGTGTAATAACACAATTTTCAGTTAATTTCTCAGATTGGAATTACCCACAACAAGCAGATGGTGTAAATTTGAAATCCAAACTCACAAAGAGCCACTCTTCTTTTCCTTTGATAGTTTTTTTTTTTTTCCAGTCTGTAATTTCATTAAAGCAATGGTTCTTCTATTCTGGCTTCATATGAGGTTCTAAGTTCTTAATACCTGCTTTACATGGGCCCAGTGCCTCATATATAGACCCCGATGTTAACCTTAAATTCCCGCATCTAAGTTACCAAAGACCATCAGTGTAGGCATGTCTTCATTGGCATGTTCAGCCTTCCTTACTTAAAAGTACTTTTGGTTTGCCAAGTCTCATTCTATTGTTCCTACTGGCGGGCTCTTGAAAAAGTCCTTTTAATCTGAGCTGTATGTCATCCTGAATTATGTATCATATCTTTTTTCCTTTCAGAATATGTTTATAAACTCAATATAATTTTCTGAGAGACACTTCAATCAATTTTATATATTTTCTAGAACAGTGCTGTAAGCCACAATCAAAAAAAAAAAAAAAGTTTCAGTTTTGTAAGTCCAGAAATAATACCAAATACCAGATACTCAGCCTTGAATGTGGTTGTCCAAATCTATCCCTGTAATGTTTTATTAACTTCTAGAACCAGAACCCAAATCCACTTTTTTTCTGGTACAGATATACCTTCCAGTTGGTCTTTTCTAGTTTCCAGTGGTGAAGAGACTGTATCAGTGGTTCCAAAAAAACTTTTAATACTTTTTTTGTCTCTGCCAGCCAAACCTTCAGGGACCCTTATCAGCCAGGGAAGCAGGGCAATGACTTTAACGTATAAAAGCTTAACAACTGCTTAGTATTTTCATTCAGAAAGTTCTCTAACTTCTTAATAATTGAAATGTTTATAAATGTTTAATAAAATTGATCTCTAGTTTGTAACTTTATGAAAAAGTTTTTGAAAATTGATGTTCTCATGTTAGAGAAAGCGCACAGTCTTGCCTAGCTCTGTTTTTCTGTTAAGTCCCTGATAATTTCCTCTTTCAAACATTATGATTCTGGTCACAAAGCAGTCTCTACTGGATGCCTCTGACTTTGCAAGTGTGTTCCAAAGCCCATCGTGGCTTCATTGGTTAAGTTGTCTTCCTTTGTAGAATAGTCTCGCTATTTTGGAAAAAGTGTGATATTTGCTATTTTAGGATAAGAATTTTAATAATAGTTGTCACCAGTACTTTCACAGTACTCTGATATTAAAAAAATTAAATAGAAAGCCATTTAGAAAAGATTCACTTCTGCAAAGAGACAGAATTTTTATAAGTATTCTCAGGAAAATTCACTACAATTATATTTTTATTATTCCTTTCACGTATAGCACGACTCTTCCCCAAGCACCTCCTTTTTTTCAAGTCCCTAAATTACTTCACATCCAAATGACCCTCACCTCACCTTTTCTTCTGGACATATTTTATTCTCTTTAGAGAGCATTCCTTTGTAAGTTTCCAGTGTAAATCAATCTAGCATTTCTGGCTTCAATTTCTTAGTTTTATTCATTACTGTGATCTACTTTAAAAAAAATAAAAAACAAGAGACATATCTAGCAAAAAACAAGTGTTGCTTTAGTGTGTTGGGAAGTACAAGAGACTCTATATAATCACCAAATAATCTATAGTATGATACACACAATCACACACACACACAACACAAACATCCTGATTTTTAAACTCTGATCAACACTTTGCTAGATTTATTCTTATATGTTGTAGAAAAAATTTTCATTCCCAAATTAACTGCTAAAATCATGCCAGTAAAAATGTTTGTCTGGACTTCTGTACTTCTTATATTTTTAAATCAATATCATGGTTACAAAAGGCATTTGTTAATAAAATTCTTAGATAATTACTTGGTCACCAAGTGTTTACAAGCAAGTCATGAGTATAACTTTAGGAATCAAAACGAATTAATTTGCAAAAACATTAACATCTTCTTCTTGGTCCAGCTACATGGTTAAAAATGAGGTTAATATTCTTTCAACCAGATGGTCAAGTATGAATTTGGAGGCCATTAAAATGTGGTTTTTGTTTTTGTTTTTTTTAATAAATTTATTTATTCTATTTTTATTTTTGGCTGTGTTGGGTCTTTGTTGCTGCGCACGGGCTTTCTCTAGTTGCAGCAAGCGGGGGCTACTCTTAGTTGTGGTGCACTGGTTTCTTATTCAGTGACTTCTCTTGTTGTAGGGCACTGGCTCCAGGCGTGCAGGCTTCAGTAGTTGTGGCACACGGGCTCAGTAGTTGTGGCTTGCGGGATCTAGAGTGCAGGCTCAGTAGTTGTGGCGCACAGGCTTAGCTGCTCGGCGGCATGTGGGATCTTCCTGGACCAGGGCTCAAACCCGTGTCCCCTGCATTAGCAGGCGGATTCTTAACCACTGCACCACCAGGGAAGTCCTAAAATGTGTTTTTAAGAGCATATATTTCATTTTCAGCTTAATTTTAACTTCTTGATTGAAAATAGCTTGGGACACAACTACTTTGTAGATTCCCCAATATGTTTACCTATCATGAAGGCCTCTCTATCCACAGTAATTCTAGGGGAATAAAAGATTCAGGTATTTGGCATGTTTTACTTCCTTGTTTTACTGTGATTGTTATACTTATGCTCAACTCAATTTATCAATTAAAAATTATTTTTCTTCAAAATGTTCCTAATTTGATTTTAAAGATCTGTATTATGCTTATAGCCTTCATGCTATACTTACACTTTTCTTTCCGAAGATACACCATGTTTAGTCTCACTTCTAATTAATCAGTAATAAAGCACATATTTGACTATCTGACAACTTTTAGATTGATTTCACTTACTCTGTATCACAAAATAGTAGGTTTTAATTGGAGTGTTATTTTTAAAGAAAATGAAAAATGAGGGTTTATTATACCACGTAGTATATAGTAGGTTCATAGCAGGCCAAGAATCCCATTGCCAACAACTAGAAAAACTTGGGTAGAGCATCAGAGAACTGGAAAATAACTTGGACTAGACAGTCTAAAATACCAAAATGGGGACAAGCATTTGGAGTATGGACAGTAATTTCCCCTTCTGGACCCTGAAGGTGGTTTGTTTTGATAGGTTCATGTCAGGAAAGGATTCTTGCAGGCGAGGGAGTACTTTTGCTTGAGTTCAGTTTGCAGAGTGTTCTGTTTCATGATCTAGGTGTCTATTACATGCTTCAGTTTATGAAAATTCATTGAGCTCTACACTTATGTGTTTGCATTTTTTGTATGCATATAATACTTCAATTAAAGAATTTTAAAAGTAAATGAAGAATAGCATCAAAATATACAAACTAGAAAATTTTGTAATTTTATGATAGCTGCAAACTCACTGAGTTGAGAAATGGAATGAACCATAATTTAACGGTGTTTGTAAATAACATTTGATTGAGTGTAATTGTGACATGATTTGAATGCATTCATGAGTGTCACCATTTAATTTTCTGTAACCAAAAACAAATTTTTTAAATACTGTTTGCACAGTGACAAGTTCAACAATTTATAAAGCTAGCTGCTTGGACCTTTTCAGATTTACTGATGAATCTAACTAACATTGCAGTTTGCTCAATCCGACAGACTTAGCACCTCTCACTAAACGTGTGACATTACACAAACAGTAATCTGCCCTCTTCTCTCTGATTGTGCTCTCTGTTTAACACAGGTATACTTCCTCCTAGACAGAGTTCCTGTTTCTTAATAATACATTGTCCTTTTCTCACTAGACTTTTACCACACAATACAAAATTGAAGCTACTGGATTTATTTATTTGCTTTGTGTGCATTTGGAAATAAAGTTAAAACATTTCAAAGCCTATAATTACATAGAGGAGATGGCATTTCCCAGAAAAAACCATAAGAAAAAAACCATCACATGATGCCAAGAGAGTATAAGGGATGCACACAGTGTGTTGATACAAGGGGCTTCTAGAACAAATCTTGGGAAAAATAGGTACTCAATAAATACTTTCTGAATTGAATGGATAAAATTTTAAAAATGAATTTTTTTCCCCTAAATCATTGAGTTAAATTAAACTTCACAAAAACTCAACATATGTATCCTGTGTCTTTGAGATAATCTTGGCACATCACTGCGTTCCCACAAATACTCATCCCAAATTGAGAGGCCCAGACATAAAGACATAATTAGGAATATGTTAAAAGCTTAAGTGACAAATTGTTCATCACAACATTCATTATAAAACAGAAGCAACCTATACATCAAATGGGAGTTAATTAAATCTATTCATTGAAATATGTATAATCTAATGAATGATATATGAGAATTTAATTTCTGGGAAGTGAGTACTTTTAATTTCTAATATATTCACTTATTTACACTATCTAGAAACATTGCAGCACAGTAGCTAAAAGCTTAGGATTTTTAAAAATAATTAGATAAACAAATAAAGCACTTATATCTGGCACAAAGTAAGTGCAATGTAAATATTACTATTTTAAGTGTTTTATATTTTATTACAACACACTGATATTGTTTTAGGAAAACATAATGCCTTATTATAATAAAAATCATTTTGTGTAGGTTTTCATGGACATGAAAGTGTTTCTGATATGATGTTTAGTGAAAATGTATGTTTAGAAAAGTATTCATTATATGATTTTAACTGCATATAAAATGTAGAAATAGATATTAAGAATAAAGAAAATGTTCATCCTGGATTTTTTTAAATTACAGACTATGTTTACTTTTTTCTCCTTCTCTTTTTGATATTTTACCAATGAATGCCATATTAATGAATTTAATTTATCAAAAAACATGGGTAACACTCTTTTCGAAAAACATGTAAATATTGAGGCAGATTATGACAGAATAGTGTGAGAACAGCTCTCACATTTTATCATCTAGGCCCAGATCTTAGCTTTACCACTTTAATTCTTTTTTCACATCCTTTTAAGGCTAAGTAAGGTCTAAAATTTTGAACATGAGGAAATTTTTTTTTGCAAACTGATGATCTTCAACCCACTTAAAAAAATGAGCCCTCCAATTGGGACAAGTAGGAAAAATATATTTTAGGTGATATAATCTGTAAACCAAGTTATTTTTCTCATACTTATTCCGATTTAAAAAGCTCAAGTTTCAAATCAGAAGCTCTAGTTTTCCAAGAAACACATTCTTTTCTGCTCAAAGGAGCCTGGAAATGGCCCATATCAAGTCACCTCCCTTTCTTCAAACCAAGAATAAAATCCTCTCTGAGGCCCAATCCAATCTAAACAAGCCTGAATTGTCAATCATGACCATGAAGGCCATTGACAAAGGCTTAGCTGATTCATGACAACAAGAGCTGGAATAAACTCTCCATGTTCTTGTTCTTCATGATTCACGAAATCATTAAAAAACAATATTTAATTGAGTTCTTCTCAAATTAATTTACCATTACAATTAATTAAAATAATCTAAAGGAAATATTCATATGGAGAGACTGAAGCAGGGAGAATTATATACTATCAAAATCTTAATGCAATCCCAGGAAGAACACAGATCAAGAGACACCTGTCAGGCAGGGTGATATAAAATGGCGCCAGAAGTCTAACCAAGAACCCCTTCATCTGACTTCTCCCATGCAATCAGTACCACCTTAATTCTCAGTAAAATCATGCCAGGTACAATAAATGGCACGTCCTACTTCAACCTCTTTTGTAATGTACAGCATGTGTGGTTTGCCAAATATGTAACTTCTGCCTAGAGATGATCAGAACTTTGCTTGCTCTTGGTTGTGGCTGACTAGCTATTGTACCTGGAGTATGGCTGCATCCTTCAGATAGTCTTGAAAAGAACTAGCTCACCTGCCTTGAATGTGAAAAATAGCAGTGGCAGTGGGCTTGACTTGAAATTTACTGAAGTGTCAACTTCTTATTGAAGAGGTGCCTATGAGTGAATGGACTCTGCAGGTTTTTTTTTTTCTTTTCACCTCTTCTGCTTTAGCTGTTTGTTTTGGGACAATACAACATTTATTAATTTAGGGGTAATTCATTTCTCCTTAAGGAAAACCTGAAGAAAGGAGAATAAAAAATGGACAAAGCCTGAAACCATTCCTTTTCACATCATTAAAATAAAAAACACCCATGAAATAGGTTGACACAATTTATAAAAACAACACTTTTAGATTATTAATAAATTTTCTTTACCTATGTCATTCTTCTTTCCCAATAATGTAGGTAATTAAAATATTTATCTCTGCTACCCACTTCTGCTCTTACAAAATTTTTTCCCCAGGAGAATGGCCTCTGCGTGCATTTTATGTGGACAGACACAGCTGCTCTCATAGCCTCAATTAAAGTAGCAAAGGTGAGGGTAAAAGAATCAGGACACAGAGCCATGTGGTTTTTATGCAACTACAAGAATTGGAAGACATGTTAATAATTTTTCAAGTTTTTACATAATTTATACATAAAAACACAGGTATATATAATCATATTAGAATCAGTTGCATACTCATAATTGTAAAATATATTAAAGGTTTTGGACCTCTTGGTTAAAATAAGCAATAGTCATTAACAATACTATTTTTAGTTTTAAATATTTGTTTTATTTGGAAAAGTTAATTATCTCTAGGGTAGTCTTCTGAAAGAATTTGACCAATCCATTAAGTTTACTCCAATGTTATCATACAACCTCGCTCTGGTGAACTACAGTGTGGCTGGTTTATTTTGGGAAGCAAATGTGACACTGCTAATGAGAAGTGTTAGAAACAATGAAACTGCAATCAAACATTAGCAAGTCTTTATTCCTAAAACATTATTCATGCTCATTCTGGATCTCTTGTGAGTAGGAGAAATAGGCAGACTGTCCCTGTTATGAAGCCATATATGTGCACATCTAGTACTGCTAAAAAATCACACGAAGATTTTGTGAGTAATAGAATTCCTTTGATCTGATGTATATTGTTTGCATATCATAAGAGAAACTGATATCTGAAAGAAAATCTGTCTAAACTCATCCTGATTTAGGCCCTGAATGTGCTCATTCAATCCTTGGCCTTCATTTACATTCTAATGAGTTATGGCAGTAACTGAAATGTTTAAGTACTAATGTAACAGTGAGTGAGTAATTGAAAGTTTCAGTCAGGAGAAAAGTTCATTAGGTTTAAGGTTACTGAATAGTGTCAGCTTCACAGAATACATAGGTACATAATTAGCCCAGTATTCATCTTTTCTCCTGTGTGCCCATTTACTTTTGCTTTAAATCAGAGGTCATAGAAGAAAGGAAACTCTCAAAGAAAAGAAAATATACCTGGGAAAATGTTCCCAAACAACAGAAACAAGCTCTAAAGAGTTTCCAGAGGCTTAAAATCTTAATTGAGTATGAAAGATAAGCAAAAGAAAAGTAGTAATGAAGAAAGTTAATAATTCAAATAGACCCTTAGGAGAATCATTTATTTCATTAAAAAAAGACACTTCTCCTTTCTAATGATAAAATTCTCATCTATGTATCATATCCTTTTCCCTTTTTTTCAAACTTTGGTTTTGAAAGTATCATATTGAAGTTGAAACCTTTTTGATCATTTACTCAGCCAAATATCTTTTCAATGAAGATAAGTTATGATTTGTGCACCAAGAAATGTCTGCTATACTATTTATATTATCTTAAATAGACATTGCATATCACTTTCTGTGATAGGAAATAATTTAAGACATACACAGCACTAAGGGTAGGAAATTCTGCTTCAAAAAAATTCCACACTAAGTTAGGGTAATTCAGTAATTTAGAAAATAAATATGCATTTGTCTATTTCTGCCGGATTTACCTGTATTCATTAGCAATAACACCTGCAACAAATGAGCAGAACTAGAACTTCCATTTTACTTCCATTAACTCTGGACAAACTAATGAATTAACTCCACATTAAATCACCTGCAGTAACGAGCCACCAGAACTCAAAATATCCATAACTCTATGTGAGCCTCAGATCATATATCATTCATTTGAAGAATTTGAGTCAAGTTCTCACATCAGGTGAAATAAGTTTGGGGGCATCACAGGGGCCCAGGAAGAAGACCTACTGCATTTGTTGGTGGGTCAAACAGCACATAAATATGGGCAAACCTTTAACAATCTTTATAAGCATCACAAAGACTGACCATGCATTTCAGTTAAATTTTAAACAGACTACTGATTTTACACTGTTTCCTATTATGCAGGAATAACAGGAATTAACTAGAAAGTTAATATGTAATACTAATTCCTAAGTCTTCACCTGCAGAGATTTTCATTTAATTGACCTGGAGTTAGGCCCAAGAAACAATATTTTTACCAGTTCTCCAGGTGATTCTAAAACTCATTATGCCAACAATTTGCCTTTAAAAAATACATTGACCAAATCATAAATCTAGAGCATATGCCCAAGGAGAGAAGAAGCAACTGCTTCGGTTCCTCATCTGGTTATTCCCACATTCTCTTCCTCAGGTTTTTAAGAAGGTTAAAAATAGGAGTCACATAATTTGATATAGACACACCACTCTATAGAAGGATAGTGTCATTTCAGTAGTTGAAGCCACAGTGTTCTGGAGAAGAGTCTTGTGAAACTTCATAAAGATTAGAGAAGCCCAGTGACACATAAACACCCTCAACCTTGTAAATTTTGACTGTATGACTCTAAGAGTAGTAAAATTCTACCTTGAGCTGGTTTTATAGGCACCAACGAAAAACCAACTACTGTAGAAAAGAACTAATGAGTAGGTGCTGACAGCGGAACCCAGAATATAATTTTGTTTAATTTGTAAGTCTTAGTATAAGCCTCTGTGGTCACAGTTAAGCATGTTTTAGAACATTTTCTATATTCATAATTCAACATGATTGGAGCTTCTAATAGTAACTATCATGAAAATATAGACATGCAAGTTTGCAATTGCTGAAATATAGGTTTGGGATGAGTTTGCAAATGAACTTCCCAGAATCCAGGTAATATTTCCCCAAAACAGGCCTCCAAAATTAAAGTCATGAGACTAATGAAAGCAGTATTTAGAGGAAAATTTATAGCGTTGAATGCATGTATTAGAAAAGAAGAAAACTCTAAAATCAATAAGCAAAGTTTCCACATTAGGAAACTAAACCCAAAGTAAACAGAAGAAAAGTAACAACAAAAGTTAAAGTAGAAATCAATGAAATTTAAAACATAAAATCAGTAGAGAAAATCAACAAAACCAAAAACTGATTCTTTGATAACATCCATAAAATCAATAAGACTATAGCCAGAATAACTAAGAAAAAGAGAGAAGACATAAATGACTAATATCAGAAATGACAGAGGAGGCATCACCACATATTCACATGATTAATTAAAAGGATAATAAAGGACTGCTATGAACAACTCAGTTACATGAAATGGACCAACTCCTTGAAAGATAAAATCTGCCAAAACTTACACAAGAAGAAATAATCTGAATAGGCCTATATCTAGTAAATTGACTCAATAAAAAATAACCTTCCATCCTGGGCATATATCTGGAGAAAACCATAATTCAAAAAGATACATGCACCCCAATGTTCATTGCAGCACTATTTACAATAGCCAGGACATGGAAACAACCTAAATGTCCATCAACAGGGGAATGGTTAAAGAAGATGTGGTACATATATACAACGGAATATTACTCAGCCAAAAAAATGAATGAAATTATGCCATTTGCAGCCACATGGATGGACCTAGAGATTGTCATACTGAGTGAAGTAAGTCAGACAGAGAAAGACAAATATATGATATCGCTTATATGTGGAATCCAAAAAAAAGGCTATAAATGAACTTATTTACAAAACAGAGTCACAGATGTAGAAAACAAAATTATGGTTACCAAGGGGGAAAGGAGGGGGAGGTATAAATTGGGAGTTTTGGGAATAACATATACACACTACTACACATAAAATAGATAACTAATAAGAACCTACTGTATAGCACAGGGAAATCTACTCCATACTCCGTAATGAGCTATATGGGAAAAGAATCTTAAAAAGAGGGGATATGTGTATATGTGTAAATGATCCACTTTGCTGTACAGCAAAAACTAACACAACATTGTAAATCAACTATACTCCTATAAATATTAATTTAAAAATGTAAATTAAAAAAATATTAAAACAACAACAACAAAAATAATAATAACCTTCCAAAACAGAAAACACCAGGCCCAGATGGGTTAACTGGTGAATTCTACCAAATTTGTAAGAAAAAAAGTTATACAAATTTCTACAATCTCTTTCAGAGGATAGAAGCAGTGGTAATACTTCTTAACTCATTTACAAGGCTAGCATTGTTCCAATACCTAAAACAGACAAACATGTTACAAGGAAAGAAAGCTACAGACCAATAGCTCTCATAAACAAAGATGAAGAAATCTTCAACAAAATGTTAGCAAATCAAATCCAAAAAAGTATAAAAAGAATCATACACCATGATTAAGTGGGCTTTATCCCAGGTATGCAAGGCTGGTTCAACATTCAAAATTCAACTGATGTAATCCATCATATCAACAGGGCAGATAAAAAAATCATATAATCATATCAATAGATTCAGAAAAAGCATTTAACAAAACTCAGTACGATAAAAATTCTCCATACACTAGTAACAGAGGGGAAATTCTGCAACTTGAGAAAGAATATCTGCAAAAAAAAGCCTATAGCTAATGTCACACTTAATGGTGAGAAACTAGAAGCTTTCCCACTAAGATCAAGAACAAGGCAAGGATGTCCCTTCTCACCACTCCTTGTCAACATCATATTGGAAGGTCTAGCTAATACAATAAGACAAGAAAATAAAATAAAAGATATACAGATTGAAAAGAAAGAAATAAAACTGTCTTTGTTCACAGATGAAATAATTGTATATGTAGAAAATCCAAATGAATCAACAAAATATTTCTTTTTTAAAAAATTTATTTATTTTTGGCTGTGTTGGGTTTTCGTTGTTGCATGCGGGCTTTCTCTAGTTGCAGCGAGCAGGGGCTACTCTTTGTTGAGGTGTGCGGGCTTCTCAATGGGGTGGCTTCGCTTGTTGTGGAGCACGGGCTTTAGGCATGCAGGCTTCAGTAGTTGTGACACGTGGGCTCTGTAGTTGTGGCTCATGGGCTCTAGAGCACAGGCTCAGTAGATGTGGTGCATGGGCTTAGCTGCTCCACATCATGTGGGATCTTCCCGGACCAGGGCTCAAACCCACATGCCTTGCATTGGCAGGCAGATTCTTAACCACTGCACCACCAGGGAATCCCCAACAAAATATTTCTGAAACTAATAAGCAATTAGAACAAGACTGTAGGATGCAAGGTTAATATACAAAAGTCAATTGGGGGCTTCCCTGGTGGCGCAGTGGTTGAGAATCTGCCTGCCAATGCAGGGGACACGGGTTCGAGCCCTGGTCTGGGAGGATCCCACATGCCGCAGAGCAACTAGGCCCGTGAGCCACAATTACTGAGCCTGCGCGTCTGGAGCCTGTGCTCTGCAACAAGAGAGGCCACGATAATGAGAGGCCCGCATTGCAATGAAGAGTGGCCCCCACTTGCCGCAACTAGAGAAAGCCCTCACACAGAAACGAAGACCCAACACAGCCATAAATAAATAAATAAACAAACCCAAAGTTTAAAAAAAAAAAAAAAAAACACTCAAGATTTCAGCTTTAAAAAAAAAAAAAAAGTCAATTGCTTTCTTTTATACCAGCAATGCACAAGTGAAATTTAGAACTGAAAGTACAATACCATTTACATTAGCACCACAAAAATGAAATAGTTATAAATTTAACAAAATAAGATCTGTATGAGAAAAAAACTACAAAATTATGATGAGCAAAATCAAAGAAGAACTAAACAAATGGAAATATATTCCATGTTCATGGATAGAAACTAAATATTGTCAAGATGTCAGTTCTTCCCAGCTTGGGCTATAGATCCCATTGCAATCCCAGTCAATATCCCAGAAAGTTATTTTATGGATATTCACAAAGTGATTTTAAAGTTTATATGGAGAGGAAAAAGACCCAGAATAACCAACACAATATTGAAAGAGAAGAACAAAGTCAGAAGACAGACAGTACCCAACTTCAAGATTTACTATAAAACTGTGGTAATCAAAGACAGTGTGGTACTGGTGAGGGAACAGAAAAAGAAATTAATGGAACAGAATAGATGGCCCAGAAATAGACCCACATAAGTACAGTGAACTGGTCTTTGACAAAGGAGCAAAGGCAACACAATGGAGCAAAGGTAGTCCCTTCAACAAATGGTGCTGGAACAAATGGACATCCACATGCAAAAATAAATCTAGCTATATAACTCAGACTTTTCACAAAGGCTAACTCAAAATACATCACCACCCCATACATAAAACACAAAATCATAAAAATCCTAGAACATAACATAGGAGAAAACCTAGATGACCTTGAGTACAACAGTGACCTTTTCAACACAACACTAAAGGTGTGATCTGTGAAAGAAATAAATGGACTGGTCTTCATTAAATTTAAAAACTTCCGCTCTGTAAAAGACAACTTCAAGAGAATAACAACACAAACTGGAGAAAATACTTGCAAAAAACACATCTGATGATGTATTGGGTTGGCCAAAAAGTTTGTTCAGGTTTTTCTGTAACATTTTATGGATGTTATCCAAATCTAAATTTTGTTTTCCAAAATTTAGAATCAACTCCTGAAACTCAACAATAAGGAAGTAAACAATCCCATTTTAAATGGACCATAAAACTGAACAGATACCTCACAAGGATCATATACAGATGGCAAATTATCATGAAAATTATTCTACATCATAAGCTGTTGGAGAACTGCAAGTTAAAACAATTGATATCACTATATATCTATTAGAATGGCCAAATCTGGAACACTGACGTCAAATGCTGGTGAGAATGTAGAGCAAAAGTAATGCTCATTAGTTGTTGCTGGGAATGTGAAATCGTACAGACTCTTTGGAAGACACTTTGGCTATACCTTACAAAACTAAACAATCCAAGCAAACTCTTACCATACAATTGAGCAATCACACACCTTGGTATTTACCATGCAGAAACGTTCACATGGATGTTTAAAGCAGTTTCATTCATAATTGTCAAAACTTGAAAGCAACCAAGATGTCCTTGGTGATTGAATAAATAAACTATAGTACATCCAGGTGACAGAATATTATTCAGTGCTAAAAAAGAAATGAGCTATCAAGCAATGAAAAGACATGTAGGAATCCTAAATCCATATTACTAAGTAAAATAAGCCAATCTGAAAAGACTACACACTATCTGATTCCACATATATTACTTTCTAGAAACGGAACATCTATAGAGACAGTAAAAAATCAGTAGTTGCCAAGAAGGAGGGAAGGATTTTTAGAAGCACAGAGGACATTTAGGGCAGTGAAACTATTCTGTTTGATACTACAGTGGTGGATAATGCATGTCAATAAACATGTGTCAAAACTCATAGAATGTACACTAAGAGTGAACCCTAATGTAAGCTATGGCCTTTGAGTGATAATGGCGTGTCAGAAGTCATCATTTGTAACAAATATACCACCGTGTACAGTATGTTGTTCATGGTGAGGGAAATTGTAAATGTGTGAAAGCAAAGAATATATGGAAACTCTAGTTTCTGCTCAATTTTGCTTTGAAAATTAAAACTTCTCTAAAAAATAAAATCTATAAAAGAAAACAAACCATGTTACATAATAATCATCAATGGCAAAACAAAGAAACAAACTAAAAACAAAAAAATTATATTAAGGTAGATTCTGTATTACATATACTCCATAATTTATAAACACAAGAGTGATTCATATGACTCACAACATTCTTTTAAAAAAATAAAGACAAATTCTAACCAAAGCTTCTTAGTCAATGCTCCTTAAAAAGTAGCTTTGGCAGAGAGGCTCATGCTATCCTTTTCTTGGTAAGTATAATAGCAAAAACTATTCCAGGCCACTAGACACAGACTCTAGCCAAGAAGTTCATGTGAACAAAATTTTGACTTGCTGCAGATGAAGTAATACTATAACATGAGAGTCACTTTGGAGTAAAATAAGATTATTTCATAAAAAGTAATGATTTATACTCATCACATTTCACCAGTTCTCAATCAGAAATAAATACAGACTTTTATTAGGAAAATATCTCCACACTGGAAAACACAACTTCAAGTTAATATACCTCCAATCATTGCACCTTGTGAAGTAAAAATATTTAAACTGTTATTAGTTGGCCTGGAATATATTTTAAAAGCCTTCTAAATTAAAAAATAACATAACAAGTAATAATTTCCTGGAATATCTTAGGTTCTGGTGCATTCATGTATGATTCCAGACTAT
Source organism: Balaenoptera musculus (assembly GCF_009873245.2). NCBI lineage: Eukaryota > Metazoa > Chordata > Mammalia > Artiodactyla > Balaenopteridae > Balaenoptera > Balaenoptera musculus. The sequence goes on from NC_045796.1 coordinate 41,880,756, forward strand.
CCCTTTTTGGAGAAAAAATACATAACAATTAACACACCCCAGGGACACAGTGTAGTAAGACCAACTGTGGATCCATGTGGGAGTAGTATAGCAGTTTGGTTAATTACTATTATTCTAACAATAGAGGCAGAGATTTTACTAAGTATTACTTATTAACCACATGTATTACAAAGAATCAAATTTTCTTTTCAAGATATAGTGTATCTCTTCCTATAAAGCTTACAAAGTTTATAAAGCTGTTTCAACTGCCAGATGGACCAACTTGTAAGGACACAGACACATGTGATACTCAAGAGCTTTGTAATCTGACAACTAACAGTGTGAAACAACAATTCAAAGCACATGGAATAGATGGAGTGGAAAAAAAGCACTGGAACAACAACAACAAAAATATATTGCTTTACCCTAGTAATAAATGTTACCATGAAGTTCAAGCAAAAGAGATCAGGAAAATACTGTAAGGAATAATTAGCAGTCCTGGAGAATTGTTAAGAAAACTCCACTTTATTTCTTTATAATTTTCTAAAATTTTGTTAGTTATTTTTCCCCATTCCATTTCCAAGGTTGTTTATGTTTGCAAAGTTGTTTGTAACATTTAAAAATAAGGAGAATGGAATGTGCCTGCATCTATGAAACAAACCATTCAACCCTACTTTGCTTCAGAAATACTGACTGATTTTTCGTCGTAACTGTAAAAGCTGCATTCGTCATCCACAGATGCCAAGAAATTGTTAAACAGTTGTGACCAGCATCTTGGTCAACTGGGTGCTCTGTGTGCCCTCCCAATACAGATATGGGCAAAACATACTGTTCAAGCCCTCATAAGAAGTAGAGGAAGACCCTCAGATGATCTCGCCGTCACATCACCACCAGATGCAAATCTAACCAAGCACACACACACATATGATTTGAAATCAGAGCTTTAAGCCAGGAGCAACAGGCAAATGGGAGGAGTATGGTACCTTCGGCTGGGTGCCAATAGGAAAGCTGACCTAATATCGGATCCATGGCCCAGTGTGAACCCGGCTGCTTGCATTAAGGCAGAAATCTTAAGGGGGCTGAGATTGTTTCTAGTCGGTTGCTTCCCCTAAGCCAAAAAGAAACAATCCTGTCTGGAGAAAAGCTTACTGAATTTCGGCCTGCAAGACTCCTACAGATGATCAAGTAGTGAGCTACTCACATACACATTTATTATTTGACTTGCTTTTCATTCTTTCTGGCAACACAGACCTTATTCTGAGATGACTTTTCTTTTTGAAATATATCCTAGAAAATTACCTTACCATAGGCTTTTTTGGTGGAATTTTAATTCATAATTTTTCTTGAATTATAATATTTCTGAGAATTTAAAGGTAGGTTAATAATCAATTTTTCATAACAATTGGCAGAATAAAGGTATTATTATTTCTTCTGGCTCTCCTTTCTTCTGGCTGCATAAAATATTTTATTTTTTTTCTTTGTGTTCTACAGTTTTACTTTGATGTGTTTGGACTCAGACTGATTTCTGTTTCTTCTGCTTGTGATATGTTACAAATCCTGGATCTGTGAATTTTTATTTTCTTCGGTCTTGTAAAACTGTAGCCATTTTCTTTCAAATATTAACTTCTTCATTTTCTCTCTCCCTCTGTGATTCTATGCTGACACATGTCAAACCTTTGCATTCTCTCACATAGTTCTTACCTTCTATTTCACGTATATATTTTCTGTCTCTGTGCAGCACACTGATTTGTTTAGGTATCTCTACCAGCTTATAACACTCCTTTCAGCTGTGTTGTTTTTTTTTTTTTAAGCCATCCAATACATTTTTATTTTATATTTTCAACTTCTAGAACTTCAACTACTCTTTTTTTCTTTTTCAAACTTATTTGTTCATTCCTGGCATTTCCTTTATCTATAGTTCTTGGAAGACTTCTGCGTTGTTTGCCTTGCCTTCTACTCTGATTAAGAACTCTTGCTATGAATCCAGACAAATAATTGTATTAAAAAGACTGATGGCGAGTGACACTGATTAAGGTGATGATGAAGTAGGAATATTTGCTCTATCAAGTTATATTTTCAAGCTGTGGTAATTACAATGTGTGGAATTGGACAGGACTACACAAATAGACTGAAGAGAATAGAGGTCCTAGAAAATGAGCCATATATAAATGGAAACTTGATACATGGACAAAGGTGATGCTACAGAGCAGTGGGAAAAGGAGAAACTATAAAATGACCCTGGAATGGTTGGTTATATTTTTGGCCAACAGGAATGTGATAGCGTATTAGTTTGCTAGGGCTACCATAGCAAATTGCCAGAGACAGGGTGGCTTAAAAAACAGAAATTACTTTTTTCAGTTTTGGAAGATAACAATCCAAAATCAAGGTGCTGGCCAGCTTGATTTCACCTGAGGTTTCTCTCCTCGGTTTGCAGATAAGCCACCGGTTCTCCTTGTGTTTTCACATGTTTTTTCCTCTGCTGCATGTGCATCGCTGGTGTCTCTGTTCACATTTTCTCTTCTTATAGGACACTAATCATACTGGATTAAGGCCCATCCTAATGAACTCATTTTTAACTTAATTACCTCTTTAAAGACCCTATCTCCAAATACAGTCACATTTTGAGGTACTGGGGGTTATGGATTCAACTTATGAATTTGGAGGAACACATTTCAGCTCAAAACATATCTTACATAAAAATGAATTACAAATGGATGAGGAACTTAAGTGTGAAAACCAAAATTTCATCTGGCTAAAAATGTAAAACATATTTTTCACCATGGAGTAGGGAGGTATATATTAAATGAGACTCAAACATACATGCCCACATTGATCAAAATGACTGCACTGACATTTTTCAAATTCTCTTTTTCAAAAGGTACCATAAAGAAATTAAAAATAAGCCACAAACTGGGAGAAGATATTTGTAATACTTATAACCTATAAAAGGCTAAGATAAAGAATACATCTAGTGGAAATTAAAATAAACTACCTAGGAAGTATAATGAAATTTCTCCATTGCACTGATATCTGCAATTTCTTTTAGAACAAGGATTGAGATTTCAAGGGTAGAATATATATGCAATTGATATGCCTGAAGAGTTTGCAGATTTAAGATTGTAGAAACATTCTGTAATTAGCATTTCAATCAATCCAGAAAGACTTACAGAATTAATTACTGAGGATTAGAGATATATCACGAAGATGATTAAAGAGGAAGATGTCTCTGGAGTTCATTTGTAATACACTAGTCCGTTTGGGTTGATGAGCTGATCAATATGCCATCTCAACCCCTCCATGCCCATTAACATAAGTCAGTAACTCTTGATTTTCATTATAATAATAATATACTATTATAATATCTAAAGTTAATTTTAAAACGGTTTGGATGATAACCATTACTTACTATGCAATTTCAATGCTTAATATTATATTCTCATTTATATTTGTCTTGGCGCCTTTACCACTTTAACTGTAGTAGGCTAATAAGGGCAAAAGACAATAATGTGCATACGTCCATCACTGTTATGTGAGAACTGAATGATATCAGAACATTATATATGAATAAATGTCTTCCAATAGTTTAACTAGAGGAAAATGGTAGACTAAATTACTTATCATATTTTACATGGCAACATAGATATGCCAAACTCACAAGTACCTGTGCAATAGTATCAGTACACAAGTCACACTGTGAAATACAATTTAGTTTTTCAACAAAATGTCAACTCACACAACAAGTTAATCCTTTTGATTAAAATGTTATTGATTTTCTAGTCTTGCTTGTATTAGCTTACAAATTTGCTGTTTGGTTTGTCGTTTATGGTTGCAAGAATTTATTGTTTATATTTGTACATATTTAAGAAACAGTACAATAAAAATAATTTAAATAACCCTAGGGATATATTAACAGATATTTTTTAGTGGTATCCATACACTACCTTTGAGAAATAGTGTTATATTTTTTCTTTCCTTTTACATCCTCATTTTCCTCCTAAGAATTGAAGATATCTAAGAAATAAAATGTTTCTTTTACAGAGAGGCAAAATTAATATGAAATATCTCTAGACTTCTTCGTACTTCATGGTTCTGACTCTGATAATGGACCAAGAAGGGTCCAGATGTTCAGACATTCTATTCTACCACCATTTTAAACTTAGAAGAAATTTTAATGTACCAGTTATTTTCTATTTTTAATTTTTTAGACTTAATCTTGGATTTCAGATGACCATATATTTATCATAACTTAGGTGTTATGAATGAATTAATTAATAAATTTGTTACATGAGACATAAACATACACCAGAGATATTTTAGGAATGATATCTCTTGAGAAGAATTAATCTCTGTAACTATAACACTTCATGATTGCTGCAGGATCTCATCTAAAATAACATTTCCAAAATGGATAGCTAGTGGGAAGCTGCTGCATAGCACAGGGAGATCAGCTCAATGCTTTGTTAAGACCTAGACGGGTGAGACAGGGAGAGTGGGAGGGAGGCTTAAGAGGGAGGGGATATGGGGATATATGTATACATATAGCTGATTCACTTTGTTCTACAGCAGAAACTAACACAACACTGTAAAGCAATTATACTCCAATAAAGATGTAAAGAAAAAAAAAAACCCACTAAACTGAATACTTTAAATGGGCAAATTTTATGTGAATTACTCAATAAAGTTCTTTAAAAAAAGAAAAAAAAATACAATTACTAGACAATATATAATGAAGAACTAATCCTTTAAAAATGCTTACAGTGGGGCTTCCCTGGTGGCACAGTGGTTGAGAATCTGCCTGCCAATGCAGGGGACACGGGTTCGAGCCCTGGGCTGGGAAGATCCCACATGCCGCGGAGCAACTAGGCCCGTAAGCCACAATTACTGAGCCTGCGCGTCTGGAGCCTGTGCTCCGCAACAAGAGAGGCCGCGATAGTGAGAGGCCCGCGCACCGCGATGAAGAGTGGCCCCCACTTGCCGCAACTAGAGAAAGCCCTCGCACAGAAACGAAGACCCAACACAGCCATAAATAAATAAATAAATTAAATTTAAAAAAAAAAAAAAGAAAAAAAAAAGAGTAATCAGGAAAATGAATTCACTCTTAGTATTTCAAACAGAGGGAATTTATAAAAAAAAAAAGCTTACAGTGAACACCTAGGTAAGTTTGTTAATTCTGCTGTGAAAGAAAGTTGTGGGATCAAGGTAATTGGATTTATTCTTTCAATATCTATTTCTTCAAATTCTGAAGCTAAATATGAAAAGCTCTAGAAACAGAAAAATAAATATATAATTTATAATGTAATTCATTGCTTAGGACAATTATTCTTAAAATTAAACTTTTATTTCTTATATTTGTCAGTTTGTTGGATAACTGTTACAAATACCAAGATTTCCTATTCTACCAAACAAATATTATAACTAGTTGAGTTGAATGTTATTTTGTAATATAAATACCTCCTGTTTCTCCTCCCTCAAAATAAAGTAAAATAAAATAAAATAAAATAAAATAAATAACATTTCCCACTAGGGGTATAATTTCCCTTTAGACAAACTTTGAATGAATTTCTTGAGCCCTTAAGGTAAATTGAAAGATTTACTGACCACCGCAAATAAATGGAATCTGAAATAAATTCACTTTAATCTAACAAGTGATTCTCATTTTTCAAGTCCTAACATTGCCATTAGAAATAGTTGGAATTTATTTGATTTGGCTATAAATTGTTCACATATAACTAGAAATAAGAAAAAGTATTGTTCTTGAAAAATGCACTAGCAATGTTTTAGTAAAGAATGGAAATATGTAGCTAAAAACAAAATTATTGTTTTGACTACTGAATAATATGCTGTAAGATAGCTACTTAATTAAGGATTTATTAAGATATAATAGCCATATTAATTTTTTAAAGATACTAACATTTTCTGAGTCCCAATGCATGGATATTTATATGTCAATCTTTGAATTCAGAAAACTCACTCCCACTTAGAGATTCATTATATACTTACACAGCACTATCACATAAGTACATTTAAATTTATTTAACAAGCCATATGGTATATAATGGAAAGATCTTGGGCATTAAAGTAAGAAAAGCAGAGATTCCAATTTCAGCCCCTGGACTTACTGTATGCTTAACTTTTGGTTGGCCACAAAAATTATCTGAGCATCAACTTTTTTATCTATAAAATACATAAAATAAACTTTTCATCACAGGTGACTGTAAGAATTAAGTGATATACTATAGGTAAGAATCCTAACCTATGCTCATAGTAGTATAGTAATTACTGTTCCTTCCATGTCCACAATTATCCTTCCATAACTAAAATGCAAGTTATCATGTCTTATTTATGTTTGAATTTTAAATATAATCTCTGACATGGGAAAACTGTTCAAAAATATTTGTTGAATGAATATGCACTGTCAACATACTGCCTAGGTTTCATTTCTCACTAGATGCCACAGAGAGGCAATAGAATTTTGATCAGACAACTGTTTCAACAGATGCTAATTTGGTATTGAATGTTTTACATATAGGGAAATTATACTTGGAAATCTTAATTTTTCCAATTAAGGAAAATTGTTACATAGAGATGCACACCGGCTACATTGATTTAGCTTATTTGCATTAAATCAACTTATAATCAGCTATACTTAAAATGTAGCTATAATAACATTTAATATTTATATACATATTTACAGTTTACAAAATATTTTCACATACAATAACTCACAAGGTCAGAGAAAAGTGTTATATTAAATATTGTTGGAAAAAAGAGAAAGAAACAAATTTTATTTTTTGCCACTGGTTTTATAGTAATTGCTGTTTACTGCTAAGAATAGGGAAGTTTCCTAGTTGATATTATAAATTCATATCTTACCTAATAGATTAACATGATAATAATAGAGCTTCATTAATTGAATCTTCCAATAAGTTTCATGGCTACAAGAGATCCAATTTAAGTCAAATTAAATAGTTTGACATAATTCTGTAAGCATTTCAACCTCACACATACAATAAGCTGTGTTTTATAAAACAACATTGTTAGGAGGAATAACCATTAACTTTAGTCCATATTAGAAAAAAATCTTCTTTGTGGTCAGTACAAGTTGAAATGGCTAGAGTAATTTAAGTGATACACATTTTATCATTTACTTTATCCTACAATCTCTTTAAAAATGTAGACGTTTTTATAGTTTACTTCAATAAAAGTAATATTTCAAGTAAAAAAAAAAGCATATCAAAAAGAAAATATAAATAGTAAAAATAGAATGAAGATGTAGACATGCCAAGATATAATAATTTGAAATTTTACATTTTAAAACTCTTAAAAGGGAAATTGCCTCAGTGTTCACATAGAAATTACATCTTTGTAGAACAAAAAAGGAGACACACTTGAAATAAGCTGTTAAAAGTCATAATTATGGTTAACCAGGTGGGCAGTAGAGACTGACAAGGGACAGGAAAAGTTTTGCAGTGTGTTGCTAATGTTCTGTTTTTTCACCCACATGTTGTTACATGGGTATGTTCAGTTTATGACAATTGAACTAGCTTCACATTTATGTTTTCTATTCTATATATTTATTATAGTTTAATAAAAACTTTGAAAAATAAAGGAAGGAAGAAACTTTCAAAAAATTCAAAGGAAAGTGAAGAATTAGATGGCAAACAAAGAAGATCCATCATATACGTAATAGGAGTCTTTAAGGAAGAAAATCAAAGTAAGAATAAAGGGAAAAGTACTAAAAACTATAACTCAAGAAAATGTCCTTGAGTAGCAAAACCAATTGAAATGACATACTGGATGGGCATATCATGTTCCTGAGAAAATAAATCCAGAATTACCAACACTGAAACATACTCTCAAAAAAAATCAATAAAAGTTAAATAAATAAATAAAACCTTGAGGCAAACCAGTAAAAATACGAAGTTAAAGAACAGAGTAGGGAATTAGACAAAAACAAATTTTCATTACTTTTCAACCTCAGTTCTTTAGGCCAGAAGAATGTGGATCAAAATAGCTAAGATCCCCAAGGAAAGAAAATATAAACTAAGAATATTTTATCTGCCAACAGATTTTCAAAAGTAAAAGCTACAGAAAAGAGTTATCAATATGAAAGAAGTCAGGAAATAGTGTTCCCATGAGTCTTTCTTGAAGAATTTATTAGTGTACAAGCTTTAGGCAACCAAATGATTGGAGAGAAATCAAGATAAAGGCTAATGGTGAGCATTATATTTAAGACTAAGTATGAATTGTAAAGAAAAGTATATAGTATTTAATTCTAGTATTGCTGATACAAGTAATTGGAGGAGTTCCTGTGACATTTCCAAGGATAATTGCTTTGGGATTCAATCAACACTATGATTAGTGTATCCCCCTACTTGCCCAACACACTTGAGTTTGACAGTAATATCTATCAGCAAATTAAATAAGTGTTGACCATGGAGTAGGAGAAGCAAGATGGCTGGTTGCTATTTACTGAGGTAGCTTATCATTAAAAAAAACTGGTAGGCAAAGAGGTTCTCTCAAATAAAATGTGACCAGAAAACTAAAAAATACCACAATAGTAGGGCAACAAATTTAACAAGAAGGATATATATATCCAGCAGAATACATATATCCAGCAGAATACAGTTATTATTCTGACAGAAAATTCAGAATAGTTGCAGGCAAAAACTCATACAAATACAGATTTTTTAAAAGAAAACATTTGATCAATGATATATAAATAAAAGCAATATATAGGTTGAATTGCTAAGTAAACATTACAGAAGGGTTAGAGAACCAGAAGACCATACAAAGAAGTTCAATTCTATCACAAAGAAAAAAGGATGGACGAAAATTAAAATGCATGGAATATAGTTAGCATTTCTAATATTAATCTAAAAGAAGTTTCATAGAGAGGTTGGTGGAGAAATTAATGAAAGAAATAAAACAAGAATATTTTCCAGAACTGTAGACGGATAGGAATTTATAAATTTTAAGTGCTCTTTAATTGCTGAGCAGGATGCAATTTTATAACAGGGATAACTAAGAACTACAAAATCATCCAGATAAAGACAGAAAAATTAAAAGTATTGTTATAAAAGAGCAAATGAAAATTTGGTATGGAATAGCCATAATGGATTCTGGAAGAAAATGAAGCAAGAGCTTGAAAATATAATTTCAATACAAGATAACATTCAAGCAGAAAGAAAACACAATGATCTTTCCAGTCATATGATATATGACTGGAAAGATATATCTAGTCATATGATATATACTATAGGTAAGAATCCTAAAGGAAAGTATACTAAGAGACTATTAATGGCAGAAATAATATCTCATGTAATTTCAACTTTAAGTATTCTGGAAAGATTGCAGGTGTTAGTGTCTATGTGAAATATCAATCGTGAATGTTCAAAGAAATTTCAAAGTTAACATGCTACACACAAATCTCAGTGTGTTGCCTGTCAAAATAATTCTTTTTAAGCTTTCTCAATATAAATGTATCCTTTAAAAACACCCATGCAGTTGTTCAAACTATAAATCCAATACCAATATTATAAAAATACTAATACAAAATTATATTCATATTAATGCAAAAGTAATAGCCAAAAAGGAGTGTATCCCTTTCTGTTTCATTCTTCACAACCTCTAGATCAGTGCAACTGAAAGTGTGGTCTACAAACTGCTAGCACTCTGGGATGAGATATGTACAGAAATAGAGACAATATTTAGAAATTCTCATAGCAATTTAACACAATAATTTATGTCAGTTGAATCTAATAATCAAATTGGGATTACATCTTCGTGTCTGTTTGTCAGTTTAGTTCGTTGTAATTTATTTTTAGTTTATTTTACAAAATGTTGGCCTGTAAGTGATTAGTGATCTTTACACAAATGTCCTTCACCACCAATATTTTTTTTTCTGTATATAAATGTTTATTGCAAATTTATTCTTTTTTGTGTGTTTGGATATAATTCATTTCTTTTTTTAACATCTTTATTGTAGTATAATTGCTTCACAGTGGTGTGTTAGTTTCTGCTTTACAACAAAGTGAATCAGCTATACATATACACACATCCCCATATCTCCTCCCTCTTGCGTCTCCCTCCCACCCTCCCTATCCCACCCCCTCTAGGTGGTCCCAAAGCACCAAGCTGATCTCCCAGTGCTATGTGGCTGCTTCCCACTAACTATCTATTTTACATTTGGTAGTGTATATATGTCCATGCCACTCTCTAGAAACACTGTTGTAGGTCATATCTGCCATTACATCTTAGTAACATCTACTGCACTCCATCTCCACCCCACAACTGCCACAACATTGGCATACGTACAGAAAAACTATAAGATTATCATAGCTCTTCTGTCTGCTTCTCATCTTTATAGACAAATAGATACATAGTTAATAGATAGATGTAAGTAGATAGATGCTATAGATATGCTACATGCTATAGATGTATTACACACTGTAGATTATTTCCTTGCAGAAAAATTACTTAAATTTGTAGAATTTTACCATTAAAATAATTCATTTAACATATCTTTCCTAACATAAACATAAGATATATTATAGCAGTCTCCTCAAAATGATTATATTTTGAATGAGAAATAAATATCTATGTCAAATTTCCATTCTCACTGTGTGCAATAAGAAGAGGCATGCAATAAAATCAGCTGAAAAAAACATATTTCTTGGTCTCTTTTACCAATTGGTGTGGCTGTGCCCCCAGTTATGACCAATTTGATACAAGCAGAAATGACTGGGTTCCACTTTTGAGAAAATTCTTTGAAAGGAGGCAGAGAAACAAAGAATGTTTACCTTATTATTTAGCAAGTAAAAATTAGAATGACAGCTGATTTTCAAAAGGAACAATAGGTACTTGCAAATATTAAAATATCTTTAAATTGCTTAAAGAAAATGACTTTGAACATATAAATTTATACCCATCAAAATTATCTAATAAAAATGAAAGTAGATGTGCACTTTGGAGTATGATGAAGTACTGTACAGAAAACCAATGCTCCATCTAATAACTAGAAAAAAAACATATTAAATAACAACCACAATAGTAATAAACATTTATTTAAAGTTACCAGATAGTGGGAAGGAGACGCAAGAGGGAAGGGATATGGGGATATATGTATACATATAGCTGATTCACTTTGTTATACAGCAGAAACTAACACAACACTGTAAAGCAATTATACTCCAATAAAGATGTTAAAAAATAAAAAAAAATAAAGTTACCAGATAACTAATGAAGCAATCAGAAATAGAAGAGCAAAATCCCAGAGAAGTAGTAACTGTGAAGAGATGAGCTGACATTTGGCAGCTGCATTTTTCCCTTTGATATTTTCTCTTACTAAATGTAGGACAAGAAGTTTAGAACCTTGGCATTTTCGAGACAGAGGAACACTTCTAGGGGATAGAGAAGTCAGGAGAAATTTTGTAGTTTTTCAGGAGTTGAGGGAAAAAAATTAGAAGCTAGGGATATCAAGATCCTGATGAGAAAAAAATGACCAGAGAACTGAGCTTAAATGAAACAAGTTTTCTACTCAACACACTGAAAACTTTGGAGGCCACATGAGTAGAAGAGATAGAAAGGCAATACAAAAACTTCTTTGAATATCTTGATGTGTTAAACAGAAAAAAATTTCAGTTCAGGACATAGCAATAGAATGTATACCCATGAGGACTGGCATCTCAATAACACACTTAGATATTTTTCTCTAAGGACAGGAGGGAAACAGAAGTAGATGGAGTAATACCAAATGTGCAGAAGAGTTTGACTCAGCTGTTTCTGACTGAATTAAGGTAAAGATCCCCATTCTATCTCCCTAAGAGAGGAAAGGGTGAACTGTATTTGAAGGAGAAGTATACCATGTGGAACACCTAAAATTTTTATCCACAATGTCCATAATTTAATCAACAAGTATTAGAATGGCCAAGATATGGGAAAATATAACTGAAAATCAAGAAAATAGAAGATTTATATGTGATTCAGATATTGGAGTATAATCACAAAGACTAAAATATCATGATTAAAATTTTAAAGAAATAGTATAAGATGGAGAAAAAATTTGTTAAACCTGGAGAACTTTACCAAAAAAAATGGAACTGAATAGAGAGTTAAATAGGAAATCTAAAACTGAAAAATTCAATAACAGAAATAAATAATTAATTGACATAATAAGAAATTAGACAATGGAAGGAGACAGAACTGGTGAACTATCAAGCCAAGAGAAAATATACAAACTAAAGCACAGAGGGAAAAAAAGAGCAAGAGTCATATACTACCCAATGAAAAGATTTCATATTTATATGGAGTTTCAGAGAAACAGAGGAGAGAAAATTTGACAGAGTTCATAAAATATATCAAAATATATTTCAAGATGCTCTGAAAACTCTAAGGAGAAAAAAAAAAACCACAAAGAAAGCCAAACCTAGTTTATTTAGTAAAATGGCTGAACCCCCAGGACAGAGAAAATCTTAAAAGCAACTAAGGAATAAAGATACATTCCCTTCACCAGAGCAGCAATAGAATAAAATAGACAGGTGGCTTCCCAACATAAAGACATCTTGAATGTGCTCAAAAATTATTACCAACCTAAATTTGATCTAAAGGAAATCAAAGAATATTCTTCATGCAGAATGATCATTTCAGATGGAAATAAGGAAAAGAAAAGGAAGTTATGAAGAACAGAAGAGGTAGACATGTGGGAGTGTATGTGTGTGCGAGAGCGAGAGGGGGAGAGAGAGAGACGGAGAGACAGAGAGACAGAGAGGGAGAGGGAGAGAGGGAAGGAGGGCTCAAAATGATACTGTCTATGGGGTTTCAAATATATATAAATTAAAATTTAAATGCATGAAACAGTAAAACAAAAGGCAACAGTGAGGTACATGAATGGGAATAAATTGTTTTAAAGTCTTAACTTTATTAAAGTTATTAGGGGAGAGATGTAAGTGATAAGTGTTCACTGTATTAAACTGTAATAAATCAAAGATACATGTAAGTCCTATGGTAGCCATTAAAAAATAAGGAAATAATAAATAACTATATTATACATGTTAATAAATGATAAAATTCAATGATAAATACACTAGATTGATCAAAATAGTCAAGTAAAGACTGATAAAAAGGTATAATACAGGTGGTTCGCATAGAAAACACATAGTAAAATGTAGACATAAACCAAAAAATATGAAATAATTACATTAAGCCTAAATGCAATAAATAACCCTTATTAACATATACAAAAATTCTTACAAAATATCAGAATATCAAATCCAGATAATATATTTGCAGCCAACTGTCCATAACCAAATTTTATTCTAGGAATTCAGAGATGTTTAACATTTGAAATAAATCAATTCACCAATTAACAAAAATAGACCCTCAACATGATTAAAAAAAAATGATTGACTGAAAAAACAAAATTTTAAGCAAAGTAAGATTGCCAAAAGTCCACGCTGATTTCTTATGTATGAAGGTCAACAATAAGGAAAACTAATCTATGAAGCTAGTATAGTAGATATTCTTGGATAGTTGTGGGGATTGGCTGTGAACAGGCACAAGGGTATTAATTTACTACTTTTATCTGGGTGCTAGTTATATGCATACATTTACTTTTGAAAATTCTTGGATCTGTCCATTTGTATTTGTGCAATTTTCTATTTGTATGTTATGCTTTAACAAAAAGAGTCTCCTTAAAATGATGGTAGACTTTTCTACAGGGCTATGATAAAATAATTGCAACAGTCAAATCTACCATGGAGAAATATGGAAATAGCCAGATAAAATATAAAAAACAAACAAATAGCAACCACCACCACAACAAAATCGTTAGAAGGCAACAGAGAATTCCCAGAAGAAACAGTACTCAAGAAGCCAATATCCTAAAGAGAAAGGGAACTACAGATAAAGGAGCAAATTCTGCAGACTCTTCATCCCTCAGGCCATTTGATAATTCTTGGTATATATCTTGAGAGATAGTCCAAGTAGGGAATACTACTACTAAAGGCAGAGGAGCCAGGAGATATTCTGTTGATTTCATGGGGCCGCAGGAAACAAAGTAAGGGTTATGAGTACAAAAACAGTCAGAACTTGGGAGAGAGGAAGTTAGCTGATATATTCCTGTGAGAATGTGGCACAGGAAAGTAAACCTAACATTATACTGGTTTTGTCCTTAAGGCAATTGCCAAATCCTTGAACTGCACAGGGCAGAATATAAGAAGCTAGACAGAAAGTTCCTGGTGGTCAAATAAGCATTTTCTGCAGTTTTCAGTGCTGAGAAGACAAAAATTAAAGTTCAAGACCTCACCAAGGAGAGGCACCCTTGGTAGACACCTCATCATCTCAGTTGGGAACCTTAGAGGACTAAGTAGATGCAGAAGTAGAGAGAAATAAAAAAAACATGTTATAGTCACATAATTGAACACTAAATAGCAATAAGAATGAATGACCCACTGCTACATGCAACAATGTGGAAGTTTCTCACAAGCGCATATTGAGGAAAAGAAGCCACAGAAATAAGCACTTAACGTAAGATTCACTTACATGAAGTTCAAAAGTAGGCAAAGCTAATCTCTATAATGTTAGAAATCAGGATAATAGTCACTTCGAGGGGAAGCAGTGAATAAGAGGGAGAGGGAGATTTCTCGATTGCTGGTCTTTTTCTATTTATTGATCTGTGAACATAATTTTACATTGTGAAAATGCTGCTAATATATATTTATTATTTGTGACTATTTATACATGTATTTTATATTTCAGTGAAAATTTACTTAATAAAAAGAAGTAAAATATCCAGTGAATATTTGAATACTTATATCTTCAATGTCATAGAAAATAAAATATAAGATAAAATGTCACTTTTACACATATTTTATTAAAGACAAATAGGACAATAAATAAATAACTTTCAAGCATAAAATGCAGTAAATTGGGAGAAAAATTCTACAAGGAAAGTGGAATGAAAAGTACTCTCTTACTGAGAGTACAGTAAGTCCCCTACACATGAACCTTCAAGTTACAAACTTTCGAAGATGGCGAACATGCCCAGAGAAAGGACGAAGAGAGACAAGAGGAGGAAGTAACTGAAGAATCAAAGAGATTCATGACACAGGAAATGGCAAGAGGAGGCATTGTTAGTTTTTGAGGCACAGGACCTGAATGTAGAACAGTACACGAAGTTTGCAGCAGCCGTTCAGAATGCAATCCAGTGCTACCCTGTCATCTATGATGACAAAAAATGAGCTACTAACCAGACATCACTGGATTGTTTTTTCAAAAGGAAAGACAGAATTGAATCCAGCAAGGAACCGGAACCTGTGCCATCAATGACAGCGTGAGTGAAATTGTAGCTTGCCCTCTGACTCTTATTGCTGGCAATCCTTTAGCTGTACCATCTCCCACCTCCTCTCCCTCCTCCAGTCAGTAACTCTTCTTGCCTGTTCACCCGATGCCAGCCCCTGTATGCCAGCTGTTGTACTGTACTACTGTACTTTCCAAGGTACTGTACTGTAAGATAAAAATGTTTTATTTCTTGTGTTTGTTTGTTTTTTATGTATTATTTGTGTGAAAAGTATTATAAACCTATTATGGTACAGTATTATATAGCCGATTGTGTTAGTTGGGTACCTAGGCTAACTTTGTTGGACTTACAAACAAATTGGACAAACAAATTGGACTTACGTACGTGCTCTTGGAACAGAACTCGTTCATATGTAGGGGAGTTACTGTACAGAATTTAAAAGAAGGGACTCTGGAAGTAAAACATTTGAGTTTGAATCCTGTCACTTAGTAGTTATATAAACATAGCCAAGTTACATATCATTTTTCTTCCCTCATTTTTAAATAGCAGTATCTGTTTCGTGTAGTTTGTATAATAATTGAAAGTGTTTATACATGTAAACACTCAGAATCCAATGCAGAAAGAGCTTTCAAATCTGTTGACTCTCTTGCATTACAAGCTGAAACGTTGTCAGACTGATTCAAAGCAGTAACTCTAGATTTAGCTTTCTACTTTCTGAATAGGAAGATATGGATAAATATATTGTCTTAAAAAGCATGCAGTTGCCAACCTTAAGCTTTAGGCTAAACTTTAATTCTACTTATCTGTAGTTTCCTCTGTTATATAAGAAAAAAAGATATGGCAAGGTTAATAAGGTAGTTGGATAAAGCAGAATAAACTGAAACCTCACCAGATTAAAAGGCAATGGATGTGAGGCTAACCAGGTGTGGATGATTCATTTATAGTATGGATTTGAAAATGCATACTAATAAATAAAGTTGGATATGAAGTTCATTGATGTTTTGCCAACTATCCATCATTCTTATTAATATTTTATATATATAATCATTCTCCTGTTTTCAGTGATAAATATATCAGATACAATGATAAATAACATCAGATATTTTTTTCAGCAAAACTTATCAGAACCTTCAATTCAAATAATATTTACATGGATTGTAAATGTCATAAATAAGATTTGAACCACTAGGGAAAATATAATTTTATAAAATTGAATTAAACTCAAATATTTCAAATTATGAACCAGCTTTAAAGACCTTTCTCTTTAGAAGACAACATAATTTAACAGAATAAAAACTTTCTCTCTGAAGTTATTTTACTTTTAGTAAACGTAACTACTGCTACTAGTGCCTACCCAATGTTCACTCTTCCTTCATCATTTACTAACAGACCTCTAATTTTGACAATATGCACTACTAGGAGTAGCAGTGTGTGGACAGGGTAGAAATAATGGCATGATTCTACCAAAGAAAAGTAGGCAGAAGACTTCTGGTTTCAGCTTGGAAGTCATTATTCCCAAATTTACAACAACAAAAAATCTGAAGAAACTAATAATCACTGACTTCTCTTAAATCCATTAGAGAACTGAGAGTACATGGAAAACTGTCAGCCCCCAAATCTGAAGAATAGGCAAATACAGAAAATTGCAGCCACAATAAGCTTACCTGAAGCAGAAGCCACTAAAGGCATAAACGGGTAAGAACACTTAAATAGTAATGTTGGAGAATGGTTGGAGGTTGAGTATGGACAAACTTGAGCGTGAAAACTCCTGGGCACCCCCGTCTTAAGAAGGACCCCACACATTCATGTGTTTTACTTCCAGGAAACCCATCACGTTGTCATGGTAAAGATTTGAGAAAAATCCCCTCCTGTTTCTAGCAGGAAGAGGAGCAAAGTAACCATTTTGAAAATTTTCCATAGCATTTCCTGTAAAAAAAACCTGTTCTCTAAAGGAAACCAGTTTACCAGAGACTTTTTGCAACCTGGGGAAAGGGCAATTAGCCGAATTCAGGTTCTTCTAATTACCTGTTCCTCTTCCTGTTAGTCTTACCTAACAGGAGGAGGAACACTAAGAAACACTTCTAAGGTCAGAGCTCAGGGTCTCAGGCCCACTAAAAGACAGATTTAATCACAATATTATAAGAATGCTTCCTCTCTCCACACTTTGCCACTACATCAACAGGGCTCCAATGTAACAGAGGATTACAATTAAAAGAGATGCAAGTCACAGACTCTACTTAAGGAGTAGTGAGGGAAAACCAAAGACAGCAAGGTTCAATAAAACAAAAACAAAAAAGGACACCTGAGGAAACTTAAGCCTCTGGTATCTACAGCTACAATAAACACTAAACACAGCCAGCACCTAGCCAGATTAGCATAAATCTCACATTAAATGCCTGTTTACCTCACTTGCCATTGCATGATCATCTTTCAACAAAAAAATGACAAAGCATGCTAAAAGGCAAGACAAAACACAATCTGAAGAGACAAAGCAAACATCAGAACTGCATTCATATATGATGAGGAAGTTTCATTTACTGCTGGTAGGAATACAAAGTGGTACACTTTGGAAGATAGTTTGGCATAAGCTAAACATAGTCTTATCATATGAACTAATAATCATACTGCTAGGTATTTACCCAATTGAGTTGAAAACTATATCTACACAAAAACTTCCACAAAATTATTTATAGAAGCTTTATTTATAGTCATTAAAAGCAACCATGGTGTTATTCAATAGGTAGTTGGATAAGCAAGCTGTGGTACATATGTACAATGGAATTTTTTTAGTAATAAAAAAATGAGCTATCAAGCCACACAAAGACATAGAGGAATTTTAAATGCATATTGCTAAGTGAAAGAAGCCAGTCTGAAAAGGCTACATACTGTATAATTGCAATTATATGACATCCTGAAAAAGGCAAATCACTAGAAACCACAAAAATATCATTATTTGCCAAGGTTTCAGGATGATAGGAGGAGTGAGTACACAGAGGATTTTTTATGGCAGTTAAGATATTCTGTATGATAATGAAATGGTAGATACGTGATATTTTGCATTTGTCAAAACCTGTAGAAGTCTACAACAGAAAAAGTGAACTCTCAAGAATGCACATTTTTAAAGATCATTTAGGAGATTGGGGACTCCAAGGAAAGAACGCAGACTATGACAGAATAATCTACCTATATTACAAATGTTTGAGAAAAACCTCACTGAAAGGGACAGAGAATAAGGTGATAATCTGAGTAACTTTTAAAGTGAATAGAATCTGTAGACTATAGATAAAAAGAATTGCACATAAGCATTGTATTCTAGTTGATAAAGTGTGTTTACCCTGGGGGATGGTTAAACAATGTTGGTACTGCTCTACATGTGTGGTATAATCGAACAGTAAAGTAAATAAATGGCAGATGACAGGAGCCAGGTTCTCACTGTCGGGGTGGAAACGTGCAGGTAAGCAAGTGGAAGAGGCTAGCATGATTCATACGGTAATAAATTAAAGTTGCAGACAGCAGTACGAGCTCATGTTTTGCTTAACATAGATGCAAATGGTGACATATAAAATATATAGACAGCTATCTGTATATACAAATATTAATATGCACACATATTATCTTGCTCAGGCAAGTGAGTAGACCTAAAAGAAATAATACCCCAGGGTCAACAGAACACCTAGCACTCAGATCTTGGTTTCTAATATCGTTCTCTAATAAAAGGGACCAAGGCTCTTTGGAGAAATGGCTGATTCTAAGAGAGGGGCAAGAAATATATAATATGAGCCTGGAGCATCACGTGATACCAGAAAACAAACAGTGTTAAAAAATTGATAGAGGCTTGCGCGTCTGGAGCCCGTGCTCTGCAACAAGAGAGGCCGTGATAGTGAGAGGCCCGCACACCGTGAAGAAGAGTGGCCCCCGCTTGCCACAACTAGAGAAAGCCCTCACACAGAAACGAAGACCCAACACAGCCATAAATAAAAATAAATAAATTTAAATAGCACTTGGCAAACAAAGAGAGGGAAGAAAAATATAGTTATAAAAAAAAAAATTGATAGAGGCTTGTCAAAATGATACAAAAGCCAAATGAAAAGTCAACTGAAAGAGCTCCCTGTGGCCCAAGCTGGAATGATCTGAGCAACAAAACAAAGTAAATACCATTGGGTTATAAGACAACTTGGACTATAAGTATAAAATAATTGTTTATAAGGCCATGCCGATATGAATAAATGATTAAATACATTAATAACTCACTACTCCTTAAGTATGGGCTGTGTGTAGTGTCTTCCTTCCAGAGCATAGAATAGGAAGAGGGAGAATGACAGTAACTTCATTGTGGAGAAACCTGATAAACGCTACTCAGCCAAGTGATCCAGGTCAACATCAATAGTCATAAAACACGTGACGAAAATGGCACCTTAACTCTGTAATCCCAAAAGCCCATAACCCTGCAGCCTAATAGTGAGGAAAGACATCAGAAAAATTCCAATCCTACAGTATGTCTGACCAATAATCCTCAAAACTTCTAAAGTCACCAAAAACAAAGACACTGTCACAGGCAAGAAAAACCTAGGAAAACATAACTGCAAAATGCACTATGGTATCATAAACGGGATTCTGGAACAGAAAAAAAGGACCTTACAGCAAAACTAAGGAAATTTAAGTAAACTATGGACATTAGCTAGTAATAATGTATCAATATCAAATCATTAACTGTAGCAAACCACCATAAATGTTAATAATAGAGGGAACTATATGTGAAGTAATATGTTAGAAGTCCGTACTGTTTGCTCATTTTTCTGTATATCTAAAACTGTTCTGAAAAATAAAGTCCATTCATAATAATAAAAAGTAGCAGAAGTATACTAAATGGGGCTTCTAGGAAAGCCATAGGAGATTTTTGATAAATAGGGAAAGACCTTACAGGCGCTACCCGCCTTTTGCCTTGAATCCTTTTCTTTTTACTTTCTGCAGTGCTGATATGGTTTCTTAAAGTGAAGAATCTTCTTGAGACAGAGACAAAGAAAACTGAATGGGCAGAGGAGGACTCAGGAACGGCTCTGGGTTCTCAGTGACTTTCTTGAACAGTATCTATGGTTATATGGTAAATTGACATTGCTTACAGCCATGAAATGTGCATTTTTAAGGGAAAAAAACCCTCTGTGAATTAGAATTCTGGGCCCTCCATTACTCATACATTAGCTCACTGGAGTACAATCAAAACAATGTTTAAGAATAATTTTTTCCCAATTACATCTGTGCCATCAGTTTATTTCCTTGATGTGGTAAAAGACCAGGGACTCCTCAGTCCTCACAAGAAAATATTAAACTAATCCCCACTCCCTTTCAAATATCTCTGAGATAAATTGTCAGTGCTCATAAAATACATTTCAAATCCATAAAATTGTGAAATGATAAAAACAATATTTGGAGAAAACTATTTGAAGTACACCTGTTTTTCTTTCATCTAATCTAATTTTATTTCTGATTCAAACTATAATCAGCAGAAAGGTGGCACCTGAACCTCTGGTATCGTTTGAAGGCAAAAATCACTTTTATTGGTTTGCTTTTAGTCTGATACCTTCAGCTTATATTGAGTATCAGTGTAAGACAACCCTGTGCAACTCCCTGTTACACCTATTATTTAAAAAACAATAGTACAATATATAAAATTGTACACACCTATGAGGATTTCAGGAGAATGATTATCTAAGAAGTATATTTCTAGAATGATTATCTAAGAAGTGTTGTATTTCTTCTGAGTAATTGGTTTATTTTTAAGAACACTATGAATTTTGCAATTATGTAGGTTTTCACTTTATCATTAGCTGGTAGAATGCTTTCAGTAAAAATTTTGGATTATTTTAAGCAAGTATATAAATAAGATACTAACAAATATGTAAAACACTTTGCCCACCATTCTATCCTACTACCGCCATAGTTTACACTAACAACTGCTCACGGCATTTTTCCTGCTGAGAAACTATTCAGTCTCACCATCAGCCAAGAGTTTCAGTCAGGCATACTGATTAATTAGACTAATTTGACATATATAGTGCGGATCATTATAATTTGGCATATATAGTGTGGATCATTATATAGTGTGGATCACAACTGTTTTACTTTTCTTTAACTTTCACTTTTAACATTTCAGATTTTATTGTAAAGCAAAGGTAGTTTCTTTTTTTTTTTTTTTTTTTTTGTCTTGATCCTGGACTTGAAGAACAAACAACACCCACTAGTTTCGAAAATATTGTTTCTAATCTAATTTCAAATGAAACTCATCTTTTTTTCTGACAACTGTGATTGGTCTGAAGAAAACACAACAAAAGACAATCTCCAAGAATTTTTAAGAATATCTTTATGAAATATTGAGTAGATACAAAACAATATTTACAAAATTTATGTAAGAAATAAAGCATCACAACACAGTCTCGACATCTTACTTTTGTCTTGCCATGCACAGTGTGAGAGGTTCTCTATGGTATTTAAATTGAAACGGAATCACTGGGTCATAGGGCATGTGCTTCTTCAACACTAGGAAAAACCACATTTTGTTTTGTTTTGTTCCCAAAGGGGCTTTACCAATTTATACTCGACCCAACAGTATTTGTGTTCAACTTGCTCCGTATCTTCGCCAACCCTTATTTCTGGTGGAATTTTTTTTTTACTTCCTCCCAAAATCTGGAGTTTGTGTGTTGGTAGTTCATTTTTATTTTGTTTGTATATTCCTTGTTGTTAATGAATCTGAGCATCTTTTCTTATGGTTATTAGCCATCTGGATATCTTCTTTTGTGTAGTGCTTATTCATCTCTTTTACCTCTTTCCCTATTGTACTATTTGTATTTTTCTTGCTGATTCATAACAGCTTATTATAACTTCTGGATACTAATCCTTTGTCAATTTTAGGTATTTATAAAACTCTTAGTTTTTTGGGTTGTTTTTCATTCTCTTTATTGTATCTTTAGAAAAAATATTTTTGATTTTAATGTACTCAACATAAATTATTTCATTTTGTCTGTGCTTTTTGTATATTTTAAAGAAATACTCCTCTACTTTGGTGTTATAAAGGCTTTTTTAACCATGCATTTTTATAAAAGTTTTATGCTTTTTTTTTCTTTCATATGTAAGTCTTTAATCCAACTAGAATTGATGTTGTTTATGATGGAAGTAAGGATCAGTATTAATTTTCTATTGCTGTGTAATAAATTGCCACAAAATTAGTGGCTTAAAACAATCCTCATTAATTATCTCACAGTTTCTATATGTCAAAATCCAGATGTGGCATAGCTGGGTTGTCTGATCAGGGCTCACAAGGTGATTTCAAGGTGTTAGCTGGGCTATATTATCATTCGGAGCTCGGTATCTTTGCCAAACTCACCGGTTGTTGGCAAAATTCATTTCCTGGTGGCTGTATAACTGAGGTTCACGTTTTCTTGCTAGCTGTTGGTTACGGACTGCTCTCAGCATAGCTCCTTACTTCATCAAGCCCGCTGGAGAGTGTCTGCTACTGTTTCTTGTTTCTTTAAGAGATCACCTGAATAGGCTGTGCCCACTCAAGAAAATCTGTCTCTGGATTAACTCAAAATCAGCTCACTAGGGATATTCATTACATATGCACAAGCCCTTCTGCCACGTGGTGTAATATTAATTAGGGAGTGATATCCCACCGAATTCACAGGTTCAGCCTACACTTAACAAAGGGAGATTATACAGAGTATGTGCACCGGTGAGAATCTTAGAGGCATTTTAGAATTCTGCTGACCACAGAGTCTAATTTCACTTTTATCCTTTGGGAGAGCCAGTTGGCCCAGCTTCATTCTTCTCATTTTATTTCTTACTACTCTGCACTGCCAGACCTCTCATAAATCATTTCCATATTGCCTGGGTGTTTTTCTGGATTCTCTATTTAGTTGCATGGTGCAATTACTCTTACTACACCATCTGAATTACTACAACTTTACAATAATTCTTGATATCAGGTCAGAAAGTCACCTAACCTTATTCCTCTTCAGAAGGGTCTTAGCTATTCTTGACACTTTTCTTTTCTATTTAAATCTTAGAATTAACTAAGACTCCTAAATATTTCCATTAAGACTTGGAAAGAATTGACACTTTTAACAAGGCATGAATATTATATTTAGTCATTTTAAATTTATTTAGAGGTTTTTAAAATATCTTTCAATAAATTTATAAATTTTTTTATAAATATTTAAATCTTTCTGTTAGTTTTTTTCTGTCTACTTTATATTTTGATGGTCCTGTGAATAGTATCTTTAAATTATACCTATAAACTACTTTTTTATGAGTATAAGGAACTCCAATCAATCTTTGTGGATTTATATTTTACCTCCTACCTTGCTAAGGATGCAAAATAATTTTAAGAATTTAGCTATAGGTTCTTTGGAATTATTTATATAGACAATATTATAGTGTATTAACAGCATGCTTTTGTTTCTTCCTTTATTTTGATGTATTTTATCGTGCTTTGCTTTAGCTAGCACTTTAGTAAATTGTTGAGTAGGAATGGTGATAGTGCGAATCCTTGTGTCATTGTTGAACTAAAAGCAGACTTTCAATATTTTGTCATCAATAATGATTTCTGGTGTTGTTTTTATGGACATACCTGATACTCCAGATAGTTTGTTAATATTCAGAACTATCCTTATCTTTCTTAGATCATCCCTGACTCCCAAAGGAGTCAAGGAAGCTACGTTTCCCAGACTCTTCTGTGAGTAGAGTCCCAAATAAATTTCACCATGAGAGGCACTGGGATGATTTGTGAAGGATGAAAGAAAAATAAAAGTTGGCAGCTATGAATGTGGGTGGGTTTAGGGATTTTTTTCAAAGAAAGTTTGGGGTATTTTCTTTGTTGATGGAAGCTAGGACTATTGGTAACAAATTTTTTGTCATTTCAACACACCCAGATTTTTTTGTAAATGGCCTTGCTGATGTTTGCTCCCTCAGGCTTCAAAGTGTTATGCAAGTTTCTAATTCTCTGTACTAAATGTAATTTCATTTTAAATACCTAGAGCGACTTCAGTTTCCAAACTAAACCTAACCAAATCCACATTCATTACCTGCAGTGATTCTAAAGAAGCAACCCCAAATATGAGAATCTGGAATTGGTTTTCTGATCTAGTTAGATTTGAAAGCAAGTAATGATCTCATGCCAGTATATGCAAAGATTCTGGTATGTGCTTACATTTACAAATTTACATCGTTATTGTTTGAATGTGGTAATTAAAATGGAATTTAAACGACCATGTCACTGTTGCAATAAAACATTATAGTGGAAATGAGTATACAGATTATAGATATAGGATGGCTAAGTCATACTGTAATGAAGAACTTACAGAAAATCATAAGTAGAGGGTTTAAATTCTCAGGTAAAGGTATAGCCAACAACCAGAGATTTCCTACTATTGCCCTGAAATAATATCTTTCTTCATAGGTACAGATCAGTTTTACTGAAAATCAGAAAAAAAAAAAAAAATGATCCTGTGGTTTACTGAATTATAATGTAGGATGAATTCACAGCCTTATCAGATGTCTATCCTTAATGTCAAGAGATTGATTAGGGGAAGAGTTCCCTGAGAATTGAAATAGTGATATTTGTTTGTCTTAATAACACAAACACATTTGCAATCCAAGATTCCACTGAGCCTATCTTGCCATGATAAGCATACTTTCTGCCACTGCTTCCACTTTCTGAAGACCCAATAATGATCCCATTTGAGTGAGTTGGCTTGTAAGGAAAGCTGATTCCTCTCAGGACCCATAGAGCCACCTACTCTAAATACTTATAGATCTATATTTAGTGTCATATCCTATCAACCCAGGAAGACAAATTAAAGTCTGTCCCAGGAGAAGGTACATAAATACCAGACAAATTGCAAACTTTTTCCAATATATACAGATGGAAACATTTGGAGTATGCGAAAGGATGCATCCTAAGGATATTAGATCAAGGAGGAAGAATATAATTTTGGATTGTCCAAATTTACTAGTTTTGAGTATACTTTCTAGAGATTCTCAATTTAACCTATAAGCTTGAACACAGAATAGCACTCACAATTTGCTTGGTTGCTTAATGAAATGCCAGCAACACCGGAAAATAATCTGAGAAACCAGAACTTCTTCGGTATGCTGTAGAAGACTTCTAATGGCTCAGACATGCACTGGTGTTAGGAGGGTGCATAAGTAGGTTTTTGCCAGCAATTTCTGGACAACTTCCGGAGAAGAACCCGCTCTGCTTAGGGGAAGCAGGAAGCAGAAAAACGTAGATACTACCTTTTATGTGATTCTGACCCTTCTGGTAGTCCTGAAAGTTACCCTTCTAATCTGTTCTGGCTTGCAAAGATTTTATAAACCTCTACCTCCCTAAAATAAACTTCTTCCCATATTGACTGTCTAGGGTAGCTTCTGCTTTCCTTACCTAATTCTGATGATTTCTCCTTCCAATATCCATTCCCATTTTCGACCAGAGACACCATATTCCTATCAGATGGTTAGCATTCAGATATTTGAGTATCTGGTAATGCTTCCTGCCTAAATAAAAGAAAGTCTCGGTAGTACTGGAAAATGACCTCAACACTATCAACCACAGAATTTCTTTAAGACACTAAAATCTCTGGTTTTAGACACACCTGCAGCCCTGCCCTTGCCATAGTTTGGTTACATGAGCCTATGCAATCTCATTTCTCCCTAAGGTATTCTGAGTCAGGTTGCTATCACTTGCAAAGAAAAGCTCCAATGAAAACAAACATACAGGGGCTTCCCTGGTGGCGCAGTGGTTGAGAGTCTGCCTGCCAATGCGGGAGACACGGGTTCGAGCCCTGGTCTGGGAAGATCCCACATGCCGCGGAGCAAATGGGCCCGTGGGCCACAGTTACTGAGCCTGCGCGTCTGGAGCCTGTGCTCCGCAACGGGAGAGGCCGCGATAGTGAGAGGCCCGCGCACCGCGATGAAGAGTGGCCCCCCGCTTGCCGCAACTGGAGAAAGCCCTCGCACAGAAACGAGGATCCAACATAGTCATAAATAAATAAATTAATTAATTAAAAAAAAAAACAAACAAACATACATACACATAAACCAGACTTCTGGCAAGAAGCTGTATGATTCAACATGCATAGGAGTAAGGCTGAAATTGAATTAATTTGTATCGAGTTTTATAAGCAGTTGATTCTTACCCTTTGCTCTATAAACTGTCAAAAATGAGAAATACCACTATTAAATAATCTTACAACATAGAAGGTAGAAAAAGTCCGTAAGACATCATGATGTTGATGAATCTGCAGTATAGAAATCTCAGAATTTTTATGAGTTTCTGCTAAGGACATGTGTACATAAAACATGTTATAAATATAACACAAATGTATTTATAAATTTATATAAATTAGTATTTATATAATATTTATAAATCATTATAAATATTATATTTATAAATCACATTATATAGGTGTGCAGATATTTATAAATTCTATTATATATTATGCTATTAGCTGATCCCTGAACTATACTTTAGAGATCAACTATCAGGTTCAATAATTGATATATTATTATAAGCACTCTAAGTGTGCTGATCATAAACCATTTGAGGTTACAAAATTTTCTGGGAGATAAAGAGGAAAAAATTCATGTATAATAGACTATTCTGATTTGTTATACCAACCGATTCTTGGTACTTATTATACCAAGCATTCTTATTTTACACTATTCAGTAACCTTTAAGCTCTGCATTCATTACCCAAAGGAGGAAGCAAATAACATCAGCATTTCTAATGACTAAAAGTATGCTTTCAGTATAACTTTAAAGAGAAAGAAGGAGCAGTTTACTCTGTATTTTTTCCTTTATTAAAAGAAAAAAGTAATAAAGAAATAAGTGAAACAAACTTGCCAGTGCACAATCCTGTCTTGTTTTGGAACTTCCTAATCTTTTAGGAACATATACATTTATACAATTTATCATTAATTATGCATTACATGGACAATAGCTATCTCTGCCAGTTTAGCACATTTGCACTTAGATTTCCTGCCCAGGGGATAATGAGCAGGGACTGCATTTCAATAGTGAAATTCAAATCTATATTCAAATATAAAATTGAAGCCAATTAATTCAGAGTGCTTAACAGTCTCTTTAATTTTGAATCAGTCTGTGCTACTAAAAGTAGATTACCTTATCTAGATGCCACAGAAGACCAAATTAGTCTTTCAGGCCATTAATGCATTCTCTTTAATACTACAGCTACATCCATTCAATGTTCTTCCAGTGACCTGAAAAGTAAATATACTTCCAAATGACTTAATTTACATTCCATAAATTTCGCAATTTGTTATCTCTTTACTATATTATAAAAGGTCCCTTTTTACCCAGCTCCTAGCTATCTTGCCCTCTGTATCTATCATGATTGTTCTCATCAAACTTTATGCTTTATGTTCCTGGAACCCTGCTTACAGTTGCTTGAATGAAACTTGCTGCTCTGATTTTTTATTTGCTCTTTTCTCATCACCCAATCAAATATTAGTCAGATATTTACTCTCTCTTCTGTGATATATTGCTATGCAAACATTCACACAGACACAGAATGCAGTAAACCTTCAACAAATGTTGACTATATGTGATAAAAGGGATAAATATATGTGTGAAATGGATTTTCATATATATACTCACATATATGACCTTTCATTAAATACACACTATATGCAAAGCTATATATTAGGTCCATGGGGAATATAAAAATGAGTAAGAAAATATGGCACTGCCCTTAAAAGAGTTAGAGACTCAAACTGGGGCAGATTTTTAAGTAACTATAATGTGAGACAAAACGAAATAACTTCCACAAAGCAGGTACATATGTCCATGGATAGATCATGGAAGGGACAATTAATTCAACTGAGGAAATAGGAGTGACATCATGGGTGAATCATTTAATCTAAACCACAAAGGAAATAAAACTTTAATGGGCATATAAAGAAAGAAAGGACAATAGATAGTTTTTTCTGTTTGTTTTGTTCTGCAGTGTAACCAAATAGTCAGAGGCATACTAGAACATAGGGTGGTGTGAGAAGGCTTTTGTGGTTGTAATTCAGACACAGAAAAAAGATGGATATGTTAGTTAGCACTGATTGTTTTCAAGTGAAAGAAGCATATTGGAGCTAGTTTACAAAATAAAATTGGGATAGGACTAGGATAAATTTGTCCTAAGAAAATAGAACTATCTCACAGAACTCAATGGTGGGGGTCTGCCATGGAAAAGAGAGATTGTAACCAGGATGTGGAAAACGATCAAGATAATGTTTAAATCTCTTACATTTTCTTCTCTTTACATATCTGATTATTCTATTTCTCTCTCTTCTTCCTCAACATTATGGAAGACCTAATATGATAATAACATAGTTCCCAAGTTTCCAGTTAAAGTTCTGGCCAGAAGCAGAAAAAAAAATGGCATGTCACGGATATCCAGATCTAATATTCTGGAAGATTCTGATAATTCTCCCATCATGGGTCAACTGTCCACTTGTCTTATGGACAAAGTGCAGGGCATACACAGTCATACCTCATCCTCAGAATGAAGCCTACTATTTTACACATGTTAAGAACTGGTGATTGAGATGCCTAGTGAGGTTCAGGAACTTCTACAAGTTCATAAATCAAGTAATTGGGTCATTGGTATTATCAGGATTTCAACACAGTCTGATAATCAGACTTGGGAGACTATTTTTAACCATTACATTGTACTGCTACTACTTCACACACTTGGCCCCTTGCCTACCTGAGCAAAGACTGTTTAAAAACTGATTTCTAGTATAGCTAGAGCAAGCCCATACCCCTACTCTTTTCATTAATATATATATTTTTTAAGACTTCATTTGTCAGCCATCTCATGTGAATGAAGACACATGTCCACTGGTAAGAGTCACAGCAGTTACACAGTGTAGTTTGAGGCGGTAGTTTTTACTGTTTCTTCCAGGAAGAACATTATAAAAATTTTTAATGAAATAAATACCAAATTCGGACTGTTTCAGGCTATTACAGAAAAAAGTCAATTTATTCCAGGGAGTAGTTAATGAGATGTCTCACTAGATAAAGGGGCTTACCCAGTATATAAAAAATTTATATTCCAGAAATAGGGTTAGAGACTCTACATATTAATTACTACTCCAGGTGGTTAAGATTAGCAGAGAAACTCCAGCACTCACATGGAGTGAGAAAATGCATCTTCTCTTTATGGACAAAAAATTAGGCTTAGTTAGATTGCCAAATGCTCAAGGATGAAAAACAGAATAAATGTGGGGCCTCAAAAAAATTTTTGCATCATAACAGACAAACAACATAGGATACAAGAGGGTGTGGAAAGACAAACTTTTGAAGCAAAATATTGCAGTAACCGTAGGAAAAAATGGTTCACAACATTTGTTTGGTAGTTTTAATGAAATTCAGTAAAAATATATAGATATTGCCTAAAATAATATATGCCCACCCGTTTCCATTTATATCTGTTTGCATTTAAAGAGGTGTGATGTGTCTTTCTGCCTTTTTTCAGTTGGCATTTTCTTTATGAGGTAAAAGCCAGATTTGCCCAGAAGTGTGGGTGGGTGGAGTATTCTCAATTCAGATCTCACTTACGGTAAATTCTATCTCCTCTCATCTACGTCAATGATTGTCTCTACCAGCCTTGGGTTTTAGTATTATTTTATAAAGTTTCACTTCAGTTTTTATAAGTAACTGAGTAATTGGAAAATTGCAATCTAAACACTATTTAATAAGTCCTATGTATGCTATATTTTATGATTTCAAAGTTGATTAAATCCTAGATGATGTCAAAGACCGAGGTGTAAACATGGGTACAGGAGGCAGAATTTGATGGAAGTAAAGTTCATGAAAGTGAAAAAAGTCAAAGATATGTAGCTTAAATATTAGAAGAATCAACTCTGTAGATGCTGAAGCCCCATAAATCATTTGAAATTCATAGGCATGAGCCATTGATGAATAGTAGATAATTACTAGATAACATTTCAAGAAGGTACAGTTATAATCAGACAGCATGGCCGCAGAGAAAGAATCTTTACACGTGAATGAGTATGTAATGTGCTATAGTAGGAGTAGAAGCTGAGAATATGCATTTTCAGAGTGATAGTGGTACCTGAAATGGGAAAAATGAGCACCAGTCACTTAAGGAATCTTCTTCAAGAAAAAGGCTTTCCTTATGGTAGAGTCCAACCAGTTAAGACAACAAATTAGTTCTCCAGTTAAGACAACTAAATTGTCCAGTTAAGACAACAAATTAGTTGCTTCAGTGAAAAATTCATTTGTACTGATGCTGGACAGAGCCTCCAAAAGACATGACAAAAGAGTTTGAGACGGTAAATACATTTCTTAATATTTAATGAATACCTACTCTATATCAGAAAACCAGAATTTGGCATATTACATTGAGTTCAAAACACTGGTTTCAATGGTAAACACAAAAGGCAAAGTACCTGCACTCATGAAGCTTACTATAAGTCATACATATACCTAAAATTTTGCTTGCTTAGAGAGCATAAAATGAGATGTATTTATCATCTGTAATATCTCCTTATGACAGCATTTTGAAAGGACTATGTTAATCTCAGTGATCTCTACATCCTTAGCTCCTTTTTTTTTCCCAAAAATTGAACCTAAAAAATGTTTAAATCAGTTTAGATAAGACAATGCACATAGATACCAGGTAAACACCAACAGTATTAAAGAGCCATCAACAAGAGATATCAAAAGTCTAAATTCATGAGCGCTTGGTGAGTTCTAATTTTTTCTTTAAAAAAGTGTTTCCATAAGCAATTGCAAAAGAGAATATACACTCACATTTCTGGATTATACTTTTCCTGATTACCACATTGTAGGCACTATATCCCAAAGGACGGTGAGATAATTATATTATCCTCAGAAGTGGTATAGTCCAAGGCACCATGTTGAGAACTGCATACAGCAAAGAGCAGAGCAGTCTCTCATGACCAGCAATGGGAATATGGGCAGTTCACTTGGCCTATTTTGCAGGTCAGATGTCGAACTTTGTATCATACTTGTATACCGATTATACACTCCTGGAAATGGCTATACTTTTTTTTTTATACTGGGTGTTTAGGAAAAGAGTATATTTGGGGATATAAGAAAACCTGAATTTTGGCAGGGTTTTTTCCTCCACTGTCACTGAATATTTTACAACCATGAAAAACCACCATTAACCTTTTTTAGGCTGAAGTAATTAAGCATTATAAAAATCAGCTACACACAGATAATTTATCATCCCATTTTCTTCCCTTTTTAATTTATTTTTCATTAGCACTTGTTTATAAGAAATTTGTGTAGTTGCTTGTTTTGTGCCAGTCTCAGGCTATCAGTAATCAATCACGTGGCTGGAATGGCCCTTGTGGTTCTTATGATTGCAAGACACCCTCAGCAATAACCATCAGGAAACTTAGAGGGGAAAAAAAAAGGTTTATCACATACATGCCCTAAAAATTACATGGCACACCGGGGGCCACACAGCAAGCTGGGTGGTGGAGAGTGGAAGTGTGAGCATGAGCCTGGGGTTCTGCTTTTATTGGGATTAAAGGTGGGGGCTTATGGTTTCTGGAGTTCACTATTTATTGATGAATTTGAAACTTAAGAGTGGGAATTCAAAGCCCAGGAAGAGAAAAAACAAAAACAACAACAACAACAAAAAGCAAGCAGTCCAAACAGTCAAAATAATCAGTTACTGAAATCACCCAAGATTTCTAAAACAAAGGAGCCTGGGCTGGGGGCTCTGGCTCTTTCACATGGCTGGTGATGTGTTTATTCTAGATAACCATCCTTGAAATCGATACCTGGCAATCAAAGCTTAAGTCAGGCACTTGCATTAAAAAACAAGAAAAACCAACTGTCAGGTTTTATACTACACTGCTACAGAAAGAAGTTTCTATTTCTTATTTCATTTAGATGAGAATTTGTTGGAGAGGACAAACATGATTAGGAAAGGATGGAATGGTAAATGGGGACAGGAGAAGGAACTTAAGCCCAAACCTGGGTATGAAGATGTTTCTCACCAACTATGTCATACATGTCAGGACTATAGGTACACAAGTCTGACTACAGGGGGAAAGCATAATTTTTTTTTCTTGAAAAAATCTGTAAAGTGTGATTGCGTTGTTTCCTTTGCCAAGATCTTCTCAGTGAACTCATTGACTTTTTTTGTTAATGTTTCTTATTAACCACTGCGTTCATTAATAATTTCTTTATACTTCTATGTTACACGGAAATCTGGTAAGTTCCAGAGAGTGGAACTAATGCTTAGCAAATTCATTTGCAAAGCATTCAGTATAAATTCTGCACACCAAACAGAATACCTCTGGGTTTGAACTACTACAAAACTTACTTGCAACACTGGCAATGCCCATTTATGGAAAATAAGAATTCTAACAACTTGTGTATAATTGTACTTGTCAGCAGCACCTATAACTTGAATGTAAGTTTTGAAGGACTGCATTTATTATGTCAAAGGAAAATTAGCAGCTGCTCAAATGGGGATGGTAGAATTTTAATATAACATCTGCAAAACAGCTTTATATATCTAGAATCAGCTTTTTCTCATGCAGAGAGCTTTCAGTGAGTTTCACTGATAAACTTCTCACTCCATATGTCTCCTGCAGTGTTTCATACTCTCTACAGTAACAGCTATTTTAACTGGTATGGCTAGGATCAAAAACCTTTATGTCACTGAGGCTTATCCATCTCCTTTACATTCCCTTCAAATTAACCTCCAATGTAAGTGCCATGTTTCTCTAATTCATAACATTGTCCTACATTTCCACATTAGCCCCTTATCAGCATAGGCCTAGATGCTTGAATAGGCTACGTCTAGTTTTACGGTCTCTATTTAACATATTTTAAAATATCATATTTTAAAATATCATTTTGTTATGTTACATTCTCTTCTCAATAACTCTCCCTTGGAATTGGAAGACAATGATAGCCTAGTAATAGAAGATGTCTCAACTCTGTGACAATAAAACAAAATAAAACAAAAACAAAATGAGAAGAGAAAACTTTCACAATAAAGAAACTCTGGTATGAACATGGATAGAGAAAAGCATTACCCACATACCTCGAGAAAATACAGTTTTTTTTCTTATGTACAAAACAAAGATGGTCATATTGAGAGATGTCAGCAAAGGACACAAGCCCCAGACTGAGATAACTGTGAAAAATTTATAATTTGTCTATTTTGTGGCAAATTATAAAGACATTTTTTTAAAAACTGAATGGAAATAGAGGATGGATGAGATGCCTGGCCAAGAAATAGACAGCAAGTATGGAGCTATACCTAAAGGAAGTTTGCAGGCCATGGGCATTTTTGTTTATTTGGATTTTCAAAATGTGGCAAGGTCCTATCAGACAAAATTTACCATTCTCCTGAACTGAAAGGTAATCTTCTTAGTGTAGTGGGGAAAATACTGGAATTAATAGATATGGGGGATTTCCATTTGTAGCAACTATTGCCTTAGCAGATGAGCAAGGCTTTGGGAGTTACACAGTGTTGAACCACCATGTGCAGGAACAGGACTAAGAAAAGCTGTGGAATGTGCACCTCCTTCCTGACTCTACTTCCCCCTGGCATTTCGGAGTCTCATCTTGACTTAGACAAGTACTTTTCTGAGTCTGAAGGACAACCCTCAGTAGGGGTAGAGCATTCCTCTGACTATACCACAAAAGAAGCCAGAAATGAAATAAGATATAGTTCCACTCCATGAGTTGAATAGGGAGCTGCCAACCCTGAGAACACAAACCTGGTCTAAGGAACAGGGGATCCCAAAGATGTAGAGAACATACAGTTTTCAGAATGAAGGGCAAAAGAACAAAATCATGGAAAAGGGCAGAGAGCATATAATGGATAGAAAGGAAATGGTGATCAAAAATACAGATCAAACAATCCTTCTTCTTTATCCCTTCAGCTGCCAGAAGACTGTGAAGAAGTATCCACATTGGTCAATCTCAAAATGCCCTTCCCTTCCATGGTTGAGAGTCATTGAGTACCAGCCCAATTAATAAAGGGAGAATGATGTATGCCTCAGGCGGTGATATTGAGGTATCCTAGAATTACAGAAGGAGTTAGAGTGAAGAGAAAACTCTACCAGTTTCTATGATTGAAAGAAACTGAAGGAATAACTTATAAATTAACATAAGATAGCAAAAGGGGAGAGAAAAAGAGACAAAAAACCAATTGGTATGTTACAGAATTTGAGGGATTAAGTGCATGAAAGGAAATAAATGAAAATCTAAAAAAGAAAAAATGTTTTTCAAAAATTTTCAAATAAAGAAAAATAGACATCAAAAACATCTCAACAGCTGGATCAGGCAAGGCAAACCTGTATATCCTCCTCACCATAACATTCTCTTCTACATTCATTAAGTATCTAGTTAGGTAAACAGTTAAAATTTATCTTCCCACTCTTCCTCTCCCTACCCCATCCCTTCATTGTCCCTGGTAGATAATTTACTAGTTGAAAACTCTAACAGAAAGCCGAGGGAAATTCTATGAAAGTAAATTTTTAAAGCTAGAAATATTTCGGAAAAGGAGAGATAAAAATCTAAATGAACTTGCAATTAGATTTCTTAACTTGAAAACAGTGGTAAGTTAAAACAGTAAATCTTGAAATATGATATTCAGAACTCAAGGCAAAAGCAACATGACATGAAAAAAGGTAAAGAGAAAATCAGGGGCTTCCCTGGTAGTGCAGTAGTTGAGAATCTGCCTGCCAATGCAGGGGACACGGGTTCGAGCCCTGGTCTGGGAAGATCCCACATGCCATGGAGCAACTGGGCCCATGAGCCGCAACTACTGAGCCTGCGCGTCTGGAGCCTGTGCTCCTCAACAAGAGCGGCCACGATAAGTGAGAGGCCCGCACACCACGATGAAGAGTGGCCCCCACTTGCCGCAACTAGAGAAAGCCCTCGCACAGAAACGAAGACCCAACAGAGCCAAAAATAAATAAATAAATAAAAACATGTCAATCCATTAAAAAAAAAAAAATCAAATGCAAAGACATTAAATGATTCCACTGTCTTATTCAAAAATGGTAAGAAATAATCATTTGAAAGTAAGATTTGTGTCAACACATGTATATTCTATGATATGTTGACATTCAAAGATCAGGGATTGAGATCTGAGAGCTTTTCAAGGATATTGCTAATTGCTTAAACTTTATACTAGTTATCTGATAAATATTATCTTTGGCAATTACTTTTCTGCTTTATATGGTATCCTCAGCTCTATTTGTGCTAGCACTTCGGTTCACTCTAATGATGGGTCATGTATGTATAAGCTTTAAATATGTAGGCTTTCTTTAGCAAGCTGCTGAGTTCCACTTCATACTGCTCTGGTTATTTATAATATTTATTATTTAATGTTAATGCCACTGTCACATTTTCAGTGTTTGTCTAAAGAACTCCTAGTGTCAACATGCAGAATGTCACTTCTTGTCAGGATGCACCTGCCCTGAGCAGCATAATTTTTAGATAGATCACAACCTAATCTGTGTAGTCTTTAGAACAAAACAATCATCTTGCCAAAGGGGATGAGTATTCAGTACATAAAGTGTTTGACTAGACAAGGAGAAAGCAAGGAATTAAGGAAAGGATAAAGGAAGAGATTCCAGTGTTTTTTTTATTTCTTTAAAGAACATAAAAATAAGTTATATTGGGGCTTCCCTGGTGGCGCAGTGGTTGAGAATCTGCCTGCCAATGCAGGGGACACGGGTTCGGGCCCTGGTCTGGGAAGATCCCACATGCCGCGGAGCAACTAGGCCCGTGAGCCACAATTACTGAGCCTGCGCGTCTGGAGCCTGTGCTCCGCAACAAGAGAGGCCGCGATAGTGAGAGGCCTGCACACCGCAATGAAGAGTGGCCCCCACTTGCCGCAACCAGAGAAAGCCTTCACACAGAAACCAAGACCCAACACAGCCATAAATAAATAGATAAATAAATAAAAATGCCTGTAAAAGTGTGTTTAAAAAAAAAAGTTATATTAAATAAATACAACTAAAGAGAAAATGCATATTTTTTAAAAATCTTTATTGAATGTATTATATCAAAAAACTACCTTTATCCTTGCCATACGTGAGGATATAATTGCCCATAAAAAAAGGAATTAATCACTTTTTTCTGTGGATGCTTGCTAGACTCAATCTTTAGTAGGAAAAAACTCAGACTCTAAACTAAACTAGGACTATCTCTTCTGAGTAATATGAGGATCACTGGATGTTTATTATAAGAATAAATATTACAACTCTAAATGGATCTTTAGGAAGGTCTATTCCTTTTTATTCTGGGAGACATATAGTGTAGACTCTGGAGTCAGCCTACCAAGCTTTAAACTCTGGCACCACCACTAGCTGGTATGAGACAAGTTACATAAATTCTCATGTACAAACTGGAAGTAATAACAATATCTACTTCAAAGGGATTAAATGGAACAATACACACAAAATGCTTAGAACAATACCAGTCACAAAATAAATACTCAGGTAATTATTATTACCTGAATTTAAGATCCAGCACATAATAAACATTTAATATACAGTGGAGATTTTTTTAAATTGCTAATAGTCATACATTTATACTTGAAAGTTTAGTTTCTTTGCCCTGAACTCTTTGTTCTAATAGCCATCAATTAGTAACCATTAACTTAATCAGTGATTTCAATTGTTATATTGCACAAGGACAATGTACAAGTATGTTGCCATTAAATTCAAGTTTCAAGCGGAATGTTCCCCTTTTAAGAAGTAAATCAATTAACTAGAAAATTATTATATCCTGTTGTAAAACTTGGGTGATCACTGTAATATAGCTGTGCAAACACCAAAGAAGAAGTGCAAACACCAAAAAAGTTATACTCTGAAGTACTTGGTCAACATTTTTTTTCTCTTGATTTACTGGATCAACCTCACTTAATTGGTTAGAAAGCCATAAGGCCACAAATCAGCTGACTTTGAGTTACTCAGAAGATAAATTTTCCTGGGTGGGCATGATCTAATTGGGTGAGCCATTAAAAGGCGTTGGGCCCTTCTTGAAAAGAGAAATTCAAAGCAAGAGAGGTTGTCCCATTAGCTTAAGTCTTCTCAAAAATTGCCCCATGAAACTTGTATAATCATGCAAAATCTTGTCTGACTAACTTTTAGCCACAGAGAACACATACCACTAGGATCCAATCTCAAAAATCTCCCTGTTATTTTTTCCACATAAGAACGTGAAACTGCATGTAGTCTCCAGCCTTCCAGAATCCCAAGCACCCAAAGCCTATAGAGTCCTCTTCCCAGCAGAGAGTGGAGCATTTCCAATCCATAATCTGCCATCACACTGCAGCACTTTGCAAGAAAAGTGAAATTGTTTTTTACTCTCAGAACAAAAGTCTGTGTCTACTCAAAGTAGACACAACCCCTTGAAGTGAAACTCTGACCAGGAGAAAGACAACATTTTACACTGGTATGTAAAGTGGTTTACCTCCTCACTTATTTAAACACTTTCATATCATAAAAGGATTTTGGCTCAACTTCTATTGAACACATAAGCAAAAGATCATTACAGTATCTTTCCCCAAAATAAACATTAGCCTTCTTCAAAGATGAATTAGAAAATAGCTGTAGCCTATTTAAAATAATAATTTTTACCCCTTTTTACTCTTCCAGATTGCAAATACTGAAATATAATCTCGTCGACAGCATTCATTAAAAGTTTGATATAACTAAAGAGGTAATTGAGCTCAAAAATTGAGACTAAAGTATTGCAAAAAGTATTCTTAATTACAATGCACCATAATTTCATCATAACTCTCAAGGAAAAAACAAATCTTCATTTATATAAAATAGGTATGTGTCTGTCTCTGTTGTTTGGATTACTGCAGTGAAGACTCTGTGTGTGGGTGATTATATTTAATGAACTCAACTGGATTTGATATGTAGCATCAGCAAACACCCAAAAGATTAGCAGAGGTTAGTGCTGATAGTTAAGAGTGGCTAAACTAGCTTGGAGTGTGTAATTACAATTATGACTTCTTAGTTGCCTCATTTCACCAGTTGATTCATCCCTCTGTCTTAAAACTGTTATCTCCCTTAGCATGATTCCCTATTCCTATAAAGAGCATTTCTTTGACTTCTCATTTTCATAGCAGCAAACTGCCCAGCAGTTGCAAATCAAATGCCTCTTGAATGAGGCAGGGAACTTTAATGTATATAGCATACTGGATGTTGAAGGCTGGATGCTGAAGGCCAAGAACTGGGTTAAATTGGAGAATGCATATCCAAACTAAAGGCATGTACATGCAAACTCCTTAGAATACTGTATAACCAAGTAAAACATATCTGCATAATGAATTTGGCCAAAGGATGTTAATTTGTCTACTGTCTTAGATCAACAGTTTATAAATTTGTGGGAGGGGGTAAAATAATCCTTACAGATTGTAATGAAAGATTTTCCCCATGGATTTTTTTCTCTGTTTTTATACTACACCTTGGATAATTTCATTCAAATTACTGAAGTAATCAATGCACATGGTTTATAAGTCAAATAGTACCAAAGATATTATACTGAAAATCAACACTTCTCAGATCCCACTTTCCCCACCCTCCCTCCCCTCCCTCTCCTCAGAAGCCACCAGTTTTGACTCAGATTCTTGTTTAAATTAGCACTATTTTTTAAAATACTTGCATTGCTAATTAAAATGATAAAATCTATACACTTTATTTACTTTATGCTATGATGGATGAGGATTAAGTAATTTTATAACAAGCCCAACTGTCCTTCTCCATCTTCTCAAAGTATTATGTCACTATTTACCATTAAACCTTACAAGAACGTTTATGGCAATATGTCTTCGTGAGTGTGTTCACAGCCAAGACAAGCAGAGTACTATCATTACATTTCTCTTCTTTGAATGACAGTACTTTATCTTTCCTTGTGATTCTAACTGTCCCTTTTTTGGCAATATACTGTACTTAAAAATTCCATTATATCAGGCTTATTTTTCATCATTTTTAGTACAGATATTTTAACAGGTTGTGCTTGTTTCCATAATTTAAAAAACAAAAGAAATATACAAATATAAAGATACAGGAGTGAAAGCCTCTGTGTATTTCAGGCCCCTGTTTAAGTTCTATAACAACCCATCTGCTCCATGTACACATATCAGTAACAAGTGTTAATATATTGTTGTGTAACCTTTCAGAGTCAGCTATACATATATGTAAAAAAGCAAATATATATTCTTATTCCATCTTCTCATATAACGGTAGGATACCATATATATTTTCTGAACCTTATTTTTTCACTTTATATTACTTTTATTTACATACAGAAAAATTAACATTTTTTTTTCATTTCTTGAGTTTTGAGAAAGACACACAGTTGTGTTGCTACCACTATAATCGATGTACAGATTAGTTCCCTTGTGCTGCTCCTTTCTAGTCCCACCATAGTTGGAAACTACTAATCTGTTTTCTTTCCTTACTATGTTGCCTTTTTCAAAATGTCAAATAAATGGACTCATACAATATGTAGCATTTTAAGCCTGATTTTTAAAATTTAGTGTAATGTATTTGAGATTCATCCATATTGTTGTAGGTACCACATTTCATTCTTTTTATTTGAGTTGTAGTCCATTGTAAGGAGGGACCACAGTACGGTTCTGCATTCACCAGTATGATTTTTTTCTGTCTTTGTGATTATGAATAAACACTCGCTTGCTTAAAAATACATTGTGCATAAGGATGATAGCAAAGCAAGTGAACACAATTTTAATTAAATATTTGGGGGAAATGAGGTAAAATAACAACTGAAGATGTTCCTCAAGAAAATGGCATCTAGGTATTAGGTAGAAGCATGAATAATTTATGTGTGGTAGCCAGAGAGAATGCCAAATGTGTGAATGCAGAAGAATATATGGATATAAAGTATGTGGTAATGGGAATGTTCTGTTATTATGGCTTCAATTTTCTCAGTGATACAGGGAACAAAGGTATCAGCTGACATAGTAAAGAAGGGAAGGTAGGAGTTGAAAGCTTTAGGAAAGAAGAGAAGATGCAAATGGAAGTAGACTGTAATGACTTAGAAGCATCATTTGAGGCTAATGATCATTAAGTGAGAATGAGACCAGTCAGCATGGTTGAGTTTTTCTCCAGCCACGTTCAGTTGCCTGGGTGAAGTACAGAGGAGATGCAGAGTCAGACTAAATCAGGGTGGTATTTTGCCTAATTTACATGGTGAAACAAGTGAGGAGCAAGGTTAATTTTTAAATACTTTACAATAGACTTTAAGCTGGTAGAGTAATAAGGGAGGATATAAAAGCAAAGAGCTACAAAGCAACTTTGGTAGTTTCATTATTTTCTTAATTATTTTATTTTCCTTTCTTTCTGTGTTTTTTTCACCCTTGTATTTTACACGTTTAAATATTCTCTTCATCTTATTTGATCAGCTTATCTATTTTACTGATTTTTCCCAAAGATCTAAAGTTTGGATTTATTGATGATTACTGGTATGCTTTCTGTTTTCAATTAAATAATATCTGTTTTAACTTTATTTCATCCTTTTGCTTCAATTCAGTTTATCTAGTGCTCTTACTAATTTTGGGAGTCAGTGCTGAATGTATTTGTTTTCATTATCTCCTTATTTGTTGATACATGCAATAAAGGCTATGAATTTCCATGTGAACTGATTAGCTGTACAGAAAACATTCTCATATCTAATATTTCATTATTATTTTTGCTAGAGTTAGTACTATTTGATTTGTATTCTTCTTTGACCAAATAATTAATGATTTTCTAAAGATAATGTCTTAAGAGAGAAGCACTTAATTTCCAGGTGAAACAGCCTATTTTCTAGGTGTATTGAATTTTGAGCAGACAGTGCTCTCAGTACTACTTCTATTGCTTGGGACTCATGGAGGTTGTTTGTCTTCATAACTTAAGGTACCATCAATATTTTTAAACACTCTTTAGCTACCTGCAAAGAAGTTGTGGGTTCTATTTTCACATAACACATTTCAATGTATACCAATAAGTTATACCTTCAATGTATATCAATTGTATATTCATGTATATCAATGTGTATCAAAAATACCTCACTGTGTATCAGTAAGATCTGTCTTATTAGTCACACCTTCTTTCTTTTTTTATTTATTAAAGAGGTCAAATAAAATATCAAGTTAGTATGTTCCTTCAATTTTCCCCTTATTTTTAAGAATATTACTGCTGTTGTCAGTAGACATTCCTAAATGTTACACCTTTATTGTGAATGATGACAATATTTGACATTAAAGTGTCTGCACGTTTGTCTGAATCCCACGTATATTAAGATCACTACCCCTACTAGCTTTATTTTCAATCATCTGTTATATCATTGCCCATTCTTTAATATTCAGCCCTTTATAATGCTTTAAGGTGTGTTTCTTGTAAATAGTAAAAACTTAGGCTTTGTTTTGTTATCCTGTCTGCTGAAAACACTTTTGTTTAAATAGATGAACTTAAATTTTACTATCCTGACAGATATGTTTGTCCTTAGTTGTATCATATTATTTTCTATTGCATTTTTGTTTCCTGTTTACATTTATTTTTCAACCTTTCAATATCTGATTTGTTTTCTTTGGTGGGTATATGTGTGTATCTATGCATGTGTAATTTTCCTGATATTTTAGAGGGTTCAACTTTTTGTTCTAATGATGGTAATTAATCTAATGATTACTTTTATAATTATTTATGTATAATTATTTATGTATTACCCTCTTTGGTGTAAGGCCTAAATTTCATATTTTGTGCTGCCTTGCTATCTAGAGAGGAAGGGCCTGGCATGGCCAACTGCAGGTCCCCCCCACCCCACTCTGCTCCTATGTATAAGGTTCCCTAAACAACCCTCCTTACCAAACAGACCAAATGCAGTTCAGTGCCACTTATCATACACTTAAAGATGCTTGTTCAGGACTTGCTTCTCCCCTTTTTCACCCTGCTGGCTGGAAATGGTTTTAACCAAAGCAATCTTACAAGTCAAGTGTTAAAGACTGCAGAGCCACTTTGTAGCCTGGATCCCCAGGTGTCTACTTAGAACACACACACACATACACACCTACCCTAAACTGTTAAAATGAGAGATAAATAAACTACTTCTTATTGAGCCACTACATTTTTGGATGTTTGTTAAAGCAGATTAGCCTTCATCCTAACTAATAATATACGTTTTATTTAAATTCTTATTTTGAGATAATTACATACTCACAAAGAAGTTCCAAAACAACACGAGGAACTCCCATTTACTCTCAACCCAAATTCATCAGTTGCTTACATTTTGTCCCATTTTTCTATCGTAATAATAAATAAAAGGAAACATTTACTATTATTTAATAAATATTTATTATGTATTCATATATCTGATTTTTATTAACCATTTTGAAGTAATTGTTTTTTAGCTGTGTATTGTAAGTTAAAATTTGTGACTGCTAACAGAGAAAGTTTTATTCCTTCATTTCAAATATGTATTGTTTTTGCCACATTACACTGGCTAAGACTTGCATTAGAAAGGTGAATAGGGAGATGACAGAGAAAATTCTTGTCTTTTCATGATCATAACAAGGAATCATGTAATACACTACCATTATTTATGAGGTTAGCTGTAATATCTTGTAGCTATGCTATCAAATAGAGGAAGTTTTCTGCTTTGTTCTTCGGTTTTGTCGTAAATGGCCATTACGTTTCATTAATTTTTTGGTATCCATTGAAACGATCATATGATTTTTCTCCTTATGTGGTAAATGGTATAAATTGATTTATTTTTTTTTAATTAATAGCTACTCTATTTATTTATTTATCTATTTATTTTTAGCTGTGTTGGGTCTTCGTTTCATGCGAGGGCTTTCTCTAGTTGCAGCAAGCGGGGGCCACTCTTCATCGTGGTGCGGGGGCCACTCTTCATCGTGGTGCGCGGGCCTCCCACCATCACGGCCCCTCCCACTGCAGGGCACAGGCTCCAGACGCGCAGGCTCAGCAGCTGTGGCTCACGGGCCCAGTTGCTCCACGGCATGCGGGATCCTCCCAGACCAGGGCTCGAACCCGTGTCCCCTGCACCAGCAGGCAGACTCCCAACCACTGCGCCACCAGGGAAGCCCTAAATTGATTTTTGAATGTTGAACCAAACCTACATACTTGTGATAAACCCACATAAGTGTGATATATTTTCCTTCTTATGTCCTTCTTGCTAGATCAACTTGCTAATATTTTGCTACATGTCTTTAAATGTATGCCAGCAGCATAGACTTTTTCTATAAAGGAAAAGATAAATATTTTCACTTAATGGATCTAACTGCTTAACTCTGCTCGCCTAATGTAAATGCAGCCATGGACAATATATGAATGAATGGGTGTGGCTGGATTTAGCCTGTAGGTTGTAGTTTCTTTCTCACAATGATATCAGTCTGTGGCTTTCTTTTCTTATAATGTCTTTGTCATGATTATGCAAGAGGGATATATTGCCTCATGAAACTGATTGGAAAATACTTCCTGTTCTTCATTTTTCTGAAGAATACTGTTCATTAGATAATGTCTTCCTTAAAGTTTGAATAAGTTCAAAAGTGAAATTATCTGGGACTAGAATGTTCTTTATGAGAAAGTTTTATAATTAGAAATTTAATTACTTTAATAAATAAAAAGCTTAGCAATATGTAGAATGTGTATTGATTTTAGCAAGTTTTGTTTCTTTGGGATTTTTTCCTT
Source organism: Balaenoptera musculus (assembly GCF_009873245.2). Lineage (NCBI taxonomy): Eukaryota > Metazoa > Chordata > Mammalia > Artiodactyla > Balaenopteridae > Balaenoptera > Balaenoptera musculus. The sequence goes on from NC_045796.1 coordinate 41,924,800, forward strand.
TTCATTTATGTTGTCAAGTTTATTGTCATGTAACTCCGCACACCATCATCACCTTAGAATCCTTTAAATGTCTATTGGATCTATGGTGATATTCTCTTCGAATTCTGACCTGTTTCTCTCTCTCATTTTTTAAATTGATTAATGTATTTAAAATTTTGCCAATTTTATTCATCTTTTTAAAGAAAAAACTTCTCACTGTTAATTTTCTCTTTTGTTTCTCTATTTTATATTTCATTGTCTCTGCTGTTATATTCATCATATTCATGTCCCTATTTATTTTTGGTTTAACTTGCTCTTTTTCTAGATTTTTGGGATAGAATCCAAATAACTGTTTTAATTAATATAAGCATTTAATGTCATAAATTGCCTTCTAAGCACAGCTTTTACTGCATTCCTCAAATGTTTATATTGTTTTTCCGTTATCACTCAGTTTGGACTATTTTTAACTTCGTTTTTTTCTTTCTTTCTTGAACCATGGACCCCACAAAGTTAGTTTTAGTTGCCAAATCTTGTGGATTTTCTAAACATCTTTCTGTTATTAATTTCTAAGGTAACTTAATGATAAGGAAGCATAATCTCTAAGATTTCAATTTTTCAAATTTATGCAGACCTGTTTTGTTTCTATATGAAAAAATAATATTTTCTGCAATCGTTAGATATGGTATTTTTAAACTTCAATAAAGTCAAATTGGTTGATAGTGTTGTTCAAATCTTTGTTATTCTTGCTAATACTTTTATACTTAAAAAATAAATTATTGAGAAAAGTCAATCACAAACCATGATTCTGAATTGTTTCTTTCATACTTTAACAACTGTATTTGGTAATTCCAAATTTAACTAGTGTTTTATTTCTACACGTATCATACTTTTTTTACCAATTTTTGATGTGAGATCAGGCCTTTTCTTTTAGTGTGGGTCCACACTTTGGATTTGCAGATTATCTTCATTGCATAAGCCAGAAAATAACACTTTATGTTCAATTTCTACGTTCTCTTCCTTTAAAGAGGAATGATAAAGTAAAGTTATTACTGAGTGCATATTTCCTCTGAATTTTTATAATCTACATCCAGTCTTTTATAGTTTTTGTTACCCACACATCACTAATAGCATATTTTTCCATTGACTTCTATTTATTAGATTTTACCAAAGCATTCAAATCATATTTTTAATAAAAAATGTTAGCTCTTTTTCTTTCAAACTCATATTTTGTCCTTCAATTAGCAAATATCAATAGCAAATACAATCAATATAAACATATTTTGGAGCACCTGGCAGATTCTTGGTATCACAATTTGACTTATGGTTTCAAAAGCAGACAGCACATTAGAATTAGCCTTTTGGAGGAACTCTGTATAACATTTAAAATATTTAGTATGTTTTAGAGGGAGAAGGAAATTGTTGCTTAATTTAGCCAGTTAAGAAGAGATCAGTTAAGAGAACTTCTGGAATACTACTTAAAAATATTTATAAGAAGAATGGAGATTTAACTACTTTTTTTAAAGTCTGTGAGAAAAATAATAGCCAACATTTAGTGAGCTCATAATTTGAAGCAAGACCTATTCTAAGTACCAAACAAAATTAAGATTTATTTCTCACAATAGCATTCACAGAAACTTTAACTCACTTAAGTTCATTCAGCTAGTAGTTGGTAGAAGTAAAATTTTAATTTAGAGTCTGATTCCAGAGTTAGTTCCTTAAGCCTCTAAAGTAATACTGAAATTTATTTTTTTAATCACCTTTAAGAAAATTTATTTAGAGTAAGTTAAAAAAAATAGATGGAGTAAGTAAAATTAAAATTAAACTAAGCACTGTATTTATACTGGAAGCTTGAGGAATGTTTCCTAAACGATAAAAATAAATCTATGGGATGGCACGAGCAATAATTTAAATTGGACCACCAATATCAGCTAAGAGCCTTCAGGAATCAATGGTAGAACTTGAGCTATTAGCACTCAGACAGGTGCAATGTCCTCAAAGTGTAGGAGGGGATGCTGGTGGGCACTGATGATCTCATTAACAGGGCTAGCAATGAGGAAATCGGATCTAGGAAATGGAGAGGCAAGTTTAAAATACTTAAACCTTGGATAGGATAACTACCATAAAAGGTAAATATTTATTCCAAAGCTACAATACACAGCCTGCAATATCCAAGCATTTCTCACTCCAATAGCAGACAAGCTTTATAAGATTCAAAGCAAACTCTATGAAATCAAGTTTATAGATTTAAAAAATCAGTTGTATACAAGTGGGCAATCAAGTACTATCTTGGCCAAAATTCCTGCTTCTAAATGTTTTCAAGTATATCTCTCTATAGTTGTTCACAATTTATGAAGGAAAAATACTGTTATACTTTCATATGTTTGAAAAAGTATTCTATAAATAGCACTGTAGATACTCAGAAGAAAGAGTCAATCAGTGCTTTTGAGGCAGTCAAGTGAGACTTCAAAAAAGGATTTGGTTATTTTTAATTTATAAATGGGTAAGAGAACACACACAAAGGCATAACATGTGAGTGGCTTGATGTGGTCAAGAATGATAAGTTTAGTGTGGTTAGAAAATATTTTATATGAAAAAATTGATATGAATAGAATTGTCAAGGTGAATTGAAATCAGACCAAATGCCATGATAAGAAGTAGCAAAGAAATTTTAACTTTACCTTGAGTTCTATTTTAAGATTTATCACATACTAATTATAAAATAGGGATGAATTACTTAAATTTTCTAATTTCTATAATTAGTAAAATTATATGATGGAACTTTGTAACTATTTCTCAATCATTTCTGTACATTAGGATAATCTGGGGAAATTAAAAAAAAAAAAATACCAGTACGCAGGTTCATATCCAGAATGTCTGATTTAATTAGACTCAGACAGGGTTTCTCAACTCTGGAACTGGATAATTCTTAGTTGTATGGGACTCTCCTTTGTATTGTAATATGCTGAGTACCATCCTTGGCCTCTACTCATTAGATGGCCAATAGGATCCACCTAATTACCCCCTCACTTGTGACAACCAAAAATATCTCCAGACATTCCTTAGAAGTCATAATTCTCCCCTTTCCCTCATTGAGAACCATTGGTTCAAGTTATAACCTGGATTAGTTTTTGTTGTTTTGGCATGTAATAATTTGAAGTTATATGTGCCATGTCAACTTTTAAAACTTTTCTTCATCCTACTGAAGAAAAATTTACATACAATTAAATAATACGCTTATACATTTTTATGAATTTAACAGATGCATACCATATCAGTAATATAATCACATCAATCAAAATGTAAGATCTTTCAGATTCTGAAATTTACAAGGAAACTCCAACAGGACCCATGCTCCTACAGATGACAGTTATAGACTCTGGACAAAATAGAAAAACAATGATTTAAAAACACTGGAAAATGATTTAAATTAAGAAGACTCTAGAGTGTAGTAAAAGCTTGGAAGAAAGTACTAGCACAACATGTTTCCCATTTTCACAGTATTTAGACTGAAAGCAGGACAAAGTCAGTCCCACGTGCAGAAACGAAACTCAGAAAACCCAGAATCATTTTTTGCCTAATGATTGAAAGAACAGAATTCAGGTAACAAGAACCACTAGAAAGTAGAAAGAAATGCTGGAAAGCAGGGGTTCAGAGAGAAGGGGCCACTGATTTGATGTATAAAGTTGGCACAATTCTCTGGTGACCATTAAATAAACAATCATTTAATGGAGATCTGAGCTGTAGCCCAAGACCTAAAATTTAATATTTGAATTCAACCAAGTAACTTGCTCACTAAAACAAAAACATCAATGTACTTTGGAAAAGTAGAATGATCCAGAGTTTCCAAAACATAACTTTCACAACATTCAAGATTCAACCCAAAATTATTCATCACACAAAACAATCATGAAAACACATCTAACTCACAGGTAAAGATAATCTAATGAGATCAAATCTAAGATGATATAGATGTTGGAATTTGCAGACACAGGTTTCAAAGCAACCCCTATGGCCATAAACTGAAGGAAAGTATACCTGTAATAACTGAAAAGATAGAAACTATTAGCAAAGAAGTAAAAACTAAACAACAACAACAACAAAAATACAAAGTAATCATAGAACTGATAATTATATTACTTGAAATTTAAAACCTGCTGGTTTAGTGGAACAGCAGAATGGGGAAAGAAGAGGAAAACATCAGAGAACTTGAAGATAGACATTATCCAACATGATGATAAAAGAGAAAAAGATTTAAAAAAAAAAAAAAAGAGCTTCAGAGACCATTTTGGTATAATAACAAAAAGTCTACTATATGGATGTAGTTTGAATTCCAGAAGAAAAAAAAAAAGAGCAAGTGGGGCAAAAAAAAAAAAAAGTGAAGATGTACATCCTAAGAAATGTCACAAATTTGGTAAAATATATATATTTACATATTTAAGATCATGAATCAGAGTAGGATTTTTTAAATGCCTGGGTACGTCACAGTCAAACTGCCTAAACGTAAAGTTAATGAGAAATTTTCAAAAGCAATCAGAAAAAAAAATGACAGTACATACAGGGAAACAACAATGAGAAAATTGCTGACGTCTCATAATATAAGACACTATGGAGTTCAAAGACAGTTTCACAACATCTTTAATGTGTTAAGAGAAAAATAAATAAATGAACAAAGTACAAATCCAGAACTCTGTGCCTAACAGTGAAGGCAAAATAAAGACATTTTTATATAAAAGAACATCAAAACTATTTGTCACCAAAAGACCTGCTGTATAAGAAAGATTAACGGAATACAGGTAAAAATATACATCTTCAAGTAGATATGAAGAGTATGATATATATATGAGTCATTGTTGTATAGGGATTATAATGTATTTAGATGCAATACATATGAAAACTATAGCACAAATGACCTGAACAGTTCCAAGTTTTCTGTATTTGATGGAAAGTAGAAAAATTAATTATAAGTAGACTTAAAAATATAAGAATATATATTGTAATTATCAAAGCAACCAATGTAAAGAAGGTATAGCAAAGGAGCCAAAGACAAATTGAAATAAAATATAATTTTGATTTTTAAAATTAATATAAACTTTTGAGTATAAAATATAGAAATTTCAGGAAAGAGTAAGAGAGAAACAAACTAGCAATATGGACAAAAAATAATACTATGGTGGAGCTATATCCAACTACATAAATTAACACATTAAATGTTGAAGGATTGAACACTCTAGTAAAATTCAGAGATTGTCTTCTACCAAAAAAAGATGCAATTTAAATAAAAAAGACACAGGGAGATTTAAAAAATGAATGGAAAAGATATAGCATGCAAACAATAAGCATAAGAATACCAGAGTAGCTAGATCAATATCAGACAAACAAGACTTTCAGGTAAAAACATTCCCAGAGAAAAAGAGACATTCCATAATGATGAAAGGGTCAGTGCATCAAGCAGATGTAAAATGATAAATGTGCTAATAAATCATAAGAGTTTTGGAATTTACAGAGCACAACTTTACTGACTCAATGGGAAAATTAAACAATTTTACAATCCCAGTTGGTGGTTTTAACACTCAAGAACAGCAAATAATAGAAAAATCAGAAGAAAGTTAATGAAGTTCCAGATGATCTGAACAAGTTAACCAACAACTTTGACCTAACAGATATTTTTAGAACACTAAGCCATGTAACTGCAGAATACATATTTCTTTCAAGAGCAAATGCTGCATTCATCAAGATAGACCATATACTGTGCTATAAAACAAGTCTTAATACACATAAAGTGATTGAAATCATATCTGTTCATAACAGTGGTAGGCTAAACAATGGCCCCCAAAGATATCCAGGTCCTAATCCAAGGAACCTGTTAATGTTATATCAAAAAAGTGACTTTTCACATGTAAGTAAATTAAGAATATTGAGATGAAGAGATTATGCTGGACCACATACATCCTTATAGGAGGGAAGCAGTAGAAGATTTGACTATAGAAGTGGAAAAAGGCAATGCGACAGTGGAAGCAGGGGGAGAAAAGGTGATGTGATGCAAGGAAGAAGTCATGAGCCCAGAAATGCAGGTGGCTTCTAGAAACTAAAAAAAGACAAGGAAACAGATTCTCCCCTTGGAGTCTCCACAAGGAACTAGCCTCACCAACCCCTTGACTTTAGCCCATAGGACATTTTTAGACATCTGGCCTCCAGAAATGTAAGAAAATAAATTTGTGCTGTTTTAACACATCAAGTTAATCATAATTTGTTACAGCAGTCATTGGAAACTAATTCAGTAATGGAATTATATTTGAAATTAATAATAATAAAATGCAGAGGAAAACACAGGGTATTGGGAAATTCAACAGTATAATTCTAAAGAGTGCATGTGTTAAAAAATCACAAGGGAAATTTTAAAATATTTCAAACTGAATAATATGGAAATATAATCTATAAAAACTTGTAATATTCAGCTAAAGGAGTGTTTCAAGGGAAAGTTACAGCTTTAAATGCTTACGTAAACTCAAATATCTAAGGTTTAACCTTAAGAAGCTAAAAGAAATAAGACAAAATTAAACCCAAGTTAGTAAAAGGAAAGAAATAATAAAGAAATGAGCAGAAATCAATCAAGTAGAAAACAGAAAAACAATCAAGAAAATTAACAAAGCCAAAAGTTTGGTTACTGAAAAAGTTCAAAATAATATATAAATACTTAGCTAGACTGATCAAGAAAAAAGGAGAAGAGCAAAAATGATCAGTATCAGAAATAAAAGAGGGCTTATCAATATAGACGCTACAGACATAAAGCAGATAATAACATAGCATGAATAATTTTATGCCAATAAAATAAACAGCATAGATAAAATGAACTAATCCACTGAAATATACAACTTACCACAATAAAAGTGACATAATATGAAACAGTACATCAGAATATTCCTTTATATACACAGGCATACCATATTTCTTACATGTTGAAGGCTTATGGCAACCCTGAGTTGAGCAAGTCTATCAGCGCCATTTTTCCAACAACATTGTTTTTAATTAATGTTGTTTTTAAATTTTTAAATTTTTTTTAGACATAATGCTATTGCACACTTAATAGACTACAATATAGTGTAAACATAACTTTCATGTGCACTGGGAAGCCAAAAAATTTCACGTGGCTCACTTTATTGTGTTATTTGCTTTATTGTAGTGTCCTGGAATAAAACCTGCACTATCTTGGGGAGATATATATATATATATATATATATGCATCCTTCCCACAAAGAAAACAAAAGGCATAGATGGTTTCACTTGTGAATTCTATTTAATAAAATATGTGAGGAAGAAAAAATAGCCATCTTACACACAATATTTTAGAAAATAGGAGGAGTGTAAACTTTCCAACTCATGGTATAAAGCTACCATGGTCCTACTACAAAACTTGGCAAAAATACAAAAAAGTGTATCATAGGCATGCCCCTTAGAACAGAAACAAGAAATACTTACCAAGTTATAAGCAAACCAAAGTCAGAAATATAAAAAAGATATATTATAATGATAAAGTAGTGTATATGCTAAGAATGCAAGATTAGTATAACATTAAAAAAATCTATCAATATTATTCATCATCACAAAGGAATAAAGGAGAAAAAAACCTATGTGATTATTTCAATAGATGCATTAATTATGTTTGTAATAAATCAATACTCATTTGTAATAAAACTATCAGCAAACTTATAAAGAGCATTTACAGAAAACCAACGGTTAGCGTCATATATAAAGGTTAAATAGTGAACGCTTCCCACAAAGATTGGGAAAAAGACAAGAATGTCTCTTCTTGTCACTTGTATCCGATATCATGCTGGAGGTACTAGCCATTGCAATAAAAAACAGAAAAGAAATAAAAATTATTAAAATGTGAAAGAAAGAAGTAAAATTGTCTCTATTGGCACATGACATAATATTTTACATTAAAACCTATGGAATATGGAAAGTGCCTAAGCCCATTATGTGAATTAAGAAAGGTTGCAGAATACAAGAATACTATACAAAATTCAATCCTATTTATACATACTGGCAAGAAAAATTTCAAAATAAAAATTTAAAACAGTTTGACTGACTGAATTCTAGTTAATGATATACATGCTAAAGTATTTAATGGGAAGTATATTGATGTCTACAATTTGCTTTGAAAGGCACCAAAAAGATTGATCAGTGAATGGATAAAGGGAGAAATAAGTGGATAGACTTTTAACAAATGGAGAATAGTGGAATATTAATGGTAGAATCTCAGTCATGGATATATGAATGAATGTTCACTGTAAATTCTTTCAACATTGTTGTGTATTTGAAAGTTTTCATAATAAAATTTTGGAAAAAACATTGCCATCGCCATCTTCTCTATAAATTCCCTTTTGCCAGTTTCCCCAAGAAGCCAATGATCTGATTTCTCCCACAATAGCTTGGCCTATCCTAGACATTTGTATAAATGAAATCAGACAAAATGTTTTTCATTGTGTCTGGTTTCCATTACTCAATATGTTGACTTTCATTGGTGGGTAATATTCCACTTTATAAATGTATCATAGTAGGTTTATCTATTACCTAATTGATGGTCATTTGCATTGTTCAAGTTTCTGATTTTTATAATTAAAATTCTGTCAGGGTAATTACTCTCCAGGGTTTCTAATATGCAGGCAGAATGGAGAATGACTGCACTATGTGGTTACTAAGATTCTTTTCCATTAGAAAACTTGGTGTTATGGCTATCTAGGGAAAAATTCAAGGGAAAATAATCAGTGCTACAGTTTCAGCCCTACTTCTGTGACACACATGTCTCACAATCAATTAATATCTCTCTAACTGGTATACACTGTCTAATTAGAATTGATTAAATTAAGCCAATAAACAGGCTGAAATGTGTCAGATTTTAATAGATTCTTAAAACATAGTTGCTTAAAGTAAATGTGAAAAAAATTATGCCTTGTGTAATGCTGATCACATGAGCTTAACACTATAAATGTGTCTCAAATAATCATAACCTTGTCTGTATGAAATAGGAATGCAGTCCACACAAAACATAGGTAGACTTCTGGGCATTATAATTGAAAGAGTTGGTTAGAAACACTAATCTTTATTTTAATCTGTCAATTTCAATGAGTTCTATTTTTTGAATAGAAGTAATAACAAGCAAAACAGAGACCACTATCATGAATTTGAAAAAACTAGTTACGTACAACCACTACAACCAAATTAAAAAGAAGTCCTTATTGTTAGATATTCTGTTGATGAGTCTCTGAAATTATAATGACTGGTTTTTTAATCATAGTAGTAGAATGAGTAACATTTGGAAGCACGATATAAATTTGTCTCCATGAATGATTTATTTTTTTTTTAAATTACATAGACAAAAAATAATCTGCGTGAATCAGAAATATAATAGGAGGGAAAAAAACTCAAGCTAGAATTTTGAAAAATGATTTTTCATGCTCAATTTTTACAAAGAGCTCACAGTTTTGAAAGAACCAAACAATGCCATATTTAGCAGGAGATCCTTTGCTTTAAAAGTCAAAGCCTACTCAACATATAATAAACCCTCAAACACAATTACCTATTAATACTAAGAAACCTTCTGTTAAAAGGATAGGTAAAAGACCAATGGCTCAAAAGAAAAGTGGATAAGAGACATAAGTAAGTAAATCACAGTACAGATCTTCCTTAATTTCCCATGTGGTTAAGTCCGGATAAATTTATTGTAAGTTGAAAATACCATAAGTCGAAAATACATTTACTGCACCTAACCTACCGAACATCATAGCTTAGCCTAGCCTATCTTAAACATGCTTACAACACTTACATTAGCCTACAGTTGGGCAAAATCATCTAACACAAAGTCTGTTTTATAATAATGTGTTGAATATCCCATGTAATTTATTAAATGCTGTACTGAAAGTGAAAAACAGAATGGTTGTATGGGTACAGGATGGTTGTAAGTGTATCAGTTGTTTATCCTCATGATCATGTGGCTGACTGGGAGCTGTGAATCACTGCTGCTGCTTAGTATCATGAGAGAGTATTGTGCCACATATCACTAGCCCGGTAAAAGATTAAAATTCAAAATTCGAAGTACAGTTTGAACTGAATGCACATTGCTTTTGTATTTTCGTAAAGTCAAACATTTGTTAAGCTGAACCATCATAAGTCAAGGACCATCTGTGTAAGAAATGTGATTATCACATAAGAAAAAATTGTAACTATGTATGGTGAAGTATGTTAACTAGACTTATTGTAATCATTTTACAATCTATACAAATATAAAATTGTTATGTTGTACACCTGAAACTAATATAATGCTACATGTCAACTGTACCTCAACAAAGAAATGTGACTATCAAATAAACAAAATGGCAAACATGCAGTCTCATTCATAATACCTGTTTTAAAAATAAAGAAAAAGAATAATAACATTTAAATATTCATGACTCAGATTTGAAAAGATTTAAAAGTCTTAGAACGCCCACTGCTGAAGAGAATCTGTGGAAGCCAGCACAAAAACATACTCTTGATGAGAATGTGAACTAAAGCTGCCTTTCTGGAAGGCAACATGTGACTACATATCAAAATAAAATGTGTGTATCATTGGAAAAAGTCAAAGCCTGCTACCTCGGTAGAATTCTTTGTATTTTGAGGATACTACATGTCAACCATGCATATTTTCTTCTTCAGATTCGTTGGGCATGACTTTATAATGCATGGCTCAGATGATAATATTCAATTATTCAGACAAGAATTTGAAAATAAAGTAGAGGCTCCATCTTGTGAACATGATGTTTAGCTTACCAATAATATCCCGTGGGTTGCTGAAAAAAGAAAGCATGAGTAGTGCTGAATAAATAGGCAAGCATGGTTCAAGCAAAGGCCATGGGTTCTTTTTATCCTTCGGCCGTAGGATTTAATCAAGAGTTAACTATTTTTGCACATTAGTAAAGGCAGCCATCAGAGAATATTAGCTGTAAGATTTTTAGTAAAGGAAAAAAGATAAATGAAAATGTGCTATCACTGCTTCTAGCTTAAATAAGCTCTTTCAATTTGGAGGTCATAAAATGATCAGTCCCCCATGATTTTCCTACTTATGACTCAAAGATAAATTGTTAGATGTTTTCTTTGATGGAAGCAGGATCCAAAGTAAATTAATTTTCACCAAGCTTCAAAGAGATGAAGTAGATGTATTATGAATCAATCTAAGTGAAATTCAACTGGTTTAGTAAATATAAAATAAGTAAACTCAATTGGGCTAAACAAACTCTTACCACAGTAATCCTGACTTTGCAATTTGAACTAAAAATAACTAACCAACCACCAGTTTTCACTTTGTTTCCCATGCAAGAGCACTGCCCTAACACTGCTTCTAACTCATTTTGGATTTTACAAAAATCAGATTTTTCAAATGGCTGAATGATCCAGATTAGAGTTGTCAGTCCTCAGGTAAAACAAGGTCTTTGAAGAGTCAAAGATATACTGGAGTCACTAGAATGTATGCAGAGTGATGATAAAAACAAGAGGGTTCCTAGTTATATTAAGAAAAAATTTTAAATGTAGAAAATATTAATAAGATTCACCTCTGAAAAGACATATAGAATAAGAAACTCAAGAAATAGAAGGAAATAAAAATAATACAATAACCATAACAACATCCGTACTACACTTCAAAGTTTACAACATTTTTATTACATGATTTTTGCCCATCCTTACAGAAACCTTGTAAAGTACATATTATTATACTTGTGTTATAGTTGAAATAACTGAAAGACTTAGGAGGTATCTTGCCTAAGGCAACATATGTGCCTGGAGTGAATGAACCAAACCCAGGTATTCATTTTTCATTTACTCTGTTAGGTCCTGGGTTTTCACGGACCTCCTGGTACAATGAGGATCCTACTGCTTATTATGCAAAAAAGCTTTCATTCTATCTCTTGTAGAGACTCACAGTCTACAGTACAGCGTGATACTCTGGTATTTGATTGACTCAGTTTCTCTACTGAGATTTTAGCTACTTGCTATCCTAGGAAAAGCTTCTCTATATTCTCATTACTTCCATCTTATCACCACTACTCCCCTCAGCTATTACACACTGTCCTGGCTAAGGGTATTGCTATAACCTGGACCACTCTCCCACCCCGCCACATACATTGTTAAAACACTTAACTACTGACAACACAGATAAAGTGTGAGTTGCTCACATTCTCGTAGACACTTTCATTTGGATTTATAGTCATTCTCAAAGTAGCCATACCCGAATCCAGGCAAATGCATCTATCTGTCTCACACTTGCCATTCCCCAGTTTATACAAGGTTCTATTTGCTTGTTGCTGCAGTTCCAGTTAGTTTTGCAATTACATAATAAAGAACTTAATGTTTATTGAGTGCTGGCAAAGTACCAGGCATTGTACTCTTCCAATGTTTAACTCATTCCATAAAACAGAATACTATAACATAGGCACTAGTATTGTTCCCATTTTACAGATGAGGGAACAGAGGCAAAAAGAGGCTGAATTTGTTGCCAAAAGACAACAGATAAAGCCCGGATTTCAATCCAGGCATTCTGACTTCAAAGTCTTGTAAACTTATAAACTCTACATTATACTCCACAGAGTGAGACTATTTGAATTTGACAAAAGTTATCAACAGTAAAGCTATTTCTTTAAGGGAAGAGTGGTCGCCTCTTCAACAATAATTAGAACTGTTAGACTAAGTTTTGAATTGAGACAGAGTGAAAAGGTTAGATCTGGCAAAAACAAAAAACAAAAATCAAAAAACTTAACTATGTGCCATTTGATTGTCCTTCCCTTCTGTTCAATTTACAGCAAAAACCAAACTCAGCAAGTCTATCTGTATTCATATGACTGCCTTATCCTTGCACTCATCATAAGGAGATTAGGAGTGACAGCAACATTAGAGCACCACTGGATGGCTCCGGCCACCTCCCTGCTCTAACCTACACTCTTCTTATCACTGTCTTCACAGCCTTCAAAACTCAGCTCACGTATCATTGTCCCCAGGAGGCCTCACCTGAGCCCATGGGCCTGCCTAAGTACCTTTCCCATACGTAATTATGACCCCTCTATTTTAGCACTGGTTGTTCCACCTGGCTCTGAAATCTTCAATCTATGTCTCTCTGGCCTGAAACTGAGAGCTATTTGGAATAATTCTCTACTTGAGAATGTCACAGCACATAGTGCCTAGTACTTTTTAGGAACATAAAGAATTATGTGTGATGATGGATGCTAACTAGATTTCTTGTGGTGATCATTTCATAATATATAAAAATATTGAATCATTATATTGTACATCTGAACTCATATTATATGTCTGTACCTCAAAAAATAAACAGAACATAAAAAAGAAAAAACACTCAAAACTTCTGAATTTATGTAGTAGAGATGAGGTAGCTGTATTTATTTGATATAATTCCCTTTGTGAAACCAGAAACATAAAAGCCCGCAAACTAATAAATTTATAGTTGTAATTACAATGATAGCTTTTAATCACGGAAAAATTATGCATCCTCTATAATCCTCATTTTTCTCATCTGTAAAATGTGATAATTCATGGGATTCAAATGAGGACTGATTGAGTTCCTTGTAGAATTGTGTAAACTTTAAATAAGCATTTAAATATTATTATTAAAACCTATGAGGTTATAATTTGCTTTCCAAAATGGAGCAAGGAGTGCCTTTTCTGGCTATGTTTTGGCAATGTAACACTGGAAAAGATGGAGTAAATCACACTTTCTTCAACGTTCTCCTCTATTCATTCTGAAACCAAGCCAAAATAAGCCAGTAGAAATCATGTAGAACAGAAGCAGGAGAAGATGAAGAGGAAAAAATGACACAACGTCCTCTGTTCTGTTAAAGTTAAGTGGGTTTTCCCTGATTCTTCAATAAACAATTTATTCCCTTATTCAAGTTTGATATAGTGCTACAGTTGCATAATTTTAAGTTTGTTTGAACACTGAAAAAGTCTGATTTGTAATACTTCAGGTGAATCTGTCCCTTTCTGTGACCATTAGCCACAAATTTTGCAATGACTTACAAAGACAAGATGTTTCACAATCATTCTGATGTGCCTGCCACTGCAACAAAATCTGAACTACCAAAAGGGATCTCAAATGTTCCCTGGAGACAGATCCTTCCCATAAACAAAAGAAGCTACTTTATATAATGATTCATTGTGTTGAATTATGAGGGAGCCAGAGGTGAGCAGTCATATGAAATAATCAGTTTATCCATAAAATTGCCCTTAATTTAAAATTTAATAATTTTGTTATCTCAAGTAAGATCAATTTTAGTCAAATCATTTATTACATAACAATTTTGAGTTTCATTAGTTTAGAGCTATTTTTCTTCCCTTTTATCAAAATAAAATATAAAAAACATGGTACAAATTTCTTAATGTTAACTTCTTTTGTCACAAACAATAAAGCTTTCCTCTATAGACCATCAGAAAAAAAGTACAATGTATCTTCCAATATCATTTTCAAATGAAATAAAGCTGAACTCAAAGTAAGTAGGAGTTATGCCAGACATAGTGGAGACTGATCTGGATCCAGAGCTCTGGGTGAAGCAGAGAAGACCCCTGTGGCTACATATTTGGGAATGAGCCAGAAAAGTTCATTTTCCCACATGCAAAAGCAAAAATTCTGATTTGCAAACAATTGCTGCATAGGGGTACTCTACTGGCAAAACTTCTCTGGACCCATCTGGTTCTGTAAGAAGCAAAAAAATTAGGAGTAAACATGAAATCACACAGAGAATATATGTTTACAGGAAGCAAGCTCTCCTTATGGCAGCAGGATCAGAGGGCAGGAGAGATGAGAAACTCTGTATTACTTTGATTGTCTGTATCAAAATTTAATTTTAGTGAACCCAGACACAAAATCCTGCTAGCCCAGAATATGTTCCTGGCTTCTCTCTTGCAGTGAGCTCACCAAATTAAAAAATTAAATAAAAAAAAAACGCTTTCAAAAGTAAGACCCTACTCAAGCTTATATATAAGCAGTGTTTGATACATATATATCTTTTGACCCAGGAGAAAACTCCCTCTTTGAAACATTATATTCACTTGACACCCAGAATAACATCTTCTGGTTCTCCTCCTTTATCACTGGTTGCTAACTTTCTTAGTTTCCTTGGTTGTACTGTTCAAGGATTTAGTCCTTAGATATATTTTCATATTTAGGGTTACCCACTCCCCACATTCTATTATCCACTCTTAAAAGGGTTTAAATACTACATATATGCTGATGAGTTTCAAATTTACATATTCAGCTTACACTTCTGACTATATTTCATATTTAACATGTTTAACAAGTTAAAACTTCATATTTAACATGTCCAAAACCAAATTATTTTTTTCTCTCCAAAGAGTTTCCTCCCTTGGTCTTCTTCATTAAATAAATGGAAACACCAAATTTCTGTTGACTCAAAACAAAAACTTAAACATCACCTTGACTCTTCCCTTCAGACTCCACATACAATCCATAAACAAATCCTGACAATGCACTTTCCAGATATATTAAAAATGTAACAATTTTGTGCCATTTTAACCACTGCCACCCTGGTTCAAGCCAGCATTATGCTTCACCTTTCACAGTTTTGCTTCTATCTTTTCCCTGCTTTTCTTCGTTCTCAAAATATAGCCAGAGTCACAAAGTAAAACTCTTTTATTCAGAGTTCTCCAACAGCATGTAAAGAAAGCACAGTCTTTTCAGTGGTCTACCTACATTAGATTACTTGCTGTTCTTTGAACACACTGAACTGCTACTGTAACTCCCTCTGCAGGTAATGATTTAATCCCAGATATCCATGGAGGTTCTCCTCTTCACTTTCTTTAGATTTTTCCTTAAATATCACTATATCACAGAGACTTCAGACTACCTTAAAATAGCATCCCACTTTCATTCTCCACCCACTCATCCTGCTTAATATCCCCTTACACTTTTCAACACCCAGTATATTACACATCAATTTTTTCCTTTTTTTAATCCCCTACACCGTTCTCCCTAAAAGGTAAGGACTTTTAGGGCAGGGAAAGTACGTTTGCCGTCATACACCTTGTACCTAGAACAACACCTGACATTTGCTAGATTCTCAAAAAAATATTTAATGAATACTAGATGGAAGAAAATATGATGAACAAAATTATTTCAAATGAGTATGTCAAAAAGAAAGAACTATATATACAGTCAACATTAAGTGCGCTGTAATTGCAAGTCAGTTTTGTGGATAAGTTAACATACCAGGTACTTGACTAGACTGACTCTTAAGTAGGAAGAATGATATGAGGATAACCCAAGTTAGCATTCCATCTGTGATATCAATAAACTAGCATATATACAGTTCTAGAGATATTCCTCTAAATCTTATTCCAATGGATAACAATAATATGAATCATTAAGTGGAAGCTTATCATTCTTCACCAACAACAAAAAATTATATAAATTTTGGGGTTACAGAAAGGTAACAATAAGATAATGGTTTGTATTTTAAATTCTTTCAAGTAAAATACACTAATAATTTCCAGATATGGGGAAAATTCCATACACTCTGATTTGCAGAAGTGGAAAAGTAAATAGGGCCATTTATACACATATATAAACTTTAGTAGCAAATATTTCAATCATTGATTTAAATTGTACATGAGTATTTGTTTTGTCAATTGATTAAATAGTTAAAGAACTATTATCTGAGCCTTACCTATGTGTCCTGCACCTAAAAATGGAAAGGCAAGTCCTCCCCTTAAACCATAGGAAAATGTAAATTAGTACTTTGAAAGAAGCCTGCAGAAAGCAATTAATGTAATCCACCACATCAACAGAATAAAGAAGAAAAGTCACAGATTATTTCAATGAATACAGAAAAGCCATTTGACAAAATCCACACCCATTCACTACAAAAACTCTCAGTAAATTAGGCATAGAGAAGAATTTTCTCAATTTGATAAGAATATCTACAAAAAACTTACAACTAACATTATACTTAACAGTGAAAAACTAAAAGCTCTCCCACTAAGATCAGGAACAAGGCAAGGGTGTTCCCTTTTACCATTGCTTTTCAACTTCATACTGGACATCCTAGCTGATGTAATAAAATAAGAAAATAAAATAAAAGGTATACTGCTTGGGAAGAAAGAAATAAAACTGTCTTTATTCATAGATGACATGATCATCTACGTAGAAAATCCGAAAGAAGAAGAACAAGAAAAAGAATCCCTGGAACTGAAAGACAATTATAACAAGGTTGCAGGATATAACGTTAATATACAAAAGTCAATCACTTCCCATATACCAACAGTGAACAAGTGGAATTTGAAATTAAAAACACAATACTGTTTACACTAGCATCCAAAAAATAAAATAGGTATAAATCTAACAAAATATGTGCTTGATCTATATGATGAAAATTACAAAACTCTTGAGGAAAGAAGTCAAAGAAAAGTTAAATAAATGGAAAGATATTCCATGTTCATGTTTAGGAGTACTCAGTGTTGTCATGATGTCAGTCTTCCCAACTTGATCTATAGATTCAATGAAATCCCAGTCAAAATGCCAGCAAGTTATTTTATGAATATCAACAAAATGATTCTAAAATTTATATAGAGAGTCAAAAGACCCAGAATAATCGACACAATATTGAAGGAGAAGAAAAAAAAATAGAACTAACACTACTTGACTTCAAGACTTATTATAAAGATACAATAATTAAGAGTGAGGTATTGGTAAAAGAATAAACAAACAGATTAATAAAACAGAACAGAGCCCAGAAATAGACCCACATAAATACACTCAACTGATCTTTGACAAAGAAGCAAAGGCAATACAATAAAGAAAATGGTGATGGAACAACTGGACATCCACATGCAAAAAATTTAATCTATAAACAGATTTTACACCCTTCACAAAAATTAACTCAAAATGGAACTCTGACCAAAATGTAAGACTCAAAACTCTAATGCTCTTAGAAGATAACATGGGAGAAAATCTAGATGACCTTGGATTTGGTGATGACTTTTTAGGTATGACACCAAAGACATGATCAATGGAAGAAAGAATTGATTAGCTGGGACTTCATTAAAATTAAAAACTTCTGCTCTGTGAAGACACTGTCAGGAGAATAAAAACACAAGCTACAGAGTGGGAGAAAATATTTGCAAAAAACAAATCTGATCAAGGTCTGTTATTCAAAATATTTTTAAAAACTCTTAAAACTCAACAATAATTAACCATCCAATTAAAAAATGGGCCAAAGACCTTAACCGACACTTCACAAAGAAAATATACTGATGGCAAATAATCATATGAAAAGATGTTCCTTGTCATATGTCATCAGGAAAATGCAAAGTTAAACAACGAGATACCACAACACACTTAGAAGGGCCAAAATCCAAAACACTGACAACACCAAATGCTGGTGAGGTTGGGGGACAACAGAAACTCATTGATTGCTGCTGGGAACACAAAGTGGTACAGCTGCTTTGGAAGGCAGTTTGGCTGTTTCAACAAAACAAAACATTCTCTTGCCATACAATCCGGTAATTGTGCTCCTTGGTATTTATCCAAAGGAGTTGAAAACTTATGCCTACACAAAAATCTGTACACAGAAGTTTATAGCAGATTTATTCTTAATTACCAAAACTTGGAAGCAACCACAATGTCCTTCAGTAGGTGAATGGATAAATAAACTGTGGTACATCCAGATAATGGAATATTATTCAACCCTAAAAAGAAATGAGCTATCAAGCCATGAAAAAACATGGAGGAAATTTAAATGCATATTACTAAGTGAAAGAAGCCAATCTGGAAAGGCTACATCGTGTATGATTTCAACTATACAGCGTTCTAGAAAAGGCAAAACTATGGAGACACTAAAAAGATCAGAGATTTCCGATGATTAGGGGTTAAGAAGGGATGCATAGGTGGAGCACAGAGGATTTCTGTTTTCACAGAATAGTGAAACTATTCTGCATGATATATAAATATGATATATATTATCATATATATATATGAAGTGGGGAAATTTGTTTGAGATTGGAAAACGATGACCAGTAATTTGTGGCTCAGTAATAAAAACAGCATTGAATGATATTAACCATGCATATATGGAATTAGAATTTAATTGAGAAGTCATGATAGATTCACCATCTAAACATGTTTTCTTGTTCCTTGGTTACTTTAATAAGACACTTAGTTTATTAGTACAGACTCAATTGTTTCCAAGCCCCAGTCATTGAGAGAAATAAATGATTATCCCCTTAGTAGCAAAACAAAGTGCAAGAATCATTTAATGAGTTTGGACTAGAAATTGTAAATTTTTTATATTCCCAAAATTTAGTTTACCTAATTGCAATTGGTAATTTCTCTTAAATTTTATAATATAAATCAATCATTACACAGCAATCTAACATACAAAGTCCTGATATATCTTAAAAATTTTCCTCAATATTGACCGTATCTTCTTCTAAAACAATCTCCAGCAAGGAATCTACACTACCTGAAATTATTTTTGATTGAACATATGTTTCTTAAAAAAAAAAAAAAAGGCAGCTATATTGGTACATAATTTGGAGACCACAATATATAAAATGAAAAAAATGCTTAAACAGACTTATGTAAAGTAATATAAAAACAGATTTTGAAAAGCTATGATTTTTTTTTCCCTTAAAGTTTTGAAAGTCCTAATGGGATTGTTCTTAATCACACAAAAATGTCACATATGTATTATTTCTTACTTTGAATATCTGTTAAATTTTACCTCAAAACATGACACAATACAGGTTTTCTGTCTTTTGGGTTTTTTTTTTTTTTTGGTCATAAACAGGTTTTTTTGAGGTTTTAGTAAATACAATAATCATCAAAATGAACTTGTGAGAGATATTTGGTAAGAAAACCAAATTGGCAATTTTCATATTAGTATGCCTGCATTATGGCTACAAGTCTACTGAAAGACACTGAATTTAAGTCAGAATATGCACCTTACCAATCTCCTGTCTTATTTACAAAATGACTTTATAACCACTTTCACTTACTCCTTAATTCAGAAAAGCAGACCACAACCGAACAGTTTAAGTGTTGCATAAACTGGCAACAGTGGAAATCATTTAATCCCAAATTATTATCGCAACATGCATTCCCAGATAAATTACCTTATGCCAAATTCCACTCATTAATATTTTAGAAGTTCAAGAAGATATCTAGAATAGTACAGGGACAAACTCACAATAGTACCCTGCAACCTAGAAAGCAACTTGTCAAAGACAAGGCTATAACTACTGTAGATAAACTAAACGCAATATGCTAAAGAACAACTTCTATAGTTGATTGATACAGAATGTTATCAGCAATGTTGTTTCATTTGTATTATTACAGAAGGTTTCACAGAGATTAATGGGATATTGAATACCTATAATTCTGCAAAAACCAGACTATAACTCTTATGTGCAAAAATAAACGTACTTTAGACCCATGGATTTTTCTTAGTAACAGCAACTAATTTAGAATAAATGCCTACATTTCTTGAATGAAAGAGGAAAGAGTTCTAAGGAAAAGGAAAAACAAAGAGTGCAAAGTGAGAAGAATAAGGAGGATGTCTCTAGCTATAATTTCCATGTTTTAACAACCTTTTTCATCTATAAAACATAGATCCACGACAACATGCCCAAGTAAATGATAAAAAAAAAAAAGTATCATTCCTACCTCTCTTTTGTACTGGTTAAAAGGGAGCATCATCTAGGGATGGTTTTCTGTAATCCGTTACTCTTTTCTTCCTAGTTTTCTAACTCATGGAGATAAACCTGTGGAGAAACCAGCAAACAAAAATACATTATCCAAGTGGCCCCTTTAATTGAGAATCCCTTAGAGATTTTCTTTTCCGCAATAGAAAATGTCCAAGTATATTTATATTCTGGCAAGTCACACACAGTATAGCCAATAAGTTACCACGACTGTTATATTATTATTATGAAATTCACAGTAATTGAGATTATTTTTAAAAAACAGTGATCAACTAACCAATTATAGAGAAAATAAAAGGCATATATTAAACATACTTTTTTAAAAACACTCATTTAAAAACAGTAATTGTAAACTAAAAAGGATTTAAAGTCCCTCTTCATATAATATTAGGAAAGTATATTCTACAATTTAGTATATAATTCAATTATTTTCATAAAAGGTATTTTGAATGTGTGTTATGACATGCTAGGGAATGTACAAAGAGCAGCTAAACAGACAAATCCCTTATAAGAGTGTACCTATTAGCATAAACACATATATGAAAATCATGTACAAATATCAAAGCTTTGCTTTAACATTAGTGAGGAGTTTGTGTAGTCAGAAAAAAGGAGTGCACTGTGAGTTACAAGTTCAGGCAAGGTGAAAGGCAACGAAGTTATTTTCCAGATCCAAGGAAATCTGTAACACTTGAAGATTACTTTTTCACAAGATGAATAATTTGATTTTTGTAATTTCTCCAACACTTCAGAGGATTCGTGGGTCCATATTCCCTCAAGGACATTCTGATTTAAACACCTCACATTTTTAAGCTCTTTCACAGAAATACACATGCAGAGAAAATGCCTAGAGCCCTGTTAGAATATACCCATTTTATTTCAATCCATAATGTCATCAAAAGGTTAATTTGAAAAGTGACTTCATTTTAATTGCTTTACATATTAGGGCAACCAATGTTTTGGGGAGTTTTCTTAGACAACTAATTTATGAAAACTCTCAATTTAAAAATTATGCAAAGGTAAAACTCCAATGTCTCAGTTGTTTTTCTCTACTCTTTTTTATAATATTTAAACTTATTAAAATATTACTCACTTATAAAAATGTCAAACAGTACAAGGGTATATTAGGTAAAGCTTACATGTCCTGTTTCACCAGTCCTCAATACATTATTTTCTGTGTATCAGAGATAATATTTGAATAACCATCCAGGGCTTTTTACTATGCAGTTGCAGAGACTTATGCACACAGCCATATGGATATTTTTAAATAAAAATGAGATCATACTATCAATATTTTTTGTAAATTAAAAAGTTCCCTCATGGAACAAAAAATCATGAATATATTATTCTCACATTATCACAAATCTACTTCATTCCTTTTTATAGGGGGCAGATGTACTAATATTTATCCAAATATTTCCTAGAGATGGATATATACGTTGCTTTTGAAAATTCCTCTTAAAATATGTTACCTGGATATTCTTATACAGAAGGAGCTGAGCACATGTACAAACATTTCTTTACTTTGAATATTTCTAAAAGGGTTGCTAAGCCAAGGAATGCACATTTAAAATTTTGTTATTCATAAACAGACCTTAAAAGAATTTATTGTTTATATTTCTTTCAGAAATGTATGAAAATATACATTACCACTCATGTTCAATACTAGATATCATCAATCCTTTTTTTCCAATATGAGATGTAAGAAATCATATTTGTTGATGTGAAACATTTTGCCTTTAACGATTTTCAGTAAGTCCGAACATTTTATATAGGTTTCTATAAGCTATTTATATATAATGGATATTTTATTTAGCAAGTGTTCTTCATGTATTTATTCTCAACCTGTATTTTACATTGTACCTTTTATATTTCACTGTGCTGATTTGAAATTTTGCATTGCAAAACCCACCAATCTTTTGCTTTACAGTTAAAACTTAAGTAGAAATAGAAAGCCTACCTTGTCACTAATTATGAAACAATTTTCTACAAAGCTACAGTAATCAAGACAGTTTGGTACTGGCACAAAAACAGAAACATAGATCAATGGAACAAGATAGAAAGCCCAGAGATAAACCCACGCACATATGGTCACCTTATCTTTGATAAAGGAGGCAAGCCTATACAGTGGAGAAAAGAGAGCCTCTTCAATAAGTGGTGCTGGGAAAACTGGACAGGTACATGTAAAAGTATGAAATTAGAACACACCCTAACATCATACACAAAAATAAACTCAAAATGGATTAAAGACCTAAATGTAAGGCCAGACACTCTAACTCTTAGAGGAAAACATAGGCAGAACACTCTATGACATAAATCACAGCAAGATCCTTTCTGACCCAGCTCCTAGAGAAATGGAAATAAAAACAAAAATAAACAAATGGCACCTAATGAAACTTAAAAGCTTTTGCACAGCAAAGGAAACCATAAACAAGACCAAAAGACAACCCTCAGAATGGGAGAAAATATTTGCAAATGAAGCAATTGACAAAGGATTACTCTCCAAAATTTACAAGCAGCTCATGCAGCTCAATAACAAAGAAACAAACAACCCAATCCAAAAATGGGCAGAAGACCTAAATAGACATTTCTCCAAAGAAGATATACAGGTTGCCAACAAACACAAGAAAGGATGCTCAACATCACTAATCATTAGAGAAATGCAAATCAAAACTACAATGAGATATCATCTCACACCAGTCAGAATGGCCATCATCAAAAAATCTAGAAACAATAAATGCTGGAGAGGGTGTGGAGAAAAGGGAACACTCTTGCACTGTTGGTGGGAATGTAAATTCCCACTATGGAGAACAGTATGGAGGTTCCTTCAAAAACTAAAAATAGAACTACCATATGACCCAGCAATCCCACTACTGGGCATATACCCTGAGAAAACCATAATTCAAAAAGAGTCATGTACCAAAATGTTCATTGCAGCTCTATTTACAATAGCCAGGACATGGAAGCAACCTAAGTGTCCATCATCGGATGAATGGATAAAGAAGATGTGGCACATATATACAATGGAATATTACTCAGCCATAAAAGAAACGAAATGGAGGTATTTGTAGTGAGGTGGATGGAGTTAGAGTCTGTCATACAGAGTGAAGTAAGTCAGAAAGAGAAAAACAAATACCATATGCTAACACATATACATGGAATCTAAGGAAAAAAAACAAAAGGTCATGAAGAACCTAGTGGCAAGACGGGAATAAAGACACAGACCTACTAGAGAATGGACTTGAGGATATGGGGAGGGGGAAGGGTAAGATGTGACAAAGAGAGAGAGTGGGATGGACATATATACACTACCAAACGTAAAATAGATAGCTAGTGGGAAGCAACCGCATAGCACAGGGATATCAGCTCTGTGCTTTGTGACCACCTAGAGGTGTGGGATAGGGAGGGCGGGAGGGAGGGAGATGCAAGAGGGAAGAGATATGGGAACATATGTATATGTATAACTGATTCACTTTGTTATAAAGCAGAAACTAACACACCATTGTAAAGCAATTATACTCCAATAAAGATGTTAAAAAAAAAAAAAGAAACAATTTTCTTATATTCCAGTCTAGTGTGTGCACATTTTTTCCACGTTTAAGTTATTTGAACATCTTCAACTTTTGGTATAGTATTATCCAGGGGGTTAACATTATTTTTTGACCCAAATAGATAGCTAACTTTTCCAAAAGCATTTATTTAATAGTTTCTATTTTGCATTCTGTTATAATCCCTTTAAAATATCAGTTTTCTTTAGCCTGCTTTGAGTCCATCTTAATAATGTATTTATATTTCCTCCTTAATTGTACCCTTATTTTGCCTTAATTTATTAACCAAGCTATAAAAATAAAACGTTTGTCTACAATTAAGTAGGACTTGTAGTAAAGAAAAGACAGGCAGACACAACTACACAATCCATTGTTTTCAATTCAATCCCTGTGATAAAATGTCCAGGAGTTTACATGGCCTAAAACTAGAACGTGCACTTACAGCCAATTATATAAATGCGAGATATTTAAAATAACATAAAATATGTTCAGTCAATATTGCTCTGTAGAACTCTAAAAATAGCTGTTGATATTTTCCAAAAAGTCAGAGTTAATATTTGTCACTACAGGTCTTTAAACAACAAATTTTTAAAGGAAATGGGGAAAGCAAGCCAGCAATCAATTCAATAATGCTTGTGCATCCCCCTGCTATGCAGAGACATTCATCATTCAGCAGTGAATAAACTCCTCATCCTGCTTCTACCAGGGGGCATTATTGGGCCTGACAGTGAACGTTAAAGGAAAAGCGAATTGCAGGCTAGAGAATTAACAAGAGGAAATGAGACAGAAGGAAAACATTGTTCTAATCATTCTTTGAATCTTTATAATTATGAAGTTAAATCATTCCTTGAGGGTTATTATGGTGATAGCCGTATAATGGAGAGGAGGCTGACAGATTAGGATAAAATACGTTGTCTCTCGGCTTGTATAAAAGGCAAATTTTTTAAAAAGTAGCAAGAAAATGATTTCTTTTATAGAGAAACATCATTTTGACTTTAGTAATTTAACAGTTGTTTATTAAGAGAAAATTTAGAACTAGAAGCCCTTTCCAAAGCAATTTTGAGGAGATGTGTAGGAAATAGGAACAAACTTATTGTTTTGGTAATTGTTAATGGAATTGGACCCTTGACGATGTATTCTCCAGATGTTTATTACTATTATTTTTATTATTATTGTAATTAAATGCCTTTGGCATTGTTCTTTATATTTAGAGTGGTTTAATCTCATTTTCAAATCCTACAATCACAGTTCCTAAGACTCAGCAATTAGTTCAAAAAGAAACCAACTTAGTCTTAAAAATAAGTTTAAGATCTCATCCAAACTCTGTCTGCCATCATCCCACTCCTTAAACTCATTTGCATATATAAATATTTGTCAACATTTATATTTTTTAAATAACGTGGAAGTGAAAGTCACATAACACAAAATTAACCATTTTAGAGCGATTCGGTGGCATTTAGTACATTTATAATGTTGTACAACTACCATCTTTATCTAGTTCCAAAACATTTCATCATTCCAAAGTAAAATCCATTATCCATTAGCCCTCTTCCCCTTTTCCTGGGCAACCACAAATCTGTATTCTGTCTCTATGAACTTATCTATTTCTGGGTATTTCATATATATATGGAATCATAAAATATGGGATCTTTTGTATCAAGTTCTTTCATTTTGGAGGTTCTTCTATATTGTAGCTTATATCAGTACTTCATTGACTTTTATGTCAGAACAATATTCCATTGCGTGTGTGTGTGTGCGTGTATGTGTGTGTGTGTATGTGTGTGTGTGTGTGTGTATATATATATATATATATATATATATATACACACCGCAATTCACTCATCCATTCATTTGTTGATGGACATCGTGCTGTTTCCACCTCTTAGCTCTTGTAAATAGTTCTGCTACGAACATATGTGTACATGTACTTGTTTGAATGACTGTTTTCAAAATTCTTTTTGGTATATACCTAAGAGTGGAATTGTAGGGTGATACGATAATTCTGTGTTCAACATTTTGAGGAATCACCAAACTCTTTTACACAGAGAATGAACCCTTCCCACCAGCAATATATGAGGGTTCTAATTCTTCCACATTCTCACCAGCATTTGTTTTTTATTCTTTGTTGTTGTTGTTGCTCTTTGGTGTGTGTTTTTTTTAATACATACCCCAATTCTTAGTGGGTATGAAATGGTACCTCACTGGAGATTTGACTTGCATTTCTCTAATAACTAATGATGCAGACGATCTTTTCATGTGTTCACTGGCCATTTGTATGTCTTTGAAGAAATGTCTATCCAACATTTGTATTCATAAGCCCCATGAAATGGAAAATAAAGTTTTAAAATTTAGTTTCTTTAGTTTCTTTGCTGTAATTCTTCAAATGTCCATTCTATTCCTTTATCCTAAGAGCAAAAAAAGCTTCCCACTGTTTTATTTTCCATGATCTTTTATTTCAATTCAGAAGATGTAGGCAAAATGCCCCAGGAACACATAATTTGGAAAGCTGAATAGGCCTCACATATTGAAAAAGCACTCAACTAAGTCTTTGGAGGCTAAACAGGAAATTGTGTGCACTAAAAATGGTTTTACCCTATATGCCCATGTGGTGAAATGGAGATGTAATGAAAGGAATTTAAGTCATAAGTGAATGGTAACAACAGCTGAATGACAACAAATGTGGCATGAAATCTAGCAAATAGCCTTTTCGTTTCCCTAAATTTTCGTTGCCCTAAGGCATGTCTCACTTCATAGTCAGAGCAGAACAGCGGAAAGACAAATCTTGGTTGGAGTCCACCCCCACATATTCCTAGAAACTTAATACTTACTAGATACATGAAGTTTCTTTCCATTAATGAAGTAAATACCTTAAACATATAGTAAGTCACAACACAGGTCTAAAATGCCTATCAATATAACAAGGAGAAGCCCTTTCTTATGTCTCTTTTCTCCAAGGTTCTATTTCTATTATCTAAAAACATTCTGGCTTCCAAGTTAACTTAATGACTCTTCTAAAGAAACAATCTTATTGGTTTTGAAAATAACCTTTAATTGACTTGTTTTTATTTTTCTTTACTAAAAATGTAGTTACACTTACTAGCCTAGATAACACAGAAGCTTTTAGAATTTCAGTTCATCCATTTATTTATTCACCCAAAAATATTTTTAAATGTCTCATACGGGCAAGACACCATTCTAGGCTTTGGATATTTAAAATGAATCCAACACAATCCTGTCCCTTAGGAAGCTCACAGTCTAGTCAAATAGACGAAACAAGAAAATGGAGAGTTATAATATAGCATGTTAAGTGCTAAGATCATTATAAACTCAAGGTGCTGTAAAAGAAGAGGAAGAACAAGTATTCTAGGTAGGAGAACGCATGAAAGTTTTCCAGGAAAAGAGGACCTTGAATTAAATCTTATAGAACAGGTAAAGCAGGGAAATGCAACAGAAATTCGCTTCATGAATACAATGCCTTTGCTGCCCAAGGATGTTTGATATGCTCTCTCTCATCAGCTACCACAATGCATTACCTTTTATTGCATATCCTGTCTTCTGCCTTGAGATTCCCACTGATGGCAGCCATAGTACCACATTTTCACCCAAAGCATACAGGGTGATAAAATCTATGGTCACAGTTGTTTTTATTCTTACCAAATTCAAACTCATTAATTGATTGAGTGGAAGCTTTAAGAATACATAAACTTCCACCAAAGTAAACACACATGTTGAAAATACAGTATTTTGTCACCGTTAACATATTACTAATGGATGAAAAATTAAAACTATGGACAGTTAGTCCATAGGTACCATTTCATAACCACTAAAGCAGTTATATTTAAGATAAAACATATCATGCAATTTCTTATGGATAAATTTCAAATTTATATAGCAAGTCAGTATTATTAAAAAGTTATTTGCTTCTAATATTAAAATTATTTGATTGAAATCAAAATTTTTGAGTATATAAAGTATATTTTTTCCAAGAAATTTAACATTGTCATTACTTTTACCTTGAATTTGGTCCCTATTGTGTCTGAAATCCTTTAGAGAGATCTTTGAGTTTTCCAAATGTTATTTTCTAGATATTAGTGGATCCTTGTTTAATCAATATGGGTGCTATATCCACACAATTTTACTCTGCTGGGAAACATTTCTTTCTCTTAAGAGAATGATAGGAACTTATTTGCCTGCTTAAAAATCCACGATGCTAACAACAAATGGATTCACACAAAATAACAGCATCTCTTTCTTTCACTCATCTATTGCAAAATCTAATTGCAACCATTAGTAGCCTTCAGAGTAAATAATAATTTGTTCTATATTATTATTTTCCTGAAAACATTAAGTAACTAATACCTATAGCCAAGCTTGGGGAGTTCATGTATGTTTGTGTTTTCTTACTTCAAATTACTGTCATAAATTTATACCTTCTACTTGCCCTGAAGCACGTTCAGTGATGATATTTTTTATTTATTCAGTGGGAAAATCTCCTAATCACTGTCAAAGTACTCCATGTTGTAAATTAAGAGTCAGAACAGATATCTTCTTTGAAAGGAAGATTAACTCCACCCAGAAAACTGAAGCAAACTCATAACGGTTTATAAGCTCATATGGTCTACTTTACATATCTCAAGCTGCCTAAGGCAACTATAAATGGCAAATGAAATACAAAAGTCTTGAGGTAAAAGATGAACGAAAATAAGAGGTAATAGGACAAATGGGGACTATATGAATAACATATTTGTTTTTCTTGTCTTGTATAGAACCAAAAAGTAATCAATGGATTGGAGTAAATACAGTCTATAGATTGTGTATGAGAAGCATTAAGTAGGAATATAGTGTTATTTTATAAAGGCTGATTATTTACTCAGTGATACAATGATAATGACAATATCCACCTAAAAGTATTTTTTGTTACCAATAATGATATGATGTGGCTAAACCACTTGTAAAAGGGTATGCCCACAGTAGATCCATAATTGATAAATTATTATTTTTTATAAAAATCATTGATAAATAACTCTTAATGAAGTACTTATACTATAATTTTCATTAAAATGTCTGTTAATTATAAAAGAGTTATCACAATGACTCATAGATTATCTGACCAGAGTTTAAAGACCTAGTATGAAATATGAATGGTTAAAATTCTTATTTATAGCCACAGATAAAATGTGAGAAAAATCTGATAAAGTGAGCAGAAAAGAGGAAAGCGAATTTGTATAACCCAAAGGAAATAGTAAGATGTTTACATTTCATGGGAAATAAAATCTTGGTCTTTTGGGGAAATTAAGAAGATACTTGTATTCCTACTTTCGAAAAGATAAATATTATTTTAATGGTGGATGGCTACTGTTGATTTAGAAAGTCAACACAGTGAAGGTGGGTGATATTTAAACGTCACTGCTCAATTGGCCTGGATAAAACATTACCAGGACTTTAGACATTTCTATTAGCAGTTCAGGGGGAAAAAATGGAAAAAGTATATGGCATGGGAGGAAAAAATCTCTCAGAGTAAAGTAAGGCTTGAAAGGTAGCAAGTATAAGGTCTTAGAGCAAGAATAACCAATGATTTGGTAGGTATGACCAAGAAGGTAGAGCTCACTGTTCCCCCAAATTCCAGTCAAGGGCTACAGTATCTCTCAGGGAGAAGCAGGTCACCAGCATTTCACATCAGCCTGTATTTCACAGGCTGTATTCCAGAGAAGGGATGCTGAGAAACTGAAGGTTCCTTTCCCTAACCCAGCACTCTCCTGTATGGTAGAGTTTCTGCCTCAGACACAGCAGACTAAGAATACTGGGTCCTGATTGCGTTTGCCTAGGTCACTTGCAGGATGGAACATCCATGCTGGGAGAAGCAGCTGAGAAGACTATAAACTAATGCCTCTGCCTAGGCTCTGCTCATAAAACAAGAGTATCACTCCCAGAGATGTGGGCCAGTATCCCTGCCACCAACTCTGGGGTAGTAACTAAGAGATTTTTGCCTAATGATAGAGGCAAATCATAAGACGAGAGAGATCCAAAATTCTCTCCAAAGTAACTAAATTTATTTGGAACAGAGTGTTGGGAAGTTCATGTATAGGATACTTTTAAAAACTATGTAAATTTTAGCAGTAAGCAATTAAGAGGAAGCTAGTAGATCCGTTAAAAAATTAAGCTTATTTATAGGTCAAATAGTTTACCAAAGACAACCAAGAAAAGAAAGAGAAATAACTAAGAGTCCTTCTAGGGTGAGAACAAACCACAAAAACCAGCCTCAAAAAATACTCCTGCAAAGGGGCAAATAAAGGATATATATCCTATTGGTTCTGTTTCTCTGAGGAACCCTGACAAACGTAGAGGCTATCTGTAAACCAAGGAAAGAGGCCTCAGAAGAAAAACAAAACAAAACAAAACACTGCCACCTTAACCTTGGACTACCAATTTTCAGAACTTTTAAAAAAATATACTTTCGTTGTTTAAGCAACAAGTTTTTTGGTATTTTATTATGGCATCCCAGAAAAACTAATACAGGGGATTACCCAAAACCACCCTCAAGTTCAATAATTCACTAAAAAGACTCACAGAAGATAAATGCACAAATTATATAAATAGTTATATCAATGCAATGCTTTGTTTGCAATATATATGGATGTAATATGTGTTATAATAATGACACAAAAAGAAGGAAAAGGAAATAGAGTTATATAAGAATAATGTTTCTATATATTACCAGAATTAGTATTTCTGAACTAGAGTCAATTAAGATGTATATGGTAAGCCCTAAAGCAACCAGTACTAATAATTACTCTAAAACATAGTGTAAAAATCCTTGAAGTATTTAAAATGTTATTCACCTAATGAAAGAGAAAGAAATAAAGGATGAATAGAGGAACATAAAAGAAATGAGTTACATAGAAAACAAAATGTAATATGGCAGAGATAAAACCAAATCTATTGACAATAAAATTAAATGTTAATGGATTAAACAATCCAATCATAAGCAGAGACTGTCAGACTGAATATGAAAAAGATGAGATTCAACTACATGCCATTTACAAGACACACAGTTCATTTTTTCCAACTTTATTAAGGTACAATCAATGAATAAATATTGTATATATTTAAAGTGTACAATGTGATGTTTTGATATATATTGTGGAATGATTACCACAATCCAGCTAATTTACATATCCAACATCTCATACAGTTACCTTTTTTTGTTTGTTTTTAATGAGAAAATTTGAAATCTACTCTCTTAGCAAATTTCAATATAAAATACATTAAGTATAGTCACCATACCGTACATTAGACCTTCAGAACTTCTGCATCATATAACTGAAAATTTGTACCCATTAACCAACATCTCCACATTGCCCCTAACCTTCAGGCTCTGGTAAACACCATTCTATTCTATGTTACTATGAGTTTGACTTTTTAAGATTGCACCTATAAGTGAGATCATACAGTGATTGCCTTTCTGTGGCTTATTTTGCTTGGCTTAATTCCTCTAGGTGTATTCATGTTGTAGTAAATGTCAGGATTTCCTTCTAAGGCTGAATAGTATTATATCGTGTGTGTGTGTGTGTGTGTGACATTTTCTTTACTCATTCATTCATCAATACTTAGGCTGTTTCCTTATTTTGCATACTGTGAATCAATACACATGCGAGTGTAGATATCTCTTTGAGATAGTAATTTTATTTTGTTCTGATATTTAGCCAGAAGTGGGATTGCTAGGTCACATAGTAGTTTTTTCCCTTTATGTGGTTTCCTTTTACGTGGTAAGTCCCTTTTTCTCTCACTGCTTTCAAAATTCACTTTGTCTTTGACTTTTGACAGTTTGATTATAATGTGTCATGTGAAATCTTCTTCGGGTTGAACGAATTTGGGATCCTTTGAGTTTTGTGCACCTGGATGCCCATGTCTCTCCCAGATTTGGAAAGTTTTCAGCCATTATTTCTTTAAATAAGCTTTCTGCCACTTCTCTCTCTTCTCCTTCTGGAACTCCTATAATGTGTATATTATTATTTGTATGGTGTCCCATAAATTCCATAGGCTTTCTTCATTTCTTTACTTTTTTTCTTTTGTCTCCTCTGACTGGATCATTTCAAATGACTTTTCTTTGCATTCACATATTCTATCTTCTGCTTGATCAAACTCTGTTCTTGATGCTATTACATTTTTCATTTTATTCACTCTATCCTTCAGTTCCAGAATTTGTTTGGTTCTTTTTTTTTATTATTTCTATCTCTTTGTTAAACTTGTTTTGTACATGTGTTCTCTTCCTAATTTCACTGAGTTGTCTATCTGTAATTTCTTGTAACTCATTGAGGGTCTTTAAAACAATTATTTTGAATTCATTGTTAGGAAGTTTGTAGATCTTCATTTCTTTAGGGCCAGTTCCTAGATAATTATGGTGTTTCTTTGGTGTTATAATGTTTCATTGATTTTTCATATTTCTTGATGTCTTGCAGTGCTGTCTTCACATATAGAGAAGCAGTCACTTCCTTCAGTCTTTACTGACTGGCTTTGGGAGAGAAACATCTTCATCAGTCAGTCTGACTAGGGATTATGAGGCTCTCTCAGATGTTTTCTATGAATGATCCCACCTACAAGAGGGAACTCTTGTTCCCTCTTAGGGGGTAATTTTTAAGATTGTATGCCTTCTCTCAATTCCACAAAGCCAGACCAAGTGCTGAGAGCATCTCATTTATTTTCCTTAGGGCAGGACCCTGAAATGCTCAAGACTGTGTGTTTTCTCCCAATCCCACAAAATTGGACCAGCTTTCTGCACATGCTCTCAAACTATCTGCAAAGGTTTACATGCACCATCCATAGGGGCTGGTACATGGCAGATTCAGCCACTGGGTTGCAGGTGAGGTATGCAGAATGTCAGAGGTGCCCATGGGCCAACCTATGGGTTCTGAAGATGAGGTGTCCCAAGAGGGTCATGGGTCTGATGGAGACTGTAAAGTGATTTGTGGGATACATGGACCTTTGATGAGTTCCAATCCTTGGATGCTGTGCTCCCTGCCTTTCCCAACCCCTCAGACCTGATGATAACCTCAGTATTCTGAGTGTGGTTAGAAAGAAGTAGCCCTCTTGGGCAGCATCCTACACAGACAGGGAAGCCAGACACTCACTCACTCTGCTCTCATTATTCCAATGGGAGAAACTGAAGTCTAAGTTGGGGAGGTCTCTCTTGGTATTGAGCTGTGCCACCTTAGGGGAGGGGTGACACTAGTTAAGTGAAACTTTTTCTTACCCTCTTCAATTCATCTATTTATGGATTTTTTGCTCTCACAGTGTACTGAAACTTATCTTCTAAGATTCCTGGATTCCTACAAAAGTATTCTCATTTGTGGGTGATGGTCAAAATCAATGTTCTTTGGGTGGATAATAGTAGAAAACTTCTATACCACCATACTGCTCACAGGAGACACAGTATAGAAAATAAAAGGTTAGAAAAATAATATACTATGCAAACAAAATCCATAAGTGAACTGGAATGCCTAGACTAACAGACAAAATAGACTTTAAAACAAAAAACTTACTAGAGATAAAGCTGTATTATAATGAAAAAATGTTTAATTATCAGGAAAATATAAAAAATTATAACATTTGCAGCTAATAAAAGATCATATATAGAGATATATAGATATAGATATGTTCTATACAAACAGAATAAAGGACAAAAAACACATAATTATCTCAACAGTTACAGAGAAAACATTTGACAAATCCAACCTCACTTAGTGATTAAAAAAACTCAAAAAACTGGTAATAGATGGACTTTTTCAATATGATAAAGGACATCTGCAAAATCCACAACTAAGATCATACTTAATGGTGAAGAACTAAATGCTTTCTGCCTAAAATCAGAGACAAGGCAAGGATGTCTGCTTTCACTACTTCTATTCAAGATTGTAGTAAAGTTTCTAGCCACTGCAATTAGTCAAAGAAAAAAAAAGAAAAATCATCTACACTGAACAGGGGAAATCAGCTATCTTTATTTTTAGGTGATAAGATCTTATATACAGAAAATCCTGATAAATCCATTTAAAATATATTTAAACTAATAGGCCAATTCAGCAAGTTTGAAGGGTTAAAGAGAAATATGCATTAATCAACTGTACCCACAAAAATAAAATTCAGAGAACAACTGAATTTATAACAACATCAAAAAGAATAAAATATATAGGAATCAATTTCACAAAAGAAATGCAAAATCTGTACTCTGCAAATTACAAAATATTGTTGAAAGAAATTAAAGAAGACATAAATAAATATAAAGGCATCTCATGTTCATGGATCAGAAGACTTAATATGACTAAGAGGGCACTACACTCCAAATTGGTCTCTAATTCAATACAATCCCTTTCAAAGTCCCAAAGGTATTTTTTACATAAATGAAAAAGCTGATCATAAAATTCATATGAAATTGCAAAGGAGCCCATAAAGCTAAAATAATTCTGAAAAAGAGGAACAAAGTTGGAGGATTCACATTTCCTCCTTTCAAAACTGACTGCAAAGTTATATTAGTCAAGAAACTGTAGTGGTACTCACATAAAAATAAACATATAGATCAATTCAGTAGAATTAAGAATTCATTTATATACTTTCACATTTATGGTCAATTCATTTTGAACAAGAGTGCTAAGACAATTCAATGATGGGAAGGGGGAATAGTCTTTTCAATAAATGGTGCTGGGACAACTGGATATTCTGTAAAAGAATCAAGTTGGACCTCTTCCTCACACCACACACAAAAATTAACTCAAACTGTATCATAGACCTAAATGTAAGAGCTAAAACTATAGAAATCTTAGAAAAAAGTACAGAAGTACCTCCTCATGACCTTAATCAAAGGACTTTTCTTATGACACCAAAACCAAAAGTGACAAATGAAAAAAGTATACAAGTGGGACTTTTTTAAAATGAAAAACTTCTGTGTTTCAAAGGGTACCATCAAGAAAGTGAAAAGACGATTCATAAATGGGAGAAATGTCTTTAAATTATGTATCTAGTAAGGGATTTGCATGTAGGTTAAATAAAGAAATCTTAAATTCAACGAAAAAGACAAATTGTCCAGTTGTAAATTGGGAAAAGTATTTAAATAGACATTTCTCCATGAATATATACAAATAGCCAAAAAGCACATGAAGGTATGTTCAAAATTATTGGCCATCAGGGAAATGCAAATCAAAACTGAATTGAGATACCATTTCATACTCACTGGGATGGCTGTTATCAAAAAAAGAGATAACAAAATGTATTGGCAAGAATGTGAAGCAACTGGAACCCTCATACTCTGCTGTGGAATGTAAAATGTTACAGTCACTTTAGAAAACAGCCCAACAATTTCCCCAAAGTTTGACATAGAGTTACTGCACAATTCAGCAATTTCATACCTAGGCACATTCCAAAAAAATAAATAAAAAATATATATGTCCATGCAAAAATTTGTACAGGAATGTTCATAGAAGCATTATTGATAATACCCAAATTGTGGAAACAAGCCAAAACCCAAGAATGAGCAAACACAATTTGATATATTCATACAATGGATTATTATTTAGCAATAACAAATCTGAAGTACTGCTACATGCTAAAACATGAATGAACCTTGAAAATATTATGTTAATGTAAGAAGCCAGTCACAGATAACCATATAGTGCATGATTCCATTTAGATGAAATTTCCAGAATAGGGAAATATCAGTTAGAGACACAAATAGATTAATAGATGCCTAGAACTTAGGGAGGAGGACTTCGGGAGAAAATGGAAAACGACTTCTAAAGGTTGTAGGTTTTATTTTGTGGTGGTTGTGAAAATGCTCTAAATCTGATGATGGTAGTAGTTACATAACTCTGTGAATATAGTAAAAACTATAGAATTGCACACTTTAAGTGGGTTAATTGTATGGTGTGTGAATTGTATCTCAGTAACACTGTTCTAAACAGATTTTTTTAAAGAGTGAGTCAGGAGACACCACTGAGCAAACTTGGCTATAGATTTTTCTATGTTATATTTCTCCTGGAATGAGCTGAGTCCAGTAAAAATACAAACTGTTAGATATCATTAAAACAACAAGATGAATCAAAGGGAAACTTGCTTCTTCTATTTTAAAAAGTCTACCTCTGGGTAAGAATTTTTACTATAGTCTGAGATGGAAATAATTCATGAAAATATTAATAAAGACTTCCAGAAATAGGAGTGAGAACTGAAAAGAGTAGTTTCATCTTATGAGAAGAGAATGAAAAGATCTGAACTTTTGCATTTGGAAAACAAAAACTAGGGTAGGTATTACTGAACTCCATGAATTCTTGAATGGCACAACTAAAGTCAACATAAACTATGTATGTCTAATGTTAATAGAAAGGGACACATTTTTAACTTAGTCTAGTAATTTAAAGACATATTGAACTAACAAATGAACAGTATCCATTAACCCAAATATGATAGCAGTAGAAAAATAATTTCATTCAAAAAGAGTTAAGACTAAATGAATAACTATACGTCCTCAGCAGACTTTTAAAAACTCAGTGATCTCTAGAGTTTCTTTTGGGGTGGCAATGAACCTCTCCTCTGTTGATAAAAGCCAGCTGGATAAGTCAGGTTTCAGATTCAGAAAGTTAGTTCTAATTTTCAACTGGATAAATCAAGTACACCATTAGATATATAGGTCTGGGTTTCAAAGAACAGTTCTGGGCTAGAGGTATACATTTGGGAGGCAATAGAATATAGATGGAATTTAAAGCCAAGAGGATGGATGAGATTATGACAGGAGTGTACATAAATGTATCAGTGTAGTGGATGGAGTATAAATAGATATAGATAGTGTAAGTGGCAAGTAATATGACCAATCTAATCTATGATGTACTATAATTATATATTTGAGTGGGTATTTCTTACTACTGAGTTCCACAGGAATCAAGTAAAGTTCATGGTATTTCACTTCAGGTCCAGAGTGGTACTGACAATTTACTAGACAGAAAAATGAAGGGGAAGCATTACAATAAAAAATAATATCAAAGCAAAGACTCTGAGAGATAAGAGTTAACCAATTCAAGATTTATACCTTGCAGGCTGGCCTCCCCCTAAGAACTTGGGAGATACAAGTTTCCCTGGCAATTGGCTATAGCCCAGTTACAAAGGGAATCTGTTCTGGTGAACTGCAAGTCTTAACATCACGCCTAAAATGCAAGGGGAGGGTTTCTACTTCCCTAACACCAAACACTGATATGAAAAATCCTGATTCCAGTCTCAAATATCACATAGCTGAAATTATAAGCCTTGGACCCCAAGCTCAGTATTATGCCAAGGGAGGAGCTAAAGGGTATCCATCCAACTTGTGAAGCAAAACTAGAACCAGGTTTCCTTTGGGAGTAAATGGGTATATGTGGTTATGAAGACATTTGCATTGCATTGTTTACTTCAGGCACATTTTTAAAACTTTATGCAGACAATTTTTTTTCTAAAAGCGATAATTCCTATATCTTCAACAATAAAAAGCATTGCTACCACCTTATGTTTAGATAAAGAGATTTTCGCATGAGATAAGAGTAACATGAAACATCAGTTTGTTCACTAATTAAGTAGAGAGCACTTAGTATACATTATTAATCTGCTTCTCTCCAACATTTCAACAACTAATTCCCTTAGACATTCAAGTAACTGTATCCATTTCTTCTGATAGTTATAAAATCACAGCTTAAACTCTCCTTAGATTAATTTGGAAACTTTGAGCCTGAGTTGAAAAATGAAACCTAATTTGTTATAAGGTTAATATCATCTTTGCTGAGATGGATTTTGTGCCTGCTTTAGAAGCATTACACCTTTTCAAAAATATAAATGAATTTTAATAAATGAATAAAATGGAAATGTTCATGTTTCATATTATTTTCTCTTTACAGTATTTTCATTTTTAATTTTTATTTTATACTATAGTTGATGTTGTGTTAGTTTCAGATGTACAGCAAAGTGATTGTTATATATATATATACATATATTCATTCTTTTTCAGATTCTTTGCCCATATAGGTTATTACAGAGTATTGAGTAGAGTTCCCTGTGCTTTACAGTAGGTCGTTGTTGATTATCTATTTTTAATATAGTAATGTGTATATGTTAATCCCAAACTCCTAATTTATCTTTCCCCCCACCTTTCCCCTTTGGTAACCATAAATTTGTCTTCGAAGGCTGTGAGTCTGTTTCTGTTTTGTAAAGAAGTTTATTTTTATCATTTTTTAAGATTCCACACGTAAGTGATATATGATATTTCTCTTTCCGTCTGACTTACTTCAATTAGTATGATGATCTCCAGGTCCATCCATGTTGTGGAAAATGGCTTTATCTAATAGTATTTTCTAACAATTTATTTCAATTATCTGCATACTTTTTTTTTTAACATCTTTATTGGAGTATAATTGCTTTACAATGGTGAGTTAAGTTTCTGCTTTATAACAAAGTGAACCAGCTATACATATACATATGTCCCCATATCTCCTCCCTCTTGCATCTCCCTCCCACCCTCCCTGTCCCACCCCTCTAGGTGGACACAAAGCACCGAGCTGATCTCCCTGTGCTACGCGGCTGCTTCCCACTAGCTATTTTACATTTCGTAGTATATATAAGTCCATGCCACTCTCTCACTTCGACACAGCTTAGCCTTCCCCCTGCCCATGTCCTCAAGTCCATTCTCTACATCTGAGTCTTTTTTCCTGTCCTGACCCTCGGTTCTTCAGAACCCTTCTTTTTTTTACATTCCATATATATGTGCTCGCTTATGGTATTTGTTTTTCTCTTTCTGACTTACTTCACTATGTATGACAGACTCTAGGTCCATCCACCTCACTACAAAAAACTCAATTTCATTCGTTTCATGGCCAAGTAATATTCCACTGTATATATGTGCCACATCTTCCTTATCCATTCACCTGCCAATGGACACTTACGTTGCTTCTACGTCCTGGCTATTGTAAATAGAGCTGCAATGAACATTGTGGTACATGACTCTTTTAGAATTATGGTTTAGTCCGGGTATACGCCCAGTAGTGGGATCGCTGGGTGGTATGGTAGTTCTATTTTTAGTTTCTTAAAGAAACTGCATACTGTTCTCCACAGTGGCTGTATCAACTTACATTCCCACCAACAGTGCAAGAGGGTTCCCTTTTCTCCACACCCTCTCCAGGATTTATTGTTTGTAGATTTTTTGATGATGGCCATTCTGACTGGTGTGAGGTGATACTTCATAGTATTTTTTTTTTTTTTTTTTTTTTTATTTATGGCTATGTTGGGTCTTCGTTTCTGTGCGAGGGCTTTCTCTAGTTGCGGCAAGTGGGGGCCACTCTTCATCGCGGTGCGCGGGCCTCTCACTGTCGTGGCCTCTCTTGTTGCGGAGCACAGGCTCCAGACGCGCAGGCTCAGCAAACTGTGGCTCACGGGCCCAGTCGCTCCGCGGCACGTGGGATCCTCCCAGACCAGGGCTTGAACCCATGTCCCCTGCACTGGCAGGCAGACTCTCAACCACTGCGCCACCAGGGAAGCCCCTCATTGTAGTTTTGATTTGCAATTCTCTAATGATTAGTGATACTGAGCATCCTTTCATCTGTTTGTAGGCAATCTGTATATCTTCTTTGGAGAAATGTCTATTTAGGTCTTCTGCCCATTTTTGGATTGGGTTGTTTTTTGATATTGAGCAGCATGAGCTGCTTGTAAACCTTGGAGATTAATCCTTTGTCAGCTGCTTCATTTGCAAATATCTTCTGCCATTATGAGGGTTGTCTTTTCATCTTGTTGATGTTTCCCTTTGCTGTGCAAAAGCTTTTAACTTTCATTAGGTCCCATTTGTTATTTTGGGTTTTATTTCCATTTCTCTAGGAGGTGGGTCAAAAAAGATCTTGCTGTGATTTATGTCATAGAGTGTTCTGCCAATGTTTTCCTCTAAGAGTTTTATAGTGTCTGGCCATACATTCAGGGCTTTAATCCATTTTGAGTTTATTTTTGTGTATGGTGTTAGGGAGTGTTCTAATTTCATTCTTCTACATGTAGCTGTCCAGTTTTCCCAGCACCACTTATTGAAGAGGCTGTCTTTTCTCCATTGTATATTCTTGCCTCCTTTAGCAAAAATAAGGTGACAACATGTGCGTGGGTTTATCTCTGGGTTTTCTATCCTGTTCCATTAATCTATATTTCTGTTTTTGTGCCAGTACCATACTGTCTTGATTACTGTAGCTCTGTAGTATATTCTGAAGTCCGGGAGCCTGATTCCTCCAGCTCTGTTTTTCTTTCTCAAGATTGTTTTGGCTATTTGGGGTCGTTTGTGTTTCCATACAAATTGTAAATTTTTGGATCTAGTTCTGTGGAAAATGTCATTGGTAGTTTGATAGGGATTGCACTGAATCTGTAGATTGCTTTGGGTAGTAGAGTCATTTTCACAATGTTGATTCTTCCAATCCAAGAACATGGTATATCTCTCCGTCTGTTTCTATCATCTTTAATTTCTTTCATCAGTGTCTTATAGTTTCCTGCATATTTTGTTTCCTTAGGTAGGTTTATCCCTAGATATTTTATTCTTTTTGTTGCACTCGTAAATGGGAGTGTTTCCTTAATTTCTCTTTCAGATTATTCATCATTAGTGTCTAGGAATGCAAGAGATTTCTGTGCATTAATTTGTATCCTGCTACTTTACCAGATTCACTGATTAGCTCTAGTAGTTTTCTGGTAGCATATTTAGGATTCTCTATGTATAGTATCATGTCATCTGCAAACAGTGACAGTTTTACTTTTCTTTTCTGATTTGCATTCCTTTTATTTCTTTTTCTTCTCTGATTACTGTGGCTAAAACTTCCAAAACTATGTTGAATAATAGTGGTGAGAGTGGACAACCTTGTCTTGTTCCTGATCTTAGAGGAAATGGTTTCAGTTTTTCACCATTGAGAATGATGTTGGCTGTGGGTTTATCATATATATGGGCGTTTTATGTTGAGGTAAGTTCCCTCTATGCCTACTTTATGTAGAGTTTTTATCATAAATTCAATGGTATTGAATTTGGGCAAAAGCTTTTTCTGCATCTATTCAAATGATCATATGGGTTTTTTTTCAATTTGTTAATATGGTTTATCACAATGACTGATATGTGTACATTGAAGAATCCTTGCATTCCTGGGATAAACCCCACTTTATCATGGTGTATGATCCTTTTAATGTGCTGTTGGATTCTGTTCGCTAGTATTTTGTTGAGGATATTTGCATCTATGTTCATCAGTGATGTTGACCTGTAGTTTTCTTTCTTTCTGACATCTTTGTCTGGTTTTGGTATCAGGGTGATGGTGCCCTCGTAGAAGGAGTTTGGGAGTGTTCCTCCCTCTGCTATATTGTGGAAGAGTTTGAGAAGGATAGGTGTTAGCTCTTCTCTAAATGTTTGATAGAATTCACCTGTGAAGCCATCTGGTCCTGGGCTTTTGTTTGTTGGAAGATTTTTAATCACAGTCTCAATTTCAGTGCTTGTGATTGGTCTGTTTGTATTTTCTATTTCTTCTTGGTTCAGTCTCCTAAGGTTGTGCTTTTCTAAGAATTTGTCCATTTCTTCCAGGTTGTCCATTTTATTGGCATATAGTTGCTTGTAGTAATCTCTCATGATCTTTTGTATTTCTGCAGTGTCAGTTGTTACTTCTCCTTTTTCA
This sequence comes from Balaenoptera musculus, assembly GCF_009873245.2. Taxonomy (NCBI): domain Eukaryota; kingdom Metazoa; phylum Chordata; class Mammalia; order Artiodactyla; family Balaenopteridae; genus Balaenoptera; species Balaenoptera musculus. The sequence goes on from NC_045796.1 coordinate 41,966,753, forward strand.
GTTCTAATTCTATTGATTTGAGTCTTCTCCTTTTCTTGATGAGTCTGGCTAATGGTTTATCAATTTTATGTTCTCAAAGAACAAGCTTTTAGTTTTACTGATGTTTACTATTCTTTCCTTCATTTCTTTTTCATTTATTTCTGATCTGATCTTTATGATTTCTTTCCTTATGATAACTTCGGGGTTTTTTTTGGTTTTTCTTTCTCTAATTGCTTTAGGTGTGAGGTTAGGTTGTTTGAGATGTCTCTTGTTTCTTGAGGTAGGATTGTATTGCTATAAACTTCCCTTTTAGAACTGCCTTTGCTGCATCCAACAGGTTTTGGGTCATCATGTTTTCACTGTCATTTGTTTCTAGGTATTTTCTGATTTCCTCTTTGATTTCTTCAGTGATCTCTTGGTTATTTAGTAGTGTATTGTTTAGCCTCCATGTGTTTGTATTTTTCACAGACTTCTTCCTGTAATTGAAATCTAGTCTCATAGCGTTGTGGTCAGAAAAGATACTTAATATGATTTCAATTTTTAAATTTATGAAGGCTTGATTTGTGACCCAAGATATGATCTATCCTGGAGAATGTTCCATGAGCACTTGACAAGAAAGTGTATTCTGCTGTTTTTGGATGGAATGTCCTATAAATATCAATTAATTCCAACTTGTTTAATGTATCATTTAAAGTTTATGCTTCCTTCTTTACTTTCATTTTGGATGATCTGTCCATTGGTGAAAATGGGGTGTTAAAGTCCCCTAGTATGATTGTGTTACTGTCGGTTTCCCCTTTTATGGCTGTTAGCATTTGCCTTATGTATTGAGGTGCTCCTATGTTGGGTGCATAAATATTTACAATTGTTATATGTTCTCCTTTGACTGATCCCTTGATCATTATGTAGTGTCCTTCTTTGTCTCTTGTAATAGTCTTTATTTTAAAGTCTATTTTGTCTGATATGAGAAATGCTACTCCAGCTTTCTTTTGACTTCTATTTGCATGGAATATCTTTTTCCAACCCATCACTTTCAGTCTGTATGTGTCCCTAGGTCTGAAGTGGGCCTCTTGTAGACAGCATATACAGGTCTTGTTTTTGTATCCATTCAGCCAGTCTATGTTTTTTGGTTGGAGCATTTAATCCATTTACATTTAAGGTAATTATTTATATGTATGTTCCCATTACCATTTTATTCATTGTTTTGGGTTTGTTATTGTAGGTCTTTCCCTTCTCTTGTGTTTCCTGCCTAGAGAATTTCCTTTAGCATCTGTTGTAAAGCTGGTTTGGTGGTGCTGAATTCTCTTAGCTTTTGCTTGTCTGTAAAGGTTTTAATTTCTCCATCATATCTGAATGAGATCCTTGCTGGGTAGAGTAATCTTCATTGTAGATTTTTCCCTTTCATCACTTTAAATATCTCCTGCCATTCCCTTCTGGCTTGCAGAGTTTCTACTGAAAGATCAGCTGTTAACCTTATGGGGATTCCCTTTTTTGTTATTTGTTGCTTTTCCCCTGCTGCTTTTCATGTTTTCCTTTGTATTTAATTTTTGATAGTTTGATTAGTATGTGTCTTGGTGTGTTTCTCCTTGGATTTATCCTGTATGGGACTCTCTGTGCTTCCTGGACTTGACTATTTTCTTTCCCATATTAGGGAAGTTTTCAACTATAGTCTCTTCAAATATTTTTTCAGTCCCTTTCTTTTTCTTTTCTTCCTGGACCCCTATAATTCGAATGTTGGTGTGTTTAATGTTGTCCAGAAGTCTCTGAGACTGTCCTCAATTCTCTTCATTCTTTTTTCTTTATTCTGCACTGCGGTAGTTATTTCCATTATTTTATCTTCCAGGTCATGTATCCATTCTTCTGCCTCAGTTATTCTGCTATTGATTCCTGTTAGAGAATTTTAAATTTCATTGTGTTGTTCATCATTGTTTGTTTGCTCTTTAGTTCCTCTAGTTCCCTGTTAAATATTTCTTGTATTTTCTCCATTCTATTTCCAAGATTTTGCATCATCTTTACTATCATTACTCTGAATTCTTTTTCAGGTAGACTGCCTATTTGCTCCTCATTTGATTGGTCTGGTGGGTTTTTACCTTGCTCCTTCATCTGTGTTTCTCTGTCTTCTCATTTTCCTTAACTTACTGTGTTTGGGGTCTCCTTTTCACAGGCTGCAGGTTCATAGTTCCTGTTGTTATTGTTGTCTGCCTGCAGTAGCTAAGGTTGGTTCAGTGGGTTGTGTAAGCTTCCTGGTGGAGGGATCTAGTGCCTGTGTTCTGGAAGATGAGGCTGGATCTTGTCTTTCTGGTGGGCAGGACCGCATCCGGTGGTGTGTTTTGGGGTGTCTGTGACCTTATTATGATTTTAGGCAGCCTCTCTTCTAATGGGTGGGGTTGTGTTCCTGTCTTGCTAGTTGTTTGGCATAGGGTGTCCAGCACTGTGGCTTCCTGGTCGTTGAGTGGAGCTGGGTCTTAGCATTGAGATGGAGATCTCTGGGAGACCTTTCGCTCTTTGATATTACATGGAGCCGGACTTGGCTCTCCCACCTCAGAGGCACAGGCCTGACACCCGGCCGGAACACCAAGACCCTGTCAGCCACACGTCTCATAAGTAAAAGGAGAAAAAAAAAGGAAGAAAGAAAGAAAAAATAAAATAAAGTTTTAAAAATGTTTTAAAAAATATTAAAAATAAAAAAATTAAAATTTAATAAAAACAAGAGTAACTAAACCAAAATTCAAATCCACGAATGATAACAAGTGCTAACAACTGTACAAAAAAAAAAAAAAAAAAAAAAAAAACGGACAGACAGAACCCCAGGACAAATGGTAAAAGGAAAGCTATACAGACAAAATCACACAAAGTCCACCGCCTCAAGTTTGGGATGATTCGTTGTCTATTCAGGTATTCCACAGGTTCAGGGTACATCAAGTTGATTGTGGAGATTTAATCTGCTGCTCCTGAGGCTGCTGGGAGAGATCTTCCTTTCTCTTCTTTGTTCTCACAGCTCCTGGGGTTCAGCTTTGGATTTGGACCCGCCTCTGCGTGTAGGTCGCTTGGGGGCGTCTGTTCTTCACTCAGACAGGATGGGGTTAAAGTAGCAGCTGATTAGGGGGCTCTGGGTCACTCAGGACGGGGGGAGGGAGGGGTACAGAATGCGGGGCAAGCCTGTGGCAGCAGAGGCTGGCGTGACATTGCAGCAGCCTGAGGTGCGCCGTGTGTTCTCCCAGAGAAGTTGTCCCTGGATCACGGGACCTGGCAGTGGCAGGCTGCCCAGGCTCCTGGGAGGGGAGGTGTGGAGAGTGACCTGTGCTTGCACACAGGCTTCTTGGTGGCTGCAGCAGCAGCCTTAGTGTTTCATGCCCGTCTCTGGGGTCCACGCTGATTGCCATGACTCACGCCGGTCTCTGGAGCTCATTTAGGCGGCACTCTTAATCCTCTCTCCTCACACACCCTGAAACAATGGTCTCTTGCCTCTTAGGCAGTTCTGGAGTTTTTCCCGGACTCCCTCCCGGCTAGCTGTGGCGCACTAGCCCCCTTCAGGCTGTGTGCAAGCAGCCAACCCCAGTCCTCTCCCTGGGATCTGACCTCCGAAGCCTGAGGCTCAGCTCCCAGCCCCCGCCTGCCCCGGCCGGTGAGCAGACAAGCCTCTCAGGCTGGTGAGTGCTGGTCGGCACCGATCCTCTGTGTGGGAATCCCTCCACTTTGCCCTCCGCACCCCTGTTGCTGCGCTTTCCTCCATGTCTCCGAAGCTTCCCCCCCTCCACCACCCACAGTCTCCGCCCGCGAAGGGGCTTCCTAGTGTGTGGAAACCTTTCCTCCTTCACAGCTCCCTCCCCGAGTGTCAGGGCCTGTCCCTATTCTTTTGTCTCTGTTTTTTCTTTTTCCTTTTGCCCTACCCAAGTACGTGGGGAGTTTGCCTTTTGGGAAGTCTGAGGTCTTCTGCCAGCGTTCAGTCGTTCTTCTGTAGGAGTTGTTCCACATGTAGATGTATTTCTGATGTATTTGTGGGGAGGAAGGTGATCTCCACATCTTATTCTTCCGCCATCTTGAAGGTCTCTTCCCAATTATCTGCATTCTGCTTTGATTCAACATTGCAATTTTTTTTTTTTTTTTGAGTTCATAGTTATTTTTGACTGATAAAACTGAAGAAAACATTCAAAAGTGGCCCAGGTAATATACAGGTATTTGTGTAATTCACTAAGAATCATTCTAAGCACTCTAGATGTTCTCATCCATGTTGAATACATGCCAATAGCATTTTTTTATTCCATGAGAAAAAACACAGTACACGTATACACCACTGTCTTCAGTGAATCCTTTATATTTTCTCCATTTACTCCCTAACCTAAGGTTGAACTAACAAAAGTGCTAAAAAGAGCTAGACAAAAATAGTGAAAGTTAGGTTTTCCTTCAGTATAGACTCAGCTTCTGGCAATACTAGTGTATGTTGACTTTCCATCGCAGTGTCTGAATGCCACAAGTGCTCTGTGAATGTGAACCGCCTTCCCACATCAGAAAAATACTGGCATTAAACATTTGATGTCAGGCTTCATATGCAACGTCTTTCAAGCTTACTTGGTTCTACGTGTGAATCTTCCATTAACATATTGAAAGCATATTGAACAATCATTAAGAGTTGTATCCCTTTGGGAGGACATTTTCTAAGCTTGCATAACTTTCTTTGAAAGATATTTCTCTGATGAACTAGATGTAAGAAATGACCGTTTATTTTTTAAATGATGTTATTAATAAATATTTGCTCTAGTTGTCTTTGACTTGCTGGCCTGTTAGGACTGCAAAGTGTGTTTTTTGTTTTTTCAACTTTAAAAACCTTAAATATCAAGAAAGAATAATTTTCATCCAGCTGTTCAAGGCATGGCTATCATGTAAAACAAACATTTGTATTCAGAGCAGAAACTTTTGGTTGCTGCTTCTTTTTTTTTTTTTTTTTTTTATTCACACACACACACACTGTATTTTATTTTTACAAGACATAAATAGACTGACACCAAGCATTGTACATGGATGACCACAACAAAAGCAACAATGATTGCAATTACCAAACATGAAACACACTCATACTATGTCATAATATTGACATTCAGTCAATTTTAAAAATTCATTTTTCAAATGATTATAGGCGATCACACTTCATTATTTTTAATCATGCTTCCTCTACCCCTAGATATGTAGTGATTGTTCTCCTTTTCTAAAATTCATGAAATAATGATTTTTTAAATCAATATATAATTAATGCCTAATGGTAGTAATTCTGAAAGGTACATAGGCCTTGAGGTTTGTAAATATTGGGTCACCAGTCTCTTGACCAACAAATAGAGGGAGCCCACACTGGCTATATGCACAGCAAATATGCCCAAATGTATAAAGAAAGTAATGTTATTCTGCCAGTGGTATTTCAGTAGGTCTGGTTGTGCACTAGGGTGCAAGGGAAGCAGCAGTGTGTTCCTTTTCTAGATAGGCAACATCACTGTAACCATTTTCTAGGCACCATGATGCCTCCTCTAACATGGGCTAAATGCTTTACACAACATGTATGAGACAGGTATCATTTTTATTCCCATTCTCTTCTGAAAAAACTCCCAAGGTCATACACAGCCTGGGTGTTTGACAGAGCCAATATTTATTTATTTATTCATTTATTTTTAATTTATTCATTTATTTTTGGCTGTGTTGGGTCTTCGTTGCTGCGTGAGGGCTTTCTCTAGTTGCAGTGAGCAGTGGCTACTCTTCGTTGTGGTGCGTAGGCTTCTTATTGCAGTGGCTTCTCTTGTTGCAGACCACGGGCTCTAGGCGCACGGGCTTCAGCAGTTGTGACACGCGGGCTCAGTAGTTGTGGCTCGTGGGCTGTAGAGCACAGGCTCAGTAGTGGTGGCACGCGGGCTTAGTTGCTCCGCGGCATGTGGGATCTTCTGGAACCAGAGCTCGAACCCGTGTCCCCTGCATTGGCAGGCAGATTCTTAACCACTGCGCCACCAGGGAAGTCCAGAGCCAATATTTAAACCCTCAGCTGTCTGACCTCAGAGGATATGCTCTTAAACACTGTCCTAGGTAGCCTCCTACCAAAGCATAGGGTTAAAGAAGGTACTCAGGAATATTCTAGGCCAGTATACTCTGATTTGGAATAGTTCTTTAAACATCCTAATTTATAAAAATACTTAAGGCAAAAAGAGGTGAATGGACATTTTTCCAGTCAGCAGCACAATGGCAAGCAGGTCTGCACCACAAAATTATTTATACGAGACCACAGTTCTCACTGATCATAAACACAACTGCAGATTCAAAAAAAAAAAAAAAAAATCTATACTGTGCTGTTTTGGTGTATTAGGTATGTGTTCACCATGGTGAGGATTCCAAATTCATAGGATTTGTTTCCTCTTCAATGATCTTTGGCCTACCTATATCTTCAGCCATGAGCAAACAGCTGCATATGAATTTTTATCAGATAATGTGTTCATACCCATAAGACATTTCCCCAGCACTTTTATTGACATATCTTGGCTTAATCCACTTATTTGCTCAGGAAAAATAATGTGTTCAAATCTGTAAAATAAAATTGTCTAGAAAATAACATTATTTGTAAGCATAACTTGATAGCTCCACATTCACATCCCATTAAGGTGTGCATGGTGCAATATATTTTAAGATAGCCTTCACGTTTATCTTTACATTTACAAAATAAATGAAAATTCTGGGAGTTTACTAGTGCACGAAAGCTATGAATGTATAATATTTCTGTTTCTGTGGAATTTTCTCACCAGCCATATTGGTTAGTGGATCTATATCTCTTTCATTTGCTGTACTGAGTAAACCACTCCCCAACACAGTTGACTGCTGAATTAAAGTCTGAGGAGGTAAAGAAATAAATTTGTGCAGCATTTGTTCGACAGTAGTGTACTGTAAGACATTATGAGTTAAAGTAGTGTTGTAGAATGCTAGCAACAAAGAATTTAGAGCAGACTCAGAGGGAACTCATAATCATAAAGTCATCCTTAGACAAGAATAATAAAAACACAGTTACTGTAAACAGACTGAGTCCTCAGCAACACAGGATAAATCACAAGGTGAAAAATGGAAAAAGCACACTACAGACATCATATGAGCAAGGTAGACAGAAATTATCAAACAATGAGTTAATAGAAATGTCACAACACTGGAGCCAGTGTTCATTACAACTTCTCTCAATGCCATTCATTTCCCTTAAAGGTCAAAAAAAACTTCATGAATGATGAAACACCAGTTTCATTTCCTTCTATTTTTAATTTTTTCTGTAAAAGTCTTACCTGAGATCTGACTTGAAAGCTGAAATAGCAGCCTCTAGTTTGAAAAGGAAAGTGAATATATTTTCTCCTAAGCTGATGATAAGACCCACTATTCTTTTTTTTCTTTAATTGAGGTATAAATGACATACATTATATTAGTTTCAGGTGTATAACACAATGATTCAATATTTGTATATGACCCACTATTCTTAAAAATAATTTTATTGTTGTTAGGAAAGGGAAAGAAGCATCAATATATGAATAAATGGGTTCATAGAAATTGAGGCATTATCATGAGAAATAAATTCTGTAGTAATTCAAAGGCAGAATTCTCACTCTTAGACCCCATGGAAGGTAGAAAATGGAATGCTGGGACACTGACTTTGTTTAGAAACCATGGATGACCTTCCCTAGCTAATGCATAAAATCAGATGTCTCTGGCTTTGTCAAACTAGTGCATGTTTCTTATTTTAAGGAATCCCCATTTGTTTGCCACTTTTATGAGTTCTGTATTATGAACAACAACTCATAAACCACATGCCCAATAATGAGAAAGTCGAGAAAATTAGATCTGAGGTCAAGAGCCTTTTTTAGAGGCAAAAGTGATCAATCTGAAACACCAAGGATTTGGCTAAAAGTTGAAGAAATTAATTCAAGTTTCCATTTTATAATTAAAGAAATGTAATCTTTGACTTGGGAAATTATTTCATTTTGAGAAAATTTGATTAAATCTGTGTATGATTCTTTTGACCTGGGTTAAACTGCCATGAGATCATCAAAAAAGCATATAGACCCAATGAAACTGCTAGGAAAGGTCAAATAGGCAGTCAGTTGCCAAGATCCACTGCTACCAGCTCTTGACCATTTGGTAGATTCTATCCAATTAACCAATTTTAAGTCTCATGTATATTATCAGATCCCACATCTGTCTATGAATTAGTTATGTATAAACTAAGCTACTATAAAAGAGACCCCAAAATATGGCAGCTTAACCAAGACAGGTTTTCGGGTTTTTTTTTTCAATCACACAAAATAACCAGAGGAAGCGAGGAGTCCAGGGCAGGTAGGCAAGTCTGCTCCACAAGAACACCCCAGGGACTCGGGTTAGCATAAAGCCCCTGTCATCCTTATTAGGTGCCTTTCTGTTTTTTCTCTCTAGGCCTAATGTCACTGACTGATCCAATCTTTGTCATTTTCTGCACAATGAGAAGGCCAAAAGAGGGAACTGAAGGAAGACCAGCATTCATTGGCCTGACAATAGTACATATCACTTCTACTAGCATTCCATAGTCAAAGGGCCATACCTCGCTGCAAAGGAAGCTGGAAAATTAAATGTCAAGATACGGAACTCTAAAACTGTCTGTGTGTATATCTGTATTTGTGTGTATGTGTATATCTGAGTGTTTGAAAAATTCTGTTGCTCTAAAGGGAAAAAGGCGGAAGTAGCAGAGGAAAATAATGAGCTGTCTCTGTCACATATTATTTTCTGACTATGGAAGTGGAATGTTAAAATGGAAGTGGAATGTTAAAATTTGAAGCTAATTTAGTCATGTCTTAGAAGAAGACCTCATATAAAATTTTCCAACAGATTCCAGTCTGTATATATTCTAGGTTTATAAAGCTAGAAAGGTAGACTTAACCCAGATAAACCAGATGTGGTGACACTTTGTTTCCATTATTAAGTGGCTGTGGTACTACAGTTAACAAAGTCTCTATCTTTTCACCAGAATGAGGCAAAAGAGTCAGTTTCACAGAAAATTTCCCTGTGCCAGTTGAGATAAGAAAACTAAGTAGTACAGTATTTATTAATATATTAATCATATAAAATGGCAGTAAAAATAAATCAAGAACCATATTTTTGTACCTCTTATGATTTTATTTCATGCTCTAAATGATGCTATGATTTTTTGCCAATAAATTATTTTTTGGTCAACTTATTGTGTCATTTATTATTTCAGCTCTTTGTCAAAGTCACAAAGTTAATAAAGATCGCTTAATGCTGAAGTATTTCTCTATTTTAGATTTGAAAATTATACAACAGCTTGATCTCACTGAATCCTTGAGGATAACTTGATGGAATGGATTATAGTCCCCAGTTTCCCTGCCCCCCATAAGAAGATTATTTCTCAGCATTCATTTTCATGCGACTTATGGTATATTCCTGTGGTTTAAGTATACTTTCCCACTGATTTACATTGGTTTAATAAGCCATGGAGTGCTGAGATATTTGGTGAAACATTATTCTAGGTGTGAGTGTGATGGTGTTTGGAGACGAGACTAACATTTGTATCAGTAGGCTGACTAAAGTGCATTGCCCTTCCTAATGTGTATGGCCCCATACAATCTGCTGAAGATCTGAATAGAACGAAGAGACTCCACGTCCCCCAAGTAAAAACGAATTTCCTCCTGCCTGACTGCATTTGGACTTGAACTGAAACATCAGCTCTTGCTTGCCTTGAGCCTGCAGGCCTTCAGCTCTCCTGAGTTTCCAGCTTGCTGACTGTAGATCTTGTATGTCACCCTCCATGATCACACAAGCCAATTCCTTATAATAAATCTTTATATTGGTTCTGTTTCACTGGAGAACTCTAATACACCATGTATCTGATATGTGAAATGAGCTAAAAAGTAACTTTAAATGTATTAATCCATTGAAATATGGGTGTCGTTTGTTATAACAGCAATACCAATTAGCAAAGGTTGATTTCTAAGAGTTCTTTATATGTTCCTTTGTCCAAAAAATGTATTGCAAATATTTTCTGACAGATTGTAGCTGAAGTTAGCTTTTGAAGAAGTTTTTCATTTTTATGAAATCTGATTTATCATTTTTTTTCTTTTACAGTTAAGTGTTTTTATGTCTAAGACATTTTTCATAGCCATTAATGTTTGTTTTTATAAATATGTTTGCATTGTCTACTGTCTTGCCAATTGTTTTCTATTTGTCCCATCTGTTTTCTGCTGTTCTTTTTGTTCTTTTCTCTTATTTTACAACTTTTTTGTAGGTTATCTACCTTAAGATTCCATTTTTCTCTACTATTGGCTTGTTAGCTATACATCTTTTATTTTTTAAATGGTTGCTCTAGGGTTTACAATTTGCCTCTTTAACCATCACAGTCTACTTTAAAATAATATGTTAATTCACAGAGACTATGAGACCCTTACAAGAGTAAATTTCCATTTCTCCTCTTGCATCCTTTTTTTTTTTTAACATCTTTATTGGAGTATAATTGCTTTACAATGGTGTGTTAGTTTCTGTTTTATAACAAAGTGAATCAGTTATATATATACATATGTTCCCATATCTCTTCCTTCTTGCATCTCCCTCCCTCCCATCCTCCCTATCCCACCCCTCTAGGTGGTCACAAAGCACCGAGCTGATCTCCCTGTGCTATTGCATCCTTTTTGATAGTGTTGACATATATTTAGCTTCCATATATATTATAAGTCCAAATTACTTTATTCATTTTTTTAAACAGTCAATTATATATCTGTTATTCTTTAACAGACTTTTTTTTTTTTTACAGAAGTTTTAGGTCACAGCAAAACTGAGCAGAAAGTACAGAGAATTCTCACATATCCTCTGTCTCCTGACACACACAACCTCCACACATCAACATCCTGCACTAGAGTGGCACATTTGTTACAAACGATGTATCTACACTGACACATTATTATCACCCAATGTCCACAGTTTACATTAGGGTTCACTCCTGGTTTTCTACAATCATGGATTTGAAAAATGTATAATGACATGTATCCACCATTGTAGTATCATAGAGAATAATTGCACTGCCCCCCAAATTCTCTGTGCTCTACCTATTCATCCCTCCATCACTCCAAACTGCTAACAACCAGTAACCTTTTTACTGTCTCCATAGTTTCACCTATCCCAGAATGCCATACAGTTGGAATCACACAGTACGTAGTTTTTTCAGATTGGCTTCTTTTACTTAGTAAATATGCATTTAAGTTTCCTCCATGTCTTTTCATGGCTTGTTAGCTTATTTCTTCTTAGTATTGAATAATATTCTATTGTCCAGATTTACCAGTATTTATCCATTCACCAATGAAGTTACTTCCAAGTGTTGACAATTATGAATCTTGGTTGCTTCAGAATTTAGGCAATTATGAACAAAGCTGATATAAACATCCATGTGCAGGTTTCTGTTTGGACATAAGATTTCAGCTAATTGGGGAAAATATCAAGGAGTATGATTGCTGGATCATGTGGCAAGAGTATTTTTAGTTTTATAAGAAAGAGTTAAACTGTTCTCCAAAGTGGTTGTACCATCTTGCATTCCTACCAGCAATGAATGAGAGTTCCTGTTGCTTCACATCCTTTCCAGCATTTGGTATTGTCAGTGTTTTGGATTTTTGCCATTCCAATAGATGTGCAATGGCATCACATTATTGTTTTAACATATGAGTTCAGCATATTTTCATATGCTTATTTGTCGTCTATATATCTTCTTTAGTAAGGTGTCTATTAAAGTCTTTGGCCTGTTTTTCAGTTGGGTTGTTCATCTGCCTATTGTTCAACTTTAAGAGTTCTTTGTATATTTTGAACAACAGTCCTTTGTCAGATATGTGTTTTACAAATATTTTCTCCTAGTTTGTGGCTTGTCTTCTCATTCCCTTGACAGCATCTTTCACAGAGAAGAAGTTTTTAATTTTAGTGAATTCCAGATACTCACTTATTTCTTTCATAGATCATGCCTTCAATGTCATATCTAAAAAGTCATAGTCAAACCCCAGGTCATCTAGATTGTCTTCTATATGTTATTTTCTAGGAGTTTTATAGTTTTGCATTTTATATCTAGGACTGTGATCCATTTTGAGTTAATTTCTGTTAAGGGTGTAAGCACTGTATCTAGATCCATCTGTTGTTTTTTTTTTTTTTTTTTTGCATGAAGATACATGAATTATATTTTTAGTCAGCTTTATTGAGGTATAATTTACATATAATAAAAACCAATGATTCAATATATCATTTTAATGACTCTTAACAAATATAAATGGTTTCTTAAATGCTCTAACATACCCCCAAATTTCTGTGTCTATCTGCAAGAATCCCTTCCCCTTAACTCTGGACCCCGGCAAAAACTGATCCGCTTTCTGTAATGACAGTTTTGCTATTTTAGAATTTCATGTAAATGGAATAATGCAGCATAGAATCTATGCTGAATGGCTTCTCTTACTTAGCATGAAGTTTTTGAGACTCATCTATGTTGCTACATGTATCAATAATTTATTCCTTCTGATTACTGAGTAATAATCTATTACATGGTAAATATTTTTTTAATTTCCCAGTTGACAAATATTTCAGCTGTTTTCAGATTTTTATATTATGGATCAATCTGCTATACAAAATTATGTACTAGTCTTTGTGTGGATATGTTTTCCTTTTCCTTGGATAAATAAGCAAGAATGTAATAACCATATCATATAATGAGTACATGGTTAATTTTATAGGAAACTGCTGACTTATTTTCCGAAGTGGTTACACCATTTCCACATTTCCACCAGAAATATATAATGAGATTTCCACTTGCTCTACCAGCTCAATAATACCTGTTCATAGCCATCCTTTAAACTGTGGCTAGTCTAGTGATTATGTACAGTATTTCATTGTGGTTTAATTTACATCCTCAGTAAATAATGGAGCTAAGCATATTTTTATTTGTCAGTGTGAGGCAAATACATTATTATTATTATTATTATTATTTTTCCTTCAGATAAATACCCAGAAGTGGAATTGCTGGATCATATGGTAGTTTTTTTTTTTTCTTTTTTAACATCTTTATTGGAGTATAATTGCTTTACAATGGTGTGTCAGTTTCTGCTTTATAACAAAGTGAATCAGTTATACATATACATATGTCCCCATATCTCTTCCCTCCTGTGTCTCTCTCCCTCCCACCCTCCCTATCCCACCCCTCTAGGTGGTCACAAAGCACCAAGCTGATCTCCCTGTGCTATGCGGCTGCTTCCCACTAGCTATCTATTTTACATTTGGTAGTGTATATATGTCCATGACACTCTCTCACCCTGTCACATCTCACCCCTCCCCCTCCCCATATCTTCAAGTCCATTCTCTAGTAGGTCTGTGTCTTTATTCCCGTCTTGCCCCTAGGTTCTTCATGACTTTTTTTTTTTTAATTCCATATATATGTGTTAGCATATGGTATTTGTTTTTCTCTTTCTGACTTACTTCACTCTGTATGACAGACTCTAACTCCATCCACCTCACTACAAATACCTCCATTTCATTTCTTTTTATGGCTAAGTAATATTCCATTGTATATATGTGCCACATCTTCTTTATCCATTCATCTGTTGATGGACACTCAGGTTGCTTCCATGTCCTGGCTATTGTAAACAGAGCTGCAGTGAACATTGTAGTAAATGACTCTTTTTGAATTATGGTTTTCTCAGGGTATATGCCCAGTAGTGGGATTGCTGGGTCGTATGGTAGTTCTATTTTTAGTTTTTGAAGGAACCTCCATACTGTTCTCCATAGTGGCTGTATCAATTTACATTCCCACCAACAGTGCAAGAGGCTTCCCTTTTCTCCACACCCTCTCCAGCATTTACTGTTTCTAGATTTTTTGATGATGGCCATTCTGACTGGTGTGAGATGATATCTCATTGTAGTTTTGATTTGCATTTCTCTAATGATTAATGATGTTGAGCATTCTTTCATGTCTTTGTTGGCAATCTGTATATCTTCTTTGGAGAAATGTCTATTTAGGTCTTCTGCCCATTTTTGGATTGGGTTGTTTGTTTTTTTGATATTGAGCTGCATGAGATGCTTGTAAATTTTGGAGATTAAGCCTTTGTCAGTTGCTTGTCAGTTTGCAAATATTTTCTCCCATTCTGAGGGTTGTCTTTTCGTCTTGTTTATGGTTTCCTTTGCTGTGCAAAGGCTTTTAAATACATTCTTCCAACCTGTATATTACATTTTCATTTTTCTAATGATGACTTTAGAAGAGCAGTTTTTAAAATTTTTTTGATTAATTGCAATTAATCTATTTTCTTTTATGGTTTAAGTTTCTGTGCTCTGTATAAAAATATTTTTCTAAAATAAAATCACAATGATTTTCTCCTTTTTAAAAAATATTTGTAGTTTTAGCTCTTATATTTATATCTCTGATTAGTTGCAAGGTGACTTTTGTGTATGGTATGAGATGAAAGTTGAAAAACTGTCTTTATCACTAAACAGAGTTCCAAATATTATAGCATCATTTGTTGGAAAGACTATCTTTTCCCTATGATACCTCCATGGCACTTTATTCAAAATCAATTACCATTTGTATGTTGGCTTTTTTTATCAACTTTATTCTGTTTCATTGATGTTTGGCTACAAAACAGTCAGCTGAAATATTTATTAGAAATGCATTAAATCTGTACATCAGTTTGGATCAATATTGAGTGTTCCAATCCATAAACATGGAATATTTCTCCCTCTATTTAAATTTTCTTTAATTTTTATGAGCAACTTTTTATAGTTTTTACTGTACTGGTATTGCATATTTGTTTATACTTATCCCTAAATATCTCTTGCTTATTGATACTTTTATAAATGATACTTAATTTCAATTTCCAACTATTTATACACAGTATATAATATTATAATAAATTTTTGTATATTGAACAAGTATTACACAATGTTACTAAACTTACTTACTAGTCTGAGTAGTTTTAAACAGATTCTTTCACATAGTCTATATAGATTAGCATGTTATCACTAATCTGTTTTTTACTATTTATTTTTCTTGCATTACCTTATTGCCCTGGCTGGAACTTACAGTAAAATGTTGGCTATGAGTAGTAAGATCAATATGATTGCCTAGGTTCTGATCTTAGAGGAAAAGCATTCAGCTTTCAGTGTTTAGTATGATGCTGGCTGCAGATTTTTATTAGATGAAATGTGTCAGGTTGAGAAAATGCCCTGTTATTCATTTTTTACCAAGAGATTTTATTATGAGTGCTTTTTAAAATCTGTCCAGTGCCTTTTCTACATCTATTGAAATGATCATGTCATTTTCTATTTTAATCTGTTGATGAGGTGAATTACATTAATTAAAATTTTGAATGTTAAACCAACATTACATTTTGGGGATAAGCTTTACTTGGTCATGATGCATTATCTTTTTTTGTATATTTTTGGATTTGACATGCCAGTATTTTAATAAGGATTATTGCATCTCTGTTTATGATGGAAATCTGTTATATCAATAGCATTCTTAGCTTGTAATATCTTTGTCTGCTTTTGGTTAATTTTTGCTCCTTGCTACTTTGTTACCCAAATATAGAGTACTGTATCTTAATTGAGCCTAATATCTATCATGCAATCATACTCAAAATGCACCAGGTAGATAAATATCATACCCTTTTCTTCCCCCAGGATCCCATCCAAAATACCACATTACATTTAGTCATCATGCCTTCTTGACTGTGACAGTGTCTCTGATTTTACTTTATTTTTGATGACCTTGATAGTTTTGAGGATTACCAGTCAGGTATTTTGTAAAAAAAAAAACCAAAAAAAAACTCCCTCAATAGGTATTTTTCTGATATTTTACACGATTCACCTGGGGTTATTTATGGGTTTTTGTGAGAAAGACCACAGAAGTAAAGTATCATTTTTCTCCCATATCAAGGGTACACACTATCAACATGACTTATCCTTGCTAGTATTGACCTTAATCACTTGGCTGATGCAGGGTTTGTCAGATTTCTCCACTGTAAAGTTATTCCTTTTTTTTTTTTTTTTTCTTCTCCCTTTCCATACTGAACTCTTTGGAAGGAATTCACTTTGTGCAGCCAACACTTAAGAAATGAGGAGTGGGCTTCCCTGGTGGTGCAGTGGTTGAGAATCTGCTTGCCAATGCAGGGGACACGGGTTCGAGCCCTGGTCTGGGAAGATCCCACATGCCGCGGAGCAAGTAGGCCCGGGAGCCACAACTACTGAGCCTGCGCATCTGGAGCCTGTGCTCCGCAACAAGAGAGGCCGCGATAGTGAGAGGCCCGCGCACCGCGATGAAGAGTGGCCCCCGCTTGCCGCAACTAGAGAAAGCCCTCGCACAGAAGCAAAAACCCAACACAGCCAAAAATATAAATAAATAAATAAATTTAAAAAAAAAAAAAGAAATGAGGAGTTATGTTCCATCTTCTTGAGATGAAGTAACTACATAAATTATTTTGAATTCTTCTACAAGGGAGATATGACATTTATTTACTTAACTTGTTCAGTCATTTATTTGTATCAATATGAACTCATGGATATTTATTTTATATTTTGGATTATAATCTTATTTTATTTATTCATTGCTCTCATTGTTCCAGCTCTGGCTATTGGAATTGCTTTTGGTTGGTCTGAGTATCCATTTATTATAACCACATAATTGCTGAATTTTTGTTTTTATCACTTTCTTACCTTTTGACACTATAAAATCCTCTAAGCTCATTGTATATTTCCTGCCCCAGTCCTAGCTTAGTCATTTCTCCAAAGAGCCTTATGCTTGTATTTAAATGTAGCATTCATTTATCTATAGAGCTGGGTGGACCTTGATCTTTTCCATAAAAACCAATAAAAATGTATATAAACTATACAGTATCACTTTTTATTATCTAATTTTAAGCATAATAAATTAAAAAGTATTTCTAACATAACTTTCCAAAATTCTTCTTTCAAAGTTCATATTTATGCACTAGTGCCTTGATGAACTAAAGGCAGTTAAGACTTCATTTATAAAATGAAGACTACCTGTGAAAATTCAGGTAATTCAGGATGCCAAACACCTAAATTGTTACTTAATACTTCCCATTCCCTATTTATTAAAGTTTATGGCTCTACCCATTAATTTTATTAATAAAGCAAATTCTTTACACATACTATTGTTATAGCTTTTCAGAAGTATATTTTAAATAAATTTATAGGTTTATAGGATCATTTACATAACACATTATGACATAATGTGTATCATTTTTGAAATTTAAAATTCCATACTATGTTCTCCTACCAACAGAAACTCATGATGTACAAGTTGAAAGATTAAACATGAAAACAATGCATTTCAAAGTGAATATTTCTAGAGAAAAGTTGTCCATGTAATATCCCATAAGTGCAGTCCCTCAAACACTCACTACACTGCCCAAATATATTTGACTTTCAGATTTTATTTTCTAGTAGTCTCATCAGCATCTTGGTCATTACTGAGTAAGACATGTCATTCTTTGAGCTCTTCTGTCAACAAAGCCAGTAAAAGAATCTAAGTAAATATGTCAAATTAAAGCTAAGTACCTGAAATTTATCATTAGTAAATGGCCTGTTACAGTTTCTATCATTTTGGGGCAACCAGAAAGTATTGAGACTAAATAAAATATATCTGTGATTACTCCTGGAAAGAGTTTAATGCTCATCAATATAAAAGTTATAAAATATGTAGGCCAGGAAACTGAATAAGGTGTTTTATATTTCTCAGATTAGCATTATGACATAAGGAAATGCAACTCTTGCGCCTATTTGCAGAACGATCACAAATATTTTCCTCCCATTTAGGAGAAGTAAAACTCTTGGGGTCTACTCCTGTAAGCCTTTCCCCTTCACCTTTCACTCAAATACTTTTCATCCCTAAACCCAGGCATCACATTCAAAACTATTTCATAAGGATAAACTATAAGGGTTTTTACCCTGCCAACAAAGATGGTTTACTGAGGAATTTTCAATGTAATTTGGCTCTTTCATTAAAAAGACAATCTCTTAAATTCCAATCTCGCCAGATTAAAATACTTTCATTCATGTACTCATTCATGTATTTGTTCTTTAAAACTCAAATTCTGCAACAGGGCTTCTTCACTAGTGCTTGACCAAGCCTTTCATGAAAGTATTTTATTGATCACATTTCAGAATCCAGGTGAAGCTAGTCTGTCCATCTCGGTTTACACAAAGTATAATTAGACACATTTGGATTTCCCTTCTTACTGAGATTGGGATACTGCTTATCTTGCCAAAAAAAAAGAGTTATTTTTCAGATCTACTTTCCTCTGAGCATTTAAGCCAGTGGTTATTCTCTTCTTGTGGTATAATTTATACATAATTTTATTTCAGAATGCCTTGTTCTTGATTTGAAACACAAAGTTTGGCCTCTGCTACTTTTTCATCTGAATGTAAAGAGTGTATGTATCTTAATTGAGCCTAGTATCTATCATGAAAATATACTTAAAGCTCATGTCAAAACATGCAATACAGGCTTTTTTTGCAATGTCAAAACCGTGTGACATAGGCTTTAAAAAAAAAAAAAAAAAGCTGAATTTGTGAATGGTTTGATATAGTGGCACCAGATTCTCCCAATGCATAAACTGCTCTCTTGGATTACATCTCTCAATTTTGGAACCTGTATTAACATATTCCATAAGGCATTTAGTGAATAGAAGCAATGATACTTATTAAGTGATCCAGCAGTAATCAGTAAAATAAAGAATACTACAGTATCTCGAAGAGATCTCAGAAGTCTACTTAAACATTGAGAGCATTTGATTAATGCAGTGAATAATTCCAAGGTAATTGTTCAGCTATGTCTTCCACTGTGAAGGATGTGAAATGACCTTCTTAGTAGACTTACATTCAATTATATACCTCTAGGTATTTCTAGTGGAAATTCAAAAATGAAAAAGTGAAATTAAATAGTCATGGTCTTATCCATGGCCTACCTTGTCATTTTTAGATTCACAATAAAAGTGCATAAATAAACTACAAACCATAATTATAAATGTTTTACAAAACTTCCATATGCCTAATAGTATATACCATAATGCCTATACTTTAAAGTCACAGAGAAAAATATAAATTTAAAGAGGAAAAAAGGAAGGCCATTAAATAGTTAAACAATAGGCTTTAAAGGGAAACCTAATTGAACTGGAATTATTTAAACTAGAGAATAATGGACTGCAAGGTGACTTACTGTTGAATATAGAAAGTACAATTATGAGGAGAATACCAACTTGTTCTGTATTCACCAAGAAAAAAAAATTAGATATGTATTAAATTTGACAATTCCTTCTTCCACCCTCGCCCCCGCCCCTGTCCCCATCTTCTCTGTATAGATAAATAATTTAAATTGTAAATAGAACAACATCATTTCAGGGTATGCATATCTAATCTTTCCAACACTGTAGTGAAAATGTTTGTCTTCCATGTTAATACAAGATAGCATGTAGTAAATTTCTCATGCTGTGTTTCAAAAGAAAAAGCTGGCTATTGTACTTATTCTTCAAATAAAGTCCTACATTTTGAAATACAGAATATAAAATGGCAGTTGCAAAATACAACAGTTTTTGGGAGGTGTGAAATGAATAAATTATGTTAAACAAATGGAAAGAGAGATAATGAGGGAGAGATAGTTTTTGAGGTAGATACTTTTAGCTGTACTTTATTGAGCACAGGAAGAGGGAAACATTGGCATGGCAGTTTACTGGGCTTACAGGAAAAAGAAAAGAAAACATTGCAGGGGTGGCAAAGGCAGTATATTTTTCTATCATTTTTTTATTTCTACTTCCTGCCAACAACTATTCAGTAACAAAGATAATGAAAATAGAATTTGAAACTTGAAGGGTGACTAACTGTAGAAGTCACAGTTTATGTCCAATGGGAGTCATAGAACTTGGCAGGCCTCCTAGAGTGTCGTGAGTTTGCATCTAGGTGAAACAAAATAGGCCGGAAGGTTGACACTGACTGCAATTTAAGTTTTTCTCTGTCAGTGCCTACACATAGGGTGTGATTGATTTCCAAGGCAGATTTACAGGTAGTATTTTATTAAGATTATTTACGTTTCTCTTCCAAATACACCCTGAAAATATGTTAAAATATTGTTATCTCTAATAAATGTCTTCTTAGACGATGTAAAATAGACATCCTGCCATTTGATGCCAGTAATGGGTTGGCAAAGGCTACAACACCAAATATAAGATATAATACATTCCTACCCAAATGCCTGACTCCACTTGAAGGTAGTTGACAGAAACTCTTTGACAATGATGAATCTGAGCAAAATGTGTTGCCTTAAAATTCCTTTACAGAATGTAATTCTTTAATTTTCTGCCAGACTACCCTTAATCCACCCCTTACTTTTCTCTTACAAATCAATTTTTTCTCATCCCCCCTAATCTGCCAACAGATTCCTGACATTTTTAAATGCCCTGTGAACCTAGTCAATTCTAGTTAATTATCAATAGTGCCTGTCAGCAAATATTTGGCCTTAGCTGTTGTAATTATGGAAACCTACATAAAAGCTTAATTGGATACTAAAGTAAGAAGTTATTTCTGCAATTTTTGATCAATGGATTGTTGCACTTATGACAAGACTATGTGAGAAAGGGAAGTAAAGAGGATTCCTGATTATATTATAGAAAAGCATTAGAAACCACATAATGGTCACTTAGAAAAGCCATGAACAATCCCAGAGTGAAACTCATGGAGCATGTCATATTTGCTCAACCCAAAAAAAGGAGGAAAGTTTCATAGCTTCAAAATAACAACTTCCACATAAGGCACTTTGCTGTGGAAAAGTCCTGTATATATTCATCATATACTTAGATGCTGTAAAATAAGTGCTTTCCTGACTCAAAATGAGTGACAGTCTTGCTAGAATTTCAGCAGGAATTATTTTCTCCTACCTTTATGAACAACTTCTGCATTGTATCAGTTCTCTTAATGAGTGGTGCAACACGTCAGACGCTGAAAGGTAAAGAAACACATTTATGTATTGTTAGCCTGGCAATGAATTCAGACCCACGTGGCAAAAATATTACAACTTAAATCCATCTTACAAAAGCCAAACTAGATTTTTCAGAAAAGGAACTGAAATATCTGATTGCACATTCACGCAAGCAATCAGCTAGCCAAAGAAAGACAATAAAAAAGACATTTCCTAAAGTCCAACAGCATTCTGTCTGTTTCCAGGGATGTGTTCCAGGCCTTAGGTCGTGATAATCATGCTGCCTGTGTAGTCCCTGACCTCCTACTCCATATTACCTCTTCCCTGTTAGTATTTAAGTTGAAAACACACCTGCCTAAATGCCTAAAGCTTAGAGCTAAATGTCTGCACAATACAGCTAAATGGGCTGAATGCAACCCAGCATAGAACCTTCCAAACATGTGCGTGAAATGCACCGAGAGAAGCATTTTTATGCAAAAATGACAGAAAATGTAATTGAAAAGAAAACCTCTAACAAAGCTGTAGCCAGATGGTGTCCTTTATTGGGGGCCAGCTCATATTTCTGAGCTTTTGAAAATGTCACAGTTTATTGCTGCTCAATTCTAGATTTACATCCTAAATTTGGGAAAAACCCTTCTCATGTGAATATTACAATCTTTCACATTTGTCTTGTAATTTACCATTTGGAAAATGCTTTCAATTTTTTGAAACAATTTTTTGTACAATTTTGTACAGACAATACATGTTCATCATAGAAAAATAGGAAGCAATGTGAAAAAATATAAAAGTAAAAATTAAAAGTAAAATAGTATTGAGCATGCTATTGTTTATATTTTGCTTTATAAGTTTTTTTTACTATGTATCTAGATAAATATATTAGAGAGTGTACAAAAATTAAGTTCAACTATATGGAGATTTGCAAATTTTCATGTTAAATTGAAAGTTGCATTGTGACAATTTTCTCTATCTATCCATCTATCTTCAAATTAACATTTAAAATAGTTGATTGCTGTTTCACTTTAAGGTTATTACATATTAACCAGGACAACATTGTGGGTTGTTTTTTGGCTTGTTTTGTTTTGCTATTTCTAATAATGCTGCAGTAAGTATTCTTAACCTATAACTTTGTATTACTGTTAAAATGTTTGCTTAAATTCCTAGAAGTAGATCCATCAGGCCAAAGTGTATTTGTAAGTCTAATGACATGTTACCAATCATCTGTATATTCTTCATTCAAAGATCCAAAGAGGTTGTAAGAGTCCTAACTGCCACAAAACCCCAAAAACATATGATCCACCACTTCCACTAATGGGTATATATCTAAAGATAGTGAAAACATTCATTCAAAAAGATGTATGCACCCCAATGTTCATAAAAGCATTATTTGCAATAGCCAAGGTATGCAAGCAACCTAAGTGTCCATCAATAGATAAATGAATAATGAAAATGTGGCCCATATATATATATATATATATATACACACACACACACACACATATAAATACACACACACACACACACACATACACACACAATGGAATATTAGCCATAAAAAAGAATGAAATTCTGCCATTTGCAACAGTGTCGATGGTCTTAGAGGGTACTATGCTTAGTGGAATAAGTCAGAGAAAGACAAATACTGTATGTTATCACTTGTGTGTGGAACCTAAAAAATAAAACCAAAAAATGTAACAAAAAGGAAACAGATTCACAGATGAAGAGAACAAACTAGTGGTTACCAGTGGGGAGAGGGTAGGAGGGAGGAACAAAACAGGGGTATAAGATTAAGAGATACAAACTATTGATACTATGTATAAAACAAATAAGCAACAAGAACATATATTGTATACCACAGAGAAATATAGCCATTATTTTGTAATAACTTTAATTGGAGTATAATCTAAAAATATTGAATCACTATGTTATATACACCTGAAACTAATATAATATTGCAAATCAAAAAAATTTTTTAATTGAGACCAAAAGCCTCTAGGAACTCTCAATATAGGCACGTTAAAAACAAGACAACAGGCCCAAAATGAAGTTGCTTATGCTAAGCCCCACATCACCAAAACAAGACTTAATTACAGTTTTGGCTCTCTCAGAAATGGAATCTTAAACTAAGAATCACCTGATCAGCATTAGTTAGGTAATTTGCCTCATAGACCCTGCCATTCCCTAAAGAGAAGTAACCTTGGAATAACCAATCTGCTTTTTAGACTATTGTAACTTCCTTGTTCCTGCTCCCCTCTGTTTACACATCTCATATTGTACATCTCCTCAGAGCTTCTTTCTATCTGCTGGATTGGGTGCTGCCCGATTCATGAATAAAGTCAATAAGATCTTTAAAACCTATTCAGTTCAGTTTTGTTGTTTAACAGGCAGAAAGTAGTAACTGTTGTTTCTTATTCTATTTATTTGGTAATGTACTTAAATATATTCACATATTTTGACTAAACATATGCATATATTGACTATTCATATCTTTTGGTCTTTATTAGAGTATTTGTCTTTTACATATTGATTTATATGATTTTTTATATGTACATTTTATATGTACTGCTGGTCATATGTAGTACATTTTTACATTTAGCTTTTAATATTTTTATTTTGCTTATAGTTAAGTTCTACTGCATTTTACATATTACAGTTTTTCTTTTATGGTTTCTTGTAGATCTATTTGTAACTTCAAATCTTTTCACAAGCCAAATCTGTAAAATTTTTAATTGTATTTTCTTCTATAATAGAATTCATTTTGGTAAATCAGTTATTATAGCACCTTTCCTCAATGATTTAAAAGTCATCTTCATGATATACTAAGTGTCTATATTTATTTGAATGGATTCATAGACTTAGTGGCTGATTTTCTATCATAATATTTTGAAATTGAGACAACTTTTCTTAGCTAGTCAGTTATGATCCCTCTCATTAATCTTATTTTTCAAACAACTAATAATGGAGAAGTTTAAAGACAGGTATTTTTCCCCTGCCTTCATGGGTAGCACGAAATATTTGCTTGGTCCTTTGCAATACAAAATTTTTGTCCATATGTATTCAATATTGGCACTTCAGATTTTTACTAGTGTATAGTTTTAATTTTTCAATTTTCATATACAGTATTTATTCTTTATATAGAGCATTTCCACCCATTACATTATAGATTATCCTATCACTTTCATTTGTGTTGATCTCCACTTTTGAAAAAAAGTTATATATATATATAGCATATCTTTTCTCTGTTCCTCACATAGCTAATCTTTTTTCCACATTCTTTTTCAGGATTATTTCACTAAAATGATGAAGTGCATCTTTCATATTCATGTTTCAATTTTTTGACAGCTTTAGGTTTTATATTGACTGCCTCTATGACTGTGTTTTTTTAAAAAAATTGTTTGTTTCCTTTCACTTATTTTATCTTTTTATTGAGCTTATATAGCACTGCTTTTCCTTTTCTCTGACCTATTTTTCTTTTTTAGGATTTTCTAGTCTGTGGATCCATAAGTAAAAAGGACTCTTCCCTAAATGAAAAGATTTGAAACACAGGAAGTTTTACAGCAAATAACAGATGGTTTGACTTCAGGAGAAAAAAAACCCCATGATCTTAGGTATTGAGCATGTTTTGGCAAAATTACCCACTGGTCACCCTATTACTCAAAATTTATGATATGATTAAAGTATTTTACCAAAAAAGAAATTGTGAATGCAGAGTAATTCTATGATATAGATGAAATAGCTCTGAATCATATTATTTCTACCTACTGAAGTGACACAGAAAGTAGAGTATGCATAACAAGATAAGAAAAAAATTAATGAAAGAAACACACAAGCTGCCTGGGACAATACAACAAAAATTCAAAAATTGTTGCTTTTTTGACTGGCCAGCTAAGAAATTCTAAAATGTTATAAAATAGACATTATTCATCACCAACATACTAATGACCATAAAAATTAACATGAATGGATTCTGATTTAGTCAAAGCTTTTTTTTAAAAAAAAAAAAAAAGAACATTATGAATAGAAACACTTAAAGAATATTTTAACTGAAAAGGCTTCTAGTAATATGGCTCCCTAAACCTATTTTGAGGATCATAAAGGATATGTTTATAAGCCCTGATGTAGCCTAATTGAAAAAAGTTTGGAATAAAGAAATGACTTAGGCAAAGGTTTGCCTTGTGTTTTGGGAAAGACAAACTTAAAAGTCTGGATCCTAAAGAATCATGAGAACTCCTCTCCAACAAAAACATTGTTTACAGTTCAGTATTAGTATAAAATCACTTTTCCAAGAAAAACTTGGTGTATTGATTATCATCAAGAAGACACAATCAGGGACTTCCCTAGTGGCACCATGGTTAAGGATCTGCCTGTCAATGCAGGGGACATGGGTTTGATCCCTGGTCTGGGAAGATCCCACATGCCATGGAGCAACTAAGCCCATGCACCACAACTACTGAGCCTGTGCTCTAGAGCTCACGAGCCACAACTACTGAGCCCATGTGCTCAACTATTGAAGCCCACGCTCCTAGAGCCCGTGCTCCACATAAAGAGAAGCCACCGCAACGAGAAGCCCGCACACAGCAAGGAAGAGTAGCCCCCGCTCACCGCAACTAGAGAAAGCCCACCCAGCAACAAAGACCCAAGGCAGCCAAAAAATAAATAAAATTAAAAAAAAAAAAAGACACAAATTCAGAGTAAAAAAATTGAATATGTAGAGGCCAAAATTAGGTATATAGAAAAACTGGACATGTATGTAGAAATGTATATGTAGAAAGACACATTTCACATATTTTATTGTTATTTTGAAAAGATTAAATCAGTAGTCACTGACTTTATGACAAATAAGTAGAAGGGCTTTAATGTAAAAACTATGTGTCTTCTTTTAAACAGAGGAATGTTACTGATTTCATTAAACATATATTCAAGTATATATTTTATTATAGTTAATCAGAACAAAATATTTAAATTTGTTTATGACTATGAATACTGGACATTTGCCATGAGAGTAGATTTCAGGTGCTCTCATCACACACACAAAAAAAGGTAAATACATGAGGAGAAAATTAACTTGACTATAGTAATCATTTCACTATGTATATGTATATCAAACCATTGTGTTGTACCTCTTAATTATACACAATTTTTATTTTAAAAATAAGTAAATTTTTAAAAATTTAAAATAAAACAAATAAAATTCTTAACCAGCCAATCAGTGGATCCCATTATAATTAGATAAGCATGCTTAAGCTATAATTCTAAATAAGCATTGCTATGAAAGTGTTAGCCATCTGCCCACAGCACTTGACTTACGAAATCATGACTCCCTGAATCTACTGCACCTCTGTAAATCTGCTATTTCCTTCAGCCCATGGTTTCCTGGGAATTGTAATTTTTGTCTAGGATTAAAACATGATGCAGGAGAGAGGTAGTAACAGCATTACACCATACAGATTAATATCCAAAGAGGTACACAATGATGATATTTTTTTTTCAGTTTGGTAGAGTCCTGCATCTTTGAATCAGAGTGCTGACTCAATACAAAGTATGAAGCTTTATTCTAATTTTTCTGTTGTAGAAAGTAAGGTCAAACTAAAGTCTGGTAATGACTTTCTCAGTCCAAAAATCTATTCCATACTTTTTTTTCTCTTTCTTTTAGCAATTATATTCCCTTTTATCTTGATTATGTCATTTTGAAATTTTCTCTTTTAATGCATCTTCAAGAAATTTTTATTGGGAAGGCCTTCATAGTATAAGCTGTAGTCTAAAAATTATTTTCAATTGGAAGTCCTGTTGCTTTGCTATGAAGCTATCAAAACTTATTTGGTACATGGAGCAGTGATACACCCTTAGTACACAGGTGTGAAAACTGAGGGCCAAAGTGGTTCAGTGGGTTGTGCCAGATGAAACAACTGGAAACAGGTGGAGGTGTGATTACAGATCAGATATTTAGTTTTCATTATAATTGTTTTCTAATTTTACAAGTGATAAAAATATGATACAATGAAGATTGTTAGTAACAACAGTAATATCATAACAGCAAGAGGACAGCAGTAAGGGATTATCAGAATTAAGTGACACTGTAAGATTCTCTAGTTCTTCACTGTAAAGAAATTGACAAAAATCCATTATGTAACTGAGACTGAAATTTGAGATATACAGTCAAAATATAAGAAGCAAATTATCCCACACTTGCCATTAAAAGGGATAGGGAGTATGCAAATGAGTAGTTCCAGGAAGTAGTGCAATTAAATTAAAATTATCTTTCCAGGTTAGAGTGGCAACAAGTTTACAGTCTGATATATTTTCTCTGCAGATTAAAAGAAAAGTTAAACACTTTATACCAGCATCTTTCAGTAAGAACACCAGCCACCTTTTTGCCAAAGAAGTAAACTTAAGTAACTGTAGCACTGATAAAGGTAGATTAAGGAAGAGAGCCAGGTTGCAGAGTTTTCTACTAATACAAAACAGGGAAATATCCAATCAGGCGGTATCAAAAAATGAGGACTATCTATATATATCTTAAAGGTCTCTGGTCTATATTAAAAAAGAAACAGTTTCTTCCATACTCATCACCATGCTACACTCGGCTCCCCAATTAAAGAGAGTAACATTCTGAAGCTATCAGAGTCACATACTACTACAGACTGAATTGTGAATTCCAAAAGTTCATATGTTGAAGCCCTAACTTTAAATTTGATGGTGTTTGGAGATGGGGCTTTGAGAGATAATTAGTTTTAGATAAGGTCATGAGGATGGAGCCCTCATGATGAGATTAGTGCCCTTATAGGAAGAGAAAGAGCCACCAGAGCTCTCACTCTCTACCATGTGAGGACATAGTGAGTAGGTGGCCATCTGGAAGCCAAAAAGAGGGCTCCACTGGAACCATAACACCTACACTTTTCTTGGATTTCTCAGCCTCCAAAACTGTGAGAAAGAAATGTCTGTTATTTAAGCCAGCCAAGTCTGTGCTATTTTGCTACAACAGCCAGAGCAGATTAATACACATACCTACTCTACCAGTTTCTCATTTCTATAATCCATTTAGATACTTTCTGGTATATCAGGCAGAAATAGAAATTAGGATAGCATATGGTGGTACTTACAGAAAGGATCTGGAGCTTGTTGAGAAGAAACTGTTAAAACTCTAGATTGATTTTCAGTTAAAGAACGACATACTTTTTGATCCTCTAGGATGAAAATTATCTCATTCAGCAGTTCTTAATGGGGATGGGATGGGCAGCAGGGCTGGAGATAGGAGTGGAAGGAAGTGATAGCATTCCCTGTAGTCCTTTATTCAAAATGAGTAGGTTCAAAGTAGAACCCAGACATGTATATTTTGAATAAAGTTCTTCAGCTCAGGGCTAGAACTAGGGTAAGGTGTGTGAGGTACTCTCTTCAAGCACATTTAAGGAGGCACCAAAAAGTTCAGTAATCAAGATATATAATGTTTTATTGAAATATTTTTAAATGCAAAAAATCAATGTTGAAAAAAAAATCAAAACTTAAAGCCAGGATGTGACCCTGCCTCACTCACCTCATCCTAATCCAACATTTGTTCTAATAAAACTTTATCTATAAAAACAGAGGCCACCCATGGGGCACTGCTTCCCAATTTGATCTTATAAAATATTTAAAAATACTGCATTACTTAAATATGACATGTTTATGCACAAGTATTATTTGTCTTGATTACTGAGATTTTCTTGGCATCCCTTTACATTTTGCACCCAAGACAAAGTGCCTCACTTACTTGAACCTAGTCCCAAACCTGGAGAGAATCTAAAAGCACTCTCTTTTTTGAGAATCAATTCCTTAAACATTTAAAAAAAAAATAAGAAGTAAGAGGCAGAGAGAAAAAAAAATCACAACTTCAGCATGGAACAATATAAGATCAAGCCTGTAGTTACCAGAAATTGGACTACACACTATATTCATCAACTCAGGTTTAGATCTGAGAGTGTTTAGCACCCAAACACATGAAGAGGGCTCTAAAAACAATCAAAGCACCCTATTTTTAGCAAGTGCTTGACATGAAAAAAATGTATCCTCTTTCATACGTGAATGATTAAACTAGGGTGGAAACTATTAAGAGTCCAGTGCAAAAGAAAAGAGTAACATTATTATTTCAGAAGAGAATTAATATCTTGAAAATAATTTAACACCGGAAATATATAAGGACTTTAAAAGTAACAGCTCCATGTCTTAAAAAATTCAGATATAAATGCCTGTATGAACAAATATTAAAATATCATAAAGAGAAGTAGCTCAGATTAAGGCAATTAGCTAAGATGAAGGCTGAGATGAAGGAGCAAGTTAAGAAAATAATTTTAAGGACACAAAAATGTAAGAGATTAACTTAACCTCCTGTAAAAAGAATTTAAAGAGCAGAAATGACTCAGAAAATTAACTTTTTAATATGTGATACAAAGACCAACTTCAAAAGTTATTCCAGATTTCAGAGGAAGAAAATAAAGGAACACAGAAATACCTATAATAAGAAAATATAATAAATATGGAGAAAGGAGAAATTTTTCGTCAAATATAGAGATTCAAGTTGAAAATACAATCCCAATAAATATAGCTAAACCAATAAGTAAAATTATGAAAAGAAAACTTTCCATAGTTAAAAAAACAAAAGGAGCTAAACATACAGCTCGAAATAGTTCATAATATACAAAATAGGTGAAAACTAAAACATAGATATATCTTGGTACAATTTTTGAATTTCAAGAAAAATGTGTGTATATGTAATTAATGTATATGGAACAAAAATAAGAGTGGCTTAATCACAAATGTTTAGGAGTTGCTTAAAGAGAGCTATAATATTTTAACTGTGAGATGAAAGAAAAAAGGAAAAGGCAATATGTCTCAAATGGAAGATAAGTAACACTATTTTCCCTAAGTTACTATGTGAATTTAATAAAATTACAAACAATATCTTAAATGGGATGTTCTGAAATTGATCAATTTGAATTTCCATAAGAAAGTATAAATACACGAGAATGGCTATGAGATTATTTAAAGAGTAAAATAATAAGGATACTCTTGACAGATATTCAATATATTTTGAAAATGTAATGATATTTTATATAGGAATAAACATTCAGACCAATGATAAAATCAAAGATAATGGGAAACAAATACAATGGTATATGCCAAAGTTTAACATAGGGTGTGTAAAGGAATCACGAGTTTATGTTAAATGCTACTTAAAAATTACTTGTTTTAAGTAACATTTACTTGTTAAATGTTACTTAAAAATTAGTTAATGTAAAAATATATATCAAGTTTAATCTCATCTTACAAAATATCCCAAAATCAATTGATTAAAAAAATTGAGTTAAGAGCATGTAAAAACTAGATGGAAATGAAATAACTAGATTTAAAACAAGACCACACAACTTCAAAGCAATTAGCAAAAAAGGGAAAAAAGCAAAAAACAGTGTCATGAAACTATAAAACAAAGTATAAAGAGTAAGAAAATATTTGCAAAAATAAAAAGCATAAACTAAAAAGGCAAAAGTGAGATAAAGTACAAGAGTTATAATAAATGTAAATGGATTAAAAGTATAGGCTATCATATTTCAGGCTGAATAAGGCCAGCTAAGGGAAGGTATGATTTTCCCTTCAAAACACCAAGTAAAAGGAAGGGCTGAGAAAAAGGTAACTCATTTAAAGTCCATATATAGAAAACTTGATTCACAATCCCACCTTCAAACCTATGCACACAGTCTTTTAACCATGCAGAGAAAAGAGAAAAAAAGAAGAAAAAGAAAACCTAGAGAATTTTTCTCCTATGAAATCATAGGATCTTTTTGGAAAGAACTAGAAAGGCTAAAAGAGGCACTGTCTCTCCAGGGCAAAGTCCTCCACTTTATATAATGTAGGACGTTCCATGTGCCTTTCCCATACCTCACTTAGGAAAACCAAGCTCTGCTGCCCACAGCCCTAAGGCAGGAATAAAAAAAATAAGACAAATTGGGCATGTTTCAAAATATAAGCATGTATGAGATTGGGTATTATTTAAATTTGTAACTTCAAACATAGAGATTAAAAATAAAGTATTTAAATATTATATTTTTGTAATGTGTTGTTCCTTCTATATAAACAGAAGAGCTGGAATTATTTTCTCTGCCCAAAAATGTCAATAACGAGGTTTGTTTTTGGAGAGTAAATATGTAATAGTGAATTGGGGCTTGAATCCTCACCTAGGAGCAATATTTTCATGTCACTAATTATCAAAAACATGAATAGAATTTTTGCAATAATCTTACAGTCACTAATTCTCAAATACTTGCATAATTATGATATTCTGATGCTATCACATTTGGTTTACACTACTATATGGCACCACAATTCAATTACTTCTATTCTTGTCTTTATTGAAACCGCCAGTTATAATTAAGAAAGGCAAACCCAACAATGATAGTTCTATTCATAATGGCTTAAATCAGAGATTCATTTTGGAATTCAGAATTCACAAATAGTCCAATTTTGGAAAAATATTTCAGAAAGTCATGTCCTGAGAAAATAAACATCAACAAAGAAAAAAGGACCAAATGAGTTTCTCAAATATACATTTGGGACAAACAAATCAATGTATACACACTTAGGTAAATACATGTGCATACCTTTGCAGAGAAATCACATTTGGAAGAATATTTAACTATGTGTGTTAATGTCAACCAAAAAAATCAGTTACATAATTCAACATTTGCTGGTGAAATGAGGTGGGGATTTTGCTCTGGGTGACATAAATATGTTAATTTCTTCCAATAGTTCAAACATTTCTAGGCCTCCATATCCTTGCCCAGTCAAATAACTTCCAGACTATATTGTACATCCAATCAATTAAGCAAGATCTAGAGTTGACTGAGGTTTAAGGTCAAAAAATATCCAATTTACTTGGTTCATTTAGTAACCCAACAAATAGTTACTGAGCACCTTTTATGTTCCAGCCACTTTTCTAACCTTTGGGAATGAAAAACAAAAAATCAAAACAAACAAACAAATGAGACCAAAACTTAAAAACAATATACCCTGTCCTTCTGGAGTTTACTCTCTAAGCATGCATGTGGGTGTAAGTGTGTTGGAGGCAGGGGGACAGAAAATAAAATATACAGGCCATAAGAATGTATGGCTATGGAGAAAAAGCAGAAGAGCGATATGACATGTTTGTGTTGGCAGGTGGCAGAAGGTAGGAGGTTCAGTGTTAAATTCTCTGACCAGGCAAGACATTACAGAGAAGGCGACACTTTGGGGAATAGCCAGATAAGGTAGTGGAACAAGCCTATAGCTATTTATGGGGGAATTTTGCAGGCAGAGGGAAGAGCAGGTACAAAGGCTCTGAGGCAGAAGTATACCTGGCCCTTAAGATGCCTGAAGTGGATTAAGCAAGGGAAGAAGCACTGGGATATGGGGTCTGAGAGGTTGGTGTGTGTGAGAACGGTACACACAATTGTGAAGCCAGTAGGCCATGGTGAGGTCTTGGCTTTTATTCTGAAATGAGAAGATTTTTTAAATTTTTAAGAAAAGGAATTTACATATATTATATGCTCTGTTCTTTTTTTTTTGACAAAACTATTTCTGAATAATAATGGAATCCAAAGACATAAGCTCTATGTCTCTGCAAAATGTTAGTGCTTTTAATTAAGTTTAGTTAAAAATCTAACATAGATCACCACTTAAGCACCATCTATATATACACTTACTTATTTGGCCAATTTACATTAAACTTTTCTCAACACAGTAATTCTGTGACTCTCAAAGTCATCATCTCCAAATGTTATTCAGTCATATGAAAAGTTTTTACTGATGATGAATATATACACCTAAATAGATGGCATTATATATAGTTGTGTTATCATCAGCTAGAAGAAACAAAGCCATAAATGACTTAACTTTTTTTCTTCCAACACAGACTGTAAATTTTTAGCCCTATCTCCAGTTTGTCTTATGTTTTCAATGATGGTTTCTGTTCAGGACATATAATTTCTATTGCCTTCAACAGATACTCTTTTATAAAACTACCAACTGTAATAAAAATGCCATCTGGGCGATATTTAACCTAATTCATAGCAACATATCATAGCAAAATAACTCACTTTATATCTATGCATTTGTATTCAAAAAATAAGCCTGTGGAAAGTTTAGTCCATGTTTCAGTTCATTAAGTTTTTCATCATGAATCTTTCCATAAGTCTATCATAATCCTTAGTTTTTAGAGATATATATAATGGCACTTTCCATTGTATTTGTTCAACAGACATTTAGTTAACACTGTCAACATATAGGAAAACTGTTTACTTCCACTAAGGAATAATCTTTCATTATTCTTGAAACTAATTGTACTTTCTTTCTTATGTCTACTTTGAAAAATGTACAAATTGAGAATCTCTCTCTCCAGTTAAAAAAAAAATGGCACAAGGATGATGATGCATAGCAGCTGATACTTGAGCTTAAAATCAGGAGGACAAACAGCAGCAGAAATGACATGGACAACCTGGAATGTGTGCATCCCATCTAAGCGTGGAGGCTCTTATTTCTTGCCAATTACTTCCATTTAGGAATGAAAGTTCAGTTTGTCAGATCTTCCAATT
The DNA here is from genome assembly GCF_009873245.2 of Balaenoptera musculus. NCBI lineage: Eukaryota > Metazoa > Chordata > Mammalia > Artiodactyla > Balaenopteridae > Balaenoptera > Balaenoptera musculus. The sequence continues at coordinate 42,000,314 of NC_045796.1, forward strand.
TGCCAAAAAATGCCAGAAATTTATACACGTAGGTGAAATCTACTAATTTTAAAATATCTGAATCAATTATTTTCAAAACATTGTGCAGATTAGACAAACTAAGTCTGCAAGCTGTGTTTATCTTCTTAGTCACTACTTTGTTATGTCTGCCTTAAAATCAAAGTTCCAATATCCATTTGATAAGATTTACAGGACAAGAAAGTAGAGAGAAGATGGGAGAGACAAGCTTCAAAAAAAAAAAAAAAAAACCCAGGAGAAAATTTCTTAGTAGTGAAGAAAGATATAACTCTTAAAACTAAAAGAGCCTGCATTTTAGGAGCAAAAAGAAAAATAATAGCAAAAACAAAACTCACACCTAAAAATAGAACAAGTATGAAGACAGAATACTAAAAAGCTTCCAGAGAGAATGGGGGAATAAAAGATTACATTTAAAAAAGTACAATTATATGGACCACAAAGTTGCTATTGACAGCACTGGAAACAGGAAGACAAGGAGCCAAAGCTTAAAATTCTAGGAGAAAACGGCTTTTAAAATTAGAATTGTAAAAAAAAAAAAAAAAAAAAAAAAATTAGAATTGTATACCCAGAAAAACCATTATTTTTAGACAAGAGGACATAGAAAATTTAGCACAAATTTACTACATCTAAAATGCAAAGCTAGTGGACGTTTTTCAAGAAGACAAAGAAGTGAGTCATAGAAGGATAATAAGAGAATTTGGTAAAGATTCTTAACCAATAATCTGATGTGTAAGAATTGATGTAAAAAAGAAAATGATTTTAATCACAATCTAGCACTTAAATTCATTAAAACCTGAGACTGACAGAAACTAAGAAAGCAAACAGTTCTTCACATGTTTGGAAAAGAATATAGTCAAGTTTTCCATAATATTGGTACAAATGTAAAATTTAGCATGTGCATTAAATATTGAAAAATTATTCAAACAAGTGATGAAAAATAAAATACAAAATTTCTCCCAACTTAAAGGATAATAGTTTTGAATTAAAAAAAATGATAGAGCAGAATAGAACCTTAAATCAGAATGTAAGAAATAAACAGATTTCATATCAGTAGAAAAGGAAGACTATTTAACAACAAGGAAAGGACTTTAAAATACAATAAGTACAAAAGAGGTATGCAAGCAGATACTTGTACACAAAGGCTCATAGCAGCAATATTCATGGTAGCCAAAAAAATGGAAACAATCCAAATGTCCATCAATGGATGAAATGAAAAATAAAATGTGCTATATACATGCAATGGAATATTTTTTTGGCCATAAAAAATTGTGAAGCACTGATATATGCTATAACGCTTATGAACCTCAAAAACATGCTAAGTGAAAGAAGCCAGCCACAAAAGACAATTACTTTATGATTACATTATATAAAATAGGTAGAAGAGGTAAATCCAAGAGACAGAAAGCCAATTGGTGGTTGCCAGGCACTAGCAGTGGGGAGAGAAAGGAGAGTAACTGCTTAGAGGGCATAGGATTTTCTTTTAGGGTAATGAAAATGTTTTGGAACTAGATAAAGTGTTAGTTGCACAACATTATAAATATACTAAATAACACTGAATTGTACAGTTTGAAATGGTTAATTTTATCTTATGTAAATTTCACCTCAATAAAGAAAAGAAAAACACACACAACTAGCAAAAATAAAATCTTTTTTATGATAGTATAAAACTATAAATTATTTAATATGGTTTTGGAATTTCAGAGCATAACAATGAGAAAATCTAAACAGAATAATTACTAGTAAAGAGTTTGAATCAGTAATCAAAACCTCCCACTTAAAAAAAAAAAGTCTAGGAACAGATGGCTTTACTGGTGAATACCATTCTACCAAATACTTAAAAAAGAATTAATACCAGTCCTTCTCAAACTCTTCCAAAAAAAGAGGAGGGAACACTTCCAACTTATTTTACAAGGCCAGAATTACCTTGATACCATAATCAGACAAGGACACTGTAAGAAAAGAAAATTAAAGGCCAATATCTCAAATAAACATAGATGCAAAAACCCTCAACCAAATATCCAAAAATACAGCTGAAGGATTATACATCATGATCAAGAACATTCCTGACGTCTTCCAACAGTGGTCCCTTTGCTTTGCACATAATTCTAGATGAAAATCCTTCTCTAACATGTGGAGTACTACCTCATCTTCAAGACTCAGCTCAAATGCCATCACCTCCTTGAAGCCTAGGATGCCAGTATACTTATAAGACTCTTGTCTTTAATGCCTCTCTCAGCATATTGGATGCATTTCAATAGCATTCACTTTACAAATGTGCCTCTCTTTCTCCCTCTCACACATATACACCACTATTCCCCACAGTACCCTCCCCCAAAGTCCTTGCTCATTTCTTTCTTCAGTGTGAGTTATCCCAATAGTTATAAAGTCCCATGCAAGGTTTTTTAAAGGCTCAAACATAATTATTTTACTACAAGCAATGAGACAAATGTGTGTATAAAATCAACACACATATGTGGGCTAGACAGAGCTTAGTTATGCTTCTCAATCATTAATTCATTTATTCAATAAACTTACTGAGTGACTACTATATGTCACTTTTCTAGGTTCTAGGGATAGAGCAATAAAGTTAGTGGGAGGGAGAAAATAAACCTGTGTGTATAACAAATTTTCAGGTGATAGTGAGTGTTATGAAGTGTAAGAGGACTGAGCGTTACAGGAGTTACTATTTGGATTAAAAGGTCATTGATGCCCTTTCCAAGGAGGTGACAAAAGAGCAAAGATCTGATTTCTTCAGGCTGGTACCTCTGCCCAGCTTCCAAATCTAGTCTATTTCTAGTCAATTCTCCTTTGGTTTAGTTCCTTGAAACACTTTATACTTAAATGTTCTAGTTAAAATCAGGCTTACTATTCAATCCTTAGCTATTCAATTCTTGTGAAAGGAAAGCTTCCATAAAATCCAGTGTCTTCAGCACTTTCAAACCAGATGCCAAATTTTTTTTAAAGTATTTTATTCTTTATATGCAGATTTACCTAGTGTGAACTTTTTGCATCTATTTTTCTATCTCTGAAATCTGAAGCATCTTGGAATCACTCTCAGCCACAATATATTCATTGCTAGACACATATAAGCTCATCATAGGTGTTCATGTTGTCACCATTTTGAGTTATGTGTACTGTTAATAGTTCATGTATTGAATTTAATTGCCTTTTCTACAGCTTCAGAAAGATTACATTCTGTTTCTGCTTTAAAATTAAATATTCTTTTCACTCAGAAATGAAACAAGCATGGCATAAATGTGAAGCAAGTATTTGTCACTGAAGGAATAAAATCTTCTGGTCCCCATTAGTCTTCCTTCTTCCAGCAGACTAGGTGGGGCTTGTTCACATGGTAGTAGCAGATGTCCAAAGAGAAAAAGGAGAGATGCACAGGTCCTCTTGAGAACAAGGCTCCCCACTGGTTCCGTGGTACTTCACCACATTCATGTTAGACCAAGCAAGTGACAAGGCCAAAGTGGGTACAAGGGGTGGGGAAGTAGACACTTTCCCTTGGAGGCAGGAACTGCAACATCACACAGGAAGGAATGTGTATATGAGGAGCAGTGGAGGATTGAGGCTACTATATAAGAAACCTACCCAGTATTACATACCACTATCACAACAAAATGCAAACAAACAAACAAAAAAAAACCTGGAAAAGCCCTTGAATAAATGAAAGAAATTTCAAAATCCTTAAGTTCTGTGATTCTGGTATTAAGTAGGGCTGTTATTAAATTATCAAATATTGATTTGTGAGACTTCTAACTTTGAACCAAACCTGCATAACTTCCAATGACAACTGATTCAAGTGATACAGATACGAGGCTGAAGTCTTATCCCATAGGAAATTCTGACAGAATCCTGGCATGCCTCAGAATTATTCTGTTAATGGTAAAAGTGCTAAAGGTTTCAAGATCATGAGAATGGATTACATGTTTTCTATGTCAAGATGTCTAGTAGTGCCCTTCCAATAAATATAAAAAATTTAAGTGAAAAGAACAATTCGCAATATTTAATTGGTAGTTTTTCTTTTTTTTAAGTGGTACATAAAATAATGACATATATTTCAATGAGTAACATATTAGGTTTTCTTGGGGAGAAAAAAAAAAAGAAACTAAAATTATTCATCTGTTTCATCCTATCTATGGTTATGGATTTACTTACCACACATCCAAGCCATGAAGAGGTTTTTAATTTTACGTATGAAATTAGATAGCTTACATTCACATGGCCATTTACGTATTCTCAGATCATGGGTTAGTAAACTTTAGTGAGTGTGAGAATCACCTGGAGAACTTCTCTGGCTTTGGGTCCTTAAGGTATAGGAGTGGGGAGTGGAGTCTAGGAATCTACATTTTGAACTAGGTACCCAAATCACACTTGTGCACCAGGAACCACACTTGGGAAAGTTTGTCCTTGATATTTTCTCTTAAATTGTCTCTTAAACTAGATGGGATATAATGTTTTAATAATGATCACTTGATAATAAGAGCTACAAACGCTATTAATAGACTTTGGTCTATTCTACTCATTATCTTTTAAAAGAAGTATTTTTAAAAAGGTATAAAACACTAATAGGAAAGATATACATCAACTTTAGACTTACTTTCCACTTTGGAGAAGGAGGGATGGGATTAAGGAAAAGTAAAAGAGATGTTTCAACTGTGTGATGTTTTATTTCTTTTAAAATAATTATTTGTTGAGAACATTGCAAGCGTTAAGTCTGCCTGGTGTGTAGTTTTTGTGGTGGGTGCCATCACATAAGCCGTGTATATGAATGGTACGTGCCCCCCACCCCCACCCCAGCCCAGAGTTGTATGCTCCATGGTCTCCATACTCACATGCAAGAACACTAGCAAAATGTTATCTTTTTAAAAGATACGTGTGGTGTATACAACAACATTATGGTGTTACCTTACTCTATTTTTTTTTTGAAACTTACATAATTTTCAAAAAGTAGCAGTTACTAAAACCTCATTTTATTAGGTGGAACTATATGATATTGCCAAGAATTAATCATTTCGGACCTACAAAAACAGCAATTTCATGTGTTTCAACCCAGTATATACGAGAGAAAAATTCATCCTAGCCAGTAAAGTTTCCTGATATCCTATATATTTAATATCTTCCTCATCTGGGCTTGAAACAAGACAAAAAGAATTTGCTCAAAATCCACTTAATCATATGTTATCTCCAACCTTGTACTAAACTTAATATCTAAACAAACATTACAACTTAATGTAAATATAGTGTACAGTTTTCATTCAACACTCAAGACTCATTTTTCCTTATACAGAGAGACAGGCACCTATGGGCCAGAGTCTCAATGCTGTAAGCTTGACTGCTGGCATTTAATTTCTTGCCTATGTATTATAAAGAATAGACTTTTAGCATTCTTTAATGTCTAGTTATTATTATATTACTAGTCCTGAGAAGTTTGATTACATTCTTTCCCTACTTTTAAATTTTTTTTTCTGTATTTTTTAAATCCCTTGTTTGTTCTTCTTCCTGGAGTTCATAAGCATTTACTCAGGGCACCTACTATGTACCAGCCACTGTGCTAGGCACTGGGGCTACAAAGGTGAACAACACAGACACCCCAGCTTTCACAGAGCTGACGTGATGTCTGCCTGCGCTGCTAGTGCTTCCTCCTTCACCTTACCGGGCTCACCATGCTGGACTTGGGGTAGTACCACTGCTGGGCTAAGCTCCCAGGATGGAGTACTTCCCAGCAGTCACCATGTTTACCCTCTCTGTGCTGTCCATTCACAGAGGACTTTCTGCAAATTCTTTGGACATTTCCCCTTAAAACTCAATCTGTACATACCCAGTGTTCCCACATTGGCCATCCAGGTTGTCAGAATGTGACTTTACAAAACTCATTAACAGTAACTATTTAACACATGGACTGGATCTATACCTACCCTGTAGGAAATGCTAAAAACTGAGAAGGAAGGGTGGACCTCCTGGTAAAGTAATCCAGGAAAAAAGCACATGCTGTCTCTATGAGCATCCTGGGAGCCAATCACTTTGAAGCAGTGGCTCGCCAACTTCAGTGCCCCTCAGAATCACCCAGAGGTTGTTACAGCATGGATCACTGGGCCACAGGGAGTTTCTGATTCAGTGGGTTTGGGGTGGGACTGAGAATTTGCATTTCTGCTCTTCCTTGTCTGAGACCACATTTTGAGAACCTCTGTCATAAAACCTCCTGAAATTGTGGAGAAAAAGAAGGAAATGGCTACTTTTGCACTATAATTTGGAGATTTTTTTGCTTTTAATTTTCATTTCTAGTATGAGTGGTTTTTACTTACTTACTGTTTCAGTTACTTACTCACTTACTGTTTCGTCTAAATCATTTTTTTCTACAAGTACCTAAATAACTGAAAAATTTACCCAATACAATAAAATAAAATCACTAGAGTTCATTTTTTATATCAATACAACAATATGAATTTGGTATTTGCTTTATCTGTCTGCTTATTATGACCTTTTACAAAGACTGTGCTCTCTTATAGTCTCAATCCAAGACTTTTGGATTCCTTTTATGTAAAAATTAGAAAAACATGTGAAATGATACAAATGACAAATAACTGAATTTTACTGTTTTAGTTCTGTCTTGGGTAAACAGTAAGTTAACATTATATGATTCTTTTACACTTCATGGATGTGAGAGAATTACATCATCCTAGAACAAGGCTAAAATTCTCCAAAATGGAAAGATGATTGATATACTGTTGATACTAGAATACAAGATTAGTGTTCAATTGACCAATAATCTATTACTTTGTCATAGAAATTTGCTCTTAGATTAAGGACAGATCAAGATTATTTGAAACTTTAGAGTTCATGAGCATTTTTGAATGCTCAAAGTGAGTAAAATATTTACATTAAAATATGGTTTAAAATTTTAAATATTTCTTAGGAGTCATGTTTCCTTTTTCAGAATAAACTATTTTATTTTTTAAAATATTTAACCTACATGTTATACATTGGGAAGGTCATTTCCAATGTGGTTTTTGATGTTGAACATCACAATAATAATGTTGGCAAATGGGACTGTGCAGAGCTCTCCCAGTTCTTCAGAACAGACCACTTCAGGAACTATAGCAGGGATGAGGGCGGACCAACTTGCTGTGCTCTTGTCATGTAGGGTATAAGGAATTTTTGATTCCTGAGTAGTCATGGGGGCACAACATTCCATGATATGCTGTTAGTTACTGAAGGTAAAATTTACCAATGGAATTTAGAAACGATGGATCTAACTTCCATGGAGTTGGTTCACTAGGTACATAAGGAAATGCAAAGTAACTAAAAAATTAAAATATGCAATTCCCTGGTTATTATTACCAGCTATTATATTGGTTAAAACAGAATTAAGAGACAGATCAAGTTTAGATTCTGGCTGTTTCAAACTACAGCCTCTATCTCAGGCACCCTACCAAAGGAATGTGTTGGAGTAGAACCCTGACACCAGGTCAAGTTTAGATTTTGGACAGCCTGAGGTAGAACTGCTAGCCTCAGAGCCACTGCCAAAGAGAAAAGTTATGCTAAAACAAGGACAGCAAAGAAGGCTAGACTGATTTCCAAGACAATGGAGAAAAGCAAAGAGAAAAGTCAGCGGATTCATCCCAGCAGAGTGGAAATCTTTAAATGTTATTAAGAGACAGAGTGAGTAAAGCATTGATGTGGTAAAACAAAGGGGAAAGAGAAGGGGGAGAACCAAGGGGCTCATCCCAACAGAGTAGAAAGCAGTTATTTAAAAGTCAGATGAATAAAGCAGATGTTGATGGAGTCAAAACAGAGATCTTAAAGCAGCACTCTCAGAGGTTGGGTGGACCAGTAGTAGCCCCTGTTGGTCCCTCAACATTAAAGTACTCTCAACAGATCTGCTTTATTCAACCTAGTTTGGGCAATGATCCCATAAGCAATCTAATCAGTACAAGGACTGACCCTTCCACTGGGGACTCAAAGTCTTATGCATATGAATGGGTAAAAGGATCAGGGAGTGGAGAAAAGACATTTCTGGGACTCCTTTACATGGGAGCCCTATGCATTTTGGTATCAAAACCCACTGGTGAAACCCTAACACTGCAATTAAATTGAATTGAATTAAATTGCAATTAAATTGAAAAGATATAGAAATTTAAGAGTTGAGAGATTAAGGTGAAAGTTTGGATGAAAATTGCAATATTTGGACAAACTTTATGTGAAGTAGTAGCACCTCCTTTACTTGAATGTATTATGGGGATGGGATGAATGTATTATATTACTGGGGAACATTTCCAACATTTCTCCTACCTAGTATAAAACTGAAAGTATATAAATCTACCCTTCAGGCAATATTAATTAAACACACTAAATGGCAACCAATAAGACAGCCCGAGCCCATGCAAATTATTACTTTGAAAGAGAGTCGAATAGAAGCTGGAGTGTTGGTATGAACAAATTATTTGTACAACTGTCTACTGAACATAGATGGGTTCTTATTACAAAAGCCTGTGAGCATCATCCAGCAATAACTACTGGGATTTCAGACCAGAAACTGTCCTTTTGAGAAACAATTAGCTAGATATTGGGTTTTTAATGGACTGTCCCTATGGCTGAAGGGCATAAAATAATCCTGAAGAGTGAAATACCTCTAATATCTTGAATGATGTCCTAGAGATGATCTAATAGGAAGGCAATGCCCAGAAGAGTTCCAAAAGAAAACTGAAATGGTTTGTATAAGAACATGCTATTGGGGGAATGCAAGAAGATATTAATGAACAGGAAGGTTCTTTTCCCCTAGAGTCAATTTTGGAAATGCTTGACCCTATTATTGCTACTTGGGTGGTGCCCATAAACTGCTCTTGCTGGACTAACAAAGAGCTGTTTGGTTTATGCATGGTAGTTCCAAGGGAAATGGACAGCATCTTATTTGGAAGGCTACCACTCTGAAGAAGGTAGATCAAATCAGGTTGTTGGGCTGAATTGCATAATTTTTATCCCTACATTTGGGATTTTACCACTCATGGGCAGAAGCCAATATCCTGGCCATATGTTCAGGCAAAAGGAAAATGGAAAACTAGCCTGTTAGGGGATGCCAACTTGCTGCATGGCCCTATGGAAATCATTTATGAGAATCTGAGGAATGCATTAAAAAGTAGGACATGTTGATGCTCATCAGAATAATCCCCTTGCAGGACTGGAAGCTGATCAGAATTGATGAGCAGATATTCTGGTGTACTCAACTTAGGTGGCCACCTGGATTCATGAAATAAGTGGTCATGGGAATACTACAGCTATGCAGAGATGGACTGTATCTAGACATATTCCTCTTATACCCTCTGAGGCACAAAATGTTTACCAAAACTGTTCTGTTTGCCAAAAACAGACAAAGAAACTGCAGATGGCTGTGGGGAAGATTCCCTGGGGGTAAGGCAAACTTGCAAATAACTGGCAAGTTGAACTGATGCCATTAGCCCCAGGAGGCTACAAATGAGCACTAACAGGAATAGGTACTTACTCTAGACTGAATCCAGTGGTAGATGTAAATACTCAAAGTATTATAGAAGAAACAGAACAGAAGATATTGCACCAATTTAAAAAACTGAGTCACATTTCTTCAGACCAAGAAATACTCTACAGTCCATAATGTCCAACAATGGGCAGAGATACAACATACTCAGAGTAATGGTTTGATAGAGAATTGAAATGGGCAATTGAAACATGGGTTGTCTAAAATGGGGCAATATATCAGCATGAAGGGCTAGCTTGCACACCATAACAAGTGTGTGCTTACACTCAGCATGGGCGGGGGGCAAGGGAGTGTCCCCATTACATAGATTCCTCGTCTTTTACTTTTTCAGAAAAGAGAACTTTCTTTTCCGGTGAATTGGGGGAAGAAGGGGTTAGGGAGGATGCTGGTATGACTATACAATTCTTCCCAAATAACCTCAACTATTTTATTTTTCTTCATGTCACCTCAACTCCCTCGCCTACACACAAATCTGATGCAGTGGTGACAGGACTGGGACTTCCACTGCAGGTATCAGAAGCAAGAATGGTCCTTGATAAAAGCAGAAACTGTGACTATACTTTTAAAGATTTGTATCAAATTCCTAAGGTCCTGATTGACTAAATGGTGCCTTTTCCCCCTATGGCAAAATTAGGGTTGCCAGTGAATACAGCTGTAAGCCTAGGGGTTGAGATAGCCCACAACTTCTCTACCTGAGTAATCCTACCTGATATGGATGGAAATGAATAAAGGGAGAAGCACTTGCTAGACTATCATTGCTGCCTCCAACCTACACTAGGATGGCCAAGCCTAACATTCCTTCCAAAGAGGAAACGTTTGACTTTAAGTTGAAAGAAAGAGGGATAGTACCTGAAGGTAAAGGAATGAATAAATGAATTATGCAGTCAGGGTAATCCAATGTAACAAAAGAGTCTTAGAGCAAGAGACAATATGGTCTCTTAGGTCAATTCTGCCAGATAACAGAAATATTCCTGAGGCCAGTCTTGCTTTTGGAACCTGACAAGATCAAATGGAAACCTGAAACCTTAGTGGCCTCACACTGGGAGATAAGTTTGGTCATAGGACATGATGATGGAGTGGACTAATTGCTAGTGACAGAAAGGACTTTGGTAATGTGCCATTATCTTTCGACCCTTGTTTTTCAGGTTACATCCACCATACTGCATTATGGTAGAATTCTGGCATTGCTGGTAAAATTATAGTATTGATGTTCATGGTTAAGTTTGGACTAAATATAGTTACAATGCTATGAGAAAAATAAATCAGGGAAAATAGATAGGCAGTGCTGGTGGTGACGAAGTATGTGAGTATAATTTTAAATAGAGTTCAAGAAAGGCCTCACTAGGACTTCCCTGGTGGCTCAGTGGTTAAGAATACGCCTGCCAATGTAGGGGACACGGGTTCGAACCCTGGTCCAGGAGATTCCCACATGCTGTGGAGCAACTAAGCCCGTGCGCCACAACTACTGAAGCCCATGCGCCTAGAGCTCGCGCTCCGCAACGAGAAGCCCACGCACTGCGACGAAGAGTAGCCCCCGCTCGCCACAACTAGAGAAAGCCCGTGCGCAGCAACGAAGACCCAACGCAGCCAAACATAAATTAATTAATTAATTAAAAAAAAAAAAAAAAAAAGAAAGGCCTCACTGAGAATGTGACTTTAAAGTGGAAAACTGAAGAAAGTAGGAGAGGGAGTTGTGAAGCTGTCTGGGAGAAGACCATTGCAAGTGCAAACAATACAGTGCAAAATCCCTGAAGCAAGAACTTGACCTAGGTGGTTCAAGGGCAAAGAGCTAGGGGAAGAGTTGTAGGAGCGAATATGGAGAAGAGGAGAATGTTGGAAATTCAGATTGTGTGTAGTTAGAGGCCAATATGATACCCTTGGTTTTTACTCTGAGTATGATGAGGATTTTGAGCTTGGGAGTGACATGATCTTGCATTTCTATAAAGAATCACTCTGGCTGCTGTCCTCAGGAGGAAGCAGGGAGGCTAGTTAGGAGGTTATTACCATAATTCAAGTGAGAAATATTGGTAGTTTGGAGTAGAGTGACAGTGGAAGAGGTTGACATAAATAGTTAGATGGCAAAGATGAGGCGACAAGATTTGTTGACAGAGGTGATGTGAATGCATGGAACAGAAAGGAGTCAAGGCTAACTTCAAGGAATTTGGCCCAAGGAACTAAAAGGATGGAGTTGCCATTCCCAGGGTTGCAAGGGACAACACTGCTGGAAGAGCAAGATTAAGGGTGGAAATCTGGGCTTAGTTTGGGACATACTACATTTAAGGACGTTTTTGGACATCCAAGTGGAGGTGCTGACTAAGCAGTTGGATACACAAAACTGGGGTCAGGGAAGAAGTTTAGACTGGAAGAAGAAATGTAGGTATCTTCAATATAAAGATGTTTTTTAAAGCCAAGAAACTAGAGGAGATTAAGAGAGTCAGTGTAAATAGAAAAGATAAGAAATCCAGATGGCCAAGCCCTAGGGCATTTAGTGTTTAGATGAGGAAAGAGGAAGCAAAAGGGAAAGAAAGTGTAGCTTTGAGGTAAAAGGGTAACCAGGAAATGTAGGTGTCCTGGGATCTCTGAGAAGGCCATGTTTCAATGTGGAGGGAGTGATCAACTGTGAAAAATGCTGCTCTAAGTCTAGTAAGACAAGCACCAATTTAGTCACCAGGAGATCAATAATGTCCTCAGCAAGCGATTATTAAAAAACAATTTTCTAAACCAAAGGCTAAAACTTAAAAATACCAAACATTACTATAAAACTGACAGCTTCAAAGCAATTGTCATAGGCATAACTTTATGATGCTAATTATTCACTAAAATATTTGACAGAATTTCTCAAATACTATCCAGATGTTCAGCATCACAAATAAGCCATAATTCAAAAATCTCCCTTTGAAATTTATTTTGTCTCTTTCTTAAGGTACTATTTCTTATTCTATTTTCTTTGAATAAATTTGCATTTTAAAATATTTTTTAGTTAGGATCCTCCAGAGTTCCTTTATCATTATATACTGTAAAAATCTTTCTTTAAAAATGTAATACTGCTTTTTAAAGACTGAAATGGAGGGTCAGTATAAGAGAGTTTTGTTGATTTTATCATTTTATTAACTCCTAAAATTTTGCCGTTCCAAAATGTATTTCTTTTAATTAAAATAGGAGAGCGATTTATATCTCTTTACCTCTAAAATAAACCACTTTATGTCAAGATAGCACAATGCAGAATACATTTTTGTAAAGCGGTCATTAAATATTTTCTCAGCCTCAAAGGACAGACCCACTTCAATGTATTCAGTTATTATCACTCTAAATAACTAAGGGTCCTTTCTCCCCAGTTTGCCCAGAACTGAGTGGTATCCCAGGATATAAGACTGCCAGTGCCAATACAGGGGCAGTCCTGGGCAAATGAGAATGGTTGGTCACTCACTCCCAAAATATCACCTCCTCTGGGTGTCTTTTCCACCTGATTATACAACAATGGTTAAAAGCATAGGCTCTAGATTTAGAGGACTTGGGTTTGAATATTGACTTCATCCTTTGTTTATTAAATGACTTGGGCAAATTACTTTATCCCTAGGATTAAATGAAAAACTGGTTATAAATGCCGGGCCCCAGGCATGGCACAGAGTAGGTGCTCAAGAAATGTTAGCTATTTTTATTATGTGTTTCAGTGACATAACTTCTTTTTCATAAGAAAGTTAAGGCTGCTCCTACTCCTAAGCCTTAAACAAATAATGATGACCAACCACTGAAGAAATCAAAGTAAATAAAATATAAAAAGTATGGAATTTAAATATGTGAACAATATCCCTATTGTAAAGCCTGAATATATCATTAACGTGTAAGTCTTAAACTCTCTTTGGAAATGCAGGGACTGGAGGTGAGAGGTTGCTTTAGGAACAGAAGTTTATTAAAAAAAAAAAAAAATCAAATTTTAGGTTTGAGTTGGTCATACCAGGGTGTAATATCTAATCAAGACCTGTAATCACAGAAAGCAGATCATTTAATAACCTTTCCATGTATATGTGAAGAAACTGAAGCCCAGAGAGATTAACTAATTTTTTCTTTCAAAGGCATCTAACCAGTTAGCACCAAAGGCAAACTTCAAGCTTCTCAGGGGCAGTGACCAGTTCTGCCTTTTTCATCTCTGCATCTTTTGTGCCTTTAACAGTTCCCGACACATCATAGGCCCCAACCAAATAAACACACTGAGTGAGCTGATTGACTCACTCAATGACTGACAAAATGAAAGAACGAATAAATGAATGATACAAACCAGGGGAAAACGCTGGTTTCTTGATTCTCAGCCGAGCCTTTCTCATTTTATCCTTACTCTGTACCCAACACTGACCCAAAGACTCTTTCTCAATATACCTCTGCCTTCATTCTCTCCAAACTTCTCTTGAGTCAGTGTGCATAACACAAACAGTAAAAATAAACACATTTAGTAGATGGGCTTTGTACTATGAACAGACAGTAACACTGAAAAATATATTTGATGAAATGTTGATGTATGGAAGAAAAAAAATGTTCAAATAAGTTCGGAATCCCTGGAAAAGAGGGAACTGCCACTGTGTTGATTTACTTTACCAAATTTCTCATGTAGCTACTGGATTCACTCCATTTATCTAGTCCTATAGAGCTGTGCTCGACTTAGACTTTTCTGCAAGAAAAAAATACTTCTGTACAAACCCCTGCATAATTTTCCTGGTGTGAAAGGACTTATTAATGGAAAAGTAAATTCTAAAATCAGTTCTCGGCACTGGATAGAAGCCTACACTATAAGCCAAAAGCAACTTTATTCCTCAGCGTGCCTAAATATACCTGTGTGGATTGAAAAAGTTGTCACTGAATTACTGCTCATGCAGGAGAGAGAAAATTAAATGGGAGGCTATTTAATGAAAATTACAACTAATAGAAACATCAGATTTACAAAGTCATTGCTCTGCTTCAGAAATCCTTTAGTGTCTCTTAAGTCTTAAAGCACAGACCCCTAATGGATTCAGATGTTTCAGTTTCAATTTATACACCCTTGCTGCTCTGTTGGAAGGTTAGAGCAATGTTTATAAGAGTTCTTGTTTTGTTCTTTCCTTGTTTTTCCCCCATAAATATAGACCCTAATGTCCAGTTTTATGAAACTATGCAGAATAAGGTACTATACAAATAGTTCTTGCCACTGTCACAAAAAAGGAAAAGCTTTATACTCAAACCTGATATCTTAGAGTAAGAAAATCAATGAGGGCTTTTTTTTTTTTTTTTTTTTAATTTCATGAAGCATCCTGAGACCCAATAGGTTACTCTGCTACAACTTGCATTTTGCGTATAGAACGCTTAGTCTTTCCTCAAGGTGAATCATTGCCAAGATGAATGCAATCATTTTTTTTTCTCTGTCTATCATCCTAAGACAAAGTTTTCTATGAAGGAATTGTATTCTACCAAATGGCATGGAAATGCCTACGTACGAAAATGCCATGAACGTCATGAAATACCTCAGTGGCACATCCATTTGCAGTCAGAGCTATTGCTGGAGGTCAAGTGAGAACCAAGCCAGTCAATTGGAAACATAGATAATTGTTTGAAAATTATCATGAATTTGGGAGATTTCTATAATAATAAACCCAGAGAAGCAAGCAAGGTGATGAATGGGAACTGATAAGATACCAACACTTGCTGGCTGTGTCACCTTAAACAAGTGTCATAATTTCTCTGAATTTCACTTTCCTCATCTGATACTTGTGAAGAGGAAAAAAGATAATGAATGTAAAACACTCAATATGGTGCTGCCATATAGAATACATTCAAAAATTGTTAGTTATTATGTTCATGTTAATGCTGGTGGTGGTAGTGGTGTCTTTTCCAGATTAAATGCTTAAAATATCCTCTATTAGCCCTGGAAAAAAAAAATATTGTCTGAAATTCCCAGATTAATGGGTTAAACACTAAAGTCAGTGATCAAAATATGTCTTTGCCATAATATCTCTGAAGGATTCTCAGAGACTCAAGGGGAATTAAGTCCTATTAAAAAGGGTGCTGGCCAGCAGGGCAAGAAGGAGTTTGGAGGTCCCAAATGACTACAGTCCACTGTAAAAATTAATAAACAGAAACCTCAATTAAAATAGAGTTGGGAGGACAGAGGGGAAGCTCTCATGCCCTACCATGATAGCAGAGCCCAACAGGAAGGAAAGACTTCCTCTACTTGCCTGGCAAGAGCTCAGTCAATGAGAGACTGTCACAGCTCAGTTAATGACAAGCCACTATACTATGAACTCTCAATTTCTCCACTGGACTCTTTGTTTACCATAGCCGTCCCAGCTTCCTTTCCCCCTTTTTGAAAGAGTTCTCCTCTCCTTTCTGTGGGGGGACTTGCATGTGGCTCACCGCGCTTGTAGACCCTAAACTGCAATTCTTTGTTGATCCCAAATAAACCAATTTTTGCTGGAGAAATAACTGGCAGTCTGTTTG